>NC_135273.1:32080934-32705219 GCF_051311805.1 Agelaius phoeniceus
TCCAAGGAATGGGGAGAGTGTGGCAGTGTCATCTTTAACCATCTGTCTGGCAGGGATGCACAGCCCTTCTTTGGAGATGCTGCTGCTGGGACATTAATTGCCTTGTTTGGGGCTGAATTATAAATCAGAAGTTCCTCTCCCAAACCTCATTTCCAGACTATTCCAAGACATGCTTACCAGTGTGCTAAACTGTCCCTGCTTTAGGGCCCAGCATCCAGGTGTTGATGTTGTGGTGATGATTGGGTTATCTATTTAAATATGGTTGATTTGCAGTGACAGGGTTAAAACCCTGAGAATCAAATCAGCAGGACAGCCCAGCATCTGATTAAACCTCCTCCACTGCTTCTCTCTGCCTCCCAACCATCTTGCAGGATGTGCTGTTCCTAGACAAAATCTCTCCAGGATTTGCTGTCAGGCCATTAATGATCAGTTTTCCTGGTGCCTTCTCTCCTTTCCACCACACTTCAGCTCTGGCTTCCCAAGCCATTCCTAGCTGGTGGATGATGAGGTGGGGAGTTGGTCTTTCCCATTCCCAGCTAAGCAAGCTCCCAGCCCAGCCATCCAGTTGCTCAGGGTTGGGAAGAGTTTCCTGGGAAGTTTATGAAGAGAGAGCAGAAAAACCTGAGGGATTTGGTACCATCTGGAGCTCCCAGCAGGTGGGAGAGGTGTGACAGTGCTGCTGAATTGCAGAAATGCCCTCAGTGCTGCTTTCCCAAGCTCCCAAAGGTGCCAGTGTGCAAAATAACAGCTCTGAGATGCTCACCCAGCACAGATTTATGGCACAGCACCCTGTACTTAGAACAATCTCCTTACATCAGCCATGTAGGAATGTGCCAGATCCTGCATCCTCCCGAGGCACGGACATTATCGTGGCTCATCTCCTGTGGGACACAGCCTGAACTCCTGGGCATGGGAGAAAATTAATCCATGGTGCTGCTGTCTCACCTTTGAGAGCTCAAAATATTCAAACTTTTGACAACCCCCCACAAAAAAAGCCCACAAAAAGCAACAAAACAGAACAAACCACAGAAACCAAGTCTTGAGCTAATGATCTTTTATTCTCTGAGTCACAGGATGTGGAGCATTCACTCACCTTTTCAGGGGCAGGTCTAGAGATGTTTTGGGTTTTTTATAGGAGCACAGACTGGTTTGTGTTGAAGGGACCTTAAAGGCATCCAGTTCCACCCCCTGCCATGGGCAGGGACACATTCCACCATCCCAGGCTGCTCCAAGTGCTGTCCAGCCTGGCCTTGGGCACTGCCAGGGATCCAGGGGCAGCCCCAGCTGCTCTGGGCACCACTCTCCAACCTCACAGGGAAGGATTTCTTCTGTATAACTAACCTCAACTTCAGTCTGAACCCATTCCCCTTGTCCTGTCACTCTGATGAACAGTCCCCTTCCAGCTTCCCCATAGGCTCCCTCAGATACTGGAAAGTTCTGTGAAACCTCCATGCAACCTTCTCTTCTCTCTCTGGATATGTATCCAGGATATATTCATATCCTTGTCCCCTCCTTGTCCTTTCCCTTGTGTGCCTCAGTTGGGAACATCATCCTCACAATGAACAAGGTCTTGTGGATATTTCATGTGCAACATTCCTTGAGGAGGTGCTGTTGCTGCAGCTGCAGGGCACAGCCAGGCTGTTTCACCTGCAACTCTGTGGATACTCTGGGGTCAGCAAGGTTAGGAAGCACCAGAATTAGGAAGTACCAAAATTCAGGCCTCTGGCTCAGCACTGTGCTTGGACACATCAGAGGTTGTTTCCTCTGCCTCCCATCCCATGTCTGCCCAGCTCAGGGCTGCTCCTGTCCCAGCTGCAGTTCTTGTGTTACACAGCCAGTAAATTAGCACCTGAAATCACTCTTGTTTTGCAAGCCTGATTAAAATAATAGCTGAGGCTGTCTGTGTTTGAAACTGTCGAGAAGGCAGGGAGGGTGTCTCTGCCCAGGCTCTGTGTCCTGCCTCCCTGCAGAGGGATCAGTCACCTGGCAGAGTCACCTTCTCCCTGCTGGCACCAAGGCATCACCACCAGAAACACCATGGGCAGAGGCAGAGAGCCTCCAAAAAATGAGTCTGTGCTGCTGAGACAGAAATCCAACTCACACACCATGTGAACCACCACCCTCATGAATGAATTTGCATTTCTCTCCCATCTGTTTGTCCCAGCAGAAACTTCCTTTCACCCTGGGAGCAGCCAAGGTAACAGAAGTGCTTTGTTCTGCTCTGTTTTCTCAGGGATCCACCAACGTGGTTTACCAAGCCCACCATGTCAGCAGGAGTAAGAGAGGACAAGTGGTCGGCACCAGGGGAGGATTCCGAGGCTGCACCGTTTGGCTCACAGGTATTTTTGCCAGGCTGTCAAATGAAAGCCTGGCCTCACCTGTGAAACTCCATGAGTGTGGAACTCCATGAGTGTGGCTGCCAGGTGGGGATTTGGGATCTGCAGGAAACGTCAGCGCTCCCTGCGAGCCGGGAATTGCAAAACATCCCCACGTGGGAAACGCAGACACGCAGTGCTGGCGCAGCAAGATGTTCTCCCTGGCAGCTGCTGCCCAGAACTAATGTTTTGATGGATTTCCCAGCTGCTCTCAGGCTCCTTTGAACATGTCAGAGGCCCTCGGGGTAGCACTTGTTGTTCCCAAGTGTGTAGCTGAGGAAGCCTTGGCTCCAATCCAGCCAGTCTTTGGCAGTGGGACGTACCCAGAGTTGTCCGAAACGCGGATGTTTTCATTCAGGAGCGGTGGGAAGTTCATTGGGACATGTAGGTCTGCTGGTTTGAGGCAGCACGAGGCAGTCACCTTGTCTGGAGAATAAACACTCCCAGCCACAGAGGCATGCTGGAAGCAATCCCTTACATTGTTTTGTTGCCCTTCTCTTCTGCCTTGAAGTGTAAACTCATTGTTTGGGGATTAGGGGCTGCTAGAAAGGACAACTGCATTTTGCATTTCTAATATTTAGACAAGTCTGTCTTTTGCTAGTTGTCCAGTTGTTCCTTTGCTTGTTAAATATTGGCATTTTCTTTGGCTGCTGGAGGATTGTTGAAGGATGTGCTTGGAAGGATTTGTAAAGCCATTCTGATTTACCTTCCTGTCACCTTAGTTTGTAGATGCTGGATTAAAGCACGTTTCTGTTCTGTTCTCCTCCTCAATTTTGAAGTGCTCAATCTGCTTTTCTGAAGCCAAAAGCCCAACCCCAGGCAATTTCCTTCCTTTTTTGAGTATTACTCAAAAATCTTGTGTCTGAAAGGTTTGAGCTACCTGGCTGAAGATTATTCTTTGAAATACACTCCTAGAGAAGGAGGTGATGGGGGCCCTTTGCTGCTGGAACCTGTCCCACTCCACATGGTTGCAGCAAGAGCCTCTCCTTGGGTTCAGAATGGGAGAGCAGCTGGCTCTTGACAGTGGGAGCAAGGGGAGGAGGAGGAAGATGAGGAGAGACCTGGAGGAAGCAGCATCCTTTCAAACCTCCCCTGCTTCCTGGAACCCAGCACAGCCCAGCAAGACACACTACTGAGTTAGACCCCTCCAGAGCTTGGGCTGTAGATGCTTTTCTCAGGGCATTAATGCCACCCCTCCAATAATGAGGGTTGAAAAGGTGAAGGGTCACCTGTGAAGGTTCATCCTTCATCTGTGAAGGGCGAATCCAACTTCCTTTAGGAAGGAATGAGGTAGAGAGCTTCAGACAGAAGGAGTTTGGCCACCGGTGTCACTTGTATTCACTCTCTTGACCTCAAACCTGACCCCTCACTCTTCTGCCTCCCCCAGGCCTTTCTGGAGCTGGCAAGACAACCATTGGCTTTGCTCTGGAGGAGTACCTGGTGGCTCATGGCATCCCCTGCTACTCCCTGGATGGTGACAATGTCCGGCATGGCCTGAACAAGAACCTGGGCTTCTCGGCCCAGGACCGCGAGGAGAACATCCGGCGCATCGCCGAGGTGGCGCGGCTCTTCGCCGACGCGGGGCTCGTCTGCATCACCAGCTTCATCTCCCCCTTCACCAAGGTAAGGGTGTGAAGGTCCTGCTCTCTTCTCAGCTTCACCTCAGATGATGAGGATGGTTTATGGACAGGGTTTCCTAAATGCACAAACTCTCGGTAGAACGCCGCTGATACGCAACCGCACGCAGTCAGTGTTTGGAGGGCAGCGGCCTCGCTGGATAAATTCAGTGTTGCACATTGATGAAAAGCTAAGAGGAGTTTAAGATTTCCCTACTATTAACTCCTCAGATGTAGAAAAGAGTCACAGAAGCAGCACAGAGGTAAATGCACAAATGCTTGGTAGAGCTCCGCTGATGCGCAACCGCGCGCAGTCACTGTTTGGAGGGCAGCGGCCTCGCTGGATAAATTCAGTGTTGCACACTGATGAAAAGCTAAGATGAGTTTAACATTTCCTTGCTATTAACTCCTCAGAAAAGAGTCACAGAAGCAGCAGCCTGTCCTAGACCTCTCACTGGTTTTTTGGAAGATTTGACTGCGATTTTCACTTCCGTAGCTGCTGTTATCAGGGTGATGCAAGCAGTTCCTTTTTTGGTAGAATCAAGGAATCACTGAGGCTGGAAAAGACCTCTGAGATCATCGGGTCTGACCGTTTTCACATAGGGCAGATAATTATTCACAATCTAAAGTTCTGCTGTCCTGTCTAACGAAAAAGTCTTGAGGTTTTGCATGGGAAAAGATGAAAACAGATCAAAGTTGTAGATTTTAACAAATTTTTTTTTAAGTATCTTTAAAGAAAAGGAGGGAAGTGAGATGAAAACCCTTATTAGAACTAGTGTACATTGATTAAATCTATAAGAAAGGTTAATTTACTTGTGTCAAAATCCAGGGAGGTTTTTTTGCTGCAATTCAGATTTTTCCCATCTTTCTTCTAACAGGATCGTCGAAACGCACGAAAAATTCACGAGGCAGCTGGACTTCCTTTCTTTGAAATCTTTGTAGATGCTCCTCTAAATATTTGTGAAAGCAGAGATGTGAAGGGCCTGTACAAAAAAGCAAGAGCTGGAGAGATCAAAGGTATGGAGGAGTGAGATCTTATTTTGCCTTTTGCTTTCCAAAGCTTTGGATGCCTTGTCCTGGCAGTGCCACAATAGGGGTGGGTGTCTAAAGGCCTTTTGTAGTGCACAAGAGGATCCTAATTCCCCTAATCTTACTGTCACAAGTGCCACTTGTTGTACCCAGCATGGTTGAATGCTCCCTGGTTGTTTGTACAGTGTTCTTGGCTCTAAGGCACTGATTATTCTATTAAACAAATTTAATTTGGGGGTTAATTGTCCGTAGGATTCACGGGCATTGACTCAGAGTACGAGAAGCCCGAAGCTCCCGAGCTGGTGCTGAAAACAAACGATGCATCAGTGTCTGAGTGCATCCAGCAGGTCGTGGAGCTCCTGCAGGCACAGGTGGGTCACTTTTGTGTCACCATCACTGGCAGCCTTGGAACCCTGCTTTGGGACACTGCCTTTTTGGTGTTCCCCTTCAAAACCGTGTGTTACAAGTGCTGCCTGTCCCTGTCTTTCAGAACATCGTGCCCCAGGGCTCAGTCAAGGATGTTCTGGAGCTCTTTGTGCCTGAGGATAAACTCAGCAGTGTCCAGGCTGAGGCAGAGAAGCTGCCAGCACTGGAGATCACTAAGGTATTGTCACACACAGCTTCTGACACTATTTAGCTGCTCCAAGGATGGAAGCTTCCAGGAGGATGTTGCCAAAGGGGCCTGTGTTCTTCTGATGGCCCTGACCTTCTGTGGCTGTGGTTTATGGTGAGCTGAGGTGGGATCCTGGTCCTCAGCCATTTTCTGCCATGTGTGCTGCCGGGTGTCAGTCTCCTCTGCTGTGTTATACAGCCCCACAAGGGCAAGCTGCCAGAGGGCAGGGTTTGGTGGGATATTGGCAGGCCCTGGCACAGAGGCTGTGGCTGCCTCTGGATCCCTGGCAGTGCCCAAGGCTAGGCTGGATGGGGCTTGGAGCAGCCTGGGACAGTGGAAGGTGTCCCTCCCCATGGCAGGGGTGGGATTGGATGGGCTTTAAGGTCCCTTCCAACCCAAACCAGTCTGGGATTCTAAGTTGTGCTGTGAAAGTGTGAGAGTCTGGCTTTAAAAGCCTCAAGCTACAATCCCCTGTGTCTTTCTCCCCCTTATGAATGTCCTGTATTCGAAGCAAAACAAAATGAAAATGCTGTTTCAGCAGAAAGGAAGGAAAAGCAACCTCTGAGTGTGACAGGAGTGTGACCCCTTTGGGTTTGTTTTGCAGCTGGATCTGCAGTGGGTGCAGGTGCTGAGCGAAGGCTGGGCCACTCCTCTGACAGGATTCATGAGGGAGGCTGAGTACCTGCAAGTGCTGCACTTTGGCACCCTGCTCAACGGTATGGATCCCCTGTGTCCTCCTGTCCTGTCCTGAAGGTGGCCAAGGTCACCCTGCTGTGGCCACAGCCCTGGCTCTCAGCTCTGACATCTCTCATGGTGCTGCTCAAACCTTCCAGGAGTTGTTGTGTGGCTCTTGCTGAGCTTGGCTGTACCGGGGTGTAAATAGAGATGCAAACCCAAGGCCAAGGAAGCAGGGAGGCTGCCAGGCTCAGCTGGAGGTGGGAGGAAAAGGCAGCTGCTTCTTGGAAACAGGAGCAGAGCCTGCTTTTGCCCCTCACCCCATTTCCCTGCTTCTCCAGCATGTTAGCTTGAAGTAAATCTGATTTATCTATGCATTAGCAGCCTGCTAGAGGTGCTTCAT
The DNA here is from genome assembly GCF_051311805.1 of Agelaius phoeniceus. Lineage (NCBI taxonomy): Eukaryota > Metazoa > Chordata > Aves > Passeriformes > Icteridae > Agelaius > Agelaius phoeniceus. Next base: position 32,087,646 of record NC_135273.1, read on the forward strand.
CCCTGGAAGAGGCAAAGAGGGCTCAGGTGATGCCTATCCACAGCTGGGACTGGGGCACAGATGTTTCCACCCCGTTTCTCAGCTGTGGATGCTCTTGCTGTGACTTCACCTGCACATGGAGTGCTCATGTTGGGGTTTGTAGATCCTGGCAGTGATCTCTGCAAAGGTCAGCAAGTCCCTTTGAGCTTTACATGTCTCCTAGACAATCCTGTGGTCGCACAGGGCAGAGATTTGCTGCTGTTGCTGAGATTCGGGCACAGAGGCAAAGCTCAGGACTGCTCACTTTGCACTGTGGGAGTGTCTGTGTGTGGGGGCCCTGCTCCCAGACACACCATAGCCTTTCACCTCCTGCCCAGTGTGCAAACAGCATTCAGAAGCACATGTCCCTGTTATCAGAGCCTCCTCTGTGGTCTTTGAGCTGCCTCTTGTGCCTGGGGAGGTCGCAGAGTGCCCTGGGATGGCCACGTTGCTCCACAGCCCCGTACTTTGTGCTGAGGGCTCATCCCAGAGTGGATCAGGTTTTGGGGTGCCCCCCCAAAGCTGCCAACAGCCCTGAGCACATCTCTGAGCTCTGTGGGCAGGTGCTCAGGGTTTGTAGAGCTCTGTGGGGAGCAGAGACAGTGGCCAGGAGAAAGAGCAGCTTTGCAGGGGGATGAGCTCTCCAGAGCGAGCTCTGAGTAGCAGAGGGCAGCAGCATCTGGAGATCCTGTCTTCACAGGGGTTTCCAAACTCAGCATCAGTGTGGTCAGGCCCTCAGGGTGGCATCTGAGTGGGAGAGGGAACACCAGCTGCTCCTGGAGAAGCTTTGGGAAGTGGTGGAGGGCTCCATCTCACTGGTGTGGCACTGCCAAGGAGAGGCTTGAGCCTGCTCTTCCCAGAGCCATCATGCCCTGGGCTGGCTGATAGTCTGAGCAGCTCCTGTGGGTTTTTGGGGACACTTGTTCAAGCAGCAAATCCCTCCTGGATGCCCCAGCAGGTGGGTGATGTGCTTTGTGTAGGGCCACCAGGAAGGGGGTGGGCCTGCAGCAATGCACCAGCAGCCTGTGACACTGCCAGGAGGGGTGACAGTGACACTGGAGGTGCTGCATCACACTTTGAGGCTGTGGTAGGACCATGGCCACTCCAGCAGGAGCTTTGAAGTGCTTTGAGTCTTGAAATGGTTTCTGTAGCGTGCCCCTGAGTGTTAATTATCTTAATTATGTTTGTGTTCTCCCAGGAAAGAGGCGCTTGGGAGCTGGTATGTATGGAACTGTTCTCAGGCTCTGCACGAATTACCTCAATTGAGATTCTTTTTGACTATAATTTTTTGAGATTTACCAAAAAAAAATCCCAAAACCCCTTGAAATTACTATGAAATTATTCCAGCCATGGCCCATTTATGATCCAGGCAGTTCTGACACACCCCGTGTCCCAGGGACCAGTCTGCACAAAGATCCCAGTTGTGTAATTTTGTAATTACCTGCACTGGAGTGATCTCTTGTTACCTCTCCATCCTGCATTTGGAAGTGGAGCTTGAAGATCCTCACTTTCAGCAGCATTTGTTGGTTTCATAATGTAGCTTTATTTTTTTTTCCTGTGCTGGCTTAATTGACTGATCATTATTAATATGATTTAAATGTATGAAGTTGATATTGATTGGATCCCATGTGAATATAATTATGATTATTCATTGAAATTACTGCCTGGCAGATGAATGATAGCTAGTCATGAATTTAAAGTAAATGCAAATATTTTCATAAAAATTAAAGTAAAAATCTATATCATAGCCAAAATCCTCAAATTAAGACTCTCAAGGGTCCAACCTGATTTCAGTCAGATCAAAATAAGTTGAATCAGTGATTTGTTTGTGATTGGAAATCCATCAAAGAGACCAATTCTCCTGTAATAACATTGGAATATTGTTAATATCCAAATATCCAAGGAGAAGTGGGAGGACCTCAGTGGAACACTGGGAAATTGGGAGGGTTGGGTTATAACCAACATGATTTCAAGCTATTTAGGGACAGCACTGAAATTAGAAACTAGGTGTGCACTTACAGACTCAGACAGAAAACAGATTAAACAGTGCAGAGATGTAAAGGAGGAGGAGTAGCAATATAGAGATAGCCAGGGAAAAACCCAAACAAGAGAAAAGCAAAACAAATTAAAACTAAATGTGGTGGAAGAAGCAGCCCAGGAGGTGTGCAGGGAATGGGTGCTCCAGGGAACACCAGCCTGGAGCCATCTCCACAGAGGTGGTTCTCCTGGAGGAGAAGGCATTTTCCAAGCACCTTGAAATTTTTCAATTTATCCAGGGTTGCATTTTGCCAGCACATTTAAATTTTTCACCTTCACAAGGAGCTAACGAAGAAGAACCAGGGGAAGGGAGAGTGGAGGAACTAATGAGATGCTCCAGGTATCCTGGAGACACCTCTGGCCCTTAGATAAGGAGCTTCTGTATTCTGCTAACATCACCATTTGTTAGCAGTGCAGAGAAAACTGCTGCAATGACTGATTTTCCATGCAAACCTCTGTTTCCTATGCTCCCAGGGCTGCTTACAATTCTTGTCCATGCAGGAGGGTGTTCAACCCTCCCCTCCAAGGGTTGTGAACATCCCCACGGTGCTGCTGGTGTCCCTGTGTCCTGGTTTAGGGTAAATTTGGGAGAAAACCTCCAAAGGGGTTCCTCTAAAAAGCAAATTCAAGCAGCCCTCCCCCAGCTGGTTCAGGAAAATATTTCCTTGGAGAAAAGTGGAAAAAAACCTGTTTATTTAGTGGGCAAAACATTCACCAGCACAAAAAATGAACAATATTAAACAATAGAACTTCTCACTGTTCTGAAGAGATGGCAAACTCAGAAAGTCCCTCTGTGGGCTGTGCCTTGGCTCACTCAGTCTCTTATCAGTCTCTTATCAGTCCCTCTGGTGCTGGAAATGCCGTGGCCCATGCCCAGCCTGGTGGGCCACAGGTGGAGCTGCTGGTGCTCTTCTGGGTGCTCAGTCCAGAGCAGGTTCAAACGGTTCCAAGAAAGAGAAGAAACACAGTCCAGGGAAATTTTCTGCCTCAGCTAGCTAGAAACTAACTAAAAGCAAAGGAGAGCTCTGTCCTGCCATCTGTCTGTGCTGCAGATGACACAGCTGTGGCACTCACATTCTCTGATAAAATCCCTTTGCCCAGGATTTTCTCCTGGGGAGCTGAGAAGCCTCAGAGAAAAGGAAAACAATTCTTATCTCATTTGCTTCTCCTGTGTTGTGCTCACATGTGGAATGTGTTTGGAGATTGTTTACCCACAGGTGATTGTTCCATTGCATTCTGCTGGGAGTTGTTTTCACTCTTTGGCCAATTGGGGCCAAGCTGTGTTGGGACTCTGGAGAGAGTCACGAGTTTTCATTATTATAATTTTAGCATTTTAGTAAGTATCTTTTCTGTTTTCTTTGGTATAGTATAGCATTCTTTAATACAATATAGTATTATAAAGTAATAAATTAGCCTTGTAAGAACATGGAGTCAGATTCATCATGAATGATACCTGGGACATTCCCAGCAAATACAATAACACAGTCCAGGAGCAGGATGCAGGGAGCAAGCACAGTTTGTGATAACAAACTCCACGCTCCTTTTCTCCTCCTTTTGCTGACAGAACCAATCTTAAAGGTGCAAAACTTATTTCTGGGCTAAACAGAGCATACAATTCATCACCATAAAGATACACCAGGACATTCTACAGGACACATAGTGGCTGCAGGGTGCTGAGCTCCTCTCTGTGTCTCTGGGCAGACGGTGTGGTGAACCTGAGCGTGCCCATCGCGCTGCCCCTGTCAGCAGAGGACAAGCAGAGGCTGCAGTAAATCTGCCTTCGCTGGGTTCAGGGTGTCCCCAGCAGGCTGCAGGGCCTGGATAGTGCAGTCCTCTCCGGGACAGACTGTCTGAGCTCCCAAGCAGCCCCCAGCCACAGGCAACCTTAGTAAGCTTGAGTGAGATCAGCTCTTTAGTGATTATCAGCTCATTGTGATTTCAGTCCTTCAGCTTGCTAGGTGCCTAGGCAGGCAGACACAGGGAGAGAGAGGAGAAGGCTGTTTGGAGTTCCACAGTGATGTCTTTATTGAGTCTTCTGAGAAGGGTTCCAGTGACAGCTCTTCTGCCAGAACCGGGCCATACCAGCCCTTCATATAGGGTACAGGGGGATCAGAAATGGTCCAATGGCAAGGGGTAAAGGAAAGTCACCTACAGGGTTACAGAGAGATAAACAGGGGTTCCAAAAGGCAGAAAAGGGTCTTTCACCATGACTTGGCATTTCCTATCTTTAGGCTTCTGCACACCACAGGGCCCTTGCAGAACCTTGCACACTGCAGGGTGCTGAGCCCCCCTCTGTGTCTCTGGGCAGATGGTGTGGTGAACCTGAGCGTGCCCATCGTGCTGCCCCTGTCAGTGCAGGGCACAGAGCAGCTGCAGGGTGCTGAACCCTCTCTCTCTGTGTCTCTGGGCAGACAATGTGGTGAACCTGAGCGTGCCCATCGTGCTGCCCCTGTCAGTGCAGGGCACCCACAGCTGCAGGGTGCTGAACCCCTTCTCTCTGTGTCTCTGGGCAGACAATGTGGTGAACCTGAGCGTGCCCATCGTGCTGCTGCTGTCAGTGCAGGACACACAGCAGCTGCAGGGTGCTGAACCCTCTCTCTCTGTGTCTCTGGGCAGATGGTGTGGTGAACCTGAGCGTGCCCATCGTGCTGCCCCTGTCAGCAGAGGACAAGCAGCGTCTGGAGGGCAGCGCAGCGCTGGCGCTCAGCTTCCAGGGCCGCCGGGTGGCCGTGCTGCGCCGCCCCGAGTTCTTCGCGCACAGGAAGGAGGAGCGCTGTGCCCGCGTTTGGGGCACCACCTGCCCCCGCCACCCACACATCCAGGTGGGTGCTCAGCACTGAAACCTGCCCAGGGCATGGAAAAGGGAATTCTGCCAAGGTTTTGGGTGCCAGCTGTGAGAAATTGTGCCTGGCTCCAATCCGGCTAGCTGTGGACCCAGCTCACACCATCTTACGTAGGACAAGAGGCGCTCCACGTGGGGACTGAGTCCTATTTTATATCCTAGATTGGAGAGCACCAGGTCATCCAGGTGACTCCTCAGGTGGAAAAAAGAGGGAGTGGTCTTCTCCCAGAGGGATTTTGAGCTGAGGGGAAGGGGGCAATGTGATACAAGTGAGGAGGGGCAAACCAGGAGGAGAGCACCAACACTGAGGTTTAGTGAGGGAAGGGGAAGACCGTGTGATGATAGAATACAAATCACGTGAACAATGCAAATTACCAAACACCCTGTGCAAATAACTCAATAATTATTTAGTGCAATACAACACTGGTGGGTCCTGCCCCTCCCTGCCACGAGAAGTGCAGCCTGGTGGGGTGAAACCTGGCCAGGGGATGGAGAAGTGAACTTTGCCAAGGTTTTAAGGGCCATGAGCTTCCAGTCCAGCTGTTTGCTGGGAACCAGCCCATCCTGAGCAGGCAGGACTGATTTTATTTGGCCACCAGCCCATCCTGAGCTGGCAGGACTGAATTTTTTGGCTTTTCCCTACAGGCAGCCAGCAGGGTTGGTGTATTTTTGCAGCTTCTCTCTTCCCCCTTAGTCTGTGGCAGTACAAGGAGTATTGTCCCTAGGAAAGGGAGAGCTCTGGGTTCCTCACAGTGACTTGAGCTTTCTGCTTAAAAAGGCTACAGCTGTGGTAGTCCTTTCCCCTCCCTTAAAATGCCTGGTTTAATTAATCAGCAGCAGGTGTGTGCCTTGCAACAGGCTCATTCCTCCTGTGTATTCCCATGAGGAAAGCAGAGGGGGAGCTGGAGGAAGGTCTTGTGCTGTCAGAGGGGAGGCCAGCACCCAGCTGGGTGGGGACTGGGTGGCTGCTGCCCCACTTGGTGAGGTTTTGCTGCCCATGACATTCATTCACATGGTCACTGCAATGATGTTTTCCACCTGAGAGAAGGGAAGGTCATCCTACAACAGGGTTGAACCTCAAACTTTTCAAAGGAGAACTGGGAGAAGGAGGAGTGTGCTGTCCCCTTTGCACTGAAGGTGTGTGTAATTCCCAGATGGTGATGGAGAGTGGAGACTGGCTGGTTGGTGGAGACCTGCAGGTCCTGGAGAAGATCAAATGGAATGATGGGCTGGACCAGTACCGCCTGACCCCGCTGGCTCTCAAGCAGAAGTTCAGGGAAATGAATGCTGGTGAGTGCCCTGGGTTACACCAGTGACAGGGCTCTTCCTGCCCCACAGGGCCTTGGTGTGATCCATGACTTGGTCTCAGCACTTCCAGGTGGCTTCTGGATGCTCCCAAAACAGGGTTGTTTGGGAGGGTGGCCAGTAAAGGGGACTCAGGGCATGGCACAGGTGGCACAGGGCTCCTTGGTTAGGGCAGTGCTCGTGATGGGCTGTGTCCCCAGGGGCTGCTCTAAGGGCTGGGACCCTGCTCACATCCCCCCTGGCAGGTCAGATCCTCTCTGCACTGCCATGCCTTCACACCTGGGGAACAGCTCAGGTGTCTCCTCCCAGCTCTCTGTCCCATAGAATCCCAGAATGGTTTGGGTTGGAGGGACCTTAAAGCTCATCCCATTGCATGCCCTGCCATGGGCAGGGACACCTTCCATGTTCCCAGGTTGCTCCTGCTGGTGGTCCCAGCAGGATGGCAAGGGTCAGACACCCACCCTCACTTTGGGGAAAGAGCATGGGCCATCCTGCAGGTGCCACTGAGCTTGGGGAGGTGACAGATCACTAAAGACATCAGTGCAGGTGTCCAGTGCTGTGCACAACCATTATAGGAGAGCTGATAGGGCTGAAATCAGCCCCGAAGGAAATGAATGCAGGGAAAATAACCTTGGCAGGGCAATGTGTGTGTGTGTGTGTGTGTGTGTGTGAAACACTCAGAGCCTTGTTTGTTTGGAGACAGGGTGCACACAGCTCTGTCATGGCACACAGGGCACACACAGCTCTGTCATGGCTGAGATCAGACACACACAGGTCTGTCATGGCACACAGGGCACACACACAGGTCTGTCATGGCACACAGGACACACACAGCTCTGTCATGGCACACAGGGCACACACAGCTCTGTCATGGCACACAGAGCTCTGTCATGGCACACAGGGCACACACACAGGTCTGTCATGGCACACAGGACACACACAGCTCTGTCATGGCACACAGGGCACACACAGCTCTGTCATGGCACACAGAGCTCTGTCATGGCACACAGGGCACACACACAGGTCTGTCATGGCACACAGGACACACACAGCTCTGTCATGGCACACAGGGCACACACAGCTCTGTCATGGCACACAGAGCTCTGTCATGGCACACAGGGCACACACAGGTCTGTCATGGCAGACATGGCACACACACAGCTCTGTCATGGTACACAGGGCACACACAGCTCTGTCATGGCACACACAGGTCTGTCATGGCACACAGGGCACACACAGCTCTGTCATGGCACACAGGGCACACACAGCTCTGTCATGGCACACAGGGCACACACAGCTCCCTCCTGGCTCTGTGGAAGCTCAGAGTGTGGCAGTGACCCCAGTGACGCCCCCACCTTTCCCTTGCAGACGCCGTTTTCGCCTTCCAGCTGCGCAATCCCGTTCACAACGGGCACGCGCTGCTGATGCAGGACACGCGGCGCCAGCTCCTCGAGAGGGGCTACAAGAACCCCGTGCTGCTGCTGCACCCTCTGGGGGGCTGGACCAAGGATGATGATGTCCCCCTGGAGTGGCGCATGAAGCAGCACGCTGCTGTGCTGGAGGAGCAGGTCCTGGACCCCAAGTCCACCATCGTGGCCATCTTCCCCTCTCCCATGCTCTACGCCGGCCCCACGGAGGTAAGGCAGCCCTTGGCTGCTCAGCAGGGCAAGGCAGGCAGCCTGTCCATGGGGTTGTGCTCACAGCCTGCCTGGAAAACCCCAGGGAGGGGCTGGAGCTGTGTCCTCACTCTTGGCTCCCTGCATGGTTTGCCTGTGTTTGCTGCTGCAGCGTCTTTGCACAGAACTCTGCTCCCATCCATCCCCTCCTGGGCTGTGGAGGGCTGGGGAGAAGGGATACAATCAGGCTTCACCTTATTCTGGCAGGCAGGGACGTTCATTTGAAACCCCTTCTGTCCCTAAATCAGTGGGATGAAAGGGGCAGATGCTGAACCTCCCCTTCCGTGTGCTGGGCATCACCACCTTGGCACACCAAAAATTCAAGCGACCCAGCCTATAGGAATGCGGCCCCTTGTTGATGGAGTGACAAAACTGTCCTTTGTCCCCTTAAAAAGGAAAGAAGCCCAGAAGTTTCTCTCCTCAATTAGGTGAAAAGACAGCTCATAGGATCTGGGGGGCTTCACCTCAAACTTAAGGACAGCTAATTGGGCAGGAGCCAAAAAGTCCCACCTGAGCAATTCACTAGAAAAAGAAGAGAACAAAGAAACAAATGGCTTTTGTGAGGTGTTTCACCAGGAGCAAGAACCCTTGCACCTGGCTGGGTTTTTCCTCTTTACAGAGTTTTGTGATTTTGCCTTTTATTAAAACATTTTTGTTCCCAACACTGCCACAGAAGCCATCCTGCTGATTTTATGCCTTCTGAGGTAGCTGAGCTATCTTGGGTGTGAAACAGATCTCCAAGAGCTTATGAGACCTGGCTTGAGGAGACCCCTATTTCACCAGCCCAGTTCCCTCTCCCTGCTTGTGTGTGAAAAATGCCAGTCACTCGTTTTTAAAATTTTAAAAGTTTAATAATAATTAAATGGTTATAAAAATAGCAATATAATTAGAGTAATAAAAATTTGAGTTTAGGACAATATGAGACAATAAGAACAAAGAGTACAGACGGTCTGGGTACCTTTTTCTGGGCAAAATAAGCCCAAAAAAGGCCCCACGTTTACAGAGGATTAACCCTTAAAAGCAACAGCCTGTTGCATATTCATACACCTCATCCATGATGCATAAATTCCATTCAAACCCAGGATTCTGTCTGGGCAGTGTCAGCTTCTTCCTCTGAATCCTGACTGAGTCTTCATGGCTGAGTGAGGCAGGATGAAATTCATTTCTTCTGATAATGGAACAATAAATTCTTTTTCTCTGAAAGATTTATGTGTCCTGTGGCTGCTATCTCAGTGGGAGTACCTCATTCCTTTCTTTAAAAAAATATCCCACATATATGGCTTCAATTTTAACATTATGTTATAACCTAAAACTATATTTACCACACTACTTAAGAGAATTAATACAGCATAAGTTTCTAACACAACACATATGTGAAAAATGCGTATTTTATGATTGGCTTTTTGCAAATGTTCAAATGAATATTGTGTGTGTTGTGTTAGAAAGTAATGCTGTGTTAATTCTCTATTCTCTATTTTCTATTAAAATATAGTTTTATGTTATAACAAAATGTTAAAATAGAAACTATGCTATGTGGGATGCTTTTTTCCAAAGAAAGGACTTGCACCAGATAGCAGCCACAGGACACCTGAATCTTTCAGTGAAAGAGAATTTATTGCTCCATTATCAGGAGAAATGAACTTCTTCCCACCTCGTTCAGGATTGGAGATTAGGATTAGAGGAGGAATAAGCTGACACTGCCCAGCCAGAATCCTGTGTTTGAATGGAATTTATGCATCATGGATGAGGTGTATGAATATGCAACAGGCTGTTGCTTTTAAGGGTTAATCCTCTGTTAACGTAGGTCCTTTTTTGGGCTTATTTTGCCCAGAAAAAGGTACCCGGACTGTCCATATGTTTCTATTTTATGTCCTCTTTGTTTCTACTGTCTCATGTTGTCCTAATCCAAATTATCCAAATTATTATTACTCTAATTGTATTACTATTTTTACAACCATTTTATTACCATTAAACTTTTAAAACTTTAAAAACAAGCAATCGGCGTTTGCCACAACATATTCGTTTGAATATTTGCAAAAAAGCCAATCATAAAATATGCATTTTTCACAAAAAAAAAAAAAAAAGCCCCAGGGCCTCCCTGTCCCCCATCCCTCAGTCCCTGTGTCCCCTCCCTGCAGGTGCAGTGGCACTGCCGGGCCCGGATGGTGGCGGGGGCCAACTTCTACATCGTGGGGCGCGACCCGGCGGGAATGCCGCACCCCGACACGCGGCAGGACCTGTACGAGCCCACGCACGGCGGGAAGGTGCTGAGCATGGCCCCCGGGCTCACCTCCGTGGAGATCCTCCCCTTCCGAGTGGCTGCCTACAACAAGCTCAAGAGAGCCATGGATTTCTACGACCCCAAAAGGTAAAGGCGGCCGCGGTTTCTCGGCCGCGCGGGGTTTGCGCGTGCCGCGGGCTCGCAAAGTTTTGGGGACAGGGAAAGGGCCCCAAGGAGAGGAATGGGGGCAGAACCTGGGAAAGGCACCGGTGTGTTCCACCAAGAGGTGTCACATGAAACTAAAGTGCCACCAGGGAGGGAAGGGAACACAGCCTCCCACAGCTGGGAAGTGTTTGGACACTGCAGCTCCTCTGGGATGAGGAGCCCTGGGGGTGACTCGGGCCTGTGCTGTTTGTGAGGGTCCCCAGGATGAGGGAAGAGATGAGAATCTGACTCCAAGTTCTCAGAAGGCCGATTATATTATATTATAGTATAGTATAGTATATTATAGTATAGTATAGTATATTATAGTATAGTATATTATAGTATATTATAGTATAGTATATTATAGTATAGTATATTATAGTATAGTATATTATAGTATAGTATAGTATATTATAGTATAGTATATTATAGTATATTATATTATATTATAGTATGTTATAGTATAGTATATTATAGTATAGTATATTATAGTATAGTATATTATAGTATAGTATATTATAGTATATTTATTATATTATTTGGAATGTAGTCTGGACATTGTTTACCAACAAGTGAATGTTTGATTGGTTCCATGTGAATTGGTTTTAATTAATATAATATGTATATAATATATATATAATCTGTCATATTATAGATTATTTAATATATATTATAGATAATATTATATATTGTGTTATATAATATTAATTAATTAATATATAACATTACATTCTATTACATTATATTATAGTCATATCAATGCTGTACTAAAACTATGCTCTAGAAAAAGAAAAGATACATCAGGAGGCTTAACAAGAATGATAATGAAAGCTCAGGACTGACTCCTCAGAGTCCAACACAGCTGGCTGTGATTGGCCATTAATTAAAAATAATTCACATGGGACCAATCAAACGTTCACCTGTTGGTAAACAATGTCCAGGCCACATTCCAAAGCAATCAGATAATTACTGTTTTCATTCTTGTCTGAGGTTTCTCAGCTTCCCAGGATAAAAATCCTGAGCAAAGAGGGTTTTTCAGAAAATATCCTGGTGACGTGGGCCAGCTGAGCTGATGTCACCTGTCTCTGTTTCACACAGGCACGATGACTTTGACTTCATCTCAGGAACACGCATGAGGAAGCTTGCTCGGGAAGGGGAGAACCCCCCAGATGGCTTCATGGCCCCCAAAGCCTGGAAAGTCCTCACCACCTACTACCAGTCACTGGAAAAAAAGAATTAACTCCTCCTCCTCCTCCTCCTCCTCCTCCTCCTCCTCCTCCCTAGAAATACCTGTATTAATAGCGAGCAATGATCGATTGATTCCCTGTGACACAGATCACTTGGCATGACCCTGGGCTTTTCCTGCCTGGGTCAGTGTTTTTTACCAATCAGAAATTCTTTCAGCCTGATCCTTGTCCCCCTGAAGCTGCTGGTGGTGTCCCCATGGAGTGGAAGGGATGGGGAGAGGGCACCAGGATGTGCCATGGTGCTGCCAGGGCCACTCAGCAGCTGCCAGTGCAGAGGGGACCAGGATAAATCCTGCCCATGCCCTGCCTGGAGCAGAAATGAAGAAGTGCCCTTCCACCTTGTGCCTTAGACAGTTTTTGCTAATTAACAGCAGAATCTTTTTAATGCCTCTTTTTATACAAAGGACTTTTTAAGATCAGCTGTGACCACCTCCAATTCCTTGTGGCTGAGCCAACTCCTCACTGCTTCCTTCCTTCCTTCCTTCCTTCCTTCCTTCTTCCTGCTTGACCTCTTTGGTCAAACAAATCCTGGGCTGAGCATTCCTGTTGCTCCAAGTTCAGGAGCCTGTGAGGATGTGCCTTGGTGATCCCTGCACTCTCAGCTGGGGAGCCTCTCCTGGGAGGCACCATGAACCCTGAGATCCTGAGAAAGCTCTGCACAGCAAGGAGAAGTCAGGGATGCTGGCACTGTGCTTCCAGGTGTCCTCCCAGGTGGCAGGATGGGATCTCCCTTCCCTCTGCCCACACTCCTCCCACCCCAAAGGCAAATCCGAGACAGAACAGCAAAGTCACAGCACAGGTGGGTCTGGAGAACCGGCTGAGAGAGGCTGCAGCTCCTGCCCTCATGACACCTGTGTGGGTGCAGGGGACCTGATTTATTCCGTGGGGACAGCCTGAGGATGGCAGGGGACAGCCCGAGGATGGCAGGAGACCCTTGGCCGCCAGCCCTGTGTGCTGCTGCTGCTGCTGAGCCGAGAGCCCGGCGCTGCCCCAGCCCCGGCTGTGGAAAGTCACGGCGGACACTGACGCCTTCCCCAGCCTGACCCCGGCACGGACTCTGGCAAGGCCCCGCCTGAGGCTTTTCTGCTGGCTCGCAGGAGCCTCCGAGGTGACAGAGCAGTGACACAACAGCGACAGCACAGCCTGGGGCGCTGCCGGGGCTGGTCCCGCCCGCAGCCCCGCTGGGCGGTGGCAGCGGAGCAGAACAAGCAGCACTCGCTCATTGCTGCCTCACTCCGGGGTTTTGCACCTGGCAGGAGCAAACCATCCCCAGGAGCCGTCGGGATGTTCCCAAGGAACAGCAAGCAGCGTTCCTCTCTTCTTGTGCTCCTGTTTGAGTTCCAGCTGGATCCACGCTCAGCAAAACCAACCTGCTCCTGCTTGGTACTGTGAGCTACAACCTGCTCTGCTGTGGCCAGGGCACACTGCCCAAACCTTCATCAATCACTGGAAAATATCCTTGAAAAAGGGCTTTTTGGGTGGCTTTTTAAGTCTTTTTTTTAAGCATTTGGAGGAAATCTGTGTTTTACCCCAAGGCAAATGCTGCAGCCTCCGTGGGAGCTGACAGAGCACCAGCACCAGCCTCACCCAGCCAGGGCCCAAAAGTGACATTCCCATTTAGGATTTTTAAGGAGTGAAACAGCACTGTTGGTGCTCATCATGAAATAATCCTGTCCCCTCCAGTAAATCCAGGTGGTCACAGCAAAACACAGATGTTGTTATCATTTTAAACCAGAGTAGTGTCCTGATTACCTCTGATTAAAGCACGTGGACTGGGGGGTTTATAGTCTATTTATTAAAGACATGAGACTGGAATTTGTACCTCAGCTGATGCATCTCATGATTTAATATATTCTGAACTCGATACTCTATGAAACACTCACTTTTAGTACAAATAAATATTTATATGTGTAAGTAGCTGTCACTTGGTGATTTTTGGGTGGAGCGTTGCTGGAAGCTGGCTCAGCCTGGGCACTGCTCTGCAATCCCTGGAGATGTGAGAGAGGAATTGGGCTCTTCCTCCCTTCAGAGAGGCAGGACCAGGTGCTGAGGGTTGGACCAAGCCTCTGGAGCCACGGGATGAAAGCAGCCACGTTCAAAACCCTCAGCCTTTGGAGGAAGCTGCCAGAGGGTTTGTGCTTCAACAAGGACTCCCACAGCAGCAGCAAGAGTGGACACGTGTGGGAGAGTTCCTGGAGAAGTGGGAATTGCACTCCAGCTGCAGAAACTGCCCCACAAGAGCAATCAGAAATAACTCTTTGTGCCTCTTCAGCCAGGCCCCGATGAGCTTTGGGCAGCAGGGAAGGGCAGCTCCAGCCAGCAGTGCCCAGAGCTGGGATTTTGGAGACACCAGCAGGAGCTCAGGGCTCAGGCAGTGACCAGGGGCTGTCCCCGGGTTTGTCCTGCTGCCCTGCCTTCCCTCGGGGTGACATTAACCCCCCTGAGGACACACTTCGCACTCAATTAAAGCCAATTAACACCTGCCTGCGCTGCGGTTTTAACAAGGAGGAACCAGCCTGAAAATAAAGTACCAACAGCCCTCCAGCACTCGGTGCACTCTGATGTGCAGCTGAAGAGCCAGCAACGTGTACTACTGCCCTTTTATCCAGATATTTCCTGGAGAAAATGAAACTCTGGGTGATGTGGGGCAGCAGCGCTGTCATCAGGCACTGGAGGAAATGAGAAGGACCCAGCACAAGAGGCAGGAGGTGCAGGGGAAGCTCCCAGGCTGGAATTCCTCACCTCCCACTGTCCCAGGCTGCTCCAGCCTGGCCTTGGGCACTGCCAGGGATGCAGGGGCAGCCCCAGCTGCTCTGGGCACCCTGTGCCAGGGCCTGCCCACCCTGCCAGGGAACAATTCCTCATTCCCAATATCCCATCCAGCCCTGCCCTGTGGCACTGGGAGCCATTCCCTGTGTCCTGTCCCTCCATCCCTTGTACAAAGTCCCTCTCCATCTTTCCCATCAGCTCCTTCAGGCTCCAGTTTGGTGACCCCAGAGCTTCTCCTCTCCAGGTGAGCAGCCCCAGCTGTGCCAGCCTTTCCTCCCAGCAGAGCTGCTCCATCCCTCTGCCCATCCTGGTGCCTGCCCTGGGCTCTCTCCTGGATCCCAGGCTCACCCAGCACTGAAGTGATTTATGGGATTCACATCCCAGATCCCAGACTTTTCCCATTTCCATATCCCAGCAGTTCTGCTGTGCCTAAATTCCTGCACCCCTGTGTTAGACCATTGTGCATCTCCCATTGCTTTGGATACAGGAAAGAAGTCTAAGCAATTATTCAATTATTTTTATCCTCCCCCTCCCATTTGGTTTTAGGATTAAATTGGGACAAACTCAGCCCTGCATTCCAGGGGGCAGGACAGCAGGGAGCAGGCTGAGCTTGAGGGACACTGTCACCAGCCCCTGACACCGTGTCATGGCAGGGCTCCAGCCCTCCTTATTTCACTTTATTTTCCTTTGCAGTGCATTTGGTTTTACATCATTCTGTGCCTCCAATGTTTCCCTCCCCTCACAGGCAGCAGAGCTGTGACACAGCATCCCACCCCTGGGCTTTGAACATTTAATTCCCTTTACAGATTTGGGCTCAGTTAGTGCACAGTTCATAGCATTATATGAAAAAACCTCAAGTTCTTGACTATGTCTGACAATAACTTCACTAAAAAAAAACCAAACCATTTTTGCCACTCACATTTGTAACCCTTGGCCTTTATCTCAACAGAACGTTACAAGAATTCACCAGAACTGGTACCAGCAAGGACAGCACGTTGCTAAACCACATCAATAAGCCCCAAACCCATTTCCTCTCTTGAAATCCAGAGATCTGAGCATGGGACAGAGTCAAACATCACACAGTGTCCCTGCTGTGCCTCAGGGCTGTGACACTTCAGGGGACGGTGCCACGGTGGGGCTTGCAGAGACCGAGGGAGAAGCAAGTCCTGGGGACAGTGCACAGGAGCTCAGAGAGCTCAGAGGACATGGGGCTTCAGGAAAGAGCAAGTGGGATTCTACTCTAACTGCTCACAGCAAGGGAAAACCAAAAATAAAATCAGCCTTCATTTAAAAAGCCTTCAAAAGCAGAATTCATAAAAAAATTAAAATTATTCAAACATTCTTACAGAGTAGTTTACTATCTTGACTAAATGGCACCAGATTTCAAGTGGTCATGTGGAAGAAAAATCAGTAGCATTTCAAATGTTGCTTTGTTCTAGGAGCAGTTTCTATCCTGGCATTTGCTGCTAAAAGGTAGAAGTGAACTGAGTATCGAGGAATCTTTCCCCTGTACAGCTTCTGATTTGGTTTGCTTCAGGAAGGAAGTAGAAAAGATTTTCCATACTCAAGTTATCTACAGATTATGTCTATATATAAAAAAAAGTGTGGCTATGTACAGGTCCTGCACTCACACACCCATCTGCACACACCCAGCCCGTGCCAGCTCCTGCCCCTGGCCCTGGGAGCACCCACTCCTGCTGGGAGGCTCAGGGGCTCCCTGGGGACAGCACGCGGGCACTCGCTCTTGGTCTGGGCTGAATTGTTCCACTCATGATCTGTGCTTCCACTCCCAGTTGGAATTGCAATAACTTAAGAGGTTGTTGTTGTATAAAAACGATTCCAGGAACAGAACTCCCTTTGCCACCCCTGCTCCCACCCCCTGACACTGGTTTTGCTAACTGATTACAGAAGTCAAACTAAATCACATCAGGAACTGCAAACACACTCTTTTGTCTTAATCAAACACGATCTCCATGGCCAGGTTCTGCATGGAGACATCCTTGGATTTCCTCATCTTCTCGATGGCCCTGTGGAGATCCTGCTGCTGCACGGGCCGGATCTCATCTTCATCGTGCCTGGGGAGGAGAGAGACAACAGCCAGGTGAGGGGCCAGGGCTGGGACAGCTGTGCCCACCCCAGCAGCCATCCCTGCAAGCAGCAGCTCTGCATGGATCCACTGGAACCCCTGAGGCTGGAAAATCCCTGCCAGCCCATGGAGTGCCAGCTGTGCCCAGTGCCCACCTTGTCCCCAGCCCAGAGCACTGAGTGCCACCTCCAGCCCTTGCTGGGACACCTGCAGGGCTGGGCACTGCAAAGCTCCCTGGGCAGCCCCTGCCAAGGCCTGAGCACCCTTTGCATGCAGAAATTGCTGCTGCTGTCCAAGCTGAGCCTCCCCTGGCCCAGCCTGAGGCCCTTTGCCCTTGTCCTGTCCCTGTTCCCTGGCAGCACAGCCCGGCCCCCCCTGGCTGTCCCCTCCTGGCAGGGAGTTGTGCAGAGCCACAAGGGCCCCCTGAGCCTCCTTTGCTCCAGGCTCAGCCCCTGCCCAGCTCCCTCAGCCCCTCCTGGGGCTCCAGCCCCTCCATGCACCCAGGGTTGCTGCAGGCATGGCAAACAGCAGAGGGATGTCCCAGCACCGTGGCAGCAGCAGGAGCTGGTGGCCTGAAGCCTGGCACTAAGCAGTGCAGCAGCAGGAGCTGGTGGCTCAGGCCACCTCCAGCTTGGGCACCTTGGAACAACCAAGGCACTGAGCTTATTTTCGGAGCCAAAAGCAACAACAACAAGTGAGCTGTGAGGGGTTGTGTATAGTGGCAGCTGGGCATGGCAGCAGGACTCTGCCCAGTGTGTGAGGCTGTGCATAGTGGCAGCTGGGCATGGCAGCAGGACTCTGCCCTGTGTGTGAGGCTGTGCATAGTGGCAGCTGGGCATGGCAGCAGGACTCTGCCCAGTGTGTGAGGCTGTGCATAGTGGCAGCTGGGCATGGCAGCAGGACACTGCCCAGTGTGTGAGGCTGTGGGCAGCCCCAGCCCCAGGGGAGCAGCAGGAGGGTGCAGCAGCCCCACGTACACGTCCTCCTCGCAGGCGTTGTTGACGTACTCCCGCACGCAGAGCAGCGCCGCGTCCCGGCACATCTCCTTCAGGTCGCTGCCCGAGAAGCCGTCGGTCTCCTTGGCCACCTGCAGCAGGTCCACGTGGCTGTCCACCTGTGGGGAGATCCAGCTCAGCCCAGGGACACTCCAGAGCCAGTGGCTCTGCTCTGCAACAGTCTGAGATCATCTTCATTTGGCAGTTTTGGGGAGCTGAATTATTCCCTTGCTCTCGGAACCTCCAAGTGGTTCACATGTGTCAGCTCATCAAACTCTGCCATTGGCTTCAAACCCCACAGAAACCCCAACCTGTCACAGATGTATGTTATGAAAAATCCTTTTGTTAGGATCTTTTCTCCTGAGAAGCTGAGAAGCTTCAGCTTCTCCATGTTTTGCTGCCTTAGAATGTGATCAGGAGAACTGTTTACCCAGCATGTGAAATTGTTTCTACTTGATGACCAATGACAGCCACCTGTGTCGAGGCTGTGAGCAGTCACAAGATTTTCCTTTCCTTTCCTTTCCTTTCCTTTCCTTTCCTTTCCTTTCCTTTCCTTTCCTTTCCTTTCCTTTCCTTTCCTTTCCTTTCCTTTCCTTTCCTTTCCTTTCCTTTCCCTTCCTTTCCTTTCCCTTTTTCCTTTCCTTTCCTTTCCCTTTTTCCTTTCCTTTCCCTTTTTCCTTTCCTTTCCCTTTTTCCTTTCCTTTCCCTTTTTCCTTTCCCTTCCCTTTTTCCTTTCCTTTCCCTTTTTCCTTTCCTTTCCCTTTTTCCTTTCCCTTCCCTTTTTCCTTTCCTTTCCCTTTTTCCTTTCCCTTCCCTTTTTCCTTTCCTTTCCCTTTTTCCTTTCCCTTCCCTTCCCTTTTTCCTTTCCTTTCCCTTTTTCCTTTCCTTTCCCTTTTTCCCTTCCTTTCCCTTTTTCCTTTCCTTTCCCTTCCCTTTCCCTTTTTCCTTTCCTTTCCTTTCCCTTCCCTTTTTCCTTTCCTTTCCTTTCCCTTCCCTTTTTCCTTTCCTTTCCTTTCCCTTCCCTTTTTCCTTTCCTTTCCTTTCCCTTCCCTTTTTCCTTTCCTTTCCCTTCCCTTTTTCCTTTCCTTTCCCTTTTTCCTTTCCTTTTCTTTCCCTTTTTCCTTTCCTTTCCCTTTTTCCTTTCCTTTCCTTTCCCTTTTTCCTTTCCCTTCCCTTCCCTTTTTCCTTTCCTTTCCCTTTTTCCTTTCCCTTCCCTTTTTCCTTTCCTTTCCTTTCCCTTTTCCTTTCCTTTTTCCTTTCCTGCCTTCTGAAGAAATCCTTTTCTTCTATTCTTTTACTATAGTTTTAATATATCATTTTCTTTTAATACAATATATACCATAAAATAATAAATCAGCCTCCTGAAAATGGAGTCAAGATTCCCATCTGTCCCCTCATGCTGGGACCCCTGCAAACACCACCACACCAACCACCCTGTACTCACCTTGGCATGTCCTGGTGGGTCCATCCTTGGGACCCCTGAACATTGGTAATCCTGCACTAACCATGCTCCTGCCTGGCAAAAACTGCATCCCAGCAATACTGAACCCTTTGCCCAGGAGTTTCTCAGAACTCTGCTGTCTGCACACCTGATCCTGCTCTACACAACCCCAAACTGGGGGATTTAGAGGCAAAATTCTGTGTCTAACTCAGTGCACTGGGTCAGGCTGAACTCTTGCCAGGCAAGACTTCAGGTTTATTCCATCTTTTTATGGCATTTATTCCTTTTCCACCATGTGCATCAGGATTTCTTTTTCAAAAAGTTAAATCCAAGGTAATCTAAGAAAAGGCTGAAATTCTGGGATTATTTCTTTCAAGAGGGAAACTATTCCCTAAAATTATGGTTTAAATCAGGCAAGGAAAAGGAGGGCAGAACTCCCCTTGCCATGTGAAGTCTGGACTTCAGAGATCCAATTCCTCCTCCTGTGGGGTAACCAATACAGGCTGGTTTTTTATCTCCCTGAAAAACTAATTTGTGTGGCTCCCTGCTGGTGAGCTGCCATTTTCAGGCCTCTTCAACAAATTTAAGTTGGTTTTACTAATAAATTATATTTATTAGGCTGGAGCTCAGCCTGCAGACATTTTGCAACATAAACTTGAAGGCAGTTAGTGCTGCTGACTAAATTTGGGAGGAAGCTCTGAGGACAGGGATGCCCTATGTGGGATGTGCTCACACCTCATCCTTCCCCTCTCCTCTGAAGGAAATCTGAATTCCAGATCAAAAGAAGTCATTCCTCCTTGGTTGACTTGAGCCAAGAAGGAGTTAAAGAGTCAGCATCTTCTTGATTTCCTTCAAATTTCCTTCCCTGCTCTAAACATGATTCACCTGCACTTTCTTTAGAGAGAGAAATCTCTTCTCATGTAACAGAACAAGCCAATGGAGACAGAGAAATGGAGTCACTCTGCTCAGGGGGGTGATTCACCACACAAGCCAAGGCTCCTGCTCACAAAGGAGCCAACTGCAGGGCTTTCATGTCAGGCCACACCTAAACCCACAAAAGATTCCCAGGTTCTCAGCAGAAGTGCCCTGGCAGATCAGCTCAGCCTCAGTGCAAGGCAGGCAATCACAAACCAAACCTTCTGCAGGCCAGGAGGCACTAACAGGAGCCTACTTACATTTTCATTCTTCAAAATCAGCTTCAAGATGGCCTCTCTTTGCTTCAGAGCCTGAAACAGGAGAGACTGAAGTTACCAGAGGACAAAAATGAACATTTGTGACATCCCAGGGCTTTCAGTCCCTTCAGTTCCCTGGCCCAGGACGTGTGACACACTGAGGAAACCTCTCTGATGGCAAATTCCCTTCCACAGGTGATGCCTGGGGAATTCTAAACCAGATAAATCACCCACTGTGTGATTCAAAACCCCACAGAAACCCCACAGAAACCCCACAGATCCCACTGGAATATCCTGCACTAACCACACTCCTGCCTGGCAAAAACTGGATCCCAGGAACAGTGACCCCTTTGCCCAGGAGCCCACATGAGTTCCTCAGAACTCTGCTGTCTGCACACCTGATCCTGCTTTACACAGCCCCAAACTGAGGGATTTAGAGGCAAAATTCTGTGTCTAACTCAGTGCTGGAGGTTACTGAAGAATCAGCTGAGGTCTGAACAGATCCTTCCTAGCAAGGTCAAACACAGACAACAAACACTGGGTTTTGTGCCTGCCAAACCTCACTTCCATCATTAAAAAGGGAGGAAATCCCCCCACAGACAATCTAGCAGCTGAAAAGTTGCTACTCTGTCCCAAAACCCACTCCTGCCATTTCCCTCTGCTTTGCAGGCAATTTTTGATGAGTAATCTGGGGCCTTTTCATCTCCAACTCAGTTATAAAACCTGCAAGGCTTTCCCTGCTGCCCCTGCCTGTTCCCAAGCCACAGCACAGCAATTATTGCACCTGCAGCGAGAGTCAGGGCCAGCCTGGGCTGATCACAAAGCCCAGAGGAGCAGTAAGCTCATGGCAGGGCTCTAGGGGAGAAAGGAAATTCTGTTCTCCTGTGGTGACCCTGATCCTGGGAGAGGGAGCCAATCCCTGTCATCTCCCAGGGCACTTAATTCATCCTTCTAGAGATGGGGCTGGATAGAATGACAGCACAAAGTGCTCAAATCCCCCTCCTTGCCCCCTGCTAACTGCAGGAACAGCTGCAGGTGAGGAAGGTGTGTGGAACAGGTCTGGAAGCACAGCTCATAAATGTTCCACAGGTTATAAATGCTGTTCCCAAAGGGATCCACTCCCATGGAGGGAAAGTCAGTTCCAGCAACACAGGCGTGGGAACACAACTCCTCTCTTGCACAATCAAGAAGACTTTTACTCCTCCACTTTGGTCTCTGGGTTTCAGCAAAAATGGATAATGATTTCTGTAGCCAGAAGGGAATTCAAGCACAACTGAACTCCTGATAAGACTGACACTAAAATGTCTGGTCACATCAGCAGGCATTCAAAGGTGACTGAAATAGCTGGAAAAGGATGGCAAGAGCAACCTTTGGAGCAAGGACAGTTGATAAAGAACTTAATAAATCACAGAATCATGGAATGGTTTGGGTCCTGAAAGACCATCTCATTCCAAGCCCATCACAGGCAGGTTTTCCACACTGCTGTGGAAAAGGCCTGAGCAGAACTCAGTTACAAACCAGCCCTTCCCAGTGTGCAGCATCCAAACAGTTCCATTCCCAGAGGAGAGCAGGGCTGGGAAGCTCATGGTGTTGTTTCAGATAAAAGACCCAACAGACCAAAATTTCACCTTAAAACTCCAAGTTATGGATGTGCTTCAAAAACCCCAAGCCCAGGTGGGCAGGAGGCAGCATTTCCTGGAGGAAAAGCCCCAGAGCAGTGGATCTGCTGCCTGGATGGCAGGGCAGGCAGGACTCACAGGCTGGTTGATGTGGAAGCGGGTGGGCATCCTCCTCATGATGGCAGAGTCCAGGTCCTGGGGCCTGTTGGTGGCTCCCATCACAATCACCTGTGTGACACCAAGAGACAGCACTGAAACCAGAGCTGGGAAACAGCCACAGGCTGGGAATGTCAACACCAGCCAGGGATCTCCCCCACTTCATCAACAGCAGCAACATTTACAGAAGTTACACAGAGGATTCCTGGCAGTGATCTCAGCAAGGGCAGCCCTGGTGCCACAAACACCACCTGGGGGGGAGATTTCAATGAGGTCAACTTGAAATTTCAAACCCCAAGGAGGAACTTAAAACTTCTGCTTGTGATGTCACTTTTAGTTCCTGGTGGAATTCAAAAGGAGATGTTTCAGTAAGGTGTTAAAATTGTGGTGCTTTTGTGCTGTGCTGGAAAAAGAGTGACAGAAGGTTTTGGGCTGGAGAAGACCCTCAAGGTCACCTTGTTGTAAACCCTCCATGAGCAGGGCCACCTTCTAGGAGACCACCACAGCAAGGGGTTCACCTGGTACCCACATGGAGTCTTTCTTCTTTTACACTCAGTAAGAGTTGAGCCAAGACAGAGAATGCTTTTCAAAAAAAGCATTCCAGGAGCTCCAGGTCAGCAGTGGGTTAAAGGTGTGCAAAGCAAGCCCAACACCAGGACAGTGTTTACCTCCCTGGAGCACTCCAGCTCTTAACTCCAGAACAAATTTACTCCCCATTCACAGCTGCCTTGTTCTCCCATTCTTACTCCAAGCTGTGTACATGGCAAACACCCAGCCAGGAGAGTGACAAACGGCAGGGTGATTACCCTGGCCTCCAGGACAGTGACAAACGGCAGGGTGACTGTGATTACCCTGGCCCCCAGGGCTCTGCTGCCCTGCTCCTGCCTTTGGGCCAGGCCCAGCAGCTCCAGGAAGGAAGGGCCAGCAGGGCTGGTGGCCCAGCAGAGTCACCCTGCCACCTAGAGGCACTGGGATTGCTGCCTCGGGGATGATCCACACTTCTCTGGGTATTGTTTTCTGCTAAAAGGAATATTCTTCACCTGCCACACTCCAGATTCATCTCAGCAGGTTTAGCTCACAGCTGAGTGTGTGGAATTCCAGCTGGAATCAGCACATCCACCTCAACATCTCCTTACAACTTCCTCCAAGCATTTGGGATTCTGGTTTTTCTTACAAAAGGCAAATGCTGCTGAGCTTGAGAAACCCCAAATTGTCTCACTGCAGGGAATGAATAATTTCATTTGCTCCAAGGAATTGTCAGTGTGTTGGGTAAAAAAGGTGATGCACTGAGCTTGGAAGATGGTATCAGTTTCCAGTGAAGGGTTCATACCACTGGCTTTTTACTGATGGGAAGCTTTAACCCTCAGTACACACACATCACTGGTTTTTACTCATTTGGGGCAAAAATCAGCTGAAAAACATCTTTAGCACAAGCTTGGGAGAGGAGGATTTTCCCATTTATGGAAAAAATACACATTAAAAAGGTTGAAAATTTTCAACTTAGAGAACAAACATCCTCTTTAAGGGCTTTAAGAAGATTATTCCAGGTGACACCATGGCATGCAGGCTTTCTGCTACATTCAAGTTATTCAGAATCCCAGAATGGTTTGGAATGGGAGGCACCTTAAAGCCCATCCCATCTCATGTGGAAACACCACTTCTTGATTAAAACCAAACTAAGCACAAAGCCAATCTTCCCAGGAAGAACAATGACCTGTGGATACAACTCCCTTCACTCCCATGAAGCGCTGGGAACCACCACCAGGTAAAGAAGCTTTGGCAATCCCTGTTGCCAGCAGCTCCAGCCCCAGTGTCCCAGCTGAAATCCCATCCCAGGAGGGGATTCCCTCCTCCCAGCAGCCTGAGGACTCACCTGGCAGTTGTAGTCAGTGTCCAGCCCATCCCACAGGCTCATGAACTGGGCTTTCATCATGGCCGTGGCCTCGTGGTCGGTGCTGGATCGGTTCCGCAGGAAGGAATCTGGGCCAAAGCAGGGAAGGAGTCACTGCCAACCCCATCCCCACAGGAATGCCCTCCTGGGCTGCTCTCTGATCTCAAAAATGCTTTTTTAATCACCACTGGCAGCAAACAACAAGCTCTGCTAAGGGTGAAAGTGGATTCTCCTCCATTGCTCAGCCTCCCTTTCAAAGGACACCACACAAGGGTGCACCCATCCCAGGAGATTCCCCACATCCTGTGCTCCAAATTTCCACCTTCCTGAACCCATGGAAAGCAGCCTCCCTGCTGGCTTCTCTGGCTCTGCATTGAAGGCATTTGAGACAGTGGTTCATGTTCAGACTCAGGTGTTTATTATTTGTTATCACTAAAACAGCCTCACTGCTGTGAGTTCAGCAGCTTTTCATTAGAAGGCACAAAATGGCAACAATCTCTTGTTCCAAGGTCTTTTCAGACTAAACTGTCCAGTTAAGAGCTGACACCTGGATTATTTTCCCTTTTAACCCAATAACTGATCCCACAGAGCTGCAATGGGGACTTTTCTGCCCAATGACAAAATGCCACCCAAACCCATGGATGAAGAAGAAACCCAGGGTGACACCCTGTGCCCTCCATCTTGCTGCCATCCACAGCACACTAAAAATCCCAAAACCTCAATTTCTCACCCAGTGACACACCTACACTGCTCTCTATAATCTATTGCACACTTTTGTGGGTTCTGGTCTATTCTGGAGTTTAGGAAACTTTCTCCATGGATGAGGGTCAGAGTCAGTGCTGCCCTGGGGGTCAGGGCACCCCAGAGCAGACAGGGAAATATTCCCAGTGCTCTGGGTTTCCACACCTCCCCTCCTATTCTTCAGCCTTATGAAATCCCCATTCCAGAGCCCTCCTAAAACCATATTTTACCTCCCAGTATGTGCCCTGACAGCAGAAGCACTGAAGTGTATTTGTTACTGGGTTTCATGATGAACAAAAAATAAGTAGGAATTTGTTTTACTTGTGAATTCTTCCACTACCACCAGGAAAAAAAACTCCCTTGTTTTTCCTAATGTGCCACCATTCCTTTACAATTCTATTTCTCTTACTGAGCCTTGACTCTTCTGAAGGAAAAGATGACAGCAGATCCATACATCACTGAGCCTACAGTTCAATGTCACTCTGCTATGGCTACTGATAAAAAAAAAAAAGAGATTTTTACCTATTTCATCAATAAAAATGATGGATGGCTGGAGCTTTATGGCCAGGGAGAAGACAGCAGCAGCCAGTTTCTGGGATTCTCCATACCATTTATCTGTCAGCGTGGAGGGCTGGAGGTTGATGAACCTACACCCAGCTTCCTTGGCAGTGGCTTTGGCAATCAGGGTTTTCCCACATCCAGGGGGGCCATAGAGAAGAACTCCTGGAAAATTCACAGTGTTACTGCTTTGCTAGGACAGGCCTGGGGGTGTCCAGGCTCGAGTTTAATCCAGGTATTAAAAGGTAAGAAATCAAACCAAGGAAACACTGTTCCATCAATCAGAGGTTTTAAGGTAACCCCTATTAAATTACAGCTCAGAACAGCCAAAGAAAATTCCCTGTGGGGGAATTTTCCCCCTTTTTAGGCAGGAAAGCTGAAGCTGAGAGGAGACATTTGAGAGATGACTGATTTATTGTGGGCCTCCTTTCCAACCCAAACCGCTCCATGATTCCATTTTATTCCATCCCCAGGACTATAAAGGTTACAGAAAATTAACCCCTATTTATGTCCTGGCAGGTTTTGTTTGCAGCTCCTTCCAGCCCTGCTAATAAAACTTAGCACAGAGGAGTGAGGAAAGGAAAAATCCATCACACAACAGACCCACAGACAGTTTAAACAAATTACCCACAATTAAACATGACATCTTGTATTATTTTTAAACTTGTCACAGTGCAAGAATTCACAGCAGTGTTTTTCTAAACACAGTTATAAAGAAAACAATTTCAAGAGCAACATTCAGTTAAAAGAACCCAAAACACAGGGAATTATTGAGGTTTTTTTCTCTGTTTATCTGAGTGATGCCCACAAACATCATTACTCTGGAGCAGGGGCTTCCTATTAACACCCAGCACAAGCCACCCATAAAACTGGGGAGCAGCCTGAGCTGGAAAATCTGCTTTAAAAAAGATAAATAAAAAAATCATTTTTTCCTTCAGCTTATTAGATCATGGCATTCATGTAATTTTCCAGACAGCTTCAGTTTGTGACTTACACAGAAAGCAGCCTGGAAAAACTAAACCAGCCACCAAAGTGCTGCATTTTCCATCCCTTGTGAGCACCCTTGAGGTGCTCACAGATCCAGGCAGCAATTAAGAGCTCCAGAAATCAATATTCCAGGGAACAAAGCTGTAAACTTGGGTGGTTTGTCCAACATTTTAGGTTTAAAGATTTTAAAAAAGCAGAATTTTTCTTCAGTAGCATACAACAAATATGGCAGTAGGGATTTCAGCAGAGGCCAACTTGTGTTTTACAGTGGAAAATGAATATTCCACCTGCCTTAAGGCTGTGGAACCCAACTCCAGAGAGAATCAAGGGATCTCCAGAGGAAAAATGGGATGTCTGTGCTGCAGAATGATGGCAATTTCTAGGAGTGGCAAAGAGCAGAGTTACAGCTCAACTCTGCCAAAGGACAACATGGGGTGTAAAGACAATGAAAATACAATTGAGACAGTTAAAAATGCAGGATACATGGATTATGATGGCCTGGAGTGCCAGGACCAGGGGAATGGCTTCATGCTGCCAGAGGGCAGGGCTGGATGGGACATTGGGAATGAGGAATTGTTCCCTGGCAGGGTGGGCAGGCCCTGGCACGGGTGCCCAGAGCAGCTGGGGCTGCCCCTGCATCCCTGGCAGTGCCCAAGGCCAGGCTGGAGCAGCCTGGGACAGGGGAAGGTCCCTGCCCATGACACTGGGTGGGCTTTAAGGTCCCCCCAAGCCAAATAATTTCATGATTCTGTGATTAGTGCACAAAAATGGACCAGCATAACCAAAATCCAGCTACTGCTTCATTATTCAGATAAAACCTCTTCACCAAAGCAGGGGAAGAGGGAAAATCTGAGGGTTTTCCCTGGCATTGGTCCTGATGTTTGCACTTTGACCTAGTAACCCACTTCCTCTTCCCTTTCTGAAAAACTGCACCTTTTCTATTTCAAATCCCAAGGTATAAATCCACCATCACCTTCCCTTCCTACCTTTTGGGGGCTGTAAGAGCCTGGAATTCTCAAACAAATATTTCTTCTTGATGGGCAAAATGACAGTGTCTTTCAAATCTGTGATGACATCATCTAAACCTGCAATATCACTCCAGGTCACCTGCAAGGGAAAAAACAGTGTTGGGAATGATCAGCACTGATCCTGCCAAGGAAAAGCACCCACCAGCTTCCAAGAGTGCCTTGAAAATAAAAGAGAAAAGGGATTAAAACCCTCTGCTGTCAGTGATGCAGTTTTAGACCACAGGAATGCTTCCTGTGTATTTCCACAGAGGTGCAGATAATGCAGGCCAGGGATAAAGGGGAATTTTGGAGGCCTGGGGAGCAGGGAAGGTGCTCACATGCATGCTGAGTGGGTCCACCAGGTGGGCAGCAATGCTCATCTCATACTCAGTCAGCTTGACATTCTTCACTCCTATCTGCTTCATCAGCTTTTCAGCCTGGGGGGAAAGCAAACACCAGGAAAATCAAAGGAGAGAAATGGAATGCTTCACTCAAAAATCAGCTTTTTTGAAAGAACTGCTGGTTGTGGTTTGAAAAGCTTCTCCCTAAGAGGTGAAATCTTGTTTTAAGCAAAAGGTTCTGCTGTTTCCTAATGACTTTGTTGTCACTTGAGTGAAACCAAGTCAGATGTCTCAGTTCCCATCAAATAAATGCTTGGACCATCACATGCCCAAATCCACAACTCCTCTGTTATGAGCTAAGAAACAACCAAAACAAACCTTAAAACACAGAGTGTGCCCCCCAAGCCTCCAGAACACTTGGAGTTTGGTATTTTCACATGAATCAAGGAGAGATTAATGTATGTTTAAATTCCCAGAAGCCAGTCAATTTCTAATATGTGTCCAGTGGCTTTTCCCTAATTTACAAGGAAAACTCATTGTGCCAACACACTTGCACAATTCAGTTTCTCTTTCTGCTCAAACTTGCAGTAAGTCCAACAAGGTTTTGGGACAGTGCAGCCTCTTAGATAACAGCTGGCACTGAACCCATGGGGAAAGCTGGTTTTCAACTAAAAAGCTCATTACAGAAGGAAAACCACCCAACACAGACTGAGGCTGCTCAAAACCTGTGAAATTCTTGTCAGTCAGAAACCAAACCAAAAGGAAGCTGCCATATTTCCAAAGCAGACCTCTAACTTTTGGTGCTGAAGGGCTCCTAAAGCTTTTCCAGAGCACAAATTGTTCCAGTTCAAGGTAAGCAACGAGGTTTTCCATTTTTTCCCTCCCCTTTCCAAGGTATTTTGACTGCTGGTGAAGGTCTCTGCCTTCACCAAGTTGCCAGAAATGCAGAACTTTCAATTCTAAGTTAAGAATGAACTGAAGGTTTAAGAATTAAGAATTAAATCTTAAGAATTAATTCTCAAGAATTAATTCAAGGTTAACAAAGAGATTGATGATTTAAGGCCACTGCTGCTCAGCAAAGGTGTCAGAAGCAGAGGAGGCACGAGGCTCACAGACTTGCTGAAAATCAGAGCTCTGATTTTCAGCAACATTTTGCTCTGATTTTCAGCAACAGATCAGACCGACAGTTTTGCCACCATTTCAAGCTGGAAACTGTAATTTGTTATAAAAAAAATTTGTTATTTGTCATTTGTTCTACACTGCAATTTGTTATAAAACCTGAACAGACCAACAACTAAACCCAGAGACAAACTAAAAAACTCCAGCTTCCCACATTCCTCAGGATCCCAAGGAAACAGTGCAGAATGCAATCCTACCTGCTTCTGAGCTTCCACCTTCTGCTTCCTGGTGGGGTCAATGGCATCCACCATCCATTTGATGGTGAAGTAGGTGACAGCCCCAAAGATGGTGAGGCGGAAGATCAGCCCCACCACCTCATTGCGGCTCAGGGGCCGCGAGAAGGCCTCGGCGTGCACCATCCTCCTTCCTGCCCTGAGGGGAAAAGGGAGGCAAGGAAAGGACAATCAGAGCTGAGAAAACACCTGCAGGGTGCTGGAATGCTGTTGGATAAAAGGTGCTGTGCAGGGAGTTGGGATAAGTGAATGGAGGGATGGAATACAGGGAATGGCTTCATGCTGACAGAGGATGGGATTTTGGGGAAGGAATTGTTGCTGAGGGTGGGCAGGCCCTGGAACGGATTCCCAGAGAAGCTGTGGCTGCCCCTGGAAAAAGGAAGCACAGGGAGGCATGGAAATGAAAATCAGAGCTGAAAAAA
Organism: Agelaius phoeniceus; assembly: GCF_051311805.1. NCBI lineage: Eukaryota > Metazoa > Chordata > Aves > Passeriformes > Icteridae > Agelaius > Agelaius phoeniceus. Next base: position 32,116,793 of record NC_135273.1, read on the forward strand.
ACACCTGCAGGGTGCTGGAATGCTGTTGGATAAAAGGTGTTGTGCAGGGAGTTGGGATAAGTGAATGGAGAGACAAGGGGGAATGGCTCCCACAGCCAGAGGATGGGACATTGGGAAGGAATTGTTCCTCATGGTGGGCAGGCCCTGGAATAGATTTCCAGAGCAGCTGTGGCTGCCCCTGGAAAAGGGAAGCACAGGGAAGCAAGGAAAGGAAAATCAGAGCTGAAAAAACACCTGCATGGGGTTGGAATGTTGTTTGATAAAAGGTGTTTTGTAGGGAGCTGGGATAACTGAGTGGAGAGAGAGGACAAGGGGGGATGGCTCCCACTGCTGGAGTATGGGATTCTGGGGAGGAATTGTTCCCTGGCAGGGTGGGCAGGCCATGGAATGGATTTCCAGAGAAGCTGTGGCTGCCCCTGGAAAAGGGAAGCACAGGGAGGCAAGGAAAGGAAAATCAGAGCTGAAAAAAACACCTGCATGGTGTTGGAATGTGGTTTGATAAAAGGTGTTTTAAAGGGGGTTGGGATAAGTGAATGGAGGGACAGGACAAGGGAGAATGGCTCCCACAGCCAGAGGATGGGACATTGGGAAGGAATTGTTCCTCATGGTGGGCAGGCCCTGGAATGGATTTCCCAGAGCAGCTGTGGCTGCCCCTGGAAAAGGGAAGCACAGGGAGGCAAGGAAAGGAAAATCAGAGCTGAAAAGTACCTGCATGGTGTTGGAATGTGGTTTGATAAAAGGTGTTTTACAGGGGGCTGGGATAAGGGAATGGAGGGATGGGACCCAGGGAATGGCTCCCAGTTCCAGAGGGCAGGGCTGGATGGGATTTTGGGAAGAATTACTCCCTGGCAGGGTGGGCAGGCCCTGGCACAGGGTGCCCAGAGCAGCTGGGGCTGCCCCTGCATCCCTGGCAGTGCCCAAGGCCAGGCTGGAGCAGCCTGGGACAGTGGAAGGTGTCCCTGCCACGGATGAGCTCCCAGGTCCCTTCCAACCCAAACCACCCTGGCATTCTATGCTCACAGTGGGCACAAAGGTGACATTCCCACTGAGACTGACATTTTGGGAGTGCTGCTGCCCCTGAGTGCTGAATGCTGGAGCCAGGGAACTCCAGGATTTAAGCAGAGAGGTTTCTTCCCTGAGAGGAAGTTGACAGGAAAGGCACCCGGCTGCCACATTAAGGAGCAATCAGCAATTCCCATTTGATTAAAAGGAGGTTAAGAGCTGGAGCTTGCACCTGGCAGGATGTATGGGGAGTTATTAATATCCCTGGAAACCTGAAAATGCTGGATGTGGCACACAGCTATCCAGGGAAAAGCCTGACTGCTGCAGGAGCCAAGCCCAGAGAGCTCAGCACCCTCAATCCTGGCAACAAAGGGCACAGAGGAAAGAACTTTGCTGAAACACCAGGAAAATTATTTATAAAATCAGGGTCAACTTCTTCCTCAGCTGCTGGGGGGGATCTGCTTGAGAATCCCCAAATCACTCCTTGGGCACTGCCCCATTTTCCTTCTGCAAGGGCAAAACCAGCAGCAACTCCTTTGGCAGCTCCTGCCACTCCCTGGCCACTCTCCAAACCAAGCTGGCAGCCAGGGCAACGCTGGAGCACCCACAGCCAAATTAACCTGGATCCCCCTCCCAGGGCACTCTGCAGCCAAATTATCCCTGAATCCCCGTCCCCAGGGCACCCACAGCCAAATTAACCTGGAGCCCCCTCCCAGGGCACCCTGCAGCCAAATTATCCCTGGATCCCCCTCCCCAGGGCACCCACAGCCAAATTATTCCTGGCACCCCCTCCCCAGGGCACTCTGCAGCACCCACAGCCAAATTATCCCTGGATCGCCCTCCCAGGGCACCCTGCAGCCAAATTATCCCTGGATCCCCCTCCCCAGGGCACCCACAGCCAAATTATCCCTGGATCCCCCTCCCCAGGGCATCCACAGCCAAGTTATTCCTGGCAGCCCCTCCCCAGGGCACCCTGCAGCACCCACAGCCAAATTATCCCTGGATCGCCCTCCCAGGGCACCCTGCAGCCAAATTATCCCTGGATCCCTGCTAAAGGATCTGAGGAAGTACTCCAGAGCTAGAGGATTCTGCGTGTCCTCGTCAGCCTGATTTATTCAAATAAAAGGGCTCTGTAGTCTGAGCAAGGAGAAAACCTCCCCCAAAACCCTGTGCAGGAACCTCCTTCTTATGCAACCCATGCCCTGAGCGCCAACCGAAAGGAAAAGCTTGAACACGAGAGGAACTGAAGCAGAACCTCGCTGAGCGAAGCCCCAACCCCACACAAACGCTAAAACCCGACGGAACTCAGCGTTTGTCTCCCCTGAGGCGAGGGCTCCTCACTCGGGGCCCGCAGCGGCTCCACGCTCCCCGTTCAGGCGCAAAAGGGAAACCAAAAGCGGCAGCGGCGCTGGTTTCCGTTCCGCTCCGAGGGCACACTGCCGGGAAAGCCGGGCAGCCCCGCAGGGCCCGCTGCAGCGCGGGGATCCCCCCCGGTGCCGGGCAGCCCCGTCACGGCTGCCCCGGCCAGGGCCGGGCCGCGCCGCCCGTGACCTTCCCGCCGCCCGGCAGGTGCGGCGCGGCCGGGGCCGCTGTCCCGCCGGGTCACTCACCGTGCGGCGGCTCTCCGGGACACGGGGCGGGCCGAGCGGCAGCAGGAGGAGGAGGAGAAGGAGGAAGGCGAGGAGGAGGAGGAGCAGGAGGGAGAAGCGGAGCAAAAACCGGCGGCGGCACCGAGGGCCCGGCAGCGGCGGCGGCGCGTCCGGCGCTTCCTCCGTCCGTGCGGCGCCCGCTGGCCCGCCCAAAGGTTCCGGGCGGTGGCGGCCCGCGCGAAGGTTCCGCCCACCGGATGCGGGGCAGCCCCGGCCGGGAAGGGCCGGGAAGGGCCCGGAGCGACCGGGAGCGGCCGCAGCCGAAGCGAGCGGCTCCACCGGCACCCCCCGGGCCGCGGCTCCCGCCTACAACCGCCTAACGACAGCGGGAACTGCGCTCGAGCCCCGCTAACACATCCAATTCACGTTCAACACACGTACAACGCGTTAAGTACAAAATTATAATCTAAAACGAGACATATAAAATATAAAACATGCATATATGCACATATTTTATATAGCTAGATATATAATTTATGTAGACATAAAATATAAAACATGCATATATACACATATTTTACATATATAGATACATAATTTCTGTCTACATAACCGATATAAAACGTACCTCACATATTTACATACACATAGTGAGAGAAGAGTGTCCAGGAAAAAGGTGGAAATGACAAAATCTAATAGCTGTAATTAACCCAGAGTTTTGGCAATTTCTCTCCAGCCCTTCTGCTCTCCAGCCAAGGTTTTCCAGCGGCGGGACAGAGGAAATGGCCTCAGGCTGTGCCAGGGGAGGCTCAGGTGGGACAGCAGCAGGAATTTCTTCAGGCAAGTCCTTCCCTTTCATGCTGCTCCTGCAGGCTTTGATGATATAAAAAGATTGTAATTTCCTGGAGGTTTTTGTTTTTCAGCTCATCTGGACCATTGTGCTCATTCATTCCTGGAAAAAAAATATTTAGGACCCTTCTGGTTTTCTTCCCACTCCTGGGAAAAAAGTGACATCTGTTTTGGTGCAATTAAGGAGAAATGCAAACACACACACACACAGGAGGAAAAGCAGCTTGAAATCTACATTTTGTCACTGCTGTGGTGGCAACCTCTGAAAGAAATCCCATCCAAAAATACTTTTAAAAGATGTGGGGAAGTGCAAATTTTCAGGGTGGTGGCCAGGATTGGATTGGGCTGCAATTTATCCAGATATTGAGGGGTAGTGCTCCAATTTATCCAGATATTGAGGGGTTGTGCTCCAATTTATCCAGATATTGAGGGATTGGACTCAGGGTTGTGACTGATTTCCTTCCCAAGGTTAATGTGGGCTTTCCATTCACAGCTCCAGTGGAATGGGCTGGCTGGAAAATGGGATGTACTGGGAGCCACGGGGTTATACTGGGGGGAAAATGGTGGTGGCAGCTCTGTCCCCAAGCCCTTGGCATGTTGGAACACCAAAAACAGATGCAGGAGGTGGGAGCACAAGTTAAAACTCAGACACTGGACGAGTTGGGATGGCTGGGAACCTCAATCCAGCTCATTCCACCCTGTGCCACCTTCCACTCCATCCCACATTGCTCCAATCTGGCCTTGGGCACTTCCATGTTACCAATTTTGGGGTTTGCAGCTGGAGGAAAGGGGGAATGTGGAAATTGAGGGGGCTCACAGGGACCTCTGTGCCCACAAAGTGCTCCTCAAGGCCAGGGTTGGCACAAGGATAAGTGGATGCAGATCTGCCCCAAATATATTTAGCCTGAAAAGCACGAGGAGGTTCTGGGAACAGCTTTGCAGTGGGAATAATGGTGGCAAAACATCTCAAGGTGCAATTTGATACGTTCCTGAAAGGAATTATATCACAGAGCATTTGCAAGGACTGGAGGCTGCAGCAGCCTGGGAAATCCCTCTGCCTGATGTTCCACTCTATTTTGAGCCCTTAAAGGTGATTTAAGGGCTCAAAACATTAAATTTCCTGCAAAACATTCAATTCCCGAAAAGTTACAGTTCTCAGCTCAGAATGTAAAGAGCCTTGTACAATGGGTTTATCCCCTAATGTTTTAAATAAAGACTGATTTAGAGATTTATAGACAGGGTGTTCTTCCCTGCCAGGGTAAGTGTGATCAGTGTGGGAAGGAGAATGGACAGAAAACTCCATGAAAATCCCACGGGCTGCTGGACCAGCCTGACCTGGGGGACTGGCATGTCCCTGTCCTCCAGCTGGGCTATCCCGAGGACATCAGCAGCAATTTCTGCATGGAAATTGCAGCAATTTCTGCATGGAAATTGCAGAAAACCCCCATGGCAGGGGCTGCCCAGGGAGCTTTGGAGGTGTCCCAGCAAGGGCTGGAGGTGGCACTCAGTGCTCTGGGCTGGGGACAAGGTGGGCACTGGGCACAGCTGGCACTCCATGGGCTGGCAGGGATTTTCCAAGCCAAATGATTCTGCCCTTCTGAGGGCAGCAGGTGGCCCAGAGCCCCCTTCCCTCCGTGCCCCGGTGGCTGCAGGGGGCGACAGGCGCTCGCTCACCGCGGCTGCTCCGCTCCACGCCAACCCCGGGGGGCGTGAGGGGCGGACGCCGAACCCCCTCAAGACGCCGGGCTGACCCCCCCCACATCGTTCCCTTTCCCCGGAGCCATTTCTTCCCCTCGCCTTCCTCCCGCCCAGCTGGGCTGAGGAAGGAGGAGAGGCGGACGAGCGGCAGTGCCGGGGCTCCGAGGGGCTCGGGAGCTCTGAGGGGCTGGGAGGCCCCCGGCCCGCGCGGGCCCCTCACGGCCACTTCCGCCCGCGGGGGAGGCGCCGCCGCCAGTGCCCACGTGACCGAACGGAGCACCGCGCTGCCTCACTGTACCGCCGTATCCCTCCGCTCGCCGCTCCCCCCCCTCCCCCACCCCCTCTGTGGGGCGAGGGGAACCGGCGGGCAGAGGGGTACGGACGGTGCGTGCAGCGCCATCCGTCCCGCCGGTGCCCCCGGTGCGCCGCTTTTCCGCTTCTCCTGTGGCGGGGTGGGAGGGACTACTTTGTGTGTTGGCGGATGCGTCGCGTGGGCGTGGCGGCGCCGCCCGCCGTCCCTCTCGGAAGCCGCGGCCATGATGGGCGCCCCGCGCCGGCGAGCGCTGCGGGCCGGGGGATGAGCGCGGCCGTGCCGCCCTGAGGAGCCGCCGCCGGGAAGAGCTGAGGGAGCGACCGCCCGGCCCCCGGGGCGGGGAGCGGAGCGGGGCCGGGCCGGGGGCGCGCCCCGCGCCGCTGTCACCATTGCCGGGGCCCGGAGCGCCGCAGAGCTGCTCCCCCCGCCGCCGCCGCGCTCGCCCCAAACACGGCGGCGGCGGCGGCACCGCCCGCAGGGGCTCGGCGCGGCTCCCGACGCGCTCGGAGGAGGAGGAGGAGAAGGAGGAGGAGGAGGGAGCGGCAGCCGGTGCCGCCGCCGGGAGCCGGGCCCGCCCGGGGCTGAGCCGCCGGAGCATCAACGCCCGGGGCCGCCCGGTGGTGCCTCGCGGCCGCCGCCCGGGCCCTGCGCGCTGCCCCGGAGCGGCCCCCGGCTGCCAGACATGACCGCCATCATCAAAGAGATCGTCAGCAGGAACAAAAGGCGATACCAGGAGGATGGCTTCGACCTGGACCTGACCTGTATCCTCCTCCCGCTCCTGCTCCCGCACGTCCCGCGATTGCATCAGACCCGCGCGGCGTTACCTAACGCGCTGCCCCCGGCCGCTCCGCCGCCCGCCGGGGCTCGCCCGGGCCGCCGCGCCCTCCCCCGCCGCCGCTGCCGCCGCCTCGGCCGCCTTTTGTCCGGGCCCGGCAGATTAACGGGAGCTCCAGGATTAACGCCAGCGCTCCTTGCCGGCCCTGGCGGCCCGCGGCCCCCCCCGAGCCGCCGAGGGGCCGTGCCCTCCCTCCCCCCGGCCCCGGAGCCCCCCGGCCGCTCCGGAGCTGCCGCTTATCTCCGGCTCCTTTGGTTTTTGGGCTCCCGCAGCAAATGCGCCCGACCCGCCGTGATTTGCGTGCCCAGCGCTTTATAGATATATATTTTTTTTAACTTTAGTAACTCGCCGTGTATCGCGATTATAATCGTGGCAGGCCTGTGGCTTTCCTCGGGTTGCTTCAGTGGAAGGCTGTGTCCTCTGCCCTGATTTCCAGCCCTCCGCTAAGGCAGAGCTGTACCTTAGGATGCAGCGAGGCTCTCCATGACAAGAGGTGGCAATAGCTCCTTCCAAATTAAAAAAACCAAAACAAGCCACCAAAACAGCCAAAACCCACCATTTTTTTTTCCCGGTGAGCTGCACGAGGATGTGTCACAAACGAGAGCGCGTCGGGTCTCATCGAGGAGGATTGTATAGAATACTTATTCTGGAATAAGTAATTAGCGTGCAATTACGGCTAATGAGGCAAAAGCCGGTGTGTAGTTTTGGTGGCCTTTGGAACAGATGTGTTGGAGCGGCGTCGGGCAGATGTTTAGCTTGGAATGCCCTGCAGGGCTCATGGTGGGTAGGGGCAGGGTCTTGTTCCGTGGTGGGGAAAGATTGGTGCTGTTTTGGGGCAAGAACTTCGCTTAGAAGTTGGGAAAATGAATATTGACAGTAGTGCTCAGAGCTGGACTTCTCCCTGTGGAGAGATGTTTCTGTTCTGCAACGGGATTAGGTGGAAATTTATTGGGTTTTGGAGCAATTACATTCAGGTCTGAGCAAGTGCTCCAAATAAATCCAGTTTTTGAGCAGGATCAAAGCTGATAAAAGCTGTAGCTAGTACAGAGCTCTTGCTTTGGCATTGAGCCTTGGCCTAAAATTTTGATGGCTTTAAAACAACCTGAAAGGTTCTGGACTTTAGCAAGTGGCTGCTTAGCTTTTAGTTAAAAACCCAGCAGTTCTGGTTCATTATTCCTGCATTATGTTTGTGATAAAAATACTTTTAGGCCTGGATTTTTAGGTGCTTGCACTTGGTGATTTTGTTGGCTTTATGGAAAGAGTTAAATGATGACAAGACCAAAAGGTTTAGCCTTCACAGTTGGGGAGTTTGGTGTTTCAGGCATCTTTGGCCAGATGTGCCCTTGGTAAGGAGAGATATTTTTGACCCAAAGACATCTTTTTAACTGGTCATATGCTCTCAGCAAGAAAATTAGTGAATGCTGAACCTCGACTTTCTTGCTCAAGATTTCCTAATGATGTGTCAAATGAATATTGCTTATTTTGAATTTTTATTCTTAGAATTCGGTGTTAAAAGAGGCTGTTACACTGGGCTTAGGCTGGTGTTTCTAAAAGGAGCAGCTGGCTGCAGTTCTGCCATGAAAATTGTGGGAAAGATGGGATGGTTTCTTTAGTGATGAAAAAATATTCTAGAAAGAAGTGGGGTTTTTTGGTAGCTGCACATTTTGAACAGATAATTAATGAATGAAGACTTCTGTGCAGTGGCTTTGCATGAAGGCTGATGTTGCTGCAGAAGTGAAAGTTGAATTTTTTTCATCACTTTGTGCAGGGCTCCCATGGAATTGTTGCTCACCATTCCTGGTAGCTGGAAATAATAGCCTGGTAGCTTTGTATTCCTTACACACGTGGCCATGGATTTAGCTCTCCAACCTTGTGATATTAAGGGGAAAAAATAGAAAACCTGAAGCCCCAGTGAGCTGTTGAAGGCATGGCAGGAGCACCAGGTGTTGAGATGGCTGCTCAGCTCGGGGTAGCTGCCTCTGTCCAGCCAGAAGGGAAGGGAAGGGAAGGGCAGCCAGGAGTTGGGCATGTGGGAAATGGAGCTCTGGGTTCCTCCTGCAGCTCAGAGCACTCAGCAGCTGCTGCTCACCTGCCTTTGGGAGCTGGGGAGTGAAAGGAGCTGCAGTGAGACCAGGTGAGGTGTCTGTGTTCTGTGCTCTGTGCTCTGCCCTTTCCCCTGCCCCTCTCTGAGTGTCCCCTGTGATCAGAGATTTTTGGGCATGGACATCATCCAAAGGCCTTGCAGGAGCTCCTGGGTGCCAGAGTTAGGCTGGGTGAGGTGCTGGAGTGCCAAAATCCTTGCTTGGGCCGTGTCAGATCCTTTTAAAAGTGATCTTGATGGATGTGCAGGACAGGACATTGTGCTTGGAACCCTCAGTTCCTGAGGAGCTGGTTAAGAATCCTTGTGTGTGTGATGTGGGATTTCAGCAAAGGCAGACAGCATCTTCCCAAAATCGGTGCAGAGTGTGAAAATGGGCCTGTGTGTCCTTACAAACCACACTGCTGCTGCTTGTCATCTAATCAGATGTTCTCTCTGAGCAGTCTTTATGCACATCTTGGAAAAAAGATTCTGAATTTAAAAGAAGAAAGGGTTTTAAAGGTGGAGACATTAAATCAGCTGTGTAATGCTTCAGATATTTCTTCCTGGTTTATTTGGGTTTTAATTAATTTCTGCACTACTGGATACTTTTTGGTGCCCACGGGTGAGAAGGAAAGTTTGGATTCACGTCTTTCTTCTCTGGTGGTTGCATTTCTTGATGCTGCAAGCACCAGAATGTTTTCTGAGGCACTCTATGTGATATTTCTGAAATTGTGCAGTTTGATGAAGCCCCCTTTACTGCAGGGAACAGCAGAGACAAAACACATCCGTGCAGCAGTGCATGGCTTGCCCGTGCCTTAAGAGCTCTGTGTGTGAATTTAGCAAGTGGGAAAAAATCAGTAGCTGCTTCTTGTGGCTGTCCTAGCTCGGGTTAAACTTAGTCTGGTGTCCCCAGGCCTTCTGACAGGGGTGCAAACGGGCAGCTAAGCTGAGCCTAGGGCTCGACTGAAGCATGTGGAGCTCGTGACCTACATAGTGGTACAAACTGCAGCAACATTCAGGCGAGAGGAGATGTTGGGAGCAGTTTACACGTCTCACACGTCCTTTGTCTCGTGGAATGAAAGGCAGGGAATGCTGAAATTGCTGCAGGAAGCTCCTTAGAATCTCTCCTTAGAATCTCTTACTGCTTTATGCTGTTTGCAGTCCTAAAGCTCTTTGCATTTTTAATGAAATTTTAAATTATGGGACTTGACTCAAAATGGCTCAGCTTCCAGGAAAAAAAAAAAAAAGTGAATTAGTGGCATGAGGTCTATACTGTGTTTAAAAATAGAGCCCGAGCTGGAAATGCCATTTGTTTAAAAGACTTGGTCTCATTTTAAAATTGAAGTTTGTTAGAGGTTTTGTAACGAGTTTGTCTTGTACACAAGCAAAGGGAGGGTTTAGAAGAAACTAGAAGAGACCAACTGGCAATGCATTTTATTGGTGGGAAAGTATTTCTTTGTTCTGAAGTAAACCATGTTCCTTAGCAGTGTTTAGAGCCCAACAGACTGATTTTGCTTCTGGAGCCTGGGATGATGTTGGGTTTTGGACAAGATCAGTGCCAGTTTTGCTCTGGATTCATCTTAGAGGTCTGTTTGCATAGACAGCACTGCTGGCCCTCCTGCCTGGGGACTCAGCAGAGTTTCAGTTCCCTGCTTGCTACAGGATGTGTTTGATCCCAGGAAGATTTCTGCACTTAGCAAGCATGAAGGGCTTTGACCTGTCCAGATGGAGAAGGCAAGGTGGTGATTGCTGTAAATGTGTTCCTGCATTTTCTCTTCTGGGGTTTGACGTGGGCTGGGTCGTTCACTGCTCCTCACAGCTCAGAAAACCCCAAACCCCGTGCCATGGTTGCATGGATAGGGCTGTTGGGCAGCTAAAACCTTCAAACCCCACACTCCAGCAGGTGCTGTGGGATTCAATCCCATCCAGACTCACCCAGCCCCTTCCTGCCCTGCCTTTTCACTGCTTTTATTCAGAAAGGGACTGAGAAAAAGCCCTCATAAATTCCAGCTCGTCCCTTTGCACTTGTAGTGGAGAATTGTTAGGGAAATGCTTCAGCTTGGATCATCAGAAATTTTCAGTGCATGTGGAGATTGTTTGCACAAGCTAAACTCCAAATTCAGAAATACCTTCCTGTGCACACTTGGAAGTGGGCAGAAGTGGTGGCTGTGTGTTCTTCTCAAGGTGGGCAGAGAAATGAGTGGACCCTGCATAGTATTTCTTATATGGTGACCTCTTAGAAAATGCCCAGCCAAAGTGATTGATGATTGGAGCCTGGTTTTAAGCTCATTTAAGTGTGTGGAGTCTTGAGAACATGCAGAGCTTTGCTGTTGAACGTGAGGAGGGTGATGCTGAATCAAGTGCCAGCTTTGCTAGGACCAGGTCTGTGTGTTTTTTAAGGAGAAATCCAAGTTTTCTCTTGCTTGCACTAAGAGTGATGAGGTGCTGGCACTTGAGGAGTTACTTTGTGGGGTTTGCTGGCTGAGGACAGTTCTGTCACTGCTGAGGACTTGTGGAAATCCCACCCCACATTTACTCTGGGTGGTCCAGCTGGAGTCTTGGAGGATGGTGAATTTTGGAAATGCATCTTTCTAGGAATCTCTGCTGGTCAGGAAAGCCTTTCTGTGCACAGGATGATTCCATCTGCCTTCCCCTGACCTGGGAGAGGATGGAGAATTGAGTGTGGAGCTTATGCAACACTGGAGCTGCTGTGGCTGCTGCAGTAGAATTCATGCCCAGAGATAGTTGGCTCTAGATAACTGCTAGGCTGGGGTTGCACATTTCTCTGGGACAAAATTCCTGTTGCTGCCTACCCAGTGCTTCACTTAGGACACCAAGAAGAACTTGCTGGTCTTGCCAAAGTGTTCTGGAGCACAGTGACTGCTGTAGAGACACTGAGTATTGATGTCTTAAAACACTGTGTAGAGGAATACAGAATTATCTTCATTTTCTCCCAGAAGAGAGGTGGCTGTGCTCTCCATTCTCTTCCTTATAGGTTGGTTTGGACACCTAAGTCCTCTTTGTTATGGAAGCAATTGATATAATTTATTCAATAATAATATGGCTGAAAGGATGTTGTGTTAAAACCTCCCTGTGTTAAAAAGCATAAAGCCAAAACTAAACTTCAGGGAGTACAAATCCAAAGTTGAAATGTTATATGTAAAGCTTCTGTCCACCAAGTTTTTGCAGGTTGTGAATTGCTGAATAATTCCTTAAATGAAATTATATTTGTAATGGATTAATGTTGTTGCCATATTAATGCTGCATAAGCTGACAAATTATACCCTGGTACCTTAGCCAGAATCTTCCCCTCCAACAGGTTTAAACATGAAAATAGTTGTTGTATAATGATTTAAAGGACAATTGTTGTGTTCTGACAAACTGGAAGAGAAGGGAGGGAATAGGCAGCTGAGCTGTCAAATCCCTTAATTACATTAGAAACTAAAGATACTGTCATTACTCATAACTAACTCCCAAAGCCCAGCTCCTTCCTAGTTTGGAGCAACTCAGAGCTCTGTGTGATTTTTATTCATTTACTGTGCCTGATACAGGGGGGATGTTGAAGGTTAATTTATTGCATGGCTTTTTCAGGGAGGAAAATAGGATCTATAGCCTGGAGTTGTGTGTGGTAATTCCTGGATATGCCCTGTGCCTCATCTTAAATCCTAGGGGAGGTGTGGGCTCCTTTGATTTGGGCACTTTTGGGATTAAAGCTGTGCAAGTTTGTGCTTTCCTGTGAGGTACTGGAATGGTGATTTCTGGACTGTAAGAAGAGAATTTATTTGGAAATGTGTGGCCCTGTAGAGCAGGATGTCTCCTGAAACATGGATTATTTGTGGGTGGTTGAGTCTCCTTTGGGCTCTGTTAGTTTTTGGATGTGTCTTAGGCCCAGGTTGATATTTCAGATGTAAACAAATCCTTGTTCCAGTTTCTAATTCAAGCCAGCATCCTCTTTGCTCCTGTCATCATCTGCCTCCTCTGCTGTCTTGCCTGTGAGGCCCTGGAAAAAAAAAAAAAAAGAAAAAAAAAAAGCATTTTTGTTGAATGGAAGTAAATAATTGTGCAATTAGGCCCTGTATCATGCTGCATAAATCTAGGTTATCTTAATAACGATTCTTAGGCAATGGAGCTCAAGTGGTGGCTCTGTGATTCAAATGGTAATTGACTGTGCAGCTAAAAAAATTAAACTCAACTGCTCTGTGTTTGGGATGATGACTATTGCAAAAGCTGGCATTGTTCCCTTTAAAGATGAACTCCCAGCTCCACAGCCCCAGCGTGCAGCAGTGCAGAAAAACTGCTTAATATCCAGTTTTTTGTAGTGAAGTGCTTAAGAAATGGCTTTATAAACTTAATTCTGCCTTTGTGGAGCTGTAGTATAATAGCTTTTAATTGCATGATTAATTTTCTTAGAGGCCTCTGCTTAATTCATTGCATTGCCTGGGTATATACTGGGCTACAACTGAAGAGTTGTGGATTTTCTGTTCTTTCATTTCTTGTGTGGGTGAGTTAGAGAAGTAATGTCCTTTTTTTTATGCTAACATTTAGAGGAGGGAAACACCAGATTTCATTTGGATAAAATTATCTCTTTGGAGCTTATTGTTTGAGTAGTGGTTTATTAGAATGGCCCTGGGTCTTGTTTTGCCACTCACCTTTATTTTCTTTTGACCCACCCCACGCACATTAAGGTTTGATAAATCCATACAAACTCTACTTTTTGTAGTTTCTGTTCTCTGAAGGTTTTTAGTGTGCTGTATTTGTCCTGCAGCCCCACAGCTCTTTTAAATTCCCTTGTCTCTGAAAGTTTTTTGGATGTTCTTTCAGGCTTGCAAAAAGTTGAGTCTGAGCCATTTTTCACTTCCTGTCAGTAAATATCAAAGTAGTGACTCCTCTGTGCTGGCTTCTCTTTACTGAATAAAATTCCTGTGTTTTTCTGGGGGTGTTTGAGGTTAGGACATGCCTGAGTACACAGTGGTGGTTCAGGGAGATCCTGCAAAGTGGGGTGGTGTGCTGGGAACACACGGTCACATCTCACAGCTCTGCTTGAAAGGGCTCCTGCTGACTTGGCTTGGTGGTTAAAACAGGTCAGTTTGGCACTTAAAAACTCAAATTGAGGTGTGCTAGTGCAGCTTCTGCCAGCATTGGTTCCTTTGGCAGGGATGTGCTCAGTCCTTGTCTTGCCTTGTGCACAGCTGGATGTGGCACCCCATGCTCTGCTGTGGGTGACAGGGTGAGGATCAGTCCCGGGGTGGATTTGATGATCCCAGAGCATTTTCCAACCTCTGTGATCCTGGGATTCTGCACCATCATCCTTGGGCCACCATGTGTTGTTTGCTGGCTATGGAAAGATGGCATGTGGCCTTTCCAAAATGTCAGCAGAAACAAAAGAACTTTCTTTGCTGGACCTCTGCATGTTTCCCTCTGGAAATCTCTTGGGATTGTAGGTCTGAGTTAGGGAGTTTAAGCCCAGTCTCTGCCTTCACAACTGAAGAGTTCTGCCCAACTTTGTATCAATAACACAGAGTGTGTGGTGCATCATTTCTGTTCCTGTTTGCTCTTAGCTCTTTCTGAAAGGGAAGGGCAGCTTTGCTGTGCCTTTAACATGGTCAGCTGTTCTAGAGGGGTTTCATGGGTTGGGAAGGATTCACAAGGATCATCAGAGTGCAGCTCTTGGCCTTGCACAGGACACCCCAGCAATCCCACCCTGTGCCTCAGAGCATTGTCCAAACATTTCTTGCAGCTCTACACAAGAGCTTGTGCTTCCTTTACTCTCTGCATGCTTTTGTATCTTTATTTATGATTCCAGACCGTTTTGAAATGGAAGTTTCAGGTGCCTTTTTCTCAGCCTTTGTCAGTACAAGCTGTTCTCTAGAGCAGCCATCATCTTTCATGCCTTTGTTACCATTTTTTTCTATTTCTGCTGTGAGGTCTGTGGGGTTTTTTCCCCCCAATTTTCACGTGACCCCCTTAGCTCTTCAGCAAAGCCTCCACATGGCTGAGAGTTCCTGGACAATCTCCTACACCCCACAGATGAAGGGAGAGTCTCTTGCTCTGGGATAACTCCCAAATGCCATATAATGAGCAGTCCAGAAGTGAGTTGTGGATGTAGACAACCTGGCATTTCCTCCTGAGGCATCTTCTGATTTATTTCTTTATGCTGTGGGAATTTGAGTTCCCCTCCAGACCTTTGTCAGCCCCATGACCTCATGTGGGCAGCTTTGCCTCCTGGATATGAAAGAGTTGCAGTTATTCCTTATCTAGGTTGTTGCTTTTAAATTGCAGGCTGAAAGTTTAAAAAAACCACTAAAAAATGGGGGGAAAAAAAGAATCCTTGTTGGAATATGGAGCATCAAGGGGTTAAATGCATTTCTTCTAAATGATAAAATGTTTCAGCCACATCTGAGTTGGTCCCTTTGCTTGTTGTTTAAGGCACAGATGGTAGAGTTGACAAGTGCAGCTGGCTGGCTACAAGGAATCCTCCTTTGCTCTGAAGAACTTTCTTCCTGTTCATTTCCTCTATACTTCCTGATGATCCAGGCTCCTAGAAAAATACTAAAATTATTTTGCATTTCATGCTGGCTAATGGAAATGCTGCCTGTTAAATAAAGAAGGCACTCATGGCTACAGCTTAAACAGCATGCATGTCAGGAAAGTCTTTAGATTTGCCTGGATATATTTTCCTATGTCATTTTCTTTTTTGTTGTTGGGATGCTGTCAAGCAAATGGCACTAATAAGAGCTTGGCCATTTGTCAGGGCTCTTAAATCTGTTTGAGGATGGAGTGTGGACACTTCTTGTAACACTCCCCCTGTAGCTCCAGGCTGTCAAGCTGTTGAACAGTTAGAGCAGTGCTGGTTTTTTTCTCCCTTGCTGTTGCTCTGTGCACTTGTTTAAGCTGGACTTAAAGGGCTGGAGGTCACCAGGGGAAGGTTTCAGCCCAGCTGTGCTGCCAGACCTCCTCACACAGCTCCTGCAGCCAGAGTTCCTGAAACCTGCAGGCTAATTCAGACAACAAAGCAACTTTGGGAGCTTTCAAAGGCACGCTGTGCCTCTGCTCCTGGGCTTTGCTGTCACATGGGACGTGGCAGTGACAGCTTGGCCACCCCACACTGGTGGCTGGGTCCCCTGGCAGGCAGGAGGGTGAGGCTGACACGAAGCAGAGCTGGCAGCAGATGAGGACTGGGCTGGTGGGGAGCAGATTAAAGCAAGGCCAAGCCTCCCCTGCCTGAACTGGAAGTGAAAATTAGCATTCCTGGCAGTTGTGGAGCTTGTTTCAGGCTGGAGATTTCCTCAGTTTAAGGCTGTTCTTTGTTCAATGAAATTCCACGTTGGGAGAAATGGACTGTTGTTGTTTTAGTTGCAGGTGTCAGGTTCAGGGTGTGCAGAAAGGTTTTTAGCTCCCAAGCACAGCTTGAACAGCCCCATCATCCACAGCTTCAGGAATACTCAGCTCCTTGGAAATTTCCTTTCTAAAGAAAGATGAAATCCAATGCTTGCTAGGTCTTCCTGAAGCCTTTGATTCACAGAATCCCAGGATGGTTTGGGCTGGAAGGAACCTGAAAGCTCACCCAGTTCTACCCCCTGCCATGGGCTGGGACACCTTCCATGATGCCAAGCCCTGTCCATCCTGACCTTGGACATTCCAGGGATCCAGGGCCAGCCACAGCTGCTCTGGGCAGCCTCTGCCAGGGAAGGATTTCTTCCCAATATCCAATATAAACCTTCAGTCTGTCAGTGAGAAGCCATTTTCCCTTCTCCTTTTGTTTCAGGCCCTTGTAAATAATAAATATTTGTAAAATTACAAAGGGCTATGAGGTTTAAAGCTCTTTTTCATTTTTGTTTTGATGTAAAACCTGTCTCAGCATTGGGTTTAAAAAGCTGTGTGTAAATTCTGAAGCACTGCATGCTCTGGCCTGCCTATAAAATAGGAGATGAAGTCATTTGCTCTTTGTTTTCCTGTTATAGCCACCTTAAGAGTGGAGTGAGGATCAGGGGTTAAATACTTGGAAGTATAGGACTTCATAAAATCACTCAGACATTCTAATGATGTTACAGTTACTGACTGCCAGTGTTGATCATTGCAGGAAAAGCTGCAGCTGTTGGTTTTTGCAGCTTCCTTGTGACTCTTTAAGAATTAAGAATTGGTAAATGTTTTGCTCTGCTTTTTTGGCCACTTTCCATTATTAGGAAAAAGTCTGAATTTGTGAGCAAAATCAGTTACAGGACCAACATGAGTAATTTACTTTTATATCTCTATGTATGTAAAAAATTGCAAGTGTATACTGCATATTCTTTAATTTGGTCTTGGCATAATGTGAATATATAGACAGCTATTTTTGAAAGTGATTATAACAGCTGATTTGCATAATGATCCAGAATTTTTCTCATAGCAACTGGAAAGACTGTCATCTTCAGCAATGTGGGAATGATTTCAGCCTTTAAGGAGAGTGTTTTGTTCAGTCTGTGAGCAGCACTGGAGCAAAGGCATTTCTGCAGTGGCACATGGATCATTTGCATTGGTCTGGTTTCTGTATTGACAAAGCATCGTTGTGGCATTGGGTGATTTAGCAGATCATGGGCTGGGGTGATTTTGGGGTTCCTTGGGCACAGCACAGTGCTCTCTTGGCTCCTTTGGAAGTGGGCTTGTGTAGTTGGGGGTAAGAACATGAGTGGAGGCTGTTCAGGTGTTCTGCCTTGTGTGTCACAGGGCTCCAGAGTACAGAACAGGTGTAAAGCTGCCAGAGGGTGACCAAAGGAGGGACACAGGGATGGGGAAGGGTCTGCAGGGGCAGCTGGGGGCACTGGGATTGTTCACTGGAGGAGACTGAGGGCAGAGCTCACCAGGGCTGCAGCTCCATCTCTGCTCTCTGGGACAGGGACAGACCCAGGGAAGGGCTGGAGCTGAGCCAGGGAAGGTTTGGGTTGGATTTCAGGGCAAGGTTCTCCCCCAGAGGTGCTGGCACTGCCCAGGCTCCCCAGGGAATGGGCACAGCCCTGAGGAGAGCTCCAGGAGAGCTTGGACACTGCTCCAGGGTGGGATTGTTGGGGTGTCTGTGCAGGGACAGGAGCTGGATCCATGATCCTTGGGGATCTCTTCCAGCTCAGGAATGATCCTCTGAACATGGGTCTGTCCAATAATTTTATTTTATTTTATTATCAGCACTAAAATCCCAGCTTCCATGTTTACAAGACTGAGAAAGGAATGAGTACTTTAAAAACTGTTAGAACCATTTTTGGGAATGAGTATCTTAGGAAAGAGCTGCTTTGGCAAAATGTGGTAGGATTTATTTTATGCTTTTTAAAAAGCCCATTTCAAATCCTTGTGGATCCTTGTGGGTTCCTTCCAACTCAGCATATCCTATGATCCTATGAAATTTTGGTAGTTACACCACTTGGGTTGGCTTTGTTTTTGCATGTGTTGAACAGCCTCAGTAAATGACTGAGGCTTTTTCCATTTTTGTTTTCCTGTCTTAAAAAAAAAAAGCCTGGAATCGATAATGAGCTTGTTGCACGTTTTAAATGATCAGTTCTCCCAGATTTCTAAAATTAGCAGTATGGTTACCAATTCCATGATGACTCAGAGTTCTTCCTTTGAATGGAAGCCCAGCTTCCCAAGCTCCTGTGTAAGAAATCTCATCTTGGTAGTGAATATCTTAATTTCAGCTTTGGAAATCGATGTTCAATGAAGTGAGGTGTGAAAAGGGGTGTCTGGGAGCTGCTGTGTGTGGCTGGGGAGAGCAGAGCCTGCTGAAGGTGATGCTCAGGGGATGGTTGCTCCTGAGCTGGTCCTTGCAGTGATCAGGGGCTGTCCCTGTCCCTGAAGAGGAGTTTCATTCCTCAGCATGGGGATAAAATGGGCTGGGAGGGATGCAGGAACAGCCATGCCCTCTACCTGCTGCAGATCTTGGGGTATCTTTTCCCAGGATGGGTGGAAGAAATTGGCTTTATGACAGCTTTTCCATTTAGGTGATGAAACTTCAATTTCTGCTCAGAGATTTAATTCATCTGTGCAAACAGCAGCACCACTTCCATTCTGTTCTTCCATCTCAGTGCTCCCTAAAGCAAAGCCTTTCTTTAATTGTTTGAACCACCACAAGAGCTTCAAAGCAGCACATCAAGGCTGCCAGAGCTGCAGGAGCCCTTGGACAATGCTCCCAGGGATGCACAGGATGGAATTGTTGGGATGTGTGTGCAGGGCAGGGGTTGGGCTGGATGATCCCTGTGGGTCCCTTCCAGCTCAGGATATTTGATGGTTCTGCATCTCTTCCCCGTGCTGCCAGGAGTATTTATGTCAGCATGTAAAAAAACCCCCAAAATTCTCTCTCTCAGCAGTAAGAATGTGTCTGATTGGTGCTCCATGCTCTCCTTGGGAGCAGCTGGAGCCTGGTGCCTGGCAGGGCGGTGCTGGGGCCGTGTCCTTTGGCAGCAGCCCTGTGCAGACACCAGGGTGAGTCAGCAGTGCCTGGGAGCTGCATTCCAGCCTAATGCTTTCAGATAATCACTGAGGTGCTTCAGGACGATTCTATTTAGGTGGGAGAGACATTGGCTTGCCTGTATAAAAAAATTATCATGTTTTCTTTAAAAAGAACCCTTCCTCCCTGTGAGGCTCACTGTTAGGTATTTCATTTTGAGCAACAGTTGAGTTGGGTTTTTGTGCTGTCAGGTTGCAAAGCTCAGATCACACAAAACAATTTTAGTGAATCAGCATCACAGGCTCACAGAATAGCTGGGGTTGGAAGGGACCTCTGGAGATCACCCAGTCCAGCTCCCTCTCAGGCAGGGCCACCTGGAGCAGCTGACACAGGAGCACTTCCAGGTGGGCTTGGAAAGTCTCCAGAGAGAGACAAACTCAACACCCTCTCTGGGCAGTGCTCTGTTACCCTCCAGGAAGTTTTCTTCCTCATGTCAAGGTGGAGATTCATACTTCCCACCTCCCTCCTTATTTCAAGTATTTTTTTCATTGTCTTTCCTTACTGGCATATTGTGGAACCCCTTTTCCAATTCCCACTTTCGGTTTAAAATGTAAAAATAATTGTAAAGGTCACAGAATCATGGAATGGTTTTAAGGGGACCTTAATGGTTTTAAGGGACCTTAAAGCTCATGGTATAAGGGACCTTAAAGTGGCACCCCCTGCCATGGGCAGGGACACCTTTGACCATCCCAGGCTGCTCCAGGCCCTGTCCAGGCACTGCCAGGATCAGCTTTAGCGTTGCCAGGTGGGGATCATTCAGTCTGAGGCTGCCCTCCTGACCCTGGAGGGCTTTGCCTGGCTGCAGTTTGGGAGCAGGAATGGCTGGGAGCTGTGCCCTTGAGCCAGGGAGGGGAGCAGGGAGAGAGTCAGGAGCTGAGGAACTGAGCTTGCAGCAGCCTGGGAGCACCCAGGTTATTTTGGAACTTTTTATCTGCCTGTGCCTGCGTGCTTTTGGAGGCTTTGGTGTTTGGAGCAGTGTGTGAGCAGGCTGGGAACGCTGCTGTTAAGATGTTCTGTTCCCTTGGCTCAGGGGGTGTGTCTGCCTCTCTCCCATCTTGCACCAGCTGGGAATCCTGGAAAGTATCTCCTGTCTCAGCCCCTGGGAGAGGAGAAGCATCTGAACATCAGGGAAAGCTCAGGATTGCAAATAAAAGTGTGAGCAAGTCACTCACAATTCAGTGAAGTTTGGGCAGCTGTCCCATGGGTGATGCTGCAGCTGAAACTGAGTTTTGTTTTGATGTGTCAAAATGAAATTGTTTTCCCCCTGTTGCCAGCATGAGGGCTTGTCTTCCCTGAGAAGTGCTATAGAAAGCAGAGTGATATACTGGATTATTTTGCTGTGGTAATTTCTGATTTGTGTAGCCCTGCTGCTCAGAGCAGGTTGCACGAGGATGGGCTTTGGAGGAGAGATCTGGAACTGGGAGTGGGGAGGAATCAGGCTGAAATTGGGAAGGAGGGGGGACTGATGGGGTGTATTAGCCAGGTAATTCAGTTAATATGATACAGAACCAGTTGCTTCTGCTTATGGCAGGGAATAACCGATAAAACAGTGAAGACATTGCTAATTATATCACACCTTTTGTTAATTAAAGAGGTGTGAACTGCTTGCTGAGTAAAATAGATCAGAGGGAAACTCAGTTTGTGATTTGAGGTTATCACAAGCTCTGTAAGGTAAGCACTTTAATGTTTTGTTGGGTTTTTTTTCCCCAATATGTGGGGTTTTTTTAGTGTTTGGGCAAGTACAGAATAAACTGGAAACCAGACACAAACCTGTTTCAGTGTCTGTATTTAAAACAGCCACAAATATTTATTTGGCTTGCTCCAAAGGTTTTTCATATTTTTCTCTTTGTCTGTACAAATGATCTGTTGAATGGCCCAAGCAGACCAATGTCTATTAATACTTGGATTACAACACAGTAAATGCTAATTTATTTTTTTTTTCCAAGAGTACAAAACATTATTTCCGTGTATTCAGTTCCTAATGTTTTTCTGAAGCCTTGCAGTTAATGGTGTCAATGCAGAGCTTGGTCTGTGCTGCTCTGCTCTTGAGCACTTGTGGGAATTTTGCAAGGGTGGAGTAGAGTAGTTTGTGTCCTACTTCAGGCTTTTCTTTGTGCACAAGCAACTGGAATTTTTGTCTCTTGGAAGCCAGTGCAGTATCTCCCATTCTGATGTGATTATTCTTTGGAGCTTTGGTATAGTTTGACCATGAAAATAAAAACGAGTCTTAAAAGGTTGGGATAATTTAGGTTGAGAGGGCCCTCTGGAAATCACCTCCTCCAGCCCCCCTTTTTAAAGCAGAGCCAACTTCAAACATATCATGCTTTGTTCTTGCTCCTGCTAAAATTAGTTTGAGGAGGAGTATGTTAATGTGGCAGGGTATGGGTTGTTTCGAGCTGCTGCTTTCATTTCTGGTTCACTCTTCAGCTGAGCTTTTTCATTACATTATCATTTCTAATAATGCTTTAAACTTACGAGGACTTTCTTTTCCAAAACTCTGTTAAAAAAAAAAATTCATCTATCATTTCACCACGGGGAAAATAAATACCAGTCATTTTCTAGCAGTTTTGAGTTCTTTACTACATCAACTCTAAATGTAAACTTAAAATTTTCTTATTTGCCCTTTTTCCTTAGCACTGGTTTGTTTGGCTAAGAGGTACTTTTCTTAAATTCTTTTATCCTGGGTTGCTTTTGGCAAATGAATTGCAGGTAGTTCAGAATAAGAAATGAGAATATTTGTGCAGAAGTGGGTAATTGTTGGGGTTTTTTGATAAGCAAGCTATATAATCCTTTTCAGATCTGCACATTTCCCACCTATTGCATGCAGTGTGAGTTGTTGCTCTGATTTGGGTACAGTTAAACATTTGATTCATATCCATTTAATGCTTTTGTAGGCATCTCCCATGCTTTATCAATATTTCCATAACTTACATCTTCAGATATTTATCCAAACATAATTGCTATGGGCTTTCCTGCAGAGAGGCTTGAAGGAGTGTACCGCAACAACATCGACGATGTAGTAAGGTAAGGCTTTCTTTTTCTTAACTTCAAAAAACATGGAATAATCTTCTGTATACTCATTTATGTCCTGCTGAGGAAAGCCTGTGTGTTCTCACTTGTAGAAATGCTGAGGGTTTTTTTGCATCTTGCAGATGTTGCCTTAATAGCTATCCTGGAAAATGTTGGAAACAACAAAAAATGGCCATGCTGCTGCTCTGGGTTGAACTCAAATGCATATAATCTGCTTTTTTAGTGGGAAAATTTGACTTCAGTAACTTGTGTTGGAGTAAAAAGAGGTTATTTACTTATAGAAAGACATCAATCTAATGGCTCTATTCATTGTCAAGAGTTTCCTCAGGTAACTGATGGTATTTCAGGATAAGTTTGCCCTTATCCTTTCTTCAGTTGATAAATGAAGTGCTTGATTAGTAAATTTTGATTTCAAATAGCAAATGTAGTGAACATTTGTTTCAAATAGTGAATTTGAAACATGTGTTTCAAATAGTAAATGTAAAAGTAAATTACTTTAAATAAAGGCTTTTACATTTGGTTGTGTTGAATAATTATGGACAAGGAGAAAGATGATCTGAAATCTGTTACTGCTGGTAAAAAAGCCCCTATAGGTTGTCATTTTTAATTCAGATAAAGTCATTACTCTGAACTGCTGGCTACAATTGAGAAAGAGGTGGGGAGTGTTGTAGGAACACTGTTGTAATTAATTGAGTTCAAACCCTACCTGGAGAGTGTGAGAAGTTGCATTAAAAACCAAACTCTTGGTAGAAGCTGCCAAAAGTTTGTGGTTTTAGGGTTCAAAGTTGTGATTTTCTTTTTTGAAAAGTGGTGCCTTGGAGGGGGGAGATTCATTTGAGGTCCTGAGCTCAGTAGGTCTGTGAGAGACTCAGCCTTTGGGGTGAGTGATGATGCAGGAAGGTTTTCAGGGAAGGTGTTGGGTGTGTCTGGGCAAGGAGGTGCTTCTCCCAGCTGGGAGGTGCCATGGGGAGTGTCTCATAATTGTGCAAAGTGTTCCCACCCAGCATCCTTGTGTCTGAACTGGAGACACAGGGGTTTGATGGATGGAGCCCTCAGGCTGGATGGCTGCAGGCAAAGTGCTGTGGGCAGCAGCTCCTGGTCCCTATGGAGACCAGGGGACACTTGAGGTCTCTGAGGGGCTGCTGCTGCTCAGCAGCTCTGTGGGTGACTCTGACAGAGGGATTGAGGCACCCTCAGCACATCCAGCTGTGACACTGATGGATCCAGAGGCACCTGGGCAGGCTGGAGGGCTGAGCCTGCACCAGGCTCGTGGAGTCCAGCAGAGTGAAGTGCTGGTGCTGCCCCTGGCTCAGGGCAGCTCCCAGCATCAATCCAGGGGATGAGCAGCCCTGGGGAAGGCCCTGGGGGTGCTGGGGGCAGAGCTGGGAGCCAGAACCCCCCCGTGCCCTGGGCTGAGCCCCAGCGTGGGCAGCAGGGGAGGGGGGGATTCTGCCACCTGGAATTCTGGTGCTTCCAACATAAGAAGGATGTGGAACTCTTGGAGCAAGTCCAGAGGAGGCCACTGAGTTGTGATGGGGCTGGAGCCGTGGTAGGTGTGGCACTGGATGGGCTTTAAGGTCTTTTCCCACCCAAAGTGTCCTGAGATTCCATGATTCTCCAGTTGCTGGCAGGCAGAACTAGGGCTGCAGGCATTTCCATGGGGATTGCACCCAGGCTGGGACAGAAGTGAGCTGAGCTCCTCCATTCCCACCCTGGCAGGACTCATCAGCCTCAGCTGACAGTCAGAGCTCTGGAGGCAGTGGCTCCCTGCACAGCTGCACTCAGCTGGGCTCCAGGGGCTTGGTTTTGCATGTTCCACTGTCATGACGAAAATCACCAGCCACAAATAGCACTGAGAGTGTCAGAGCCTGGAGCTGAGCTGGCTGGGGGAGGTGCAGTGCTGCATTCTCTGCTGCCCTGCTGAGCATGGGGCATTATTCCCATGGGAGATTAGATATTGGGAAGGAATTCTGGGCTGGGAAGGTGGGCAGGCCCTGGCACAGGGTGCCCAGAGCAGCTGGGGCTGCCCCTGCATCCCTGGCAGTGCCCAAGGCCAGGCTGGACAGGGCTTGGAGCACTTGGGGACAGTGGAAGGTGTCCCTGCCATGGCAGGGCTTGAAGGAGATGAGCTTTAAGGTCCCTTCCAACCTAAACCATTCTGGGATTTATCCAAAGTCCAGCCTTTGCCCCTGTCCCACAATTTTCAAATGTGGAGTTCATCAGGGGCTGGATATTCCATCAGCTTCATGAAAAGGTGGCTGGAAGCAAGCTGGCTGGAAATGTGGAGTTTGTGGCTTGGGAGGGACCTTAAATCCCATCCAGTGCCACCCCTGCCATGGCAGGGACACCTCCCACTGTCCCAGGCGCTCCAGCCTGGCCTTGGGCACTGCCAGGGATGCAGGGGCAGCCCCAGCTGCTCTGGGCACCCTGTGCCAGGGCCTGCCCACCCTGCCAGGGAACAATTCCTCATTCCCAATATCTAATCTAACATGGGAATAATGTAAATAAATATTGATAGGCAGGAGTCTTTGAAGGCCCTCTTCCATTCACAGCCTTGATTTCAGTTGCTTCTGGATGAAGGAAAAGACATTTTAGTGGTTGAGGAGGTAGATATGTGTAAATTAGATTTTGGAATGCCTATATAATTATGAAGCTGTCCATAAACACTGATCAAAAGGAGCAGTGATCACCTAAAAGCGTCATCAACCAAATTAAGATAAGCAGAGATGTAAATTAAGTGGCTGTAGGGAACTGGATGCTCAAGTATTATTACATTTGTTACCTTCTCTTTTTAAACAAGAAGAAAATGAGATCATGCAGCATTCTGCACGTTGCAGTCCTCATCTGCTCCAGTCATCTTTTTATTGGGGAGTTTTTTTCTGAGTGCTTTTTATGCAGAAATCCAAAGTGCTCAGGCTCCTGAGCAGTTGATATTGAGCCAGGATCCAGCAGTGGGCTTTTTCTGAAGAGCTGCTACCCTGACAAATTCCAGGCTAATGCTGGATGAGAAGTACAACCTGCACTGCTGGCTGTCTCCTGTGAGTGACACTTGGAGAGCTTTTGGATGGAATTTTGTCCTTAAAAACATCCTACTCCACTGTGTGGATATTCCTGGCAAAGGAGAGCCAGCTCTCCTCACTCTGGAGTGTGTTAACCAACAGGAACATCTCCTGAAACAAATCCCAGTGCCCCCCATCTTCCTGAGGCTCTCCAAGGCTGCCAACAGGGGCACCAGTGGCACTCAGGGAATTTTTTTCCCGCTGCACTTGGAGTTTCACACTCACATCTGTTCCCATTTTAGTGCAGGCCTTTAACCACAGAGCTGTTCTAGGTTCTTCTGGAATATTATGAGTGATAACCAGAGCTTGTTTTTGCTTGAGCTTTCCAGGATTTTAGCAGCTAGTGTTTCTTTTCAATTTGAACAGCATGTTCTGTCATGGCTAATTAAATTCCTTCTGGCTGATGTGCAGATACACACTGTTGATGATGTTAAGTGTAAACATTTGCATGTTATTTCTTCTTGCACATTGCCAGGTGACACATCATATATAATCACAGCACTTCTGATGAATCATGCTTGCAGTTTGGCTTGCTGAGGCTTGTAGGGGAAGTTTGTGTTCCAAAGTGAGCATGGAAATGAAATGAGTGTGAAAAAGTAGAGTGCTCCTCCTTCCAAAACCCACAGTATCACTGGGGACAGATTTCAGTGGCAAATAATAAAAAACCTGGGGTTGAAGTGAATTATTCTGGCTAGAACTGGAACACAAGAGTTACTTTACCTGCTTTTCTTCCTTGTGGTAAAATATTTGGCACAGGTGATTAAATAGGAAGTGTTTCCAGATACCTGGTGTGATCTATGCTTTCTGTTTGAAAACAACTGAGCCTTCCTCAGCTTCTTGCAGTGACCTGCAGATGTTTTAGGAATCAGGAAATCAGTCCATGTACAGTAAATATTTCAGTTTCTGGTCAGACCTTGCTTCCCTTCCTTGCATTAGTGCTGTTATTGATGCTGTTGGATTATTTGGATGAGTGAGGTTTCCAACACTCTGCCTCCTTGATTTTTGGGGCACTGCTGGCACTGGGAATGCAGAACTGCTCCTGCTGGGTGCTGCTTTAAGGATGCTGCAAATCGAGGTCAGTACTGTTCAATGTATATTCATACATCATTTTTTTTTTTTCTCTTGAAGGTTTTTGGATTCAAAGCATAAAAACCATTACAAGATATACAATCTGTAAGTATGCTCTTAAATATACCTTCTCCAAAAGAATGACTTCTAAAAATAGCTGAGCAATGCAAGTGGCTTGTTGCTGTCCTGAAACAGAGCTGGGGATGTTTTGCACATTTCTTAAAACAATTAAGGCTGATTGAGAGCACTGGTACTTCATTTAGTGGAGCTGAGTGAGGTTAAATGAAATGCTGGTGTGTATTCATGTTACTTGAACGTTTTTAAATGACTTGGCATCCAGCCCATCTGGAGCTTGGGCCATGTGATTAAAAAGTGAAAAGTAATTCACAGCAGGCTTTCTGTCCATGTATTAATGTCCAGTTGCCAAATGAATCTTTTCCTGGTATTTTTTTTCTCTATTTTTTAAAAAATCAAACTGCATTGGTACCAAGGCTCTGTTTGCTTCCTCCCTTTTCTTGTGTGTCCCTGTTTATTACTTTAAAAAAGCTGCTGGAGCAATTGGTGGTGGTTTCTGACTTCTCTGAAAATTTAGTCCTGCAGAAAGCTGGTGCTGTTACAGGAGTTTTCTGGTTTTGGTTTTATTTTTTGAGGGTTTTTGTGCTGTTCCTTCATCTAATTTATTCATTAGCTTAGACTAATTTCATTTGTATAAATGATTTAGTTTAGTGGTTTTCCTACCCCTTCATTTTTTTCCTAAAAACTCAAATTGAAGATTGACTCTCTGAACTGTTACAGCTTTATTATTTTTTAAAAGGAATATTTTTAAATATCTACAGTAATAGAAAAATTATTGTAGTACTGAAATGCATGCCATTATAATCTGTCAAGTCATTAAAGCAAATATTTAAAAATAAGGATTTAAATCTGCCTGTAGGTTAGCTAAAGGATTGTGCATCAATTTTCCCTGATATTGGAGAGAAGTGACAGTAGAAATAGAGGAATCTTCCAGTGGTCATTGAAGTTGTTGTGGGGCAGAAAAGAAGAACAGCTTTTTAAAGTTTGTAAGTGAGAAGAGCAGTGATAAGACAAATGAATTTGACATTTCTGTTGCTGCTATGTGTGTTTTCAGCTGTAGAAAAAACTTGTCCAGGTGTGCTAAAGGTTTTTGCTTTCAGTTTCCTTTTATAAAAATTGATTTTCTTGTTGTTAACTGCAAAACCATCACAAATGAATCGTGCTGGAATGACTTTAGTCATACTCAGAGGAAAAATTTCAGAGGATAAAACTGTCTGGAGATATCTTAATGCTTGTGCTGGCAAAATTTATAAACATCAAATGCCATCAGGTGAATTGTGGCAATGTTTGGTCAGGAGATGGGAAGGAATTGCATCCATCAGGTATTCCAGAGAACTCCATTTCTTCAGATTAAGCTGATCCTTTGTAAATAATGATCTATTGTCTGTGTTTCAAAGGAGGAGGTGGGAGTTCAGAGGAGTTACATGATTATAGTCAGAATTATTTCAAAATCTGTCATGGGATTTGAGTTCCCTTAAGGTAGCTGTTCCATGAAGTTGATAATAATGTGTGTATTGAGCAGTTTTATCTAAAAGGATTTAGAGATTTTTCTGAAACTATGTCAGTTATGCCCCATCCTCACATCTTGGCTTTTAACTTGCCAGCAGTTTGAGCAGTTTAATTTTCCTTCTTGTGTTGCTCCTCTCTTGTTTGCCTTTGCTGTTTCTTCAGTATTCTCTTCAATCTGTTTTAAATCTCCTTTAAATCTGTTCTTGCACTTGCACCTCCTAATTTCCCATGCTGACAGGTTGTCACCTGCCCTGCTGTAATCATCTCCATCTTCTCCAGTGGGTTTCCTTGAGCTGTCCTGCAGGCAGGTGCTTAAAGGAAGGAGCTGTGATGAAAATGAGCATTTTCTGTGCTTGCTGTGTCCCTGGGGCTGGGCTCTGGCAGAGGAAGTCACCATGACTGATGTGACTTTAACCTGGCAGCACTTGGCTTCTGGGTTGCTTTAAGCTCACTTTAATCCTAAGAAGAGCCAAACCCCTCCTTAACCCCAGAAATGCCAAAAAAAAATTCAGATTTCATTTGGAGATCTGATGCTATTTGAGTTATAATAGTGTTTAAAACCCCACCCCAAATGCACTTGAAGCATTAAGCCCTACCAGTATCCCCAGAGTGTGTGTTGGTGGGATTTCTGCTGCAAATACCCACAAATTGAGTGCAGCTGAGCCAGCAGCTCTGCATTGCTTGTGTTCAACCATTTCTTGTGTATCCTTGGCATCAACCAAACTAATTTTTAATCCCTCATGGTATTCTACTCAATGATACTCTCTCAAAGTTTCAAATTTGATGTTTTTTCTACCCATTTGTGGATTTTTCTTTAATGTTTCGAAGACTTTGATCTCTTACTCCCCATTTGAGCTGGGTGTTTCTTTAGAAGGAAGCAGGAAAATTTCCTGGATAAGATCTTTGTGGTAACTGCTTTGCTTCCCAGCAGCTTCCCAAATTCCTGTGAGTTTGAAACTTCCCAAATTCCTGTGCTGCAGGAAACTTTCCTGGATAGGATGGTTTGTGAGTTTGCAGCTTCCCAAATTCCTGTGCTGCAATAAACTTTCCTGGATAAGATGCTTTGTGAGTTTGCAGCTTCCCAAATTCCTGTGCTGCAGGAAACTTTCCTGGATAGGATGGTTTGTGACTTTGCAGCTTCCCAAATTCCTGTGAGTTTGCAGCTTCCCAAATTCCAGTGAGTTTGCAGCTTCCCAAATTCCAGTGAGTTTGCAGCTTCCCAAATTCCTGTGCTGCAGGAAGCTTTCCTGGATAAGATGCTTTGTGTGTTTGCAGCTTCCCAAATTCCTGTGCTGCAGGAAACTTTCCTGGTTAAGATGCTTTGTGACTTTGCAGCTTCCCAAATTCCTGTGAGTTTGCAGCTTCCCAAATTCCTGTGCTGCAGGAAACTTTCCTGGACAGGATGGTTTGTGAGCTTGCAGCTTCCCAAATTCCTGTGAGTTTGCAGCTTCCCAAATCCCTGTGCTGCAGGAAGCTTTCCTGAATAAGATGCTTTGCTTCCCAGCAGCTTCCCAAATTCCTGTGCTGCAGGAAACTTTCCTGGACAAGATGCTTTGTGAGTTTGCAGCTTCCCAAATTCCTGTGAGTTTGCAGCTTCCCAAATTCCTGTGCTGCAGGAAACTTTCCTGGACAGGATGGTTTATGAGTTTGCAGCTTCCCAAATTCCTGTGAGTTTGCAGCTTCCCAAATTCCTGTGCTGCAGGAAACTTTCCTGGATAGGATGCTTTGTGTGTTTGCAGCTTCCCAAATTCCTGTGAGTTTGCAGCTTCCCAAATTCCTGTGAGTTTGCAGCTTCCCAAATTCCTGTGAGTTTGCAACTTCCCAAATTCCTGTGCTGCAGGAAACTTTCCTGGATAAGATGCTTTGTGTGTTTGCAGCTTCCCAAATTCCTGTGAGTTTGCAGCTTCCCAAATTCCTGTGCTGCAGGAAACTTTCCTGGATAAGATGCTTTGTGAGTTTGCAGCTTCCCAAATTCCTGTGCTGCAGGAAACTTTCCTGGATAAGATGCTTTGCTTCCCAGCAGCTTCCCAAACTCCTGTGCTGCAGGAAGCTTTCCTGGATAGGATGGTTTATGAGTTTGCAGCTTCCCAAATCCCTGTGAGTTTGCAGCTTCCCAAATCCCTGTGCTGCAGGAAACTTTCCTGGATAGGATGCTTTGTGTGTTTGCAGCTTCCCAAATTCCTGTGAGTTTGCAGCTTCCCAAATTCCTGTGAGTTTGCAGCTTCCCAAATTCCTGTGAGTTTGCAACTTCCCAAATTCCTGTGCTGCAGGAAACTTTCCTGGATAAGATGCTTTGTGACTTTGCAGCTTCCCAAATTCCTGTGAGTTTGCAGCTTCCCAAATTCCTGTGCTGCAGGAAACTTTCCTGGAGAGGATGCTTTGTGAGTTTGCAGCTTCCCAAATTCCTGTGCTGCAGGAAACTTTCCTGGATAAGATGCTTTGTGAGTTTGCAGCTTCCCAAACTCCTGTGCTGCTGGCTGCTCCATTCCCCTTGGATGGACACCCTGCATCCAGCTCTCTTCTCCAAGGCTCCACTGCCTTTGAGAAGAATATTTTTGGGAGTCCCCTCCTAAGTGCCAGCCTAACCTGGTCACTTGTGTCCCAGAGGAAGTGTCAGCAATGTGATTGGAGCTGTGAGAGCTGCCAGGCTTTTCCCTAGCACAGAGTAGAGCTCAGAAGGTTCTGGAATTCAGGGAAAGGGAAGATCTGAGTGCAGCCCCAGCAGACCTGCCTGTGGCAGAGCTCAGGGCAGCCCTGGGAGGCTCCAGTTGCAGTCACACAAGGAGCAGCCCAGAGGTTTGTGTGTCTGCAAGTGTCAGCTTAGCTCCACGTGGCTCCAGAGGCTGCAACCATAACATACCTGGGGAGCAGAGATGAGTTCAGAGCAGCCCTGAAACTGCTGTGGCAACTGGAATAATCCTGGGAAGAGCACAGGCTGTAACCAGAACTGAACATCCAGGTGTGATTTCCTGCTGAAATGACTGCAGCAGTTGTGTTTCAGCCTGGTGTTCTCTTTCACAGAAGCCCAGGGTGGTTTGGGGTGGAAGAACCTTAAGCAGCATCTTGTTGCACCCCCCTGCTGTGGGCAGGGATGCCATTCCCCAGCTCAGGCTGCTCAGGTCCCCATCCCAGCTGGTCTAGGCAGGATTTGAGGCAGGACTGCTGTCAATTTTCCTTTCTGAACTTCCACTCACATCATCTTCCATGCAGGGAAATTCTGGAGGGTGTCCACTCTTGCTTTCTTTCCCCTTAACCCAAAATCTGGTTGTTCTTAGCCTGCTGCTTTGGCTTTAGAGCCCAGTGAGGGGTGGTTTGTGTCCCATCACTGCTGTTTATCCCTGGGAAAAGCAAATCCAGTGTGATTTGCTGTGTTTTTGTCCAGCTGGAGAGGGTCTCTGTGAGTGGGGAGATATTGGTACAGCTCCTGAGCTTTCAGAAATGTGCTGCAAATACCCACAGATTCAGGGCAGCTGAGCCAGGATTGTGTTCAGCCATTGCTTGTGTATCCTTGGTATCAACAAAACTATTTTTTAATCCCTCAATGTGCCATTTCCCAGGTCTGAGGGGAAATGTGGCTGCTTGGCCTTCAAGGATCACTTAAATTCAGCAATCAGTGCCAGAGCAGTGCCACAATCTCTGCTTGATCCAAGTGATCTCTGATAATGTTAATGGTGGATATCCTTGTGATCCCCACTGCTCTGAGCACCCACAGTGCTGCTGAGGCACCCTGAGCTGTGTTCTGGGTTCAGCATCCCTGCATGAAGGTCACAGCTCTCTGCTCTCAGGGTTAGAAGGTGCACACTCAACTCAAACTTGCATAAATTGAGTCACACTGACTAAAACATAGCAGCCATGCACTACAATTACCAGAGGGTAAGTATTTGCCTTTCAGTAAAATATTTCACTTTTTAGTAAGCAGTCTGCTGCAAAACTTTTTTTTTTTCTTTTTCTGTGTGTAACCTCTAGTTTTAAATCATAAAGGTGATGGGCATGCATGATTTTCCAGGGTGTGACAGATGCTGGGAGTGCCTCAGAGACTTGGTCTTGAACTCTTGTCTGTTTTTCTTTTTCAGATGTGCTGAAAGACATTATGACACCGCCAAATTTAACTGCAGAGGTAGGTTTTTACTGCCTGATGTGTGTTCTCTTTAAACCTCAGTGAATGAAGGCCTAAAGGAGGAGCTGATGAATAGTCATGGAGGAGATTTGGGCACAAGGAATGATGTCAGTTTGCTTTGAGTCATTGGAAAAACTTGCTGTATTCTTGGTGCTTTCAAAAAAGTGGGCTCCTGACAGTTAAAGATCAAAATCTAATAAAAAGTCTACAGTTGCAAAAAGATTTCTGCAGAATGGGTTACACAGAAGTTTCAGTTCAGTGAAATACAAATTCCTTGTACAATTTCGTGTGAGGCACAAATTCCTTGTACAATTTTGTGTGAGGTACAAATTCCTTGTACAATTTTTGTGTGAGGTACAAATTCCTTGTACAATTTTTGTGTGAGGTACAAATTCCTTGTACAATTTTTGTGTGAGGCACAAATTCCTTGCACAATTTTTGTGTGAGGCACAAATTCCTTGCACAATTTTTGTGTGAGGCACAAATTCCTTGTACAATTTTCCTGTGAGGCACAAATTCCTTGTACAATTTTGTGTGAGGTACAAATTTCTTGTACAATTGACAAGTGAAGCACAAATTCCTTGTACAATTTTCCTGTGAGGCACAAATTCCTTGCACAATTTCGTGTGAAGCACAAATTCCTTGTACAATTTTCGTGTGAAGTACAAATTCCTTGTACAATTTTGTGTGAGGCACAAATTCCTTGCACAATTTTGTGTGAGGCACAAATTCCTTGCACAATTTTCGTGTGAGGCACAAATTCCTTGCACAATTTTCCTGTGAGGCACAAATTCCTCGCACAATTTTCCTGTGAGGCACAAATTCCTCGTACAATTTTCCTGTGAGGCACAAATTCCTCGTACAATTTTCCTGTGAGGCACAAATTCCTCGTACAATTTTCCTGTGAGGCACAAATTCCTCGTACAATTTTCCTGTGAGGCACAAATTCCTCGTACAATTTTCCTGTGAGGCACAAATTCCTCGTACAATTTTCCTGTGAGGCACAAATTCCTCGTACAATTTTCCTGTGAGGCACAAATTCCTCGTACAATTTTCCTGTGAGGCACAAATTTCTTGCACAATTTCGTGTGAGGCACAAATTCCTTGTACAATTTTCCTGTGAAGCACAAATTCCTTGCACAATTTCCTGTGAGGCACAAATTCCTTGCACAATTTTCGTGTGAGGCTCAGAAGAGTCTGGTTTTTATGAAGGATGGAAATGGAGAACATTTAAACCATTATCACTATGTGTATATAGCAACTTTGGGAAGATCTGGCAGAGCTTTCAGATGCTAAAATAAAAATTAATTCACCATGTGATGTCTCTTAGAGATGAGTTGGGTCTTAGACACTCTGCAGAGCTGCCAAAAGCAATGGGGATTCTTTCAGGGGTGCCTTTTGACCTTGACTGATGTAACTGTTGTCAGAATTACCTCTCCAGGTAATAAATAAATGCAGATTTACCTTTGTTCTTTGGGCAGAGGAGCATTTCTTGCTCAGAAGTTGTGGTTCCTTCAGATGAGGGTAGCTGAGGAGTCCTTGTGCCTACAGAGAATCGTAGGAGATGAACAAATTCTGGGCTTCTTCTGCATCATAGCAATGGCTCAACTTCTATTTTTCATTATTATTATTTTAAACCATCCATCTAATTATGAAAGAGGGTTTAGAACGTGACCAAAATGTAATTGGCTGCTTTCATGTCTGAATATAGAAGGGCTGAAATTGTCTCGTTGAAGTTGTCAGCGCTTCTGATTTGCTCTCAGGATGTTGAATGACAGTGCCCAGAAACCTCACTCCATCCTCACCAGCAAGGAAAAAATATTTTAGGATCTGCTGGAGCAGTGCTTTGGGGAAGAAGAGAAGAGGACATGTTCTAATATGGCCACAGCATATGTTTGCTTGAGTTTCTGCTTTCTGATACGGGGGTGCTCAGCTCCCTTTGCTGTCAATCCCAGCCCCAAATGCTGGTTGTGACAGCACCTTTCACAGCTCCTCTGCACAAGACATGCTGGTTTTTCATTTTCATCCTCGAATTAGTTAACCTCAGATAACCAAATTGGTGACTCAGGACTTCCTTAAGCAGAGGAACAAAAGTTGTGCTTGAAAATCTCCTGAAGTGAACTGACTGCAAAGGGAACTTGTGATTGTACTGAGCTTGAAACACCAGAATAGTTCATTATTCACCCAGGATGATCTTGTATCACATTCAAACCTAAACACTGAGGGCTCTTCATCTTCTTTGGGAAGTAGCTTTGTGTCCATGGTTTTTCCAGTTTCTGAAATCCTTCCATGTTAGAATTGTCTTCTGCTTTGCCACAGATTTTCTTTTTTTAAACTCTTGTAATGTGCTATTGCTTCTTGCAGTGTGTAGGGCCTGGGAGAGGGCAAGCAGGATTATTCTCCATTGTAAGGAATCAAAATCCATGGAGGAGCTGCACCTTCTCAAGGCCCTGCTCAAGACTCTGTGCAGCTTAATGTTTCCTTCCTCTTAACCCCTGCACACCATCCCAGGCATCCATTCCATCTTCTCACTCCAGATTTGAAGAAACTAGCACAAGTTTTGCCTTTGATTCCAGAACTTTTGAGAGCATCTTCAGCATCCCGTGACTACTTGGGAGTTTTCAGGCTGTTCTTTCAGGACTTCTTCACTCCCCTGTTCATGGAAACCTTGCTGGCTGTAGTTGTGATAAAGTCAAAGCTGTACAGACAAATTTTCAGCATTTTTGCAGCTTCTTTTCTTAGAGATTTCGAGATAAATTCCATCTTTAATTTCACATAAAACTTTGGGCATCATTTGGAGAGCCTTTGGATCTTCCATGTGAAAGAGTTGGTGTGTTCATGTTGTGTTGCCTCTTTAGCAAAGATTATTTCTCAGCTTCCCCATTTGTTCTGGGAGATGAAGTGGGCAGTCTGAAAGCCAAAAGGCTGTGGACTTGTCCTGCAGTCCTTCAGCAGTTCCATAACTTCATCCCTCACTTGTGCTCTTGGAGTCCTTGGGGATTCATCAAAAGGAGCCTTGCATGTGTGACTACAGAGTGCTGCTTACGAAACCAGTACAGACACTTGCCAACAAAACGAAATGTATTCATTTTTAGCCCAGAAAAGGAAATGGTTTTTCTAGCTGAGAATTTTGAAGTGTCCCAGAGTTGTGTTTGTAAGATCCCAAGGCTGTAGGTGGAGAATTGGGGTGTGCTTTCATCAAGTGCTGTTCTGCTGAAACCAGAACATAGTGTGTGGTTCTGCTGGTCAGGGTGATCTTGTCCCTCATCTGATCTGAGGTGGGAGAAGTTTGGGTGCTTCTCTCTGCTTAATGCTTATTTTTAGCTCTCTTGAGTTTTCTTGCATTTCCTGCATCGCTGGAAATTCTTTTCATCCCTAGATGGAAAAGTGTGTGTGAATACACCCATATCAGAAAGGACAGCATTGTTCAGTGCTTTGACTCTAAACCCATAAGCATTGCCAGTGCCTTACCTGAGATTTCTCTCCCAATTACCATTTTTAAAATATGGAAATGGCAGGTTTTTGTTTCACAAGGCCTTTGAGCAGATTTAGAGACTTTATTCCCAATGTAGACCCAGCCATGTTCAATAATTTTTCAGCAAAGTTCCTGTTGTCTGCTCAGTGACTGAGGCCTGGCCTTGTTCTCTCTCAGCAGGTAGTTTAATTATTGCTGGAGTAATGGCTTTTCACAAGGTTATTCTGTGTGCCAGCACGCTCTTAAATTCTGGAAAATTCACGTTACAGAGCCTGTGCAGCTCAGCTCTATAGAGGTGTGACATAGTTGCTCCATGGAGCAGGATGCCTGCTTACAGATGAATGGAGAAATGTCTGCTTATGATACACTGAATAATACTGGAATTATGTGAGATTTATGTGAAATATCTGAGATGAGGGGGGGCTGTGATTGAATAACTTAATTTTTACATGCTTGTCACAAAGGTGACCTGAACTTGCTTTGCCTGTTGAGGTTCTGATGAACTCCTCCTTCTCCCTGCAGTTGCACAGTACCCTTTTGAAGACCATAACCCACCACAGCTGGAGCTCATCAAACCTTTTTGTGAAGATCTTGACCAGTGGCTAAGTGAAGATGACAATCATGTGGCAGCAATCCACTGTAAAGCTGGAAAGGGACGAACTGGTGTAATGATTTGTGCTTATTTGTTGCATCGAGGCAAGTTTTTAAGGGCCCAAGAAGCCCTAGATTTCTATGGGGAAGTAAGGACCAGAGACAAGAAGGTGAGCTGTTGCTGTTCTTCTGCCCCTCTACCTAAAACTTGCTGCTTTTTCCTCCTTGAGATCCATTTGATGCTCAAACCCTTTAAGTTGTGTTGTCTGATTTAGCTCCAGTAGGATTGGATCGGTGCAGTTGGAAATGGAAAAGCTTTAGTTACAACCTTAAACCTGATTTTAACATGTCCTGTCCAAGAGGACCTGGACAGTTGATTTTAAATGGCTTTTTCAGCACTGTTCTGCTGAAAACCAGAGGGGCAGTGAATTTTCTCATTCAGCCTTTCCAGCCCAAATGAGAGGATTGTTCCAGCTGATTTTTGCCTGAATGGATGAGTTGTTCATCTCCTCAGGTTCCCTTAACTGCTCTGGTGGGGTTTGGAGATGCATAGGGGAATATCCCATTACCCCTTGTCTGTAAAGGGTAGTTAAGGACCTTTCAGGCAGGGTTAGGCCTCATTAATGAGAATTTAACCTCCTTATTTGAAATCTTCTCCTAAGATGATAAGATGTGACTTTTAAGGTCATTTTAGCAAGTTTCCCTGCTCATCTTCCATTATTTCCCTGAGTGTGTTGGTTGAGCATCCCAGGGGGATCATCCCTGCAGGCCAGTTTCAACCTCCTCAAGCACAGAGCTCTCCCTGTTCCTGCAGTATTTACACAAAGTATTCATTTCAGTGTGTTGATCTCCAATAAGAAGAGCTTCGTGTCTGAAGGCTCTTGAAAGCATAAATGTCACATAAAGAATTTCAGAATTTGCCTGTTAAGTCATTGGAAGGAGCAAGAAGCTCCTCAGTCTGCTCTGCTGACAAGGTGGAGCTGTTATTCCATGGACTGAGTTGGTTGTGGTGTCATGTTGGGAGTGGAGACAAGATCAAGGTTTCCCATCAAAACTTTGTGGCTTTTGGTAAAAGTGCATGAGAGAGGCTAGGAATGAGCAGTGTGCTGAATAAACAGAGTAGATCACTCCTGCTGATAAGGGTTATCTCCAGAGCTGGATAAAGCAGCATCAAAACTACAGAACTGAACAAATACACAGTGAAATGCTGTGCCTCAGTTTCCCTTTGTGAAAAGAAGGTTGTATTTCTACAAGCTGGGTGTTTGTCAGTACCCCAGGGTACTTGGGCATCTTGGAGGGGAGGGAGAACTCAGCAAACAGGAGTAGGGAGAGCCTTGTTTACCTGACTGTAAATACTGTCTGGAACCAGCAACTTGTTTTGGTTTCAATGTCTCTACTGCAAGAGTTGAATTTTTTTCCCTTCCCAGCTCCACTTGAGCTCGGTTATCTTGATGTGGCCAGTGGGCAGCATGTGATTCACATAATCCTTCAGCAGTGTTTATAAACTGGTATTGCAGTGCAGGTTTCTGGAGCCTTTCCTTCCCTTGTGGCCCATATTTCAGTGTTATATGTCAAGTGCTGCTCTCTGATTTGATATTTCACCACACCTTTGTATAACTGACTTCCTCAATTCAAAGTCAATGAGGCATCAAAAGAGCTGTTTGCAGAAAGGCACAAGCAAATGCCTTTTTTCTTTCTTTTTGGGCCAACATAGATATGATAAAGGAAAGCTGGCTTTAACAGGGACCAGATTTTCTTGGTTTAAAGCAAGGACAACTTTGCACCTGTAGCTGCTGAGAACAGCTCAGCTCCAATCCCTGCTGCCATTAGTGCTCAGAGCAGAGTGCTGCTGTGCTGGCAGGAAGTGTGAGTCTAATTGCAAGAGGAAGTGTGACTAATTGGTCAAGAGCACAGCCCTGAGTACTTCTGGAGCCAGCTTTTCCCTAGTGCCTGCTGGGAAAAGCAGCTCCAGGGAGGCCTTTGCACCATCAAGTGAGAGTTGGTGGTGGTGAAGCTCAGAGTTGCTGTTTCTGTGCTGGGCAACAAGACATGGCAGAGCCCAGGCTGTGTCTGAGCAAAGCCTCTCCTGGGGTATTTTATTTCCTCTACAAGCTGCCTCTTTTGGCTTCTGAAACTCTTTGTAGTGGGGGGAGCTTAGTCAGAAGAAGGGAGTGGTGAAGATTAGGAAGTGTGGGCTGCATGGTTGTGTCTGTCTGGCTCCAGCACTGTACAACAAGAGTGACTTTTATTTTCCTTTTGAACCAAAGGAGACAAAGGGTTTGCTGAAATGGGATAAAGACCAATATTTGTTGTCAGAGCTGAGGAAGAAGAAGCTAAAGAAGCTGCTGCTTCCAGTGTTTGAAGTGATTAGTTTATCCCACTTTTTTCTGATGATAGATACTGACACACTACTGTGGTGACAAAGGCTGGCAGCTTACCTTCCCACAGCTGGAGAAGGTCTTTATTTCTTCCTGCTTCTGCCTTGGAGGGTTTTGTGCTGAGGATTAGGCTTGGAAAGCAGCTCAGAGGATAGGGATCAGCTGTTCAAGTGCTGGAGATGATCCACTCAGGAGCATTCTTTGAGCACCATAGAGTTTTATTTTCAAGGATGGCTCCTAAGAGTTCTCATATGGGGAAAGGTTGAGAGAATTGGAGTTCTTCAGCCTGGAGAAGAGAAGCCTTGGGGTGACCTCACTGTGGCCTTCCAGTACTTGAAGGAGCTGAGAAGAAAGATGGAGAGAGACTCTTTACAAGGGCCTGGAGGACCAGGACAAGGGGAATGGCTTCATGCTGGCAGAGTAGGGTTAGATGGGATATTGAGAAGGAATTCTTCCCTCAGAGGGTTGGGAGTGCCCAGAGCAGCTGGGGCTGCCCCTGGATCCCTGGCAGTGCCCAGGGCCAGGTTGGACATTGGGGTTTGGAGCCAGCTGGGACAGGGAAAGGTGTCCCTGGCCATGGTGTGACACTGGATGGGCTTTAACTCCTTTCCAGCCCAGACCATGCTGTGTTTCTGTGGTGTTGCTGTAACAGAACAGGAAGTGAAACCCAATTAGTTTGTGTGAGGAAGCCTCAGAATGACCCTGGGAGCAGGGCAGAGTTCCCATGGCTGCTGTCAGAGCTCATCCCTGGGGGTGTCTGTCTGGGGGACATGCTCAGGTGCCAACCTCTGCCACACCTGCTGCTCTGAGGCTGCAGCTTCACCCTCACAGTAGGGTGTGTTCTAAAGGGACTGTGGCAATATTGTTTCCAAAATATTTGTTCTTCATTGTCCTGCCTGTGCTATATTGAGAGGAGAACCTGACAATGTTTGGGAAGCTCTTGCATAGGGACCAGAGGAGCTTATCTCACATGCATTTAAAAATTGTGGTGGTGATAGATGGGAAATACGAGCTTGAACTACTTCCCTGTCCTTATTTTTCTGGAGTAAAAGTGAGTGCTGCTTGATTGCACCCCATGGAGTATTGTTAGTTTGTTAGGAAAGGGTTCTGCTTGGAATCCAGACCTTTGGAAGTGGAGAACTCTGAGTTCTGCCTCAGTGGGACTGCTTTTAGGGTTTTAGGGTCTCAGGATCTAAGGGCTGTGCCTCCAGGGAGTCAGACTGTGGCTGCAGGAGGCTAAAACTGCCCTGTTGGACAAAACCTGGCTGTGCTTTGCTGTGGTTTTGACTCTCTCAGTGTGAAAATGTTACCTGGGTTCTGGTCCCAGCCTTGCTCGTCCTGGGGTTTTTCCTTAGGACACTTCCATTATGGCCTGAGGAAGCTCTGGGCAGGGAGGAATGTGTTCTCCTCACCTCTGTGCTTTCCTGGCAGCCCTGGCAAGCCCTGCTGGGGCTGGCATTTGCTCAGTCCTGAGGCTCAGATCCCAGGAAGGAGAACTTTAGTGCTCCTTTAAGGAGTGGGTGTGATAAGCACTGAGGACATCTGAGCCAAAAGCAGGGCCAGTGTACAAGGCTGCTTGGGAAGGTCATTGTGCAAATGCTGCAGGGAAAGGGCTTTTGTGTAGTTTAGAAGCAGCTCAAGTGATAAGGAGACATAATAATCAACATTAAAAAAAAATGGCAGGAAGTGACTATTTTCATGTGTGCATAATAGAGATTTACTAAATTAAAAGCACTCTTAGCTCCTGGCTGTTGTGAGGTGAAACGAAAAGTTTATAGAAAGATGAGGTCTAGGTTATGTCACCAAATGCTCACAGATTTGTGTATGAAAAATCTTTGGTTTTCTCCAGTTTATTCCAATTCCACATTCAGTTTTAATCAGAAAGATTCTTCACTGATGCTGTTGCAAATCTGGAGTTACAGGTTGTTCTAGACCATGTCGTGCATTTTCTGGGAAATAAAACAATTTTTCATCTCTGTCAGTTTTACTTGAAAGTATTGGCTCCAAAAGCTTTGAAACTTTTCCCTTATTTAAGCTTTCAGCTGATTTAAAATCAGTAATAAAAACATCCTTAGGTTTTATGCTCTCAAAGCAAATGTTTACCTCAGAGTTTGAACACTTTGGCCTGTTGGGCCTGTTTTAATGAAACTTTCCACATTTTTGGGAAAATATTCCAGGATGTTTTGTAAAGAGAAGGCAGCACCAGTCTTGAGTACAGTGATATTAGCAAACATTAGTCTTTTGACTTAAAATCCTGTCAAAATGTAATGGCTGTAGTGGTTGATTTTAGAATTCCTTAATGTAGTGGTGCTTTAAAGTTTGAATATGTTCAAGGCACCTCTTGTTAAACATTTTTTGCTCTCCATCCCCAAAAAAGCAGCAGCATGAGACTATTTTTGACATGACCCTCAGGCTGTCTGTGGTGTTTGTTTTTAAGAAATGAGAAAAATCTGCATTCTTTGCTTCATTGCTGGACATGGATGTTTGGAGAGCACAGAATCACAGAAGGGTTTGGGTTGGAAGGGACTTTAGAGGGTTGTTCCAGCTCTCCTGCCACGTCAGGGACACCTTCCACTGTCCCAGGCTGGCCTTGGACACTTCCAGCTGCTCTGGGCACCCTGTGCCAGGGCCTGCCCACCTTCCTAGGGAAGGATTTCTTCCCAATATCCCCTCTGGCAGTGGGAAGCCATTTCCCCCTTGTCCTTGTCACTCCAGGTTTCTTTTCCATATTTCCTGCAGCCTCTCCAGGCACTGCAAGGCCACACTTTGGTCACCCCAAAGCTTCTCCTCTCTGGGCTGAAAGATCCCAATTCCCTCAGCCTTTCCTGGTGGCAGAGGTGCTCCATGCCCTGAGTAGCTGGCAGAGCAGTGCCCTGCTCTGGTGCTGCCCAGCAGTGACTGAGCTGTTCCTTGGGGCTGGAAGTGATGAGCAGGAACCAGGCTGTTCAGCTCTCCTGCCATGTCAGGGACATCGTCCACTGTCCCAGGCTGGCCTTGGACACTTCCAGGGGCAGCCACAGCTGCTCTGGGCACCCTGTGCCAGGCCCTGCTCACCTTCGTAGGGCAGGATTTCTTCCCAATATCCCCTCTAGCAGTGGGAAGCCATTCCCCCTTGTCCAGGTTCCTTCTCCATGATTCTTGTTGGCCCCTCCAGGCACTGCAAGGCCACAGTTTGGTCACCCCAAAGCTTCTCCTCTTTGGGCTGAAGGATCCCAATTCCCTCAGCCTTTCCTGGTGGCTCCATGCCCTGAGTGCCTGGCAGAGCAGTGCCCTGCTCTGGTGCTGCTCAGCAGTGACTGAGCTGCTCTTGGGGCTGGAGGTGATGAGCAGGAACCAGGTTGTTCAGCTCTCCTGCCATGTCAGGGACATCTTCCACTGTCCCGGGCTGGCCTTGGACACTTCCAGGGCCAGCCACAGCTGCTCTGGGCACCCTGTGCCAGGCCCTGCTCACCTTCCTAGGGCAGGATTTCTTCCCAATATCCCCTCTGGCAGTGGGAAGCCATTCCCCCTTGTCCAGGTTCCTTCTCCATGGTTCTTGTTGGCCCCTCCAGGTACTGCAAGGCCACAGTTTGGTCACCCCAAAGCTTCTCCTCTTTGGGCTGAGGGATCCCAATTCCCTCAGGCTTTCCTGGTGGCTCCATGCCCTGAGTGCCTGGCAGAGCAGTGCCCTGCTCTGGGTGCTGCCCAGCAGTGACTGAGCTGTTCCTTGGACTGGAGGTGATGAGCAGGAGCCAGGTTGTTCAGCTCTCCTGCCATGTCAGGGACATCTTCCACTGTCCCAGGCTGGCCTTGGACACTTCCAGGGGCAGCCACAGCTGCTCTGGGCACCCTGGGCCAGAGCCTCACCACCCTCCCAGGGCAGGATCTCTTCCCAATATCCCCTCTGGCAGTGGGAAGCCATTCCCCCTTGTCCAGGTTCCTTCTCCATGGTTCTTGTTGGCCCCTCCAGGCACTGCAAGGCCACACTTTGGTCACCCCAAAGCTTCTCCTCTTTGGGCTGAAGGATCCCAATTCCCTCAGCCTTTCCTGGTGGCTCCATGCCCTGAGTGCCTGGCAGAGCAGTGCCCTGCTCTGGGTGCTGTTCCTTGGGCTGGAGGTGATGAGCAGGAACCCTTCAGTGATGCTGCTCCAAGGTTTTTAACCCTTGTTTTCCCTCTGTTTAGGGAGTGACAATTCCCAGTCAGAGACGCTACGTGTACTACTATAGCTACCTGTTAAAGAATCACCTGGATTACAGACCAGTGGCACTGCTGTTCCACAAGATGATGTTTGAAACAATTCCCATGTTCAGCAGCGGAACTTGCAGTAAGTACCAGCAGCCCTTCACCTCTGCTAGGGAGCCTGGTGGCATTTGGGATGGGCTGATGGCACCCAGAGCTGCACATCTTGGAGGAAATCACATGGAAACAGCTCACAGTCCAAAATCTTTGTGGGCTCTGTCCTCTGGGATCTCCCAGGTGTAGGCTGTGAAGCACTCAGGATTATTTTACGACATGCAAGTGTGTTAATGGTTTGAAAAGAAGTGATTCCATCTGGAAAAAACCTCCAAGATTGAGTCCAGTCTGTGCCCAATCCCTACCTTGTCACCCAAAGCAGAGCACTGAGTGCCACATCCACTCCACCATTTTATGTACATTTGGGTATTTGTTCCTTACTTTTATGAAAAACCTCCTTCTTTTTTTTTTTTTTTTTTTTTTTTTAAACACAGCAACTCTTGGGAAACATGAATTGCTGAAAAACATTTGCCTAATGGCATGTTGGCTTCCAATGCAGCAACATCATTCTTCCCATGATGTTCCAAAAAAAAAAAAAAATAAATGAATCAGTTCAACTGGGTAAATACCTAATTAACTCTGGAATAAACTTTTCTTTATGTGGAGGTTTTTAAAGCATTAATACACCTGTAAATGATTAATCTCATCTGCTGATACACTGTGTTAGTGAGGAACAGCAGATTTTGTGAAGTTTTGAAATACAAAAACAAATTCTGCTCTGTCCTGTGGGCTGTGTTACAGGGCAGTGACTGCCTTGTGTTGCGTGCTTGGTTTTTGGTGGTGGAAAAAATCTGATGGTTTTGCTTTGGGGATTACAGCAATGTGTAATTAATTCCAGTGCCTCCTGTGGCTTTGATTAAAATTGCCCTGTTAATATTGTTGTGAGGCAGTACCTGAGCATGTAACACACACAAGAAACAATGGAGCAGCTTGTCAGCCTGTACAGGAGGAGGGAGGGAGGAGCCTCTGCCAAAATCCCTCTGCTTAGGGAAGAGGTGTGCAGGTTACAGATTTCTGCAATTACCACTTATTTCATATTTTGGATGAACTGGGCTGTGTTTTTGAGGCTGGACTGCTTCAAGTGAGTGCTGACTTGTGTGTCCATGGGAGGGTGTTGGGACAGACAACAGATTGCCCAAGCACCTGAGAAGATAAAATAACTGTCAAGCTCAGCAGTTGTATGCTGCAATATTTTAAGTTTCTTTGGAGTTCTCAGTGATTTTTCAGAATGTGAAATCGATGGTGTTGTGTCTTTAGTTGTGTTGGCAGCAATTTTACCAACCTGGTAACTTTGACTCTGCCTTCCTTGGTATCATTCTGCTGCTCTGAAGGTACTGACAGGGCAGAGCCCAGCCCCTAGGGCTGAATGAGGGGGTGACAGAGTTTCACAGCTCTGAGGGTTTGAGGCAGATAAGGGCAGGAAGAGAAGGGTGTGTGGAGACCTCCCAGCACCTTCCAGGGTCTGGAGAGGGATCCTGCAACAGGAGCTGTGGTGATCAACAGGGGGGAATGGCTTGACACTGGCAGAGGGGAAATTCAGGTGAGATACAGAAGGAATTGTTCCCTGGGAGGGTGCCCAGGGCAGCTGGGGCTACCCCTGGATCCCTGGAGGTGCCCAAGGCCAGGATTTTGGGGCTTTGGAGCAGCCTGGGACAGTGGAAGGTGTCCCTGCCCATGGCAGAGGTGGGAATGGATGGGATTTAAGGTCCTTCCAACCCAACCCATTCTGGATTCTCTGAGCCTGCCAGTAATGGTGTCATCCCTGGGCCCTTCAGCAGCACACTGTGGGTGTGTTTAGCAGCTCTACAGGGCTGTGTCTGACCTGACCATTTCCAAAGCACCTCTTCCTAAACTGGACCAAAACCTCCTTTTATTTAATTTCAGTGTTACCCCATCAGATTTCATTGGGGAAGTGATGCCATGGCTGGCACTTGTCTGGTGGTGGTGATTTATAGGACCAGCTTTGAG
Organism: Agelaius phoeniceus; assembly: GCF_051311805.1. Lineage (NCBI taxonomy): Eukaryota > Metazoa > Chordata > Aves > Passeriformes > Icteridae > Agelaius > Agelaius phoeniceus. The sequence goes on from NC_135273.1 coordinate 32,161,171, forward strand.
GCTCTTCTGATTGGTTTTCAGTTCAGTTTTGTCCTTGTTTTACTTTATTTGTGTAAGCCTAGAGTCAGTTTGTGCTGACATGACCAGCCAACAGCTGGAAGAAGAGGTGAGAGAGAATAAAACCTCTCACTTTGGTCTGTGTAATAGAGAGGAGGGGGAAAATGCAAGGAACAGTCAAGTAATTCACATTTTACAGTCATTATATTCAAAAGAAATAACATTTTAGGAACTCCCTAGTGGCCTGAAAGTATTGCCATGAAGGACAGAAGTCTCAAGGCTGTTTCCAGTAGCATCTGGCAAAGTTTGATCCCCTGTGGTGTCAAACCCTTAAGAGAAATTTAGCTAACTTTGACAACATCATAACCCACGATTTTATTTCTGCTACCAATGTTGTGGGGGTTTTTTTTGCCACTTTGGAGGTTTTTCTCACCAAGTGCCACTCTGTTTTGTCCCACAGATCCTCAGTTTGTGGTGTACCAGCTAAAGGTAAAGATATTCACCTCCCCTTCAGGACCCTCACGACGTGAAGACAAGTACATGTACTTTGAATTCCCTCAACCTCTGCCCGTATGTGGTGATATCAAAGTGGAATTTTTCCACAAACAGAACAAGATGTTGAAAAAGGTTGGTTTCCTTGCTTTTTTTTTTCTGAAAAATGTTGTCAAGCCAGCCCCTGATGCTTGGGGGTTGGGATGTTGGTTATTTTTCAGGGATGTGGAATCACGGCGTTTAATTCTTTGATGTCTGGTTTTCCCAAGGAGCCAATGGACCACAAAATGAAAGTTGGATGTTTGGGGAGTTGTGAGATTAAGTACAAAGGTTGGGTAAAAATGATCCTGAGGTCTGTATTGCAGTCTTTTGGGTAGTAGTGAGTAATCTAATTGAGGAAGAAACATTTACCTTCTAAAAATAGACTTGCATACTGAGCAAGTTAACTCCAGCTGTTTTCTTCACTAAATTTTCTTGAGGTTTGAGCAGGCACAGAAGATCCTGTCTGTGCTGTTGGCTGATTTGTACCCATCTGTCAAATTTAGCTGAATTTCTGAGATAATTGAGTTCCCACGCACTTTGTAAAAGTATCTCTGCAATCTCTTCACCACCTCTCTGTTCCCAGCTGCAGTGCCTTGACATGAGAGGTTTAGAGAATTCCCTCTGAGCTGAGGATTTTATTAGGGTCTCAGTTGTGGAAAAAAAAATAAAAATTAACCTAGGACTTACTTTGAAAGCAAAGTTAGCCAGTTCTTAAAGCTGAATTCTTGAGTTTCTTTAGTTCTGGTGGTTGTGGAGCCACTTTGGATCTACCAGACTGAAAGGTGAGGATGAGACTGTGCTGATTAAAGGCAACCTTGATATTTGCTATTTAAAACTCCTCATCAGTAGTTCCTCACAGTTGAGTGGAGGTTAGAAAACTTCAGAGCATTCAGTGAGTGAGTTCATAAAAGGAAGAAATGCTCAAGTGGATCAGGAGAAGAGAAGTGATGAGGTAACATCACTTAGAGCTGTGCACCCAGGCTGTACCTGCCAGCTGTGTGTGAGTGAACATGCACACTGTTGTGTGGGCTTGCTTGTGTGAACAAGTTTAATTCAGGAAGTTTCTGGACATTTCCTTAGTGGCCCTGTTTTCCTTCTCTGCCCGTTTGAGGAGATGTTTGAGTTGGTCAGTGCAGTTATGTGCAGTACAGAGGCTGTCAAAGTATTTTAAAAGTAGAAATTCAGTTTCCAAGCTGAGATTATTGACATGCAAGCAGCCAGCTCTGAGAAGAGGCTTCTGCAGGAGCCCCCAGCTGAGTACTGTGGGCTGAACATGAGGATGCAGGGAGGAGCTGATGCCAAGCCCCAACATCTGGGACATTTCTCTCCCCTCTCCTATCTGAGCTGTGAGTTTATTGTTCCTTGCCATCTCCAGTAACACATGGATTGCAGACAGACCTGATGGGAAGTGCTGTGCTGCCCTGCCCATCCCTGAAACACCAGTGTGCAGCTCAGGATCTTGGCTCTGCAGCCCCAGGAACAAACTGCTGGTTTGTTTTAGCCCTGGAGATTTGTTTTCAAATTTGTTTTACCCCTGCAGAGAGCACTGAGATGCTGAGACTCTGTAGTGAGAGCCCCTCCTGAGCACCCACAGTTTGTGCAGTGTGAGTTGGGTCTTCAGGAGGGTGTAGAAGTGCAGAACCACAGCAGGAGCATTTCTGTGCTGGAGTTTCATTTCAGAGAGTCAGAGTGTGGTTTCATTTCTTAAGAATCTTTGTCAATTCTGAGTAGCTGGTTGTTGGGTTTTTTTTTTTTTGGTGTTGTTTTTTTTCCTTTTTGTCTATTCTTATCAAATACCCAAACTGTTTGGGTTCTGTGGATTACAGGTAGTGCAGAGGTGCTCAGTTTCTCAGTGTTTATGGCCAGGTAGAGCCAAAGAAATGGTGCAGGTGGTTCTTTTCCCACTGCAAACTTTTCTGAGATGGAAACTGCTCCTTCATCAACTAGTTAAAAAAACACCTTGATAATCTCTCTAAAATATCTGTTGAATCAAGTGTCTTATTGTCTCAGCTTTCAGTATGAATGGAGGACAGAGAAAATAGGTGTGAGATGTTCCACAGTTGTGGTAAGATCACCTCTGTTAGCTCTGCTGCAAACTCAGGAGCTGATCCTTCCACATGGTCCTTGCACAGGTTGTTGCATAAAGTGAATAAAGTGAGATCAGGGCAGAGGGGACCATTGGTGCCAGAAGATCCTACCTTGGCTCAAACTGAACACATTTCTCTGTCCAGCTGTTCCACATCTGCTCCTGTTCCTTTTCTCTATCAACTATCTACACAACTTTACCCAAAACTGAAGGCCCTCCACTGTGGAGACTGGTATTTTAAAGATCCATTTATGCAATGATCACCTAATTAATGAGAAGCAGCATAATTAGGAGCAACAGCATCTTATCTTTCAGAGATTCTGCTTTATTAACCAGGTTTATGAAAAGTGGAATTTTAAGTCTGTTGCCTGTCACTGGTTCTTGTTCTTCACAGATTTTCTGTTAGCAGATCAGAGGTAGCTGAAGAAGTCTTAAAGACACCCCATATTGACCAGTGTGCATTTTAACTTTAGCATAATAAAAAACCTAATAATATCGATTAAAAGTGTAATTCCTGCTCCATTCTGAACCTCAGGCTGGAGAATGGCTGTGTCTCATCTCTGGAGATGGAGAAAGCTTTTTGTCCTGCCTCTGGTTTGCTGTTTGATAACACTGATCTCAGCTGAAGTGCCCCAGATTCCCTCACCTGTATTTGCTCCCAAATTTCCCAATCCTTTGAAGAACAGCATTATCTGCAGAGCTCTCTGTAAGGAGGGCCCTCCTCAATTTTGGATAAAATTATTATCCATAAACCAGACCAGACCTAAATAACTGCAGACACCTAAGGTTGTAGAGTCAGTGTGAGATTTAAAGCAGCCACATGTCCTTTCTTTTAATGGCAAAAGTTAATTTAGGCAAATTCAGTGGCTTTTGGGAGCTGACCTCAGCCACAGGATCATTGGTACAGGGCTGACAGCTTTGGAAAAGTCCATCCCTTCCATGGTTTCTGCCACCTGGTATCAGTTAGGAAGTCCCCAGCTCTTGATCTTTTCTTGTCTAATCAAGTTGTTTACTTTATCCTCAGACTGTTTCTTCAGTGAGCTGTAGCTACTTCCTTTCAAGAATGAAATGCATGCCCACATGAGAACAAAATGGCTTGAGGCTCAAGTGCTGTGACTGTGGATGAATTTCTGATGGGTAGAAGTTTGTAATTTGGGGGATTTTTTTTTTTTTAACATGGCTTTTTCTTGTAGCTTGACTGTTTGTCCATCTCACACTGCTGCTGTAGTTTTGCTGGGTTTTTTTTGTAGTTTTTCCTCTAGTTTTGCTTCCATGGATCTCTGCAAAACTTTTTTTCTTCCAGTTATTGATGTTGACACGATAATCTGAAAGTATTTCAGAGTATCCTTAGATCACTCGGTTCAATGGGAGCCTGTTTAAAAATAATGCAGAAATCTCCTCATCTTCCTGCCTCCAGAGCCTGGGGCTGAAGGAGACCTTTTTTTGGGAGTCCTCCCAGTACAAATGAGAGGGAAATGTTGATGTGGGTTTAATTTGTGAGAGTCAGTGGTGTTTTATCCCCAGACTCCAGCGTGGGAGGGCTGACAGCATTGTTTGAGCAGTTGCATTTCATCTCTCCAGCCTAGAGATAAGTTGTGCTGCAGAGTTCAACAAGACTTTGGGCAGTTGCTGTTAAGCAAACGCTGAGGAATGAACTCTGAAAATGTCAGAAGACTCAGTGTTGATCTGCAGAATGGTACAGGAAGTTCCATCAGGGGAACAGGCTGAACTAAGATCCCCATTCTTGGAGAGCATCCCCAGCCCCTCAGCGGGTGCTGCAGACTCACTGTGAGTGCCTGGGGATCTCTCTGCAAAACTTAAACTCTCAGGAGGACATGGGAACTCCTGATTGATGCCTAAAATCTGGGATTTGGATCCCAGTCTGCAGCTAGAGACCAGCTCTAGAGTGGAGAATGTTTTTCTGTCAGTGTGAGGCACTGCACGAGGTGGGGACAAGCACTGTTTGTCAGAATTGTGGGATTAAATCAGCCTCTGTCTCATCTGATACTGCACTGGAGATTTATGGCACAGATTTGGTTATGGGAAGAAGTACATCTGTGGTTTATTTTTTTTTTTAAGACAGATGTCTGTGATGTAACTGGAAGTGAAGCAAAACACATTGAAAAACAGCCTCTAATACTTTTTTTTTTTTTTTTCAGAAGTCTATTCATTAACTTGTGTTATGTGAGCACTTGGTCTGGTATTTTGATTTGCTATATAAAGCCTGAGTTCAGTTCATGCCTTGATTTTTAAAATTCCTATCTTTGGCCCATATTACATCATCTTTCTTCCTTGTCTCCCATGAAATATCTTGGGTCCTGATGCTTCAGCTAAATCCTCACTTTGAATAATGGATTTGCTCTTCAGTGAAAACAGTGACACAGTTATCAGCCTTAAGAACTAATTCCAAAAAACATGACCAAGTCTTCCCTTAATTTGAGTGGCCATGCCATGTTCCAAGACCCATGAACTCAGTTTATTAGGCTAATTAAGTTGTGCAGTGGGAAGGAAAGAAAAATAACTTGATGCTTTAAAAAGCTGGAGGGAGATAAAAGGAGCAATGACCAGCTCATCTGAGCTGTAGTGTTTAGTTTGAGTCCCTGAAGACCTCTGCAAATTTGTCCCAAGGAACAGAGATTAAAAGCTGTCTAGGGAGAGGTTTGTGAGTCCCCCCAGCCCTTGAAGTGCCAACTGAATCCCTCCTGGTTGTGCACTCTTGGAGCTGAAGGTGAGGCATGACAAAACTCTGCCTTCTGCTGGCATTGATTCCACCCAGGGCCTCCTCTGTGGCACTGGGGACCAGCACCAGAGGGGTTTCAGCAGGAAAGTGCTGCTTTCCTCTGGTTTGACCTCAGCAGGAGTGAGCCTCTCCATCTCTTTGGGGTTTTTTCTGAGGAACTCACTGTGTGGGTGAGGAGAAACCTGGCTTGGGGTACCCTGAGCTTGTCTTCACCCAGATTTTGGCTGCTGCTTCTTCCTCTGGGGCAGAGACATCAGCAGAGTGAACCCAGGATATTCATCCTCAACTCCAGGCCCAAGCAGGGAATTTTTAAGGCTTTTCTTGGGGAAAGAGGAGGGTATGAAATGTGTAAGCAGGGCCTGGCAAGAACCATGGAAGGGCTCCAGCAAGGCTTCTTCAGAGGTGGGGTGGCTTGAAGGGACTCAGTGGCAGTGGGAAACATCTTTTAGACTCCCCAAACAACTCATTTGCTAGATTGGATTCCCAAAGTGCTGCAGACAGGCACGTGGTGAAGTGGGGAACTCAGCTACCAGAAGTGTTCCTGGCTGGATTTTTAATTTCTGTCCTGCCTGGGGTCTCTCAGGTGCTTACAAAAATGCAGACAAGCTTGGAAGTGGTTTTGTAGGCTTTACCTAAAATACTGAAAATGAGTCTGCTGACCTTTGGCAGAGAGGGACACTTGTGAATTCCCAGTATCCTGTTGAAATAAATTTTTGAGGAGGATGAGTGTGAGTTAAGTAGTGCAGCTCTTCCCTGCATTCTTTCATTGACTCAGGAAAATGCTGTGGTATTTTGCTGGTGCCAAACTGCCTTCAGCAGGAGGCCTGCTCGTGTCACATACACTGGAACCACTTCTGTTCCACCTCTCATTTCCCCCCTGCTTCCTTACCAGCAGAGATGAATGGGAAGATAGGGCAGGACATGGATTTTCCAGTAAGAAATTGGAATTAGAGCTCCTTGGTAAACCAAAATATGTAAGTTACTCAGAAGGAGTGAGTTTGTGCTCTGTGTAATACCAAGGAATGTTAGGTTCTGCTTCCTTTCCCTGCAGCTTTAGCAGCAATACTGACCCTTGTGGGAGGAACTGGCCATTTGCACCTTGGATCTTGAGCCTGAAAAGGCACTTCAGAGTCAAAGAGAAGGTTTTGTGTGTAAAGAGCAAGTGGATGTAGCTCAGTGTCAGGCAGAGAGAGGGGTTTGGTGTGCCAAGGAGAGCTGACCTTGGAAACAGCAGCTTGGGGCTGTGGCAGAGTGGAGAATCAAACTGCTCAAGGTCATCTCTCAAGTTCTGCTTGAGCTGAACCTCCTTCAGCTGCCTTGGCTTCTCCCTAAAATCTTCCTGCTGGACAGGACAGCAGGCACTGGCTCTGCCTTCCTCTCAGTGCTGCTCAGCACAGCTCTGGCTGCATGGAAGCACCCATGAATCCTTTACTGATTTGTGGTTTTGCTCAGTTGTAGCTATTTCTGTATAAAAACAAGACAAGCTTTCTGTTACAGGGGAGATTCAGTATTACTCACCTCAGCTGGTTCACACAGGTTGTCTCTTGGGTTTAGGGATTGCTTGGCAAGTTGTGAGCAAAAAATAAATCTATTTATGCCTTGTGATTGCAAGTTTAAGTTTATTGAATTTATTATCATCTGCTTTTATTGAAGATATAATAGTTTTAAGCTTAGCTCTCTGAGTGACTTCTAAAAGCTTAATTGGTTAAAATTGAGCTTGATGAATGCAGATTTATGTGTGTTGTCCAGGAGATGTGGTGAAAATGTCTTTGCATGCAATGTAACAAATGCCATACTGTTGTCCAACCAAGTTTTGCCTGATATTACAAATCTGTTTTTGACCAGATGCTGATAGCAGTCTAATTAACGTGCCATTAGTGAATACTAAAACAAGCTTGTTTTCTGTGTTCTTCCTCCCCCAGGACAAAATGTTTCACTTTTGGGTAAATACATTCTTCATAGGACTGGATGAAAATTCAGACAAAGTAGAAAATGGAAGTCTAGTTGCAGATCAGGAACTTGATGGTATTTTCAGTACAGAGCGCTCAGATAATGATAAGGAATATTTAATCCTTACATTAACAAAAAACGATCTAGACAAAGCAAATAAAGACAAAGCCAACAGATATTTCTCTCCAAACTTCAAGGTCAGTATATTTTATGTGTGAACAAAGCTGAAAAGCTGCATGATTTGTTTGTTTTGCCTTTGGAGGGACCATGTGAAACTGTTGTGTAGAAGCTGAGTTCACGTGTTGGTATTGCCATCTCTTAGCAAAGCTTTGAGCTTTGTGCTTTTATCTGCTTTTTGGGGAGCTGATGCATGTTGAGAGGCTGGGGTTGAAGTCTTCAGGTGGTTCCAGGTGTTTGTCAAAGCCATCAGAGGTTGGGAGAGCTGCTGGCCAGGTGCCATCTTCCCTGCCTGAGCTGTGGGCTGGGCACACTGAGCTCCTGAGCTGGTTTGCAGCTGTGCCATGGGAAGCACAGGGGGCCACAAGGATGATCTGAGGAGAGGAGCTGGGCCTGGTCACTCTGGAGAAGGGAAGGCTGAGGGGGGATCCCATCAGTCCACACAGACATCTCCAGGGGCTGTTCTGTCACTGTTCTGTCACTGTTCCAGTGACAGGATGAGGAGCAAAGGCCATAAACTAAAACACAAATTCCCCCTCAACACGAGGAAGAACTTCTTTCCATGAGTGTGGCAGAGTCCTGGAACAGCTGCCTGGGCAGGGTGTGGAGTCTCCCTCTCTGGATTCACCCCAAGCTCACCTGGAAGTGCTCCTGTGCCTGGGCAGGGGCTTGGGCTGGATCATCTCCAGAGGTCTCTGCAAGCCCAGCTGTCCTGTGATTCTGGGAATACCTTACTTACCCTGGCACTTGAGCTTTGGGGAGTATGAGCCATTGCCAGCAGTGTTTTAAACATGCAAAAGGCATTTCTAAGATTCCAGCATTTTCTGACTTCCTCATTAAAGATCAGCCAGAGCTCGTTTGAAGGTAATGGTCATAGCTTGGAATATTGCTTGGGTCAGACTTCCCACACAAGAGTCACCCATTAGAGAGGGTTTTGTTCACTCCTGTGCACTCTTGCTGCAATCTCCTGGTGCTCTGGGAGTTGGGGAAGGCAGGAGGGTGTGCTGGGGCGTCCTGCTGCTGCAGCTCAGGAGCACCTGAGCACTCAGGCAGACACAATTCCTGCAGCTGGGCTGGAAAATCCTGCTGCTTTGCCAGGGGTGGAATTGAGAGGCTGGCAAACCTCTCTCTGGGGAGAGGAGCACAGGTGTGACTCAGGGTAGCCAGGACCTGTGCTGTTAAAAATTGCTCAGTTAAATCCGGGTTCCCTTTTTAAATGTTGTTTTTTCCTTCCCCAGGTGAAGCTATTTTTCACAAAAACAGTAGAAGAGCCATCAAACCCAGAGGCTAGCAGTTCAACTTCTGTAACACCAGATGTTAGTGACAATGAACCTGATCATTATAGATACTCTGACACCACTGACTCTGATCCAGAGAATGAACCTTTTGATGAAGATCAGCATACGCAGATTACAAAAGTCTGAATATTTTTTTTATCAGAGATAAAAAAGAACCATACAAAAAAAAAAAAACATGAAGACAGACAAACTTGAATAAACTGAAAAAAAAAAAAAGGACCTTTCTAAATGGCAAAAGGACATAGTGTCAGATTACCAGTTATAGGAACAATTCTTTCCTGACCAATCTTGTTTTGCCCTACAAATCTACAGGGTTTGACACTTGTCCAGTCGGGGGGGTTAAAGAAAGGTTACGTAGCTCTTATGTATATACCTTTTTGTGTCAAAGGACATTAAAACTTCAATTAGGAACTATAAACATGGCACTTTCCCATTTTATTCCAGTTTTATAAAAGTGGAGACAGACCTAATGTGTATGCGTAGGAATTTTTCCTTTTGTGTTCTGTCACCAAACGAAGTTTCAAAAACCGAAAAGAAAAAAAAAAAAAAATTTTACAGGTTCACATCCTGCCCCTTTTTTTGCACTTGTGTGGCAACAGAAAAGTCTGCAGTTGGCTAAGAGATGTTTCTAGAAGGTTTTTCCTACATTCTAATGCATGTTTTTTGGATGGGGGCTGGAAGGTGATGCTCGGAAAGGAGCGTGGCCTGTGTACCGTGTCCGGCTGTTCCATGCACCTTTCCTCAGCATGCTGCCCTAATTCATCCGGGACAATGGGTGAGGAGTCGCCGCTGTCACTGCTTGTTGTTTGTGCATTTTTCATTTTTTTTAAGTGTAATGGTGCTAGAAAAGGCAGCTAGAGAGAGTGATTCTGTCTAGGGGTACAGGAATGAACCTTCACGACACCCACGAGACCCGCGCTATGAAGGGAGACAAGGAATTGGGGTCACGAGAAACAAAAACAAACAAACAAAAAAAAAAACAGCAAAAGGAAACACAGCAACAATGACTTAACCATACAAATGTGGAGGCTATCAACTAAAGTAAGAGCTTGAAACAAATGGTTACCAAATTAGACAATGATTTATTGGGATTTTTTTCTGAATTGTAATGGCTGCTCCATCTCCTGTGTAATCAAGGCCAGTGCTAAAAGTCAGATGCTCTTAGTGCAAAAACATCAGTCAACATCTTACATTTATATTAGTAGTTTTTCAATCATATTCCTGCTGTGAATACTTCATGTGCTGCCTTGCAAGCTTTATTTTTTTTTTTTTCCCTCTCATGAATATAAAAAGATTTTGTAATGGTGCACAGGAAATGTCATTGGAGATTCTCCAGGTTAGTGTTTGTTTGGAAGATTTCTGATGCATTTATTCAATCAAACCTCTGTCAGCCGTTCCACCCCTTTGACCTTACACATTCTATTACAATGAGTTTTGCAGTTTTGCACACTTTTTTTTTTTTAAGAAAAAAAAAAAAGTCATTAACTGTTAGGGAATTTTACTTGAATACTCATTACCTGCAATGTTTAAAAAACGGACATTACACACCAGAGACAGGAAACCAGTGTTGCAGTAAATTCTCAACGCTGTAAATGAAGATTAAAAAGCAGAACTTGTCCCAAATACATTACTATCAAAAACAACCCCTCAAAGCACCCAAGAAATTGTTTTTCTAAGCCAAGTGGCAGTGTTGGATTATTTGTTCCTAGGGTAGGGCTCAAAGTTGGCTTCTGGTGGATGATTGTCATGCCCAGCCCGAGGTGGCTCAGGAGTCCAGCTGCTGGCACATCCAGATGTGAATGGGCCATGAGCAGCTGACCCCAAATTGATGCTTTTTTTAGGGTGCAGTACACACATCCCCCTGCTTAATTAACTTCTTGGTGCTGACATGGAAGTTCATGAGCTGTGTTCTCAGCCAGAATTATGAATGGGATCTGTCAGAGCCCTGTACAGCAGCATTAATGGTTGGAATTTGAACCACACAAGGCAGGACTTTCACTAATTACAATTGGGAAACTGAGGTGTAAAGGGCTTTTAAAGATTTTTTTTTTCCTTACCTGGTTTCTGTTGGTCAATTCTGCTCCTCAGATTCATGATTCTAACTTCTAACAAAGCTGGTAATACGTTCTGACTTACAGGTTTCATTAGACTTTAATGGATCAAGGTTCAGTGCTCATTGTGACGAGCAGGAGGTGGTTTTCCCTTGGGAACAGGAATTTTAACTCTTACCCTTCCAATCGTGTTTTCACCCTGTCTGGTTTATAACAGTTGAAAGTTGTGTTGTGCTTAAATAAAGCCAAGTGCTCGTGCTTGGATAGTGTTGGGATCTTGGCAGTGCTGCGTGTCCCACTTTGGATAATCAGGATTGGATGGTGCAGCTCCAGTCGGTGACGCCGGATCGGGAATCAGGACGCAAGGATGGGCTTTTGCACTGTTCTTTTTCCTTTGGAATGTGAAGGTTGGAATGAGGGTTTTTGGTTTTTTGTTTTGTTTTTTTTTTTAATTTTTTTTTTTAATGTTTCGACGTCTTCGAGAAGCCTTGCTTACATTTTATGGTGTAGTCATTGGAAATGGAAAAATGGCATTATATATATATATATTATATATATAAATATATATTATACATACTCTCCTATACTTTATTTCAGTTACCACCCCCATAGAAGTTGACAAGAATTGCTATGACTGAAAGGTTTTTGAGTCCTTACTAAAACTTTATTTATGACAGTATTCATAATTAGCTTGAGCTGCATTCTCTAGGTAATCTTTCCTTGAGTTTCCAGACTGTAGGCTTCAGCCTGTTGGGATGTGCAAGAGCTTACATGTCTGAAACTACTTGAAGGCATCACTTTGGTAAGAGCTTAACTGTAAAGGCCCTGAAGCATCCCCTGGGCTTGGGCAGCCCCAGTGGAAATCTTTGCCACAGCTCCTCCAGGGCAGCTGTGCAAAATCAGCCTCCAGATTCCTCCCCGGGGCACACATTGTAAACTGAAGTGGAGTTTACATGCAGCATCGAAATTAGCTTTCCAAATTCAAAACAAAACAAAAAAAAAAAACCACCTTGAAATAATCCAAGAAGAGGATGCTGGTGTGCAAGTTCCATGTTTAGTCCTAGCAAATGTGTGCAATATGTTAACGATGCCTGTGGTTGCCACGAAGTGCCTCGTTTACCTTCTCAATACTGTTGGAAAGTGTCGTGCATGCAGATGGATGGGGTGGGACTGTGCACTAAAAGGGGCTCCAACTGCAGCGTTTTGGCAGAGCTGCCTTTCTCTGCCACTTCAAATTTTCCAGTCTGTTTTCATATAGCATATATATATATAGATACTAAAAGAAAAAAAAAAATCAGTCTGTTAAGCAGCCTTACTCTGATTCAGCCTCTTCAAATACTATTGTGCTGTGCAACAGTGGCTCTGTGTGTAACTGAGAATACACAAAAACCAAGTATGACATGTACAGGATAATGCCTCATACAAATCAGATGTCCGTTTGTTATTGTGTTTAACAACCCTTTATCTCTTAGTGTTAAAACTCCACTTAAAACTGATTAAAGTCTCATTCTTGTCACTGTGTGGGTGTTTTATTGCAGTGTTCTGAGCTTGGCAAACAGCTCACACGTTGTGCTTGTAAAGCTGTGGAATTTGGAGCCAAGGGTGCTCCTTGTGCATCCAGGGATTGGCAGGGAGCTGCAGCTCCAAAGGCTGCTGAGGTTTGAGCAGGGCAGCAGTGGAACTCCAGATGTGTGCAGGGATGTCAGACCCTCACTTGGGTGTCCTGCTGAGGGGCAGGGGCACCTCCTGGGGCATCAAACCACACAAGCAGTGTGGTTGTGCCTGTCCCCAGTGCCTGAGGAGCTGCAGGAAAGATGGAGACAGACTGATGACAAGGAAAAGGGGAATGGATTCCCACTGCCAGAGGGATATTGGGAAGAAATCCTTCCCTGTGAGGGTGGGCAGGCCCTGCATCCCTGGCAGTGCCCAAGGCCAGGCTGGATTTTGGACCTTGGAGCAGCCTGGGACAGTGGAAGGTGTCCCTGCCCAAGGTACTGCATGGACTTTGAGGTCCCCTCCCTCCCAAACCAGTCTGGGATTCTCTGTTTAGTCTCCAAGAGAACTTAATTAAAAATTCACCTTGTAAATGAGGTAATGTTGCATCTGCTGCATAATGAGATCTGAATCCCACCTGAGAATTCTTTTCCTGAAGTAGCTTTACATTGACAAGGAGAGATGCATTTTTCCCTATAGAATCATAGGATTGTTGAGGCTGGAAAGGCCCTTTGAGATCATCAAGGCCACTCTCAGATGAGGTCAAGTAGCTAATTTTGGGGTTCTGGTCGGTTGGCTGTTTCCAAGCCAGATTTTAAAGTGGCACCTCAATCCTAGGAGGAGTTCCCTGTTCCCAGGGTTACCCTGGGCCTGCAGGGCTCTCAGAGGGATGGGGAGGTGACTTCAGGTGGCTCTTGTCACTCCTCCATCCTTCCCTCTGCTGCTAACACCAGCCCTGGCCCACGTTTGGCTGAGCATCCCCAAAAATCTCCACTTCTGGTGGGGCAGGGGAGGTTTGGGGGGCAGTGTTGGCCAGGTGGGGTTTGCACCTCAGCATGTGCTGCTGCCCAAAGCTGTCAATGTGTGTTGACATTGACAACTGAGCTTGGTTTGCATCCAAAAAAATGAAATGAGGGTGGGAAGAGGCAGAGGAAGGGCAGGAAGCTCAAAGGAGAGTGGTTTGAACAGGGTTCAACATGATGAGGAGTTGCTGTAAATACAGAGATCTCTCTCTATGAAAAGATTCTGCTCTGGAGACAGAAGTGCTATGGGCAGAGGATTTATATTTATTTGACTTTTACACTCTTGTCCCATTGACTGAAAGTCCCATGGGCCAGCCCCCAGCAGCTAAAGGTGGTTTCTAAGCAAAAATGCTCCTTTTTCCCACTCTGGTGACCCTTGTGGTGACAGAGCTTCCCAGGGAGGTGCTGGGTGCCAGCCCAGAGGACAATCCCAGTGCTCTCCATGTCCTCTGAGCCCCTCCAGCTCCAGGGCCTGCCTGAGCTTTCCCAAGCCCAGGGAGCAGCAGCTCAGTTCCATCAGGTCCCTTTCTAGGTGGTTAATAATTCATTGTGTCTTCTTTCAAAGCTGCAGCAGAGCTATAAATTGCACTCTTTTAAGAAGGAAAGACGTTGGTAGGAGAATTTTGAAGTGTTTTTCCTGCAGCTGGTTGGTTCTTCTTTGGTTTCTTGTCACCCTCATTCTTTGGTGTCTTCTCAAACCCCATCTTTCCACATCTGTCCCTGGTAATTCTGCTCCTTTCTTTTTTTTAAATTTTTTTTTAATTTTTCCTACACAGTCCTGTGCTAGGCAGATGAGAAAATCCCTTTATTTTGAACTGATGGGCCCATTAAAATAAAAGCCCTTACTTGTTTCTTTGCCTTTTGCTCCCTGTTCTTTTGCTCCTTTTCCTAGTTAGGCATTTCTTATGGCATTTCATTGTTTTTGCATTTTTCCATGTGTTTTCTCTCATTTCCCACCTATCTTCTGTGCTTCCAAACTTCTCAGCCACTGCTCTGTGTTGCAGTATAGGACAGGTAATTATTTTCTGCCTGGGTTTTTTTAGGGTTTTTTTTTTTTAATTTATTTGTTTGGTTGTGGTTTATTTTTACCTTTTTGTCCACCAAGCTTTATTCTGAAGACCTAGCAAGAAGAAACACTTTTAGGGTGCCTTTTTTTTTAAAAAAAAAAAGAAAAAACAGCTCTGAGAAACGTCAGGGTTGTGCAGGTTCAGCAGATGTGTTTGCCTTGGTGAGCTCCTGGTGCTCTGCACAACCCTGGATGTGTTTATCTGGTCTAATGGGAACAATGGGACTTGTGATGAGCAACCTGAATTTAAAAAATTGCTAATGAACTACTGGGCTACACTTTCCAGCTGCAAATGTTGCTCTATGGGCTGTACTGGCTACAGAAATATTTTTTAAAAAGGGGTTTAGTGTGGTTTATTTTTATTTTTTTGAGGGCTCCTGTGCTTGGTAATTTACTTTGTCTCCCGTGACTAAGCCCTGAAATAAATTCATGGTTTTTCTTTGTGATTTCCTGTTCATGGAGGGGTTTTAAGCTGATAAAAGGTGATCTTTCAGAGGCTGAGCTTTGTGCTTTAAATTACCCTTTGTGTAATTCAGGCTGCTTCAGGCCCTACTGGTGTTTTTTTGGCCTTTAACAAAATAATTGTAGCATGAAGGTGATGTGGGGTCTGGGAGAGGCTGAGAGCAGCTGGGAAATGCTGGATTGAGGAATTCCAGCAGCCTGCACAGAGAGATCAGGGCTGCCCCATGGCAGCAGGAAAAAATGGGAAGGATTCTGTCATGGAAATCCGTGCAGGAATGAGCCTTTAAAAGGGAAATTAATGAGTCTGGAGGAGAAGGCAGCGAAGGCTTTAATGTAAAGCAGGGTTTGGTAATGGGAGAGTGAAACCTGGTGGGTGGAGGTATGGAACTTGTGAGGAAAGGGGTGATGGCACATGTTTATAGAGATTTGCTGGGCTTCTGCAAGGATGGGATGGAGCAGCTGATGAGAGGTGGCTGAGAGGCAGCTGGAGGGAGGGAGATGCCTTTGGGAGGTTGGCTTGGGGATCCTCTGCTTTAAAAAGTGTTTGAAACTATGGAAACAGGAGGGCTGACAGCTCCAGACTGGAGTTGGGCCTGCAAGCAGCTCAGGAAAACGCTGGGATTTGCGTTGGAGGATGGGAAAGATCAGCAGTGAGAGGAGACTGATAACATCCACTCAGCACACAAAAAGGAGTGAGTGCTGGTTATTCCCTTCCCTGAAGAGCAGCTCTTGGGAAGGATTTGGCTTCTCCCTGAAATCTGAACGTGCAGAAAAGCAGCTCTGGCCCGTGGTTTTTGAGTGTTTGAAGATTCAGGGGTTCTCAGGCCTCACTCACCCTTCAAACCAGCCTGGGGAGGGCTGGGGGCTTCCTGGAGAAGCTGCAGCCCCCCGGGAAAGGGAAGGGCTGGAAGCTCCAGTGAGCTGAGGAACACAGAGCAGTGACAAAAAGCCAAATAGGAAGGCTGGAATTATTTTCACCTCAGCTAGTCCATCCTCTTGGTTTACAATTTGTCTCTTTTGTGTTGAAAGGAAAGAAAAGCTTTGCACAAGAGCCCCCAGCTCAGGTGTTTGTGCCTTGAAGCAGGAGAAGGGATGGCACCCAGCGTGTCTGTGTCCTTCTCTGGGGCACTCCAGGGAATGCTCTGCCTTCCCCTAAAGGTTGGAGCACAGAAAAAAAGACTCTGCAAGGGGAATTTGCCACCTTCATCTCTTTGTCAGCTCCCCCTGACAGACTTCACTCCCCAAGAGCAAGATCTGGAGAGTTTATTGTGGAGGAGCGTGAGCAGAGCTGCCAGACTCTGACATTCACACAGGATAAAGCTCTACCTGCCTGCTGGACAAAAACTGAGCCTTGGCAAAGCATCTCCTGAGCAGTATCTGCAGGTGGGAGTGTGAATGACCCTCAGCCAGCCCAGTGCTCATGGCGTGGCCTTTGTGTCCTTGCTGAAGGTCCCAGCCTGTGATCAGGAGCTTGCTCAGCTTTGCAGAGGTTTCACCCATCCATCATCCATCCATCATCCATCCATCCATCATCCATCCATCATCCATCCATCCATCCATCCATCATCCATCCATCCATCCATCATCCATCCACCCATCCATCATCCATCCATCCACCCATCCATCATCCATCCATCCATCCATCATCCATCCATCCATCCATCCATCCATCCATCATCCATCATCCATCCATCATCCATCCATCCATCCATCCATCATCCATCCATCCATCATCCATCCATCCCTCCATCCATCCATCATCCATCCATCCATCCATCCATCCATCCATCATCCATCCATCCATCCATCCATCCATCCATCCATCCATCATCCATCCATCCATCCATCCATCCATCCATCCATCCATCCATCATCCATCCATCCATCCATCCATCCATCATCCATCCATCCATCCATCATCCATCCATCCATCCATCCATCCATCCATCCATCATCCATCCATCCATCCATCCATCCATCCATCATCCATCCATCCATCATCCATCCATCCATCATCCATCCATCCATCCATCCATCCATCATCCATCCATCCATCATCCATCCATCCATCCATCATCCATCCATCATCCATCCATCCATCCATCATCCATCCATCATCCATCCATCCATCCATCCATCCATCCATCCATCCATCATCCATCATCCATCCATCCATCCATCCATCCATCCATCCATCCATCCATCCATCCATCATCCATCCATCCATCCATCATCCATCCATCATCCATCCATCCATCCATCCATCCATCCATCATCCATCCATCATCCATCCATCCATCCATCCATCCATCCATCCATCCATCATCCATCCATCATCCATCCATCCATCCATCCATCCATCCATCCATCCATCATCCATCCATCATCCATCCATCATCCATCCATCCAGAAGTGCTGCCCAAAACTCCCATTTCTGTAGTTCAGGAGATGTTTTTTCTTTTCTTTAAAGAACTAGAGTGCAGCCAAGGTTGTCAACAAGGTAAAATGTGGAGCAACAAAAAGACTCCTGCACATGTTTCACTGTGTTGTAGAGGTGTGTTCTGAGATGGTAAAAAAAACAAAACAAAACTGAGCTGTCTATAGCAGCAATTATCATTGGTTTTAATAATATCAAGGCTGTCCAGTCTTGGTATACATGAAGTACCCTACATGCATGGCCAACATATTTCACTGTGTTGTAGAGGTGTGTTCTGAGATGGTAAAAAAAAAATCTGAGCTGTCTGGTGGTTTTTTTTGGCCTTTGACAAAATAATTGTAGCATGAAGGTTATGTGGGGTCTGGGGTCTATGATTGCTTTTAATAATATCAAGAGTGTCCAGACTTGATACACATGAAATACCCTACATGCATGGGTATTTCATGTTTCAACATATTTCACTGTGTTGTAGAGGTGTGTTCTGAGATGGTAAAAAAAATATCTGAGCTGTCTACAGCAGCAATTATCATTGCTTTTAATAATATCAAGGCTGTCCAGTCTTGATATCCACTAAATACCCTACATGCATGGCCAGGGTGCTCAAGGTGTGCTTTTGACCCAGGTTAGTGGCCATGAGCTGATGTCCTCTCCTCAGTACTTGCCTTCCCTTTGAAAGGTGCATTGTTCTGACAAAGCTCATGGATGTTTTGGGCAGGAGCTCAGTGCCCAGCTCATCTGCAGCTGAGCTCTCTCAGAGCAGCCACTTCCTGCAGGGGAGCTGGGCAGCCCCTGCATGGCCTGAGCCCCAGAGCAGTGCCCAGGGTCAGATCCTTGTGCTCCATCCCTGCAGCTCTGGGGGACTCTTGGGATTCCAGCTGCTCACAGTGACTTTGAGATGTGTCAGAAAATCCCTTTTCCCAGCCCGGCTGTCAAAGAAGGAGTCAGAGCTCTTCAGTTCTCGTTCTCAAGGTTGTTTATTGTTTCTTATCTATAAAATTCTTTCTCTGGCCTGCTGAAGTCTGTTCAGCAGGTCAGACAGAGGCACTCTGGTGTTGTCTTTTTATACTAAAAACTACATATGCAATATTTACCATAACTTCCCAATACCCATCACCTTGTGTTAGACAGTGAGCTCCTACTCTAAACCAATCCAAAAGTGCCACCATCACAGCAGAAGATGGAGGCCAAGAAGAAGAAGAAGGAGAAAGGCTGGACAGGCCCAGATTCCTCCATCTTGCCCCCTGAACCCCCATTCTAAAAACCCCAAAAAATCTATTTTTCACCCCATGACAAACTAATTATTATTCTACTTAGGCTTTCGTGGCTTGCAGATCCTCATATAAAGGTTGGTAACTTTTTCCATGGGTCATAATCGAAGTCACAGGTGCCTTGGGCTCTGTGCCAGGGTCTCTGAGGCCCCGCCTGTCAGGGGTTTGAGCCATCCAGCACAGCCAGAGGGATGTCCTGAATTCCAGCAGGTGACTCCTCTCCATCACCCTGCCTGGGAGGTGACTCACAAGTGGCCCAGCTGTGTCCCTTCCCTGTGACCAACCCCTCCTGGGTGCTGGGCTGCCCTGCACATCTGCCTCTGGGGCTGCAGGGGTTCATTCCCAGCCTGTGAAGAGCTGCCCAAGTCCTCTCTCTCCCCTTCCCACATGGGGCACTTCCTTAATGAGCAATTGAGAGACCTCAGGGAGCAGATGCAGCTCAGTGATGGAAACAGTTGCACAACAGAGGGTTTGATTAATGCCTTCTGACTTTTCCAAGAGTCAAAGCAAGCTTGGCTTGACTGCAGGCAAGAGGAGAGGTGAGAAGTCTGGACCAGGAGGTGTGAGGGAGGTAACAGGAGCTGAATGTCCACATAACAACATCTGAAGGGAGACCTGAGAGGAATTGAATGGCCCACTGCCGACTGCTTGCTTTGGGTGGTTGGTTTTGTGGTTTCATTTAGCTCAGTGTCTTGCTGTAAAGCCTTCAAATGTAAAAGTGACAGTTTTGCATGTACAAGTGTGTAACTGCACAACCATTTGGGTTTCTGGCTGACTGAAATGTGTGTCCTGCCCTGTGGCTGGAGGTGCCTGCTCAGGGATGAGTAAGAGCAGGGGATGCACATCTGAGAGCAGCCCAGAACCAGCTGCTGGCCAGGGACCTCCTGAACCTGGGCTGGTTTTTGTGTTCAGCAACCTCCAACTCATCCCTCTGCAAGGCACTGCTCATCCCTCTGCAAGGCACTGCTCCCATTCCCCTCAAACTGATGCAGAAGCTCTGGGCATCCTCTGCCTCTTGGGACAAGGTGCTGGGGGAAAGTGAGGGAACATCTCCTCAATTCTGTCACACGCTCCCAGTCCCTGTGCTGCAAGAGGAGGAGGAAGAAGGACAGCCCTTCCTCCTCCTCCTCCTCCTCCTCCTCCTCCTCCTCCTCCTCCTCCTCTTGGAGACCTCTGGCAAAGCCACCTCCAGGCTGAAGCCTCCAAGCCTGAATGCAATGCCTCAGACATCTCCAGGTTTTCTGCCATGACAGGATCCCCCTCCCATGGCTGGTTTCCCCCTGGTCCCTCGTGGCCCAGCTGTGGCTGCTGGACCTGTGCATCCCCAAGAGCTCACTCACTTTGTCACCATCCTTGTGACATGAGTTTGGTGGTGACACAGGCCAGGATGGCTCTCCCAGGGGTTTTGTCCCACGTGGCACAAACCCTGTGTGGGCCATGGCCCTGTGAGGAGCCACTGAGGGAGCTGGGGGTGCTCAGCCTGGAGAAAAGGAGACTCAGGGGTGACCTTACCACTCTCTACAGCTCCTGAAAGGTGCCTGTGCTCATCTGGGGCTGGGCTCTTTCTCCAGAATGAGAGGCCACAGCCTTAACCTGCACCAAGGGAAATATAGGTTGGATATTAGGGAAAAGTTTTTTACACAGAGGCTGATAAAGAACTGGAATGTTCTGCCCAGGGAGGTGGTGGAGTCACCATCCCTGGATGTGTTTAAAACCAGCCTGGATGTGGCACTGGGTGCCAGGGTTTAGCTGAGGGGTTGGGACTGGGTTGGACTCAATGATCTTGGAGGTCTCTTCCAACCCAACCCAGAGATTCTGTGAATTCTGTGAATTCTGTGATCTGTGATTCTGTGAATTCTGTGATCTGTGATTCCGTGAATTCTGTGAATTTTGTGAATTCTGGGATTCTGTGAGTGCCCCTGGCCCTCACTGCTGGAGCACTTTCCCTCCCTGCCCTGCATGTTGGATTTCAGATCACGAGATCAAAGTCAGCACTTCCTATCTCCAGCCTCTCCAGCACGTGTTCCCTTTTTTTGAAGCCCATTAAGTAGTTTAATTGGGAGACAGGAGCTCCTGAATGAGCATTTGGAATTGATGAGCTGCTTCATCCATGCTCATCCCTCACACGGAGTCACTCCTCACCTGTTTTCTCCCTCTTTGCTGCATTTGGGAGGTGACCCAGGCTTTCCTTCCTTTTGTGTGGCTGTGGCACCGTGCAGGTGCCTGGGGAAGGGTTGATCCCCCTCTTTGGGGGTGTCCTGAGCAGGGCTGATGTTTGTGCTCTGCTCCCAGCCCCCAGCCAAGCCCCAGTGAGGATTTTTCTCTCCGTGTCCCCAGAGGAGCCCAGTGCTCTTGCAAACAGGCTGTGCACATCCTGGACACTTTGACACCTTGTTCTCACCAGGGCTGCAGCTTTTCTGTTTGTCTGTCCCAGCTGCTGCCAAAAGCTGACTTTTTATCTGATCTGTGGTCTTCCACCACGAGCTGATGTGGTCCCACTCTGATTTGTGCCTCAGCCCCGCCGTGCTTGGTGCAGGTTGAGCTGTGGTCTCCCAGAGCTGAAGTTTTCCTTCAGCCTTTGCAGCACAAAGAAATAAAAGCAGATGCCACTTGTGCTGCTCTCACCTTCCTCACCTCCATATTTATCCTATCCACCTCCATATTTATCCTATCCACCTCCATATTTAACCCTTTTGGGGCTGTAATCCGCTGCACCCCTGTGGTCTGACCTCCTCAGCCTCCCCCAGCTGGAGCTGCATCCTCAGGGTGAGCTCCAGCATCTTTTTAAAGATATATTTTTTTTTTCCTCTCTCTTTTCCCAAATAGGCAAAATATGCAGATATTGGACCATTTCAGGCTGGAGGTGGCAGGCACCTGGCTTCCATCCAAGGGTTTTCCTGGCTTTGAGGTTGAATCCAGTACCTGTGGACATCAAACCTGTGCTGCTCCACAGCAAATCCTAAATCCACAGGAAATGCCAACAGCCTGGCTCTCTCCTCCATGGCCATACCTTCTGAGCACAGGGTTTGTCCTTCTTGATGTGACAGCAAAGGCCCAAAAACGAAGCCACTTCCCACTCCTGTGATCTCCCACCACTGTGAGTGTGCTCCCCCAAGGGCTGCTGTCCTTCCCATCTTCCCCTTTGCTGTTTTTCCTGCTTTTCTGATTGAGCTGGATTCCTGGGAGCTCATCATCACTAATAATTTAATGAGTTAGACCCTAAATAAGTGGCCTGAGCTGAATTTTTTTTCCTCCTCTCCCTGTGACACGCTGTCAATGACCCCGCTGCTTGCACAGAAAATCCCTGTTCAAATGGATGTTTTCCCATGAGAAACTCTTGCCAAATCAGTGATTTTTTTTCCCCCCACAATCTTAAGAAAAATAAATCCAGGGCTGGAAAGATTCCTCACCTGTTCAGCTGAACAGCAGTGAGCTTGCAGGCTGTGCTGTAAGATCTGCCCACAAGTCTATTGAATAGAATAAGAGATTTTTTTTTCTCCCCAGTAAATGGAGATATTTTCAGGAGGCATTTGGAGGCATTTTCTAGTACACTTTTTATCCCAGATTCAGCTCAGATGAGGAGGGACCAGAGTGTGCAGAGCACTGTCTGCAGCCGAAGGGCTGGGAGCTGATGCAGCAGGAGATTATTTGGGAATTAAATCCACCAGAGTGGCCTGAGGGGACCTGGTGCTGCTGGAAATCACAGGGGCTTATCCAGGCACATCTGCCTGAGCCACTCTGAGCTCTCCTGCCCAGGTTTCCAAGGTGCTCCTGCTCTGGGGACCTGGCAGTGCCCAAGGTGGGAGCTGTGCCCTGGCCTGGCTCAGACCTGGGCTCCTTTGCCCCCTTCAGCTGCCAGGGGGGGATTTTGCTCTTTCAGAGGTGAGGAATTTGTGCCATGTGCTTGTGGGGCTCTGCCCAAGCAGTGCAAATCCTGCCAGAGGTTTTCCACATTCCCTTCAGTCTCCAGGGCAGGCCCTGAGACCCCAACCTGCCTGCAGGGATTTCAGTGTAGCTGAGGGTCGGTGAAATTTGGGATTTGCCCTCCCTCTCCCTCACAGAAAAGAGGCCAAAGGCTCCCAAAACACTGCAGGTGTCTCTGAAAACAAAGCTCCCTGTTTGCCTTGGTGTAACCCAAGCTCATGTTGCTAAAGAAATTCAATTAAACTGAGAGCAGCTCCCAGTGAAATTCAAGTTGGGTGAGTTGTGACTGACTGGACTGAGTATTTTCAGTTGGAAGGGACCTACAATGATCAAATTGGGTATTTTAAGTTCCCTGAAAATTTCCATGAAAGTTTTTCCTCCAAAACCCATTGAACATGGTTTCATAATTATATACAGTTTTATTCACTATTACATATAGAATCACTATTATGGGTAACTTGTATTGCATACAGTCAGGTGAAATACTGTATGAAATATTCTAACAGGAAATCAAAAATGCTGTTTTTACCTTGGTAAAAATATCAGTGTTGCTGATTGTGCTTAGTGAAGGCTTCTGCTCTAAACAGCGTCACAGTTTAGCCAGGAGGCATTTTCTCTTTAAAATAAAAAAAAAACAAATAAATTTAGAAGTCCGTGTGGAGAGCAGCCACCCTTTCTCATGGAGCACGAGCAGAAAGAGGCTCCTCACCTCTGATTTCACCCCCCAGAGTGGGAGGCAGAGGGATCCCAAACACTTTCCTGCTTCACAGGGCACCAGAGCAGCTCTGGGATGTCACTGGTGTCTGTGAGACATCTCCTGACCAATGCTATTTGTCTGAATTCCCAGGAATGTTGCTGCTTGTTCTGCAGAGTGGAAAAATGTTCTATTTTTGGCCGTGACAACTTCTTTTTTTTTTTTTTTCTTCTTTTTCTGGGAATCAAATGATTCAAACAAAGCATGGCAAGGGTTTGTATAGGTCTGAGTGGTGTGGGATGGGGCAGAGCTTCAGGCAGGGACAGGAGGAATCCATTAGTGCTCTCCTCCCAGTTTAAGTGGATGGTGATGGAGATCCTGGCGTGTCAGAGTGGAGGCAGACGTGGATATGTGGGAAAATGTCTCTTGGAGCAGGAAAAAAAAAAATAGATCAAAACAAATGGGTAAATAAACACAGGAGCATATGTCTCAAGACTGGGGGAAGAAAAAAAAAAAGATTGGATCAAAACTCAGAGATTGAAGAGTGGGGTGGGGGGAGAAAAAAATGAGATTGGGTGAAAACTCAGCATCATTCCAGAGCTGGAGGTGGCCCTGGGTGAGCACAGGCACTGCCAGGAATTGTGGCTGCCCCTGGATCCCTGCCACTGCCCAAGGCCAGGCTGGACACTGGGGCTTGGAGCAGCCTGGGACACTGGAAATTGTCCCTGCCCATGGCAGGGGGTGGAATTTTGGGTCTTCAGGGTGCATTCCAACCCACCCCATCCTGGGATTCTGTGACTCCAATTGGTCCAAAATTGCTTTAGGCTTTACAGGTAGAATGGAGTTGGAATTTCGAGGTAACGTTACTGGGAAGGACCAGCCTGGATCACCCTTTAGGGAGGGATTTGGCTGATTTGGTGTTTTGCTGGCTCCCTCCCCTGTGATGGGTGATGCCCTGTGTTGGAGTGGTTTGTACATGAAGCCTTTTTCTGCCCACTTTTTAAACAAAACCAGCAACTGGAGAAGCTCGGGCGCGTTTGGCGTCGGCGGTGAAGGAGCCCCCGAAAACGCCCTCCTCCAGAAACTGCCCTGTGCCAGCTCTGCTCTGAGAACCCTCAGAAACCCTTTGAAGTGGGGCTGAAGCAGGAAGTTCATTAGAGCTGCTTTGATATCTCCCAGGGTGTTTTAACAGCTGCTTTGGGGGCAGCTCCGGCAGCAGGAGCGTGGTTGGGTTGGTGCTCCTCAAAGTCCACAGTGCCCCTGCTGAAATTCCTCTGTGTGTCGTGGCATGGCTGCTTTTCTTCTTTCCTGAGAGCTCAAACTCACTTTCGTGGGGATATGGGAAAATGAAATGGCCAAACCTTATTGATTGTGGCTTGTAAAATTCGTAATAATAATAATAATAATAATATTTAAAAAATAAATCCCTTGATGCTGGGGTGTTGCAGCCACAGTCTGAAATTTCCCCGTTTCTCACTTCTGTTTTCAGTTGTCTTTCTCCCAAATCCTCCAGCAGGCTAACATTTTCCATGGCTTGTTCACATCTAAATGACTTCCCAGGGTATTTTAAAATGATATCATTGCAGTGAAGAGGTTCAAGCTGTCTCTTTGTGGTGAGGAACCTCTAAAAAGCCCAAAAGTGAGGTTTTGACCCATTCTCCTCCTCTTGGGGGAGAATCCTCAAATGAACTCTTGCTGTGGTGATTAATGCTTGATTGGCAATGTGCTGCTCTGTCATGGAAAATAAACAGCTCTTGCAAAGGTTTTCCTCACTGCAGCTGTAACCTTTATCCTCCTTTTGGTTGATCTTCATTTTTATGACTTGGTTTTCGTTATGTTTGTTAGTTTTTGGGGTTTTTTTTAAGCATAAAATCATACAATCGTGGAATGGTTTGGGTTGGAAGGGACCTTAAAGCTCATCCCAGTCCACCCCTTGCCATGGGCAGGGACACCTTCCACTAAAGCCCACACTGGGTTCATCCTAAGCAAGGCCAAGGTCTGGGTATGGATTTTAAAAGAAAAATGAAATTATTTTGGTGGTTGTAGAAAGCAAAACAAATCAAGCAAAGAAAAACAAGGGGGTTTCGAGCTTCCCACCTCTTTTAGCTCAGTGGATTGTACCTAAAATTGGGGAATGCACATCTGGGGGTCACACAGTGGGGCCTAAAATTGGGGAATGCACATCTGTGGGTCACAAAGTGGGACCTGAAATTGGGGAATGCACATCTGGGGGTCACAAAGTGGGATCTGAAATTGGGGAATACACATCTGTGTATTCAGTGAGGCCTGAAATTGGGGAATGCACATTGTGGGTCACACAGTGGGGCCTAAAATTGGGGAATGCACATCTGTGGGTCACAAAGTGGGACCTGAAATTGGGGAATGCACATCTGTAGGTCACACAGTGTGATCTAAAATTGAGGAATGCACATCTGTAGGTCACACAATGAAAGCCATGACTTGCTCCATCATGGAAGAGTGGGAGATTCCAGGCTTTCCCATTGCTCCTTGCTCTTCCTCTTTGGGCTTTGTGGGCAGGAGGCCCTGGGCTCGCAGGGATCCACAGGACCAAGGGGTGTCCCCATCCCTGGGGAGCACGAGCACCCTTGGTGCTTTCTCCTGGAAGTGCCTCCTGAGGTGAGGCTGGAGGACAAATCCCACCCTCTGGCACCTCTGGAGCCTCTCTCTTTCCCTCTTGGATCCCTCCTGCTCACCCCTGCCCTTCTGGAGCCACTGGAGCAGCATCTGCTCTGCCCATCAGTGCCTCTCCCCTGCTGGCCCCCAGCCCACATGGATTAAGGACAATTTCCTTCCCCAGCCTGGAAGCACAGGCTGGATGGGGCTGTGGTGGAGGAGCATGGAGGCTGTGTGTGTGTGTGTGTGAATGCTGGCCCTGGCAGGAGTCCTTCTCCCTCTGAATTTGGGATCACCTTCTGAGTACAACTTATTTAATGCCCCTGCACCCCCCAAATCCAATTCTTTCCACACTTTCTTCCCATTTTGCTCCAGCAGCCGACCTGAAGTCATTCAGCAATGACTTAACTTGCCTGGAGCCACTTCAGTGAGGCCCAAATCCCCCCTGGAAGAGGCAGGATCTCCTGTCTGGCTGCTGGATGCAGAGCCCAGCTATTCCTGGAGCCACAAATCCTCACACCTCGTTCGTCACGGGCCAGGGCCGGGCCGTGGGGCTGGTGTTAATCACTGTGGGGAAATCAAGGCATCCCCAGGGACCAAAGGCATGGTCAGGCAAGGGGTTTGGGGAGGAATGTGGGGTCTCTCTGTGCTGCCTGGTGAAGGGCTGCTCTTGGAGCAGATGTTTCTTTTGGGAGTGAAAATGGATGCTGCTCTTCCAAGCGTCCCTGGGAGCTGCTGTGGATGGCTCTGGATGGGCTCCAGCCAAGGCACTGCAGGGTGTGGGGGGAAAAAGGCAGGAAAATGAAACCCCTTGGAGCTGATCACCTCACAGAAGCCACCACTGCTGCTTCTGCAGCCTTCAAACTGCTCTTTATTGCCATTCATTATGAGCTCTTTGTTGTGCTATTTGTATTTTGCAGGAATTTTCACTGGTTTGTCCTGCCACGGAAAACCAATGTCTGTCAGAATTTGTGAAACATTTTTCTTCCTGGAAAGAGTAAGAATTTATTAAAGTCTAACTTTTTTTTTTTTTTACATAAACAATCTCTGTCACCTCCAAAAATATTTTTTCACCCAGTGCCACAGATCTGTGACCCCTTAAATCTCTAGGAAACCAGATGGTTTTTAAATTATTGAGGAGCTTTGGCACATCCCCCATGAGGGGAGAGGACAAAAAGGAATAATCTGGTGAAGTGTCCAGTGCAGGAGAGGATGGGGCTCAGAATCAGAGAATCATTTAGGTCAGAAGAGCCTGCTGGGGGCTCTTAAATCCAACTTTACCCATTGCCATGCCAGCTGTGGAGCTTCATGGTGCCAGTGCTGCAAGGCTGTGCTTTCCTGGGATTATGGGGGTCAGGAGGGATGGCTTTATTGGGGTCAGGAGGGATGGCTTTATTGGGGTCAGGAGGGAGGCTTTCCTGGGATTATTGGGGTCAGGAGGGATGGCTTTCTTGGGATTATTTGGGTCAAATTGGTTGGCTTTCCAGTGGTGTTATTGGGATCAGGAGGGATGGCTTTCCTGGGATTATTGGGGTCAGGAGGGATGGTTTTGTTGGGTCAGGAGGGATGACTTTCCTGGGATTATTGGGGTCAGGAGGGATGGCTTTCCAGTGGTGTTACTGGGGTCAGGAGG
The DNA here is from genome assembly GCF_051311805.1 of Agelaius phoeniceus. Lineage (NCBI taxonomy): Eukaryota > Metazoa > Chordata > Aves > Passeriformes > Icteridae > Agelaius > Agelaius phoeniceus. The sequence continues at coordinate 32,188,638 of NC_135273.1, forward strand.
GATGGCTTTCTTGGGATTATTGGGGTCAGGTGGGATGGTTTTCCTGGGATTATTGGGACCAGGAGGGATGGTTTTGTTGGGTCAGGAGGGATGGTTTTCCTGGGATTATTGGGGTCAAGTTGGATGGCTTTCCAATGGTGTTATTGGGGTCAGGAGGTGTTATTGGGGTCCAGGGCTTTCCTGGGATTATTGGGGTCAGGTGGGATGGTTTTCCTGGGATTATTATGACCAGCTAGGATGGCTTTCCTGGGATTATTTGTGTCAGGAGGGATGGCTTTCCAGTGGCATTATTGGGGTCAGGAGGGATGGTTTTCCTGGGATTATTGGGGTCAGGAGGGATGGCTTTCCAGTGGCATTACTGGGGTCAGGAGGGATGGCTTTCCAGTGGTGTTACTGGGGTCAGGAGGGATGGCTTTCCTGGGATGTCCCGCTGCTGAATTCAAGGCCCTGCCTAGAAAGGCACTTGGCCTTCAGGATTCTGCTTCTTGCAAATAGTGTCTGTCACCAAACCACTGGAAATGAGGAGATGGAAGGGAGAGAACCCTCTCCAATGCCTGCAGGTCAATGTCCTTCCAGGAAAATAAGAAAAGGGAATAATGGAATTTGGCTCAGGCTCGAGAACAAACATGAAACATCCCCTAAATTGCCATCTGCAGGAGAGGGACAGGGGAGAGCATGTTTACCATGGCAGGCTCCAGGGTGATGCAGGCTGTCAGAATTATAAAATATTCTTGGAATTGCTAACTGCTCTAGACAGTAATTCCACCGCGGGAAGGCTCCCAGTGCAAATGAAATCCATTAAAGGAGGGCTCGGCACCAAGTGAGTCTGGGCACTGCTGGAGGAATTTGCTGCTCTTTGCTCCCAGCTCATGGGGAAGTGCTCAAGGAGGTTCCAGTGGAAGCTCCAAGGCCTGGGCAGGAAGGCTGTGCTGGCAGGAGAAGCTGGCCTGGTGTGGAGGGGAAGACAAGAGGGTTTGAGTTGCCTTCAGAGTGGAAACCACAGCCTGCGGGAGATGGAAATGGAAACAGGGAGTGCTGGATGGCAGTGGGGTCAGACCTCAGGAGAAACTACTTGGGGATATTGGGAATTAGGAATTGTTCCCTGCTGGGGCTGGGTGAGCCTGGGATCCAGGAGAGAGCCCAGGGCAGGCACCAGGATGGGCAGAGGGATGGAGCAGCTCTGCTGGGAGGAAAGGCTGGCACAGCTGGGGCTGCTCACCTGGAGAGGAGAAGCTCTGGGGTCACCAAACTGGGGCCTTGCAGGGGCTGAAGCAGCTACAGGAAAGAGAGGGAGAGATTTTGGACAAGGGATGGAGGGACAGGACCCAGGGAATGGCTCCCAGTGCCAGAGGGCAGGGCTGGATGGGACATTGGGAATGAGGAATTGTTCCCTGGCAGGGTGGGCAGGCCCTGGCACAGGGTGCCCAGAGCAGCTGGGGCTGCCCCTGCATCCCTGGCAGTGCCCAAGGCTCTCAGGTTCCTGTGGTTGAGATGAATTTTGGGGTATCAGAAAGTCTTTTTCTCTCAGCCCTGCGACCAAAGATTTGTCAGTTTTACTTTTTAAGGTTGTTTATTTTTTCTTATTTATGACATTCTTTGACCTGCTGAGATCTGTCCAGCAGGTCGGGTTGTGGTACAGCCCTTCCCTGTGGGGTGGTGTAAACTTTTTATACTAAGAACTACCTGTATTTTATTTACCATAACTTCCCAATACCCATCACCTATGTTAGACAGTCTGTCTTTACTCTAAACCAATTAAAGAGTGTCACCATCCCAGCAGAAGATGGAGGACAAGAAGAAGGAGAAGAAGGACAGGACACACCTAGAGTCCTCCATCTTGCCTCTTGAACTCCCATTCTAAAACCCCAAAATTCTACTTTTTCACCCTGTGACAAATTCACTATCATTCCACTCAAACTCTCGTGGCTTCTAAATCTTCACACAAAGTTGGTGATTTTTTTCTATGGACTAAAATTGAAGGCACGGATGTTTTTGACTCTGAGCTTCTTGCCAGGGTCTTGAATCACCCAGGGCAGCCAGAGGAATGTCCTGGGTTCCAACACAGGGTCAGGTTGGATGGGCTTGGAGCAGCCTGGGACAGTGGAAGGTGTCCCTGCCCATGGCAGGGGTGACACTGGATGGGCTTTGAGGTCCCTTCCAACCCAAACATTGTGGGATAAATTGACCAGGAAGGTGTTGGAGGCCTTTGGGGTGAGACAAATCTCCTTTGGGACGCCATGGGGGAGAGGCCTGGTGGGCAAACACTGGAATGCCCTCCCATGTCACCACTGGAATGGAAACCAGCCCAGACAACACCTCTGGCTTTGGACAAGGAGCTCCTGGCAGCTTTGAGGAAGGCTGAAGAGCTTTTGGAGAGGGATGGAGGCAGTATAAATAATAATATAAATATATTATATATTCTATAATTATATAGAATATATATTATATATTCTATATAATTATAGAATATATAATATATTTATATTATTATTTTAATATAATAATATAATAATATAATAATATAATAATATATTTATATTATTATATTCTATATAATTATAGAATATATAATATACTTATATGCTATATAAAATGTATATTATATAAAATGTATATTATATAAAATGTATATTATATTATATTATATATTTTTATATAATATAACTGTTCAGAATCCATCCACAAACGACTTCAAAAGCAACAAAAAAATGTAACTAATCAAATTAAAGCAGACAACAGATCATGATTAAACAACTTATTTAAGCAATAAAATTTCACACCTTAACTAAAAAACTTCACAAAATAAATTTATGTACTTTAATTATGATAATAATATTAATAATAGTACCTTATAAACTTCACTATGCACAACAATCAACAAACACATCAATCAAAAATGGTTTTTTTCACTCAAAAGAAAAAAAGATTGAGCAGGGAGGCTCCCCTAATGCTAACCTGGCATCTCCAGCAGGTGAGTCCTGAGGATGGAGATCCCCCTCTGCTTGGAAACCCAGCCAAGGGAAAAATCCCTCTTTTCCAGTCCCAGGTAATAACAAATCAAGTCAGTACTTCAATTTGTGGTTCATATTCCACTGAGAGATTAAAATTCCTGCTTGACTCTGTTCTCCCTTTGTGAAATCAAACCCAGCTCATGGAGTGGCAGAGCACGACCCTGCTGAACTGGGAGTCCCCAGGAGCAACCAAACCACTGATGATGGACATGTGGTTGTTTTTGGATGGGGAGTTCCTGTTGGTTTGTTGTCACTTTTTCTCGCTTGGATTTGGCCATGGAGATGTTTTTTTACTGGATTTGATAACAGGGACCAAATTGAAGCACTCAGAGCTTCAGTGTTGAAGCAACACACTGAGAGAAATATTTTCTCTCAGAGGGAATTTGGGGCAAAGTAAGGGTTTGCCTTTCAAAGACGGTGGTGATAGGGGATGAGAAATCATGGAGAGCTACAGGCACACACAAAAAAAATCACAAAATATTCAGAAAATTTACAGTAAATCATGGGCTGGCTGCGGAATTTTTGCAGCCAGCAAAAGTTTTTGCTACAATCTAAAGGGGGTAAAATCTAAACTCTAAATCCCTCTGGTTTGGTTTTGGCAGTGAGGGTGCAGACTGGACTTGCTCTCCAGGAAGCTTGCAGGTCTGAATTCCACTGAGATGCTCCCAAAAAGAGACACCATTTCTTGCAGACAGGCTGGGGTGATGTGCACCCAGGGAAAGGTGCCAAGGATGGAATGTGGCTCCTGTGACAGACATGGGACCCACATGGGAAGTGCTGACAGGACAAAAAGGGATGGGGAGGTGGTGGGAGGAGGGTGATGCTGGAGGGGGTCTGGGGTCCCAGAGGGGAATCACAGAGCCATGGGATCCCAGACTAGTTCAGACCTTAAAGAACATTTAAGGTCTAAATGGCAGCGATGTCACCCCTAGGTCAGGTTGCTCAAATAATTCTCCCTGCTCATCATGGGGATCCACATCTGGATCCTGGGAACATTTTAGTGCCCCCAGTGCCACAGAGGCACCTGCAAACTGGAGCCAGTCCAGTGTGGGGCTCTGTGGGAATGGGGATGAGGGAGCAGCCCAGAGTTTTGTTACAAGGGAAGAGTAAATGTTTGGGGGTTTAAATTTCCAGGTAACAGCTACAGTGTTTTGAAAGGGACTCAGAGAAATCCTCCCTGCAGCACCAATTTCTCCTCCATAAAATCCAAGGAATCTGTGAATGCCCTTTTCCCCCTTTGCCATGCCTTGCAGAGGTGCCTGCAAGGATTTGTGCACAGCTGTGGAGTGGAGATGCCTCATGGGCTGGCTGCAAGCATGGAGCTTTGAATGACTGATTTTATTTAGAAAGTTTCAAATCCACTTACTTTCCAACTGCGCTGGTTGCGCTCATTTATTAACTTCCTTCTCTACCTCATTTACTGCCTGTCAGATGTTCACACCCAGGAAATGTGTGCTTGCATAACTGAAACTTTTGCAACCTCAATGTTCAGCTTAAGCTTCTACTTATATATATATATATTTCTTTTTTTTTTTTTTTTTTTTTTTTTGCAGAAAAGGTGAATTTTGCAGCCTCAGCCCTGTGTGCAAACCTGTAGTAACAGTGTGCTGTTAATTCCTAGGCTGAGTAAAACAGACCCACTCTCTTCCTCCAACAGGCTCTGAAAAACAGGTCTGTGTGGCACAGGAACTTTCTGGTGGTTATTTCTTTTTTTTTTTTGGAGGGGGAAATGGAAACAAAGCCTTTTGATCCAAAAATATGAAGCAATGACAGGGTTTGTTTCTGATGCAGGTTTGTTTCTTGCACTCACTTGTTTCGTTTGTCTAAACACCATGGGGAAGTACCTGTGGCAGGCAAGGGCTCCTTTCAAGATCACTTATGGAGGAAAAACCCCCAAAAAAGGAAAAAAAATGAAAGAAAAAATATGAGTTCAATGTTTTTCTCAGGGAATAACCTTGCCCATCATTCATGTGAGGGTTTGGAGGGTGCAAGTACAGGCTGTGCCTGGCAGTCTGTGAAAGAACCCCCCAGCTTTGCCTGTGCAGACATCAGGATGTGGGGAGTTTCATTTGAGCAGGCTGAGACAAGCCTCCCTCATTTGGGAGACCCTAATTTGGAGGCATTTTTTAATGTGCATCCTGCAGGGTCAGGGGGCTCCACTTCCACCTCTTGGTGGTGGAACCCAGAGGACAGACCCAGACCTGGAGAGCTCGAGCAGTCCACGGAGGAAAGGTGGGCACAGGGCCCAGGTCATGCAGAGACCAAGGAGATCTTTGTCCCCCCTTTCTGCCTGGGTAGAGGAAAATGCCACAGCTGCTCTGGTTCTGTGCCAGGAGCAGACTCTGATGATGGGGAGGTTGCCCAGGCCCATCCTGGGGCATCCAGGCTGACATTTGCTGCTGCCTGGCCAGGTTGGATGAAGGAGTTGTAGGGGAAGGTGTTGTTTGCCTGTGGATTTAGGGAAGGAAGGGATGGCTGTTGTCCAGGCAGGATGAGCGTGCTGTGGGAGCTCCAGAGAGCCACCAGGCAGGACAACTTCAGCTCCAGGCTGAGCTTGGGGAGAATCTTCCCATGGAGACCTGCTCTTGCCTTGGGCAGCACATGGAGAGAGAAGGATGCTGTCACCAGCTGCTCCAAGGTGACACTGTGGCCTTCTACTGAATCCTCCCTGTCCCAGGGAGCAGAGCAGATGCTCCACTGTGGACCCAGCTCATTTTTGGGATAGTTACACTTCTTGCATGCCATAAGAGCAAAATGATTTCCAGATTAAACACGCATTACTTAGAGCATGCAATTCTTTCTTTCTGCTTGGTTGCAATCTCAAAAGAAGAGATGGCCACAAAGATACAGGGTAAGATTGTGATCTAGCAGGGTGTTGAAGTGTGTGCACTGCTGAGAGAGTTACATGGACTGCACTGCCTTCTGTGTTTCACAGCTGGACTAAATTTGCAGTAATTTGTCCCAGATGTGGAGGGTGGGCAGGCCCTGGCACAGGGTGCCCAGAGTAGCTGGGGCTGCCCCTGCATCCCTGGCAGTGCCCAAGGCCAGGCTGGACACTGGGGCTTGGAGCAGCCTGGGACAGTGGAAGGTGTCCCTGCCCATGGCAGGGGTGGCACTGGATGAGTTTAAGTTCCCTCCCAAGCCAAACCATCCTGGGATTTCCATGGTTCAGCACCAGGACTTTGCGTGGAGAGCAGTGTGGGTGTTGCCGGCTCATGTCACATGCTGGAGAGCTCATCTGAAACCACAAACCAGAATTTGTGCCCTGGCCAGAAGAATGTGGAAATGAGAGCTCGTGAAACCTTTGCTGAGATGCTCAGGGTGCAGCATTGCCGCGTGTGACGCACGATGGGCAAATGCCACAGCGCGAAAAACCACAAAGGTGCAGGGCTGGGATCAGAAACACCACTTATAACCTGGGCTGCCTGAAAAGAAATTCATTATTGGTACTAGTGATGCCTTGAGGAGGCTGAGCTAGAACAGAGGCTGGACAGAGCTAAAGAATGAAGCAGGGATTTATTAAAAGGATCTCCTCCATGGATCCACCTTGGGCAGCACAAGAGCCCAGCCAGGGCTGCACCCCAGGTGAACCAAAATGGTCACAAAATGGACAACCAGGAACAGGGTCTGTCACTGTGATCAGTTCTGCTCCATTTGCATATTGGAGTTCATTGTCCAGTTACAGCTTTAGGTTATGAAGTCCCATCCTTGTTTTTCTCTCTCCAGCCCACGTTGTTTGTGCTCTTGGGCTGAGATTTGGATCATTTGTCCTTGGTGCCCAGCTGGAGCAGGAATTGTTTTGTCTCCCTGCTCTGTGCACAGAGCTCACCATCCCTTAATGTGAAGCTCAGAACTGCACACTAAAGCAGCACAGAGTCTGAATATAAAAGCTAAAACCTGAGGCATCAGTAGGTCAAGGAAAAGTGTGCTCCAAGCCTTCCAGGTGAGCAGTGACAAAACAATTCGGTGGAAGTGGTTTCCCAAGGAGAAGGTCCAGAGCCTGGTGGGATTGACAGCACTCTGCAGATGACAGCAGAGCCTAAGGGATTGTGAAGTGGGGCCACAAGCTTGGAAGTGAAACTGGAAGTAGGATCACGAGCCAAAAGGTTTTGGGAACTTTCCCTGTGGTGATCAGAGGCCTCACAATGTGAAAATCCTGCAAAGGGAAATGTCTCTACCACCGGGTCATTTCACCTTGCCAAGCCAAATAATTTAAATGCAACCACAGGCTTCAAGAGAGGGGATCTGAGTCTGGGAAGAAGAGATCCCAGAGAGAAGATATCCCAGATCAAGTATTAAACTGAAGGTGGAAAATCTGGGTTTAGATCCAGGGGCTGAATAATAGGGGGAATTTAAGTGTCATCCCAGAAGGCTTCCGAGCATCAGGCTTGTTTCTGTAGGCTTCTGTGAAAAGCTTCAGTTTTAATACATATAAACTTTTTGCTGAGAAAAAAATCCTCAAAATATCTGAAATCATAAATTTGTTAAGGAAAAGCATAGATTATTTCCAGAAGGGAGGGACTTCTTACTAGAATTCAGTGGGTTGTTGTGGTATGAGAGTTTGCTAGCCTGGGGCCATTCTCAGTCCTCACAGGTCTCCAGGGCACTGTTTTTGCAGATGGGTTGGTCTGCTGCCTTCTCTGGAGGTTTGTGAACTGCTCTTATCCTCCTCAGGAGTGTCCCATAAATAACCTTTTTTGGGTTTTGTTGTTGTTGTTGCTGTTGTTGTTGTGTTTTTGGGGGGTTTTGTTTGGTTGGTTGATTGGTTGGTTTGGTTTTTTGGTGAGTAAACATCTGTTCCTTCCAGAGAAATCCCAACTCTGGCTGATGTTACCTTCCATTTACCCTTTGTTGTAGTTTCTCAAGCTCGTTTGTGGTCCTGTCAGGGCATCTGGGGTTTGGTAGAGCACACACATCCCTCTGAGCTGAGCTAACATGGAACCATGGAATCCCAGAATGGTTTGGGATGGAAGGGACCTTAAAGATCATCCAGTTCCACCCCTGCCATGGCAGGGACACCTTCCACTGTCCCAGGCTGCTCCCAGCCCCAAAATCCAGCCTGGCCTTGGGCACTGCCAGGGATGCAGGGGCAGCCCCAGCTGCTCTGGGCACCCTGTGCCAGGGCCTGCCCACCCTGCCAGGGAACAATTCCTCATTCCCAATATCCCACCCAGCCCTGCTGAAGCTGGAGGGATTGGAGCACAGGTGTGATGAGGAGCATCTGAGGGAGCTGGGCAGGGGCTGAGCCTGGAGCAAAGGAGGCTCAGGGGGCCCTTGTGGCTCTGCACAACTCCCTGCCAGGAGGGGACAGCCAGGGGGGGTCGGGCTGTGCTGCCAGGGAACAGGGACAGGACAAGGGCCAAGGGCCTCAAGCTGGGCCAGGGGAGGCTCAGCTTGGACAGCAGCAGCAATTTCTGCATGCAAAGGGTGCTCAGGCCTTGGCAGGGGCTGCCCAGGGAGCTTTGCAGTGCCCAGCCCTGCAGGTGTCCCAGCAAGGGCTGCAGGTGGCACTCAGTGCTCTGGGCTGGGCACAAGGTGGGCACTGGGCACAGCTGGCACTCCATGGGCTGGCAGGGATTTTCCAGCCTCAATGACTCCTTGATTTCTATTTATTTGATACACTTGCTAATTTTTACCTTCCCCCCTAACTGCTTTTCCTTTTGTTGGTGGCAGTTTGAGGCTGGTTCATTCCTCAGAGCTCTCTGGTGTCCGTGGCAGGAGGAGCAGCAGCTGCCAAGGCAGGGAGATGTTCCCAGCCCAGGGAACACGGTGTCCTCCCTGCAGCACAGAGCCTGCCTCTGCTGGAGCTTGCTTCAGGTGGCTACACGTGTGTAGGTGCCACGAGTGACTCACAGATGACTGCAGAGCTGAAGACTCCTTGCACGGGGTTGATCTGAGGTGAGGAGAGAGGGAGGAAGGAGAAATCCTGCATGACTCTCTCAGCTGGTTCTTCGAGGCTGCTGGGGAAGTCACTTGCCTGTGAAATTCTCTCTCTGGCAAAGCAGCTTGCAGTAGATTATTCCCAGAGGTTCCTCAGTTCTCAGCAATCAGGGACAGGACCCAGGAAATGGCTGGAGCTCTGCCAGGGGAGGTTTGGGGTGGATTTCAGGGCAAGGTTCTTCCCCAGAGAGTGCTGGGCACTGCCCAGGATCCCCAGGGAATGAGCACAGCCCCGAGGCTGCCAGAGCTCCAGGAGAGCTTGGACACTGCTCCAGGGATGCCCAGGGTGGGATTGTTGGGATCAGGAGTGGGATCAATGATCCCTGTGAATCCCCTCCAGCTCAGGATATTCTGTGATTCTAGAGCTGGGAAAGCCAAGATAACCAACACATCCAGCAAAAGGCACCTTCCCTGATGTGTGTTTGAATGCAAAGATTTTATTTAATGAGCCAAACTGCTGTGAGAACCACTCCAAAACAAGAATTAAGCTTGTGCATCCAGGCCATCCTGCAGAAACTTATTTATGTCTATGGGAGCTCTGTCTTCAAGCTTGCCCTGCTGTCTCCTGCTCACATTTCTCTTGGAGGACCCAAAGGGCTTGGCAACAACTGGATGTGGTTCCTGTAGTTTTTACAATCAAAGAATCCCAGGATGGTTTGGGTTGGAAGGGACCTTAAACCCCATCCATTCCCACCCCTGCCATGGCAGGGACACCTTCCACTGTCCCAGGCTGCTCCAGCCTGGCCTTGGGCACTGCCAGGGATGCAGGGGCAGCCCCAGCTGCTCTGGGCACCCTGTACCAGGGCCTGCCCACCCTGCCAGGGAACAATTCCTCATTCCCAATATCCCATCCAGCCCTGCCCTCTGGCACTGGGAAGCCATTCCCTGTGTCCTGTCCCTCCATCCCTTCTACAGAGTCTCTCTCCATGTTTCCTGTAGCTCCTTCAGGCACTGCAAGGCCACAGTTTGGTCACTCCAAAGCTTCTCTTCTCCAGGCTGAACAATCCCAGCTCTCCCAGCCTTTCCTTGAAAAATGTGAGTGAAGAAAACGACATGAAAGCTCAAGATTCCCCAGTGTCCTGTGGGACAATCTTAGGAAATTCCACCTGTTCTTGCAGCCCTGCCTTTCCCAGGGTCTAAAATTCCCATTTTCCTGCAGGGGCCTGGATCTAACCTGGACACCAGCTCTGCTTTGGCACACCAGGCTCTCAGGATGGTGTTGCAATGTCCTCTGGGCTGTGGGAGCAGAGAGCCCTGGAAAGGTGCATGTTTGAGCAAGTTCACTGCAGTTGCCTCTGATGGAGCCTGACTTCCTTCCTTGGAGCAAGCCCGAGGTTTGTGGGCTCCAAGAAGGTGGCAAGTCACCAACCTGGCATCCATAGGAACGAGGAGGGCGCGGCCCTGCTCCCATTGCACAAAAACTGTCAGAGACTGCAGAGAGGAGATGAAGGTGGAAGCAAAACCTGCTTTATTTTCTTTCCTCCCAAAGCCTGTTGTGTTTCTGGCTGCTAAGAACCGTTCCACAAGTGCCAGCACATGTGGAAAACTTTGGGCTTCTGATAAAAGGTTGGGGTCTGAACCTGTGGCGTTTAGGGTGGGGAATTCCTCTTGTGACAAAACTTGTTGGCATTTTAACCCTGGGAGCAGAGGGAAGAGAGGTTGGCTGTGGTGGTTGGCATTGATTTCTTGGTTGAAGGAGGTGTCTGTCTGTGGTCACCTCTGCCCATGAGGTCACAGGCCACAGAGCTGGCATGAGATGGGTCCTCATCCCTGCCAGCCCCAGGGTGATGATCTCCAAGGACAAAACTCATCCAGCATGGGCTGATCTTTGTTTTCCAGCTCCTTGGCACGCTCAGAGCCGTGTTTTTGAGCCATCCCCAGTGGCCACGTGGATGTTTCCTTCTGACAGCAAGAATGGAGACTGCTGCAACTTCTGGTTTCCTTTAAAGGAGCTTTAAAACAAACCATCAGGAGTGGCAGAACTTGTTGTAAAGTGGAGGCTCCATGTTTTACTCGTTACCGTGGCCCCAAAAGTCAAAGCAGCGAGCACTCCCAGCATCATTGTCACAGTGCTCTTCCCTGGGAGGAGAAAATGCCCTGGCTCTGCTGGGAATGACAAACAATGCTGGCACAGGGAGAGGCAACAGGGCTGAAATCAAAATGCTTGTGTTTATAATAATTGCTTTTACCGTGGTCCCTGGAAGGCTCAGGGTCCTGTAGGGGCTGTGCAGGAATAGAACAGGGCACAATCCCAGTCCCCAAAGGGTTTGAGGGCTGTCAGACTCCTGCACCAGCCAGACTGACACCACCACAGACACACTGATTTTAATTGGGGAAAACAAAAAAGAAATTTATAGGCTTCTTTTTCAGCTGCAAATTAAATTTCTTCTGTCTTGTCAACGGCTTTTGGATGGCCACTGCAGAAGGATCCTTCTGGTGAGACAAAAAGGCTGCAGAAATAATAGAAATGAACGTCTGCAGCTGAGGAGCTTGACTGAGACTTGAAAAGTTTGCTTTGGGTGGGAGCCAGGTCCTGCTGAGGTCTGCAGGAGTTTTGCTCTTGGCCTCGGTGGGGCCGAGCTTTCACCCTCAGAGATCATGTCCTGAGGAAGAATTTAGTCTAAAATAATCCTCAAAACTTGTGTTGTTTGACTCCCATCCAGGGGTTTTTTTGGAGGCTGAGTGGCTTTGTTTTTCTGGTTGACTTGGGTTGGTCCCCTTGGCATCTCCCAAGGATGAGCTCCCAGCGGAGGGCCAGGAGGCACAAGGGAGGGTCAGGCCTCAATCTGGGCTCCCAAACCAACAGGTTCTTTAATGTAGGGGGTGTAGGATTTGTTGGGTGTGTGCTGAAGCTGCACATGTTTGGAGGGAGCCATAGCACATGAGAGAGTCGCACCAAGGTGACAGCCAGGACCTGGTGGCATCACTGGGGGTAGGGGGTCCTTTCTCCCCTCTGCTGATTTCCCACCAAGCAGGCCTTGGAAAGAGGAAAGAGTGAAATGGTAAGAAGCACTTGGATTCCTGTTCTTGATGATTTTCCCCTCCTGTTTTTCAGGACATGGTGGCAGGAAAAGCAACTTGTCCAATTCACAGCCCTGAAGCTCCTGGGGATGCAAGGCTGGCTTTTCCTCCACCTGCTATAGTATCCCACTTAAATAGTACATAATTATCAAGAATTAAGGTTTGCCTCCTGAACTCGATTGGTTCCACAGCAGACCCTGAGAAATTAATTTCTTTTTTTTTTTCTTTTTAACTGAAAGAGGGTGTGAAATCATTTTTACATGTTCCTTTTGGAAAACCTTGAAAGCTGTCTAATAAATAGATCTATAGTGTATAGGCTTTCTTTGGCTGCACTTGAAGTTGTCCAGTGTGGAGTGCATGACTTAGACTCGAAAAATAAATTAATCTGTGAATCAGTGACTGCAATACAGGGACTATCAACCACCAAGAGGCTCCTTGAAATCTCTGCTGAGCCGGCCTCTCTGAAAACCGTGGCCTTGCGTGGGGAAGAATAACAAGAATAAAAGGAAATCTGAGAATTATTTGTCTTGTAATTATTTTTAGAAAAAAATAATTTCTCTTTTTTGCTGGGAGAACTTTCATTTTTCCCTGCTCTCAAATAAAGCAGTGAGATGGTCCTGCTGTGCCTCAGGCTGTCCTCTTAAAAAAAAGGAAGGGCTAAAAAGATGGACCATCTGGAAGCCTGTGCAGAAGGAGCGTGCCAGAGCAGGCTGACGTGCAAGAGCATCCTTTGGATGTATTTTTGAACACTGGTCAATCCACTGAGGGCTTTTTTTATCGTTGTTTTTTTGTCATGAGTTGATGGCAACTTCTCAGAGGCTTTTGCAGCGTGTTGCAGCGCTGGTGGTTATTCCATGAGAGGCTGGAAGGGAATTTTGGGATGCGCTGTTTCTCCCTGGAAGCAGCCTATGACAGGCACCAAAACCTCCCCCAGCTGAGTTTTGGGCTGAAATTCCAGCTGGGACTGGCTATTCCTCCAGGTCAGTGGTCTCCAAACTTCTTTTTCTTATGCTCCCCTCTGTGCAAAAACCATTTTTAAGCATGCACCTCAGCTGTGTGTGTGTTTATAAATTACATCACATGCTACTGCCATCCAGGTATTTCCTCCTGCTGCACTTTGGATCATCTCGTGCATCCCACTTTGGAATCACTGCTCCAAGGGATGATGGCACAACCTTCACCCCATCTCCTCTTTATTGAGACCTTCCTCCTCCTCCTCCCATTTTGCTTTTTTGTCTTGAGAGGTCTGGATCCTGTGACTACAAAGGGTGGAGTGGGAAGTTTTCCATTCTGCTGGACTTTGCAGGACTGATGCATTAATCAGCAGGCTTTGCTTCATTTCTGCCCCCCAGAGATGGGCAGAAATTTGCCCACATTCCTGGGAAAAGGGATGAATCTCCAGCACAGGCAGCATTCTTCTTCTTAGGTTGTGTCCTCAAGTCCCAGCCCTGGACTTGATGCATCCCTAGGGAAACAAGGCAGATTTAATTTTTTTTTTAGGAAATGCTGGGGAAATCTGGTTTTTTGTAATGCTGCTGGTTCTGGGTTGATGGTTGACCTGGACAATCATAAAGCTCTTTTCCAACCTTAATGTTTCTATAATTTTTGGTGGAAATTTTCGTGCCCGACCGAAATTTTGGTGGAAATTTTCATGCCCGACCAGCTCCACCTCCTCAAATACTCCCAGTGTTCCAAGCAGGCTCCATGAGGAGATGATTCCTGGTCCTTTGGAGGGTGGTGGAGAGGGACATTTGAAGGCTGGTGATTTTTTACAAGGACAAGTGATGGCACTTTCCCTCCTCTCATCGTGGCCCCTGTAGAAAGTGCTGAAAGACTAAAGGGCATCACAGTGTGGGGGCATTTGTGCTGTTTGTTTCTCCAGCCATATGTACAGCTCAGTCCTTTTTATAGTGCCACATATGGCACAACCAGAATTGAATTTTTCATCAAAATTGATCTGACCTGCATCATCCTGTTGGCTTTAGCAGAGCTAATTCCAACAGTCTGAGATTAGGACTGAAAATATGGCCCAGTTAGTGGAGCAGCCATGACTTCCCAGCCCTGAGGAGGTGCAGATTCTTTGCTTCTTTTTTCTGCCAGGGTCAGGATTAAATGTGTGAGATGGTATTTCTTGTTGGGACTCAGATGTTTATTAGTTCTTATCTCAGTTACAGCCTCACAAACCCTGAGTTCTACAGCACTTCACTCTAACAAACTAAAAATGGAGCTCCATCTCTCTCTACAAGGCCTTTTAAGGATAAACTGTCCAATTAAGAAATGAAACCTGAATTATTTTTACTTTTGACCCAATAACCAACCACCCATGGCCTGCAATGTGGACTTTTTTATCCAATTACACAAAACCACCCAAACCCATGGAGAAGAAGGTGAAGAATAAGGATCAACCAGCCTCTGCCCTAAAACCTCCATCTTGTTTATATATATTACTATATTGTAAAACTTTAGACTTTAAGTTTCCCACCATGTGGTATCACACACTTCTATTCAAACTCCACAATCCCAGATTATGGCAAGAATTGAGTTCTACCACTCATTCAGATAGAATTGAATTCTATAATTCAATTTTGGAAGCCTTCTCCATGGCCTCAGGTCAAATGCAGTGTTCTCTTGGGGGTCAGTGCCGGTCAGCACAGAAAGTCTGAAATTCTCAGCAGCCAGGGTTGCAAGAACTTTGCCCAGTTTGTGCTGTTCACACATGGCGCGTGGTGGAGGCTGACACAGGCTTGGATTGGTTTTGTCTTCCATGGGATGTGGTGCAGGGGGAGCAGGTGCCCACAGCAGCCAGGAAAGCAGCTCTGCAATGCTGGGGCTGCTGGCTCTGGCTGTGCTCTATGGAAAACAGGAGGCTGAGGGTGCTGCAGTGTCCCAGCCCTGGGCAGTGGGGTGCTGAAGGCTCCTGTGTCACTTTGGAGCTTCACACTGCAAACTGGGCCAACAGCAACGCCAAAATCACTGCAACTGGTGAGCTAAGCCTGCCCTTGTGCTCAGAGGGGGAAAAAACCCTTTGGTGGTCCCTAAATCTCCCCTCACTACAGCCAGAGCTTCTCTCTTCATCTTGGACTCTCAAAGGAAGAAACAGCTCTGATGGGCTGCTGACAATTTGAGAAGATTAGAAACTGTCCTACAAGATTAGGAAGATGCAAAAATGGGCTGTAGCTACTTTCTTTCCCAGTGCTCTCAGCTGCAGCTGAGAATCTAGACCAGACTTTATTTTTGGCAAGGGGGAAAAAATAAATCTCCTTTGATACTGTGCAAAAAAAAAAAAAAAAAAAAAAGGAGGAGGAAAAAAAAAAAGCAAGTAAATGTTAAGCCTTGTGCCTTGAGCAAGGATCTCTTCTGCTGTGCAGCAGCAGCATTTTAGAGCTGAAATCCACTTGCTTTGATCATTGATGGGAAAAAAAAAAGACATAAAAGGGATTTATTGTGAAATAATGGATTTGATCCCTGGTAATCCTTTCTTTGGGATTAGACTTGGAATATTATTTTTGTGATCTCTGGAATTAGACTATGCTGGCGTAACAAACCAGAGCATGTGAGTTGCTCTGCAGGATGAGGGTGAGCTGTGAATAGAGAATTACTTGCACAGAACAAAGCAGATGATGAATTTACAGTTCTATTTTTGATTACTCAAGGCCTACAGGCAAGTCTAAAACCCAGCATAAAACCAACCCCAAGCCAAGGCAGAAAAGACCCCAGACCTTCCCTCCTTTGCTTTAACTGTTGGTTAGAGCTCCATTTTTGAGGATTTTCCCATTCATGGGGATTTAGGAGCTTGCACCCACTCCTGTTGGTGTTGCTGTGGACATGATACTTAAAATGTCCCTGGAAACCTCCTTGCTGCAGGTTCTAGTGCATGGCCACAGTGCTTTCCAGGGAAATTGGGCAAACCTGGCTCTCTCTGCCCAAAGGGTGAAGCACAGGCAATGTGCTGAGAAATCTCCCTGGGCAGGTCGTTTATGGGGCTCTTAAAACAGAATAGGTGCAAAATGTGCTGTGAGACCTTGATGTGGAACTTTGAACTCCCAAATCTTTCAAAAAGAAGCTGTTTCAAGGAATTTATCCCAGTTTTCCTGCCAAATTTCAGCTTTCTGTCTGCACTCAGGGGTAGCTTTTAAACTGGGAGGGAATTCTTCAGTGTTGGGCTTTGAAACAGCTGATATTAAAAAAAAAAAACCCAAACCACAAAAAAAAAAAAAAAAAAAAAAGGCTGTGGTCAGAGAGGAAGCTTTGGAAAAGGGAAAAATATTAAATATTCACTGCCTGTCCCATTCCTGGGTGTGCTGCTGGAATGGCAAAAGTCATTTTGTCACTGAACTTTGCCCAGGCTCCCAACCTCACCCTCAGCTGTGATCCCAGGGTGGCACAAAGGCATGGCTGAAGGAGGATTAAGGGAATGAGCTCTGGAGAGCCCCCTTGGCATCAGGGGCTGCTGCTGTGGTGCCCTGTGCCAGCTGCTTCTCCAGGGCCAGCTCCTCTTTTGGGAGCTGTGGAGAGCCCAGGACAAGTTATCAGCTTCCCCAGCACTGAATTTCCTGGCAAAATGTCACCTCCTGAAAGTGCTGGGGGTAGGATTGCTGTGCTGGCTCTCTGCATTTGGGGAATTATTCATGGAGTGCTCGGATGGGGATCCCTCCCAAAAACCACTTGCAAGGATTTCTGGGCAACGTGATCCCCTAGGAAGCAGTCAGTGACTACAACCCGTTTTCCAGAGGTAAAACAGTCTCCTGTTCCCTCTGGGAGATGAAAAATGTGCTAATCCTTTCCATTTTTGGCTCAGGGAGGGTGAGCTACCTTTCCCAGCGTTGGAGGGTTATGGATGAGGAGCCTGGAGCCCATCCTGCTTGGCTGAGGCTCAGGAGCTTTCCTGGAGCTCTCCACGTCTGGAGGTGGTGCTGACAGCCCTGGGCACAGCCTGCAGCTGGCACCACTCCCCTGGATCTGGCTGTGCCACCTGGATTCCCCAGATCCAAGGGCTGGCAGCACAGCAGCTCCCCTTGGAATGCTCAGGGAAGGATGATTCAGGTCCATGGGATAGGGAGGGGTGGGGTAGTGCCTGTTTTGCCTGCTGGCACAGAGCTGGGGGCTTTGCTGGGGATGGTGCTGCTGATGGGGAGTGCCCAGCAGGACCCTCACCCTCACTACAAACCCTGGGGGTGATGCCTCAGGTTTTAGCTTTTATATATTTCAGACTCTGTGCTGCTTTAATGTGTGGGTCTGGGCTTCACATTAAGGGATGGTGAGCTCTGTGCACAGAGCAGGGAGACAAAACAATTCCTGCTCCAGCTGGGGACCAAGGACAAATGATCCAAATTGTCATGGACATATTTTCTGAAAAATCCTTTTGCTAGGATTTTTTCTCCTGAGAAGCTGAGAAGCCTCAGAGGAAAAGAAAAACAATAATTATCTGCTGCTGTGGAATGCAACAGGTGGATCTTGGATTGGTTGTTTCTAATTAATGGTCAATCACAGTCAGCTGGCTCAGACTCTCTGAGAGTCATGAGCTTTTGTTATCTATTCCTTTCAAGCCTTCTAATGAAATCCTTTCTTCTATTCTTTTAGTGTAGTTTTAGTATATCATTTACTTTTAATATCATATCTATCATAAAATAATAAATCAGCCTTCTGAAACATGGAGTCAAGATTCTCATCTCTTTCCTCATCCTGGGACCCCTGTGAACACCACCACACAAATCTCAGGCCCAAGAGCACAAACACCGTGGGCTGAGGAGAGAAAAACAAGCAAGATGAGACCCCATAACCTAAAGCTGGAATTGGGCAATGAACTCCAAGATGCAAATGGAGCAGAACTGATCCCAGTGACAGACCCTGTGACCAGGTGTCCATTTTGGGACCATTTTGGTTCATCTTGGGTGCAGCCCTGGCTGGGCTCTTGTGCTGCCCAAGGTGGATCCATGGAGGAGATCCTTTTAATAAATCCCTGCTTTATTCTTCAGCTCTATCCAGCCTTCCCAAGGCATCAGTGGTGCTCCAGCTCTGCCTGTCCCCCTTCATGTCTCTCACTGCTTCCTTCCCTTGCAGCCCCCTGCATGCAAAAACCACAATTATGGTGATATCAGCTCTAACTCAGCAAAGGATCTGAGCTCCAACCTTCATTTTCTTTCTAGATTTGGACTCCTTGATCCTAAATTCCCTGGCAGCAGAGTGGTGATGCTTGGGAATTTTCTTGGAGCTGATGGCAGAGTAGCCTGCCTGCACCAGGGGTTTGTGCCAACCCAAGTCACACCTGAAGGATCAGCAGCTCATGGTTTGGGCTCTCTGGAGCAGAGACCACACAACTATTTACAAGAATGTGTAGCAATAGAACAAGGGGGAACAGCTTCACACTGAAAGAGAGGAGGTTTAGAGTTGAAATTAGAAACAAATCCTTCCCTGTGGGGGTGCTGAGGCCCTGGCACAGGGTGCCCAGAGAAGCTGTGGCTGCCCCTGGATCCCTGGCAGTGCCCAAGGCCAGGCTGGATGGTTTATTGGAAGGGGTTCCTGTTCACAGCAGGGGTTTAGGACGAGATGATCTTTCACTCTTCTTTACTTTCAGGGAGGTGTGTGTGTTTGGGCTATTTGTGGGCACAGCCTTGCAAAAAACCACCTGCCTCTTGTGCTCTGAGCTCTGGCAAAGTTTTGAGGGCTGAAATCTAGAGAGATTTATTTTTTTGAGAGCTGAAACCTAGAGAGATTTCTTTGGTTTCCAAAGAAACCTTCACCCTTGGCCTTTATTTCTACCTTCAGTTGTTTGGCTTTCAGAGCTCCTCTCTACAGTGGCTTGAACCAAAACCACTGACTCCAGAAAAATCCAAGGAGAAATAACATTTCAGCATCACTATCAGATCTCTATTGTCTTCACTCTCAAAGTTCTCTTTCCCTTTCACTGGATCCAGGAGAAAGAAAATACTCGGAGCAGTTGCTTTGCGTTCTTCCCATTCCTTTTTTTCCCTTCCTCCCCTTCAGGGTGAGTCAGGGTGCTGAGGTTCTTGGAGAGGCTGGGAAGAGGAGAGTGCCTGATTTCCTGATCTCCAGGGGCACACAGAGTGCCAGCATCTGGTCACAGCTGCAAGAAGCAAAAATTACAGGTGGTGTTTATGGTCAGGAAGAATTTCCATTTATTGGCCGTATGGGGCATTCACAGATCCTGTAAGACAGAAAAAAAGGCTCAGTTTTGGTTTTTTTTTTTTTAAATTAAAAGTGTTTGATAGAAGAATAAATCCAGATGTACCCCTGGGGAAGGACACTTGTTTTCCAAAATCAGGCCCAGTTCCAGCCAGGGATGAAGATTTATGGCACACACTGAGGTTGTCTTGATCCTGTGATCTGAGGGTTGCCAACCTTTGCCATCTCTCAAAATATCCATTAATTTCCTTTTTATAATATTTTATTTACCATTATATTTCATTTATCATTATATTTTTTATTTCATTATTTTTTAATTTAATGATATTTTATTTATCATGGGGTTTTTTATTTATCATGATATTTTATTTATCACACTGCTTATCTGGGTTGGTGAATTGTTGAGTATTATCCCATTATAAGTCAAGGTAGGTCTGGTTTCTACTCTGGAAACACCCAAAACAAATTGCTTTTAATCAAAAATGACATAATAGAGAATGAGTGTAGACACTGTCCCACCTGCCTGTCCTCATCCTGTGAAAGCCTCTGAGCACAGGATAAAAACAGTACAGGGAAGATAAAAAAATCCAGTCAGGAAGATTCCATGGCCACAAATCCATTGATTTAGAGTCAGAGTCCTCTTTAGCATGAGCTGAAGAAAACCCAGCTGAAGGAAACAGGTACAGGCTGCAGAGCAAACTGGTGGTCCAAGCTCTAGGACTCATCTATAAATTATAAAAATCCTCCCTTGGCTGATGGTGCCAGGCTACAAAATGGCATCAGCTTCTGCAGGGGCAGAGGAACACCTGGGTGCAGATCTCCTCCAACCCCCCAGGCTCCTGGGCAAGCTGCACCTGCCCTTTAGGGTGTGTTTCAATAACTGATATTGAAAACCCTCCATGACAAGCAGAAGCTGATGGGAAGCATTTCTTCATTCTCACAAACCACCACCCGCCCAGATACATTTTATGAAGTCTGGGAACCCAAAAAAAGCTGAAGTTTAGTTTCCATTGCTCGTTGGTTGAGTTTTGCAGAGTCATTTTTCTCGCCTAAAAGTGGAGCAGTTTTCTGCTCAAAGCTGTGCTACAGACCTGATTCCTCTCTGTGGCCTGCTCACCTTGCAGGCAAGGGCAGAGCTTGCTGATCTAGCAAGCCCTGACTGCTGCTTTTCCCCACCCCATCACTTGAGAGGGTTTCTCAGACACACCTGCATCATGACCTCGATTTTGATTATCAGTCTCATGAGGGGTTTTTTACAGGGAGGAGGAGGAGGGGAGGTTCTGCTCCTCTCAGCCCCAACCACAGCCTGCAGAGCACCCCCAGCCCTGCTGAGCAACTCTCAGCCGGTGGAATGTCAGAATAATGGCCCAGTGGAAGTAAAATTACTGATTTCTGAGTGAGTCTTTTCCTTTGGAGTAACACTGACCTGCCAGGGGAAACCTTGGGGTTAAAACAGGGGATGTTTCATGAGGTCTCAAGTGCTGGTGCTGCCCCTGGGTCAGGGCAACCCCTGGGATGGATCCAGGCTGGGGATGAGCAGCTGGAGCAGCCCTGGGGAAGGCCCTGGGGGTGCTGGGGGCAGAGCTGGGAGCCAGAACCCCCCCGTGCCCTGGGCTGAGCCCCAGCGTGGGCAGCAGGGGAGGGGGGGATTCTGCCCCTGTGCCCTGGGCTCAGGTGAGACCCCACCTGCAGAGCTGCCCCAGCCCTGGGGCCAGCACAGGAGGGACCTGGAGCTGCTGCAGAGAGCCCAGGGCAGGCACCAGGATGGGCAGAGGGATGGAGCAGCTCTGCTGGGAGGAAAGGCTGGCACAGCTGGGGCTGCTCACCTGGAGAGGAGAAGCTCTGGGGTCACCAAACTGTGACCTGAAAGAGCTGCAAGAAACATGGAGAGAGATCCTTTAGAAGTGATGGAGTGACAAGGGGGATGGCTTCCCACTGCCAGAGGGCAGTTCTCTTCCGTTCATTGGGCAGTTTTCTTTATCTCTCCCACAACCAATCCTCCCTCCAGGAGATCTCTGCTGTTCCTGGGCCATTAATTATTAATTATCTTCTGTTCCTGGGCCATTAATTATTAATTATCTCCTCTCCATGGCCAGTGAGTGTCCCTGCATGGCTGATCCAATTCCATCATCCCATGGGGAGATGCTCCGCCCAGGGGAGGAGCCAAGCATTCCTACCTGGGTCCAATCTGAGGTTTGGGACAGCCCAGCAGCCTTTGCCCAGTGCATTGCCAGAGGAGCAGCTTCTGCTGCCCTGCATGGCCAGAGGGAGCCCAGGCCCATCTGCAGCAGCCCTGGAGCTGCAGAGGAAAACTCCCCCCTTGTGCAGGATCCCTGCTCCAGCAGAGCCACAGCTGGCACTGCAGGAGGGCTGAGCCCCCATGGGATGGGGCTGTGCCACCACCCTGGCACACAGGGGGACAGGGCATGGTATGACTCTGTTTATCTTTTTGTACTATTTTATTTGTATTTTTAATTTTCCTAGTAAAAGAACTGTTAGTCCCATATCTTTGCCTGAGAGCCCCTTAATTTCAAAATTATAATAATTTGGAGGGAGGGGGTTTACATTTTCCATTTCAAGGGAGGCTCCTGCCTTCCATAGCAGACACCTGTCTTTCAAACCATCAAAGAGAGATGGTCTCTGGAAAGATCTAGCCCATTGCTCAGGAGCACCCAAAAAAAGCCAAAATGCTGTGAGGAATCACCAGCAAAGGAAGGGAGAACACCACAATGCTGCAGCACAAATCCACCACACCCTGGGAGCAGTTTTAGTCTCCCCAGCTAGAAGGGAGGTAACAGAGCTGGGAAAGCTTGGGGACGGATGGAAGAACTGGAATGGGTTCTGTAGGAGGAGCTATTTAAGCCAAGTTGCCTATGACGGTCCTGCTGTAAGAAATTGGAGTGTAGCAGATGGCACCAAATTCAGCTGGAGACAGCCTCAGGTTGGGCAGGAGAAGGGTGCTGCTCTCAGGACACACCTTTCCCCTGCAGAGCCCCCTGGTTTTGGGGATGTAAGGAGTTTCTGTGAGTTTAAAAGGGTGATGAATGAGTTAATGAATGAGCAGGGTGCTGGTGGCTTCCAAAGTGACCCACTTCATAAAACCCCTGAGCAGCAAAAGAACCTGCAAGAGCCTCCAGGTGAAATTTCTCTGTTTTCATGTTTTCCTTGTTCCTACACCTCTCCCCGGGTTTTTGGGCAGAGTTCAAGGCTGGGTACTGGCCTCAGGGGATTTGCAACAATGCAGACATTGTCACGCTCTCCTTGCACAGGAAATCAAAGAGACCTTCCCTCCTGAGGACGGATTTGATGAGCAAGTGATTTCTGCTTTACATCCTCATTCAAGCTGAGCACCTGATGATGAAGCCCAGAGTTCAGAGACTGAGGGATGGAAAAATTCAACTCCCCCAAACCATTCTGTTTCAGAACACCTGTGCCACCAGGTTTCTGAGTAAAAGAACTACTTACAGGCTGCCTCAGGATCCAGCCACACAGCAGTATTGGCAGGATAAAAGCCAAGTCAGCCAAAATGCTGAATAAGCAGAGAAACCTGTGCCACTTGCAACGTGTTCTCAGCTTCTTTTGCCAGCAGAAAAGGGTCCTGGGCTTGTGGGTGATTCACTTTGTGTCACTTGGCTCCACCTCAGAGGTGAGGGTTTCGGAATTACTCACAGCCCCGCGGTAACGGAGCAGATCGGGTGATGCTGCTCAAGTTTTGCACCCTTTGAACCCAAAGAGTTTCTGGGCAGGTGACTTCAAAATGAGACCTCCACGCTCTTTTTTTTTTTTCCCCTCCCCCAGTTTGAGACAGGTTTCATTCCAGTGAGTCCTTGTTTCAGACTGGGTGGCTGGTATTGATTGGGACTCAGCAAAATAATCTCAGTTCTTCACTGGGAAGGGACAAGTGGGCTTCAATTATGGATGACACAGAACTCCTAACCATTACCCAGGCATCACAAATTCATTTCCAAAATCCCAGAGCCTGTCTTTTCTAATCCAACTCCCACAAGGAAGGAAAGGCTTTGGTGCAGACTGCTTGGGGGCCTGGGCATGGCTGGCAGAGATGGAACCAGGTGGAGTGAGAGGGCTCAAGCATCTAAAAAGTACAACCCTCTTTTGACTCAAGAGATGATTTTTTCCTCCCCTCCCTCAATTTCTTCCCCAAGGAAACTAGAATCTGACACACAAGAACAAAAGAGAAAAACCCCCAAGCCTTGCTTAAGCCATATATCCAAAACTCTTGCAAATGGAAAGTGTGTAGGCCAGAGAAAATTGTTTGTTGTGCCAGATATGGCTACTCTCAAGTCCCCAGGTGTATTCCTTTGCCCTTCTCTCCTTTAAAAGCTACAATGGACCCTGCACAGATGTGTTTTTAAAGGTGTAAAGAGCTGCCCAAGTAGCTGGAGGGATCAGCAGATACCATTGTGAGGACTGTGGTGCCTCAGCCTGGCTGGGATGCAGCTGTAGGAGAAAATACCCACCTTGATCAGTGTAAATGGATTTAGGAGGTGACTGCAATTGTGAATTCTCCCTCAGCCTGTGCTTTCAGCTGAGTGGAGGCTTAGTTTATTTTCGCCACTTCTCAACTACATGGCCACCTTTGTTTTAGCTGTGACGCCTCCTTGGCCAAGCAAATATTTTTATTAATACTCATCAGCAAAAAATATAAACAGATACTGAGTTAGAACCACGGGCTCAGCTCTGATTGTTTGACCTTTAGTTTCTATTGACAACAGCAAAGTAAACAATTTCTGTGGGGACTCAATGCTGATTTCTGCCACAAATAAATAAGAAAATGAGATGAACACAGTGAGCTTTAAGTTATTAAACAGAGACCTGAAGCCACTGAAACTGGGAGCTGCCCTGGAAGAATTGATACCTGTGGAGCAATGAGTGTCCCTGGCAAAATGCTGCTCTTTGCTCATCTTGCAGGTTGGATTAGGATGGATCTGCCCAGTGGTGTGGACTTGAGCTGAAGTGGACTTTTGAGAAGGGTGCCTGCCCTCCTGAGCAGTGCTCAGGGTGGGTTTTCAGAGCCAGCAGCTCCCTTGAGGAGCATGAATGGGCAGGGAAGTTCCTGTGCACCGTTCTGGTGCTCCAAGAAGGATGTGGAACTGTTGGAGCAGGTCCAGAGAAGGCACCAAGCTGCTGAGGGAACTGAAGCACCTCCCCTGTGGAGCCAGGCGGGGAGAGCTGGGGCTGTGAGAAGGGTGTGGGGAGACCTCATAGCTCCTTCCAGGGCATGAAGGGACACAGGGAGGCTGGAGAGGGACCCTGCATCATGGACTGGAGGGACAGGACACAGGGAATGGCTTCCCACTTCCAGAGGGCAGGGATGGATGGGATATTGGGAAGGAATTGTTCCCGGGCAGGGTGGGCAGCCTCTGGCACAGGGTGCCCAGAGCAGCTGTGCCTGCCCCTGGATCCCTGGCAGTGCCCAAGGCCAGGTTGGACACTGAGGCTTGGAGCAGCCTGGGATAGTGGAAGGTGTCCCTGCCCATGGCAGGGGGAGGAACTGGATGGTCTCTAAGTTCCCTTCAACCCAAACCATTCTCTTCATCTGTAATTTTATGATCCAAGCAGAGCAGGGAAGTCAAACCCCAGATCCCACTGCTTTATAGCCAGATAGGAAAACACTGAAACCTCAAACATAGACGAACCTGCAGAGAAAGTAAAAGGCAAAAAGCCCTGTTTTTAGCATAGCTCCTGCCCTCAGCAAAGAGCAGGAGGCAGGTGGAATGCTGCTGAGGCTGTGTGGGGATGGCTGGCCCAGCAGGCAGCCCAGGCCTGCTGTAGCTGCAGGGTTACAGCAGCCCCACGAGCCGCGCTGACCTTTCTGGAGCTCCCATCCCTCCCCCACAGCCTGGGACAGCTGTAAACATCCCCATCATAAAGACACAATTGTGAGATCCCATTTATTTGCCATTAGGAACCGGCCTGGCACGGCCCTGGGTTGCCCGAGGGGCTGGGCAGGCTGGGCCTGTCCCTGCCCTCCTGCCATGGCCAGGGACCATGGCAGGCCACAAACGCCTCTGGGCTGTCCCTGAGCCCCTCCTGGCGCCAGCGTCCCTGGGACAGCTCCTGCCAGATGAAAACAACAGCCCAATTCCCTCCTGGCCTCTCACCAGCTCTTCCCATCCCTGCTGCTCCCCCGGGTGCAGGGGCCGAGGGTGGGGAGGAGGGCAGGAAGTTGCTGACGCGGGCGGTTGGATTTGGGTTTGAACACCATCCAGAAAGGAGCACCAAATATTAGTAAACAGATCAGGAAACGTTTCCGTGTTGGGCAATAACTCTGCTTTTCCACAGCAGCCATCATCTCCAGTGGTTTTGCCACCAGGGGAAAAGACCCCATTTGGTTGCTTTGCTCAAACATCAGCGGAGAAGGTCGGGTGATGCTGCTCAAGTTTTGCACCCTTTGAACCCAAAGAGTTTCTGAGCAGGTGACTTCAAAACGAGACCTCCACACTCTTTTTTTTCCCCCCTCCCCCAGTTTGAGGCAGGTTTTATTCCAGTGAGTCCTTGTTTCAGACTGGGTGGCTGGCATTGATTGAGCCTCAGCAAAACAATCTCAGTTCTTCACTGGGAAGGGACAAGTGGGCTTCAACTACTGATGATGCAGAGCTCTTAACCATTACCAGGCATCACAAATTCATTTCCAAAATTCCAGAGCCTGTTTTTTTTCTCCTTCAGGTCCTGCCCTTCAAAGGCAGGTCTCTGGGCAGGTACTGCAGCAGAGGATTCTGATTTGGGTATGTGATGTATTTGTGGGGTGCTCTGTGGCAGGAAGGAATGATGAATCTTACTCCATGTTCTCAGAAGGCTAATTTATCATTTTATGATACATATTATATTAAAGAATACTATACTAAACCATACTAAAGAATACAGAAAAGATATAGAAGGTTAAAAAGACAATAATGAAAACTTGTGACTCTCTCCAGAGTCCCCAACACAGCTTGGCCCCAATTGGCCAAAGAGTCAAAACAACTCACAGCAGAATGCAATGGAACAATCACCTGTGGGTAAACAATCTCCAAACACATTCCACATGAGCACAACACAGGAGAAGCAAATGAGACAAAAATTTGTTTTCCTATTTTTCTGAGACTTCTCAGCTTCCCAGGAGGAAAATCCTGGGCAAAGGGATTTTTCCAGAAAATGTGAATGCCACAGGCATGGGTCTGATTCTTGCAGAGCACAGGGTGCATGCTCCTGGACATCCCAGGGGATTACAGGATCCTGCAGCCATGTCCAGCATCTCCACCATGATCCAGGCTGAAAAGGAAAGGATCAGGATGCTTGGCCTATATTGCTTTGGAAAAGAAGATTATGAAGCAGTTTCCTGGCCGTGTGGTGAAGAGGGAATTACTGAGTTCCATGGGCTCCTCAGGGCAGGGACAAAAGGCCTGTCAAGTCCTGCTGCTTCAAGCTGCAGTCAGTCCCATTAGGAAAAAGACATAGGAATGAATCAAGCACTGCATGAAATCCTGGTTTTACCCTTCCTCAGCATCCTGGGATGAACCCAAGCTGCTCCTCTTGCAACATGTGAGGGAAATAAAACAGTCCCTGATTCCGGAGGACTGAACTGCCCCAAATCTGTGTTTCTGTGATCTTCACCATGACTTCCACTCAACAAGTTCAAATTTAGGGGCTTGGATAAGAAGCCTGTGGTCAAGGGCTGGTTTTGGAGAGAAGACCTCGTTTTTGGGCACAGCACCTCCCACTGCAGGTGTAGAGGGATGTTGATGTGGGATGGAGGTGGCACCAGCATGAAGAAGAGGAGCTGAGATGATGAGGGGAAAATAATTTCAAATGAGACAATCCTGACCCACAGCCAACAGCAACCCTAAAAGCAAAGGAAGAAGAAGCAACAGAATTTGTCTTTTTTCATTTGTTCATTTTTTCATTTTTTCATTTCTTTTGTCTTTTTGTCTTTTGTTGAACTCCATGTGATGGTGTGAGAAACCATCTGATCTAACACCTCGTGTGACCAAGCCACTGTGACTGCATGAATCATCCCACACAGACACCTGGTGATGCTAAAGGTGACACTGTGACACCCACAGCTTGCCACTTATTTTGCCACTGGTGGTTTTCACTGATACCATCAGTGCTGCCTGCAATAACTAACAAATGTCATGTCCATTTGAGAACCAGGGTCTCCAGGGAGATGCCACCACACCTTGAGCTCTCACCATTTCAGTCTCCTTCCTACACCTTTGCCCTGCTTTTTCTGGTTTACCAAAATAAAGGGCCTGTCTCACTCCAACCTCTGCCATGGGCAGGGACACCTTCCACTATCCCAGGCTGCTCCAAGCCCTGTCCTTGGACATTTCCAGAGATCCAGGGTGCCACAGCTTCTCTGGGCACCCTGTGCCAGGGCCTGCCCACCCTCGCTGTCCATCCTGGGCATCCCTCAGCCCCAGCAGCAGGGATAACAAAGGGAGCAGGAAAAGTGGAGGCTGCAGGACCAGCTTTGCTATAAAGATGAAGCAGTGGATGGAGCTGGGCAGGGTCTGAGCCTGGAGCAAAGGAGGCTCAGGGGGCCCTTGTGGCTCTGCACAACTCCCTGCCAGGAGGGGACAGCCAGGGGGGGCCGGGCTGTGCTGCCAGGGAACAGGGACAGGACAAGGGCAAAGGGCCTCAAGCTGGGCCAGGGGAGGCTTAGCTTGGACAGCAGCAGCAATTTCTGCATGCAAAGGGTGAATTAGTTCTTATCTCAGTTACAGTCTCACAAACCCTGAGTTCTACAGCACTTCACTTTGACAAACTAAAAACGGAGCTCCATCTCTCTCTCTCCAAGGCCTTTTAAGGATAAACTGTCCAATTAAGAAATGATACCTGAATTATTTTTACTTTTAACCCAATAACCAACCACCCATGGCCTGCAACGTGGACTTTTTTATCCAATTACACAAAACCACCCAAACCCATGGAGAGGAAGGTGAAGAAGAAGGATCAGCCTCTGCCCTGAAACCTCCATCTTGTTCATATATATTACTGTATTCTAAAACCTTAAACTCTTAAGTTTCCCACCATTTGGTATTCCACTTCTATTCAAACTCCACACCCATAATCCCAGTTCCATCATTCCATTTTGGAATTCAATTTCAGGCCTTGGCAGGGGCTGCCCAGTGAGCTTTGGAGTCCCCAGTCCCTGGAGGTGTCCAAGGAAGGGCTGGAGGTGGCTCTGGGCTTGGGACAAGGTGGGCATTGGGATTCCATGGGCAGGGAGGGCTTTTCCAAGCTCGGGGATTCTGGGATTCTCTAAACACCGCCCAAAAGGACCCCGAGGGAGTTGCTGGTGCAGCCTCCTGGCCCAGCTGGGACGTTGATGCCAGGTTTAAGGAGCTTTGCTGGCCATGGGCTGGAGCTTTGTCGCGTGCTCAGCTCCTGCAGGGCTCATCTCCAGCTCTCCTCGCCCGAGGAAAGCGCCGAACGTGCCGGGGCGTTCTAACGAGCTTTCCAAATGGTTCCTACTCCTCTGCTCCCAGGCCAGGCCTGCATGGAGCAAACAGAGCTGTGCCGAGGCGTGGATGGAGCTGGAATCCTTCCCCAGCCGTGGCCAAGTGGGAATAAGAGTTACTTCTTTATAGCAGATGTGTAGCTCAAAGTTCACCATAAGGGCACTCACATCGAGAACACAGCGTGTATTGTTCTGCAAGAAGGCTCAGCTCAGCCCTTCAAAAGACTCTGGAACAACTAATTTCATTATTCAAAGAATAAAGTGAGGCAGAGGGAGCCAAAATTAACCCTCTGGCCGCTCCCTGGAAGCAGGGATTTCTTTAGCACCCTGTGCTTACAGATGCAGGCAGAAAATCTGCCTCACAGTGTCCCAGCTCTGTTTTTCTCACTAGTTTAGGAGTTGGATGTCTTATTCCTCTCAAAATGACTACCTGGACCCAGGCCAGGCTGAGCACCCCCACATGAAGCCCTCTGTGTGTACACTGCAGCAGCAAATATGGCTCGGGATTTTCATCTCCACTTATGACCTCCAGGGAAAATGAGAAGCAAAATATCTATATATTTTTTTAATTATCCATACAAAAAAAGATCGTTCTCTTACTGGCCAAATTAAAAAATAATACTTGCAGACAAGATGGAGAGAAGAAGACAAGTTCCACAAAAGGAAAATTCACCTATTTTTAGGCAGATTTGAGCAAAGAAAAATACACTCCTTCAAATTATGTCCCCTTCTTGGCCAAGGATCTCCTGACCATGTGGCTGGGGCATGAACTGTTCCTGAAATTCTCCCTGCCCGACCAAACTCCTCTCTCTGGAGCTGAGCTGCTCGCTCAGCATCAATCCTACCTGTGAGTTAAGTTCTAAGGGAAAAGCCCAGGACACCTAAAGGAAATCCACCCAGAGCAGGAGGTTGAGAAAGGCTCAGTCCAGGACCAGGACCATGTGCAGATGGGTCCCTTTCATTTGCTGCTTCACTTCCCACTTCCAGCACACAGTGCAGGGGGTGGAATTGAGATGAGCTCTGCAGAAACAGCCAGGAACCATCTCCAACCACATTTGGGGCAGAAACCCGGGTTTCTCCCCAACCCAGAGCTGCTCAAAAATCCTTTGGCGAGTCCCTTGGCAAGGGCTGGAGCTGTGATGTGTAACAGGGATTATTTACACTTGCTCCCGTCCTGCTGTGCTTGCAGCTTGCATTCCCAAGCTGGCCCCCAGGACTGCCTTTTAAATCAAAGGAAAGTGGGATTTGCACTACCCAGGTGCGCTGAGGGAGGCAGCAAACCCCAAATGACTGGAATGAGGGGTGCTGATGATCTGATTTGGACCAGACTCGCTCCAGCTCTCCCTGGACAGAGCAACAGCCGCGCTATTGCAGCATCACATCTGGGAGCAGCTGGAGAACAAAAATCCCTTTGTCCCGGCGTGTTCCCGAGGCTCCAGCCCGCCCGTGCCGGGGAATGTGTGAATGGTTTGCTGCAAACGGGAGCGGCGGCCGTGCCTGGCTAAACTCGAGGTGCTGAGCCGGGATTTTCTGCGCTGGAGAAGGTGGCAAAGTGTGGGGAATGGATTTATAGAAAATTTTAAAACCTTAACAGAAGGCTCATACAGTGTGTATTCGCATGTAAACTTTGAGATAAGAAATGCTGACTTGGAAATGCTATAGAACAAGATATTGGTAAGAGAGGAGTAGAACTAGAAACAAGTTTCAAAAGGTAGTTTTCTAAATAAGACTAGATACTTTAGAGAAATGGAATTAAGAAAGACACATTGAGGTAAGATTTACGAGGGGTAATTTTAGATTATTAGTTTTAAGGTATTTTCAGCATAGTGTAGCTAAAGCTGATAGAAAGATAAGAAACATTTATAGTGTATTGTAAAATATAAAGAAACACTTATAGTGTATTGTAATTAAGAAACAGTTTCTGATTGTGATGGTGTGAATTATAACATCTGTATCATCTCGCTCTTCTCATAAGACTAAAAATAGAATGAAAAGTTTAATAGAATAATAGAATAAAGAATAAAAGAATAAACGCCTCTCAGTTACCCCATCTCTGGGTCAGAAAAGAACATAATCCGACAGCAAAGCAGAGTGGCCCATCCCCTCCTCTCCCGCCAGCTCATCCCCTTTCCCTGCGCTCTGGCTCGGGAACCAGCTGCCGGGACAGAGGCTGACCTATATCCAGTATCCAGCTCTGACTGCCCACCACGTTTTGTTTTGTTTTTAAAAACCATTTTCCCCCAGATCTGGTCTGAAAAAGGACGGTGAAACCCTCGCCCGGGGCGCTCGCATCCCTGCAGGGAGCCCTGGGCGCGCAGCCCGCGGCACGGGGGAGATGCGAGCGGCTGATAGCGCTGAGAAAGGAAGGATGTCGGGCCCGGCACAGGTGAGGGAGGAGGTGCCGCTGGGCTGGGCTGCAGCCCTGAGCACGGCAGATAATGTCACGCTGAGCTGTGGTTGACCGCAGCGGCCCCGTGACCGGGCGGCAGGGGCACAGCGGAACGGGCTCGTTTTCCCACAGCACGGCTCGCATGGGCATGGGTGAGAGCCCTCGGCACTGAAAACCCTTCCCCAGATGTTCGGGGGTGAGGGTGACAGACACACACATCCGTGGGGTGAAAATTGGGAAAGGACCAGAAGCCTTTCCAAGGGTCTCTAGGGGTTTCATCACCACAACCCCCAAGACCACAGCACCCTGCCCTGCACCCCTTTATTCAACACAAAATTTCTCCAGTGCTCAACCCATGCGAGCCCTCGACACTGAAAACCCTTCCCCAGGTGTTCAGGGATGAGGGTGACAGACACACACATCCGTGGGGTGAAAATTGGGAAAGGACCAGAAGCCTTTCCAAGGGTCTCCAGGGGTTTCGTCACCACAGCCCCCAAAATGACAGCGACCTGCCCTGCACATGAAATTTCTCCACTGGGGTTGAGCCAGTGCTCAACCCATGCAAGTCCTCAGCATTAAAAACCCTTCCCCAGATGTTTGGGGATGAGGGACAGCCACACACACCCAGCTGGGGTGAAAATTGGGATGAAAACTGGGAAAGGATGAGAAGCCTTTCCAAGGGTCTCCAGGGGTTTCATCACCACAACCCCCAAGTTGACAGCACCCTGCCCTGCACCCCCTTTACCCAACACAAAATTTCTCCACTGGGGTTGAGCCAATGTTCAACCCATGAGAGCCCTCAGTACTAAAAACCCTTCCCCAGATGTTTGGGGATGAGGGTGACAGCCACACACACCCGGCTGGGATGGAAATTGGGATGAAAACTGGGAAAGGATGAGAAGCATGAGGTTCTCCAAGGGTCTCCAGGGATTTCATCACCACAACCCCCAAGATGACAGCACCCTGCCCTGCACATGAAATTTCTCCACTGGGGTTGAGCCAGTGCTCAACCCATGCAAGTCCTCAGCATTAAAAACCCTTCCCCAGATGTTCGGGGATGAGGGACAGCCACACACCCCCAGCTGGGGTGAAAATTGGAATGAAAACTGGGAAAGGATGAGAAGCCTTTCCAAGGGTCTCCAGGGGTTTCATCACCACAGCCCCCAAGTTGACAGCACCCTGCCCTGCACCCCCTTTACCCAACACAAAATTTCTCCACTGGGGTTGAGCCAATGTTCAACCCATGAGAGCCCTCAGTACTAAAAACCCTTCCCCAGATGTTTGGGGATGAGGGTGACAGCCACACACACACGGCTGGGATGGAAATTGGGATGAAAACTAGGAAAGGAAGAGAAGCATGAGGTTCTCCAAGGGTCTCCAGGGGTTTCATCACCACAGCCTCCAAGATGACAGCCACCTGTCCTGCACCCCTTTACATGAAATTTCTCCACTGGGGTTGAGCCAGTGCTCAGCCCATGCAAGCCCTCAGTACTAAAAACCCTCCCCAGATGTTCGGGGATGAGGGTGACAGACACACACACCCGGCTGGGTTTTCCATGGGATGAAAATTGGGAAAGGATGAGAAGCCTTTCCAGGGGTCTCCAGGGGTTTCATCACCACACCCTCCAAGATGACAGCCATTGTCCTGCACCCCTTTACCCAACATGAAATTTCTTCACTGGGGTTGAGCCATTATGGGGATTCTTGAATGAGTTAGAGATGGGACTTGTGAACTGGTTTTGATGATGTGGTTTATTTTATTTGTCTTTTATATAGGTAAGAAGGGTGAGTTTGGCTCACATCTTTATTGTATGGTTTAGAAAGTCATAAGACCCTTAGTTACAAGACTTTTTAAGGATTTATTGACTAATAAAACAAGGATATTTATGTTTTTTACTTTATCTTTAAATATTTCATCTTATGGATTCATGTTACAGTGTAAGCTTTCTTAGCCAATCATGTTATGACACACAAACCTACAGTACTGCATTCTAAATTCCTTGTTTACCCTTGTAACTACTTTTATTTTTATATCTCTAAAACTCTAAAACTCTAAACTTTCTTCTTTTTAACTTAAGGTGTCTTTGCTTTAAACTATAAATACACATTTTCACTTCTAGCACCTAAGTTTGGAAGCCTTTTCTGAGGTCTCAGGTAAAATCCTGTGTTTAATTCCAAGCTTGGCCTTACAAAGTTCTGAGAGCTCCTTGCATGCTGGATTCCAACAAGCGATAACTCTCCCCCTGTTTCCATTTATTTACCTCCAGGGGAGAAAGTTTGCTTGGATCTTCTTGAAAATGAAGCCAGTCACTCTCCCTCCTCCTCCTCCTCTTCCTCCTCCTCCTTGGCAAAGGGGCTGCTCCGTGCCCCATGGGGCTGATCCTGGAGGTGCCACCCGAGAGTGGGAATGAAGCACAAATGCCCAGGAGGATGCCAGGGAGGAGCTGCAGTGATCAGGGCACAGCAGCAGCAGAAGGCTCTGGGATTTCAGGGCTCCAGCTCTGCCTCACAAAGCGGCTTAGGGCCAGCACAGCTGAGCCAGGGGATGGATTAGAGGCAAAACCGGCTCTGGCTCCGGGGAAATCTCTGCACAGGGGCTCAAGGTGCTCAGAGAGTGCCATGGTCCTCCCCTGGGAGCAGCTGGGCTCCTGGGTCCAGCACAGCTCTCTGTGCCCTGTCCCAGCCTCCCTGTGCCCTGTCCCAGCCTCCCTGTGCCCTGTCCCCATCCCCTTGGAGCTGCTCACTCTGGCATTTGCAGCCCAGCAAACGCTGCCCTGGCCCAGGCAGCCACAGAGCCCCTGGTGCCAGGCTGGGGATGGTGACCCAGACACAGTCAGGGTGGCACAGACAGGGTCAGGTTCCTCTTCCTTGCACTGTCTCAAGGAGGAGGTCACACCCCACGCTGGTGCCACTGCAGCAGCAGAGACCTCTGCTTTCAGTCTGGGGCTGCACCAGCACAAGGCTGCCCCTCCAGCAAGAGGAAATGTGGTCACAGGGGTGCTTTCAGCTGGGCAGCACCTCCCACCTGCAGCTGACTTTTAAAAATAATTAAAAAAAAAAAAGAACCAACACAAAAACCCCCAAGTCTCCAAAACTAAATTAATCTCTTAAATTATTTTCATATGCTTGTGCAAAATCACAGCCCAGGTCTCTGGAGACAGAAGAGACTTGTCTGGTTGATTTCCTGGGATTTTCCCTGCATGGATGTGACTTTTGATGGCAGATCCATCCATTGCAGTCCTGTTCCCACATTCCCTGGTCCCAGAGTAAGAGCAGTGGCTGCACAGGGTGCCACAGGCCAGCCCTACCAGGGGATGTTCCCTGGGTGGAAATTACCACAGCTGGGAGCTGGAGGGCTTTGAGAACCCATGGCCCTGGCTTTCCTTGTGATGAGGAACACAAGAACATCGTGGTCTGGGAGCTGGGAGGCTCCAGCTCCAATTCAGGCTGTGCTTGTGGCACAGATGAGAGCAGACACAGCCATGCCCCTTGTCTGGGAACAAGCAGAGAGAGGCTGGAATGGATGGATCTGCCAGTTAGTCAAAAATCAGGGCAAATCCCAGGAAATCAAGCAGACAAGTCTCTTCTGTTGCCACCCTTCTGGACACAGTGGGCTCTTTGAGACATCACCCTGTGTGGGAATTCCACATCTCCCTGCTCCCAGCATTCCTGCTCCCCAGAGGAACACATCCAACAGCTTTTCCTCTCCACCTTAAAAAAAAAAAAAAAACAAAAACCAAGCAGTTTTTACCTAAATCATCTTAACCTGGAGGGATGCTGCAGAATTGGTAGACTGGCATGATATTTTCAGGAGGAATTCCTGCATGCAAAGGGTGCTCAGGCCTTGGCAGGGGCTGCCCAGGGAGCTTTGCAGTGCCCAGCCCTGCAGGTGTCCCAGCAAGGGCTGGAGGTGGCACTCAGGGCTCTGGGCTGGGGACAAGGGGGGGCTCCACGGGCTGGGAGGGATTTTCCCACCCCATTGATCCTGGGATCTGAGGAAGGAGCAATTTGAGACTCACCAGGATTTGAAAAAGCTCCAAATTGAAAAATCTCATGACTCAAAAACATCTCTGAATCTGTGATTTGGGCACTTCAAGGCATCAGGGTGACCAAAGCTGAGAGATTGCTGAAAGGAGGAGTCAGAGACATCTGCACTGGTCTGGCACTGCTGGTGTCAGAGGCTGATGCTGACACAAAGCCCCTGAAAGAGCATCACAGCCCTTCAGAGAGCAACCACTGAGCCAAACATGCCTCACATTCAGTTTTCTGCCTACTTTTTAAATTAACAAGTCTTAAATTCTTAGTGTCACTTAAAATACTCCACAAGAAATGGCCAAAGGCAGCAGTAAATCACTGTGGTCAGCTGGTGCGATACAGGATGTCAGATTTGGGTGAAATAAGAAAAACAGAGGCTGAATTGTGCTCCTCTAATGGTTTAAATCCTGTCTGCTATATTTTGTTATTTTCAGTGCTGTGGTAGAGAGGTACTAGACATGTGACACGTGATAGAAGAGGAAGGGCAAGTTAAAATGCCATTTAAAATAAATAAATTATTTCTTGCTTAATTTCTGAGGAATTTCTGAACCAATCCAGTGCCACCCCTGCCATGGCAGGAACACCTTCCACTGTCCCAGGCTGCTCCAGCCTGGCCTTGGGCACTGCCAGGGATGCAGGGGCAGCCCCAGCTGCTCTGGGCACCCTGTGCCAGGGCCTGCCCACCCTGCCAGGGAACAATTCCTCATTCCCAATGTCCCATCCAGCCCTGCCCTCTGGCACTGGGAAGCCATTCCCCTGTGTCCTGTCACTAGGACAAGGAGAAAATAAGGAGTTACCAAGGAATAAACTCTCCAGCTTCATGGATTTTTGTGCTGCTTCAAGTCAGGCTCCTCTCCTTGACATAATTTTCATGGGCTGTAAAAGTACCAGGAGACCTGGCAAGAGTGCTGGAGCTCTGTGCCTCTGCCTACAGCCAGGGAAAGTCTTATTTTAATCAAAGTAACCACTCTGAGCACAGATCCTGGAAAATTCAATTTAATTCCATCCCAGTAATTATTCCAGGGTGCTGATACATCTTCCTTTCTTTGTTTCTTGCAAGATGATGTTGATGTTAAACTCAAATTTGATCCATCACAGCAAAAATTCATAACAAATCTAGAGGAATTTTAGCAGCCTGAGTTTGAAATTGCTCTAAATGAGGCTTCACAGCCTCTGCAAGGCTCATGGCAGACTCAATGCAGCCATCAAAGTTGGAACGAGTGAATCCATCACCCCCACAGATCAGGAGAGGCTGAGTGTGAAGAATCATCTGTCCTGGACAATTGGGCACAGCTCTGGTAACCTGAGAATGAGAAACATAAAGGGAGTGGGGAGAGAAAGTATTTCATTGACCTGAATTTCACACCAGAAAGATCTGTGCTCCTGAGATGCACATCACAGAACCACAGGATGGTTTGGGTTGGAAGGGACCTTAAAAATCATCTCTGCCATGGACAGGGACACCTTCCACTATCCCAGGCTGCTCCAAGCCCTGTCCAGCCTGGCCTCCCACTCCCAAAGGTAAATCCAAACATTAACCATCAAGGCACCACAGTAAAATACTTACTTCTGGGAGGTGAATAGAGTGAAACTTGATTGTGAGTGGAAATTTAGAAACTGTACAGCTCGTTGTGTTTTATTCTCAGTAGATATGACTCGTCTGAAATCCAAAAAGGTGTGAGGGTGATCTCACATCAGCAAAGTGGGGCTTGCAAAATCCCAGACAGGTTCAACCTCCTGTCTCTGGATCACAAAATTCCATAATCCCTGAGGCTGGACAATCCCTGCCAGCCCATGGAGTGCCAGCTGTGCCCAGTGCCCACCTTGTGCCCAGCCCAGAGCACTGAGTGCCACCTCCAGCCCTTGCTGGGACACCTGCAGGGCTGGGCACTGCAAAGCTCCCTGGGCAGCCCCTGCCAAGGCCTGAGCACCCTTTGCATGCAGAAATTGCTGCTGCTGTCCACCCTACTAAAGCATGAGACTCTTACAATTTTCTTTTGATGATTCCATGGATTTCCACCCAGTAAACCATTGCTGTATCCCCTTGTGGGACTGTCAGCTTCCAAGGAATCTTGCTAAATCCAGGGGATTTTTCCACTGATTTTGATGTACCCTCAGCTGGCCACTGCTGAGACATTCTCTGCCACTGCCAAGTGTGGATGAGCTGCAAAGCACCCACATTTATGTTGCTGGCTGCATTTTCTGCTACTGGGTGTTACCATCTCTCCAAAGGAGGAAATTAGCTAAAATAACCAATTGTAACCCCTTACACTTTATTCAGCTTAACAGAGGACTCTATCCAGGCATGGCAAATCCAGAGAGAGCTTCTCCCTCAGACCAGTTTTAAGTCAGTACTTAATTTATTCCTGAATTTTTCTCACAGGTCGAACTGAGTGCAAACAATGCAGAAAGACTTGGCAGAAAAAGTCTTCTTTGAGTGTCCTTTCTCTTTGACTACCCAGTGTTTATTTGGTGCTGGTTGTACCAAACAGCTCCTACCCCTCCTGGTATTTGGTCAAAGATCTTGGAGGTGTTTTCCAGCCTCAGTAATTCCATATAAAGTGACAAAGTGACAAAGTGACAAAGTGTCAAAGACACACGGAGGGTTGGGAAGCTGCTGGCTCTGAATGCTAATGGTGCCTTCACCATAATTAGAGCAAGGGGATCCAGAGCTGCAGCTGTGCTGCTAAGTAGTGTCAGTAGAATTTTGGAAGTCCTAATCCCTCATCTGCCATGGATAATTGTAATGTCTGCATTTTAATCCCAGGATTGTGTTTGGCCATGTGAAGGATGTTACAGCCGGATTTAATTAACGAGTAGGATAAATCCCAACTAAAAGAGTCAGGGGAAACAGGCACCCATCTTATCAGTTCCCTTGGCCTCTGTGGCAACAGCTTATTATAATTGAAAGTAAAGAGAGCTTTAGGAGAAAGAGGGAGCTCTGCCCCAGATATTTCATTTAGGCAGTGATTATTTTATAGGGTGGCTTTAGAGATCTCTTTATTGAGATAACGGGTCTGACCTACACGGACTTATCTGCAACCTAAGACATATTGACATTCATCCACCAAATTACAGGCTGGTGATAATTCCTCCTGTGGCACCAGCAGCTGCTGGACTCAGAGCCCTGGCTGGCAGCAGCAACAGAAGCAGGAGTTGGATGGGGTTTAGGAACCCTTTCCAGAGCTGGATCTATTGTATTTGCAGGGACTGCCCTGATGAAGGCAGGAATGATGCATTTGATTTTATGTTTTTAGAAGGTTAATTTATTACTTTATTATACTATATTATATTAAAGAATATTATATTATACTATACTAAAGAATACAGAAATTTACTGAATGTTATAAAGATAATAATGAAAACTTGTGACTCTTTTTAGAGTCCCAACACAGCTTGGCTAATGAGTTAAAAGAACTCACACTAGAATTTAATTCGGTGATTATTTTTGGGTAAACAAATTTTAAATACATTCTACATGAGCAAAACACAGGAGAAGCAAATGAGATAAGAATTGCTTTCCTTTTCTTTGAGGCTTCTCAGCTTCCCAGGAGAAAAATCCTGGGCAAAGGGATTTTTTCAGAGAATGTGAGTGCCACATGGATCCAACTTTTCTCCCCCACTCCCACCCACAGCTCTCGTGAGCACCAGCAGCTCTCAGCAGGTAAGGCAGGAGAAAA
This sequence comes from Agelaius phoeniceus, assembly GCF_051311805.1. Classification (NCBI taxonomy): domain Eukaryota; kingdom Metazoa; phylum Chordata; class Aves; order Passeriformes; family Icteridae; genus Agelaius; species Agelaius phoeniceus. Next base: position 32,227,320 of record NC_135273.1, read on the forward strand.
GTCAGATGTCACAACCAGGGAACCTTAGCAGTGACACCTCTTTGTCCAAAAAACCCCCCCTGAACTGATAAAGAGGAACTTAAAGAACACACCACGATTTTGGTAGGTTTTATATAAGTATTAATTCCCATGCTGAGGTTGCTTTTGCAATCCACCAATACTTTACTTGCAGAAAAATAAACTTTGTGCTAACCAGACCAGGTTCCCAAACTGGATGCAGATCAAGGGGTATGAGCAGACTCCACAACAGCCATCCACAGCAATTTCAAAAAAGGAAAAATTTTTAGGGGACTGCTTTAAAAGTAAATATTTTGTATGAACCTCCACGTTAAAATTCACCAATGTAAATTAACTTGAGAGGCTTTGGGTAAACATGGAGATACACTCCAATACTTTAGGAAATCGCCAACAATTTCCTTGGATTTTTAAAAGAAGCCTGCAAAATATGCACATTTTGCTATTATTACCCTTAGGTAGTTTACTTTAAAATCCTTTTCATATAACATTCTGTTAAATTGAGCTGGGCCAAATCAAATAATAACAATTAGTACGTCTGTACCTCTGCTCTTCTGTGGCAGGGTGGGAATTTTGCTAATAATACCACGTACTTTTGGATGCACACAGATGTATTGAGTCAGGATTTTTAAATACCAGTGAAAATCCCACCGAATTACGTGGGATTTACTTCCTTCCTGTACACTGCTCCTGCCCCTGCTTACCAGGAGAGCTGCACAACTCACTGCTGAGCCAGGCCAAGGATGTTAGAAAATAGCTAAAAATGACCTGGCTGTGCTGGCCAGCCCTGGATGCTGCTCATGGCTGCCTGGAGGAATTTGTTATGGATACTGAGCAACCATCCCCTCTCCTCTTGCTCCCTGAGGATGGAAAATGCAGCCCCAGCAGGTCCTCCCAGCTGAGTACCTGGGAGTATCTCCATCTCTGGCACTTGATGCTGCTTGGTTTAGGCAGGGAGGGCACAATCCTCTGCAGGTGGCTGAGAATGATCTGCTGCACCTCCTCAGGGTCTGAGTCCAGGTGCTCACTGCCAAAGGCCACAGTGGTGTGCACCACGACTGAGGGCCCAATTTCAGGAGACTCTGGAAGAAAGAAAGGAAGGGGAGAGGTGCTTTTGAAGCATTGCTCATTCATACCTGCCTTCCACACATGCTCTGGCCACAATTGTGCCTCTGGCCTGGGAGTCAGTAAGAACAAAAATGCCTGTGGTACCACTCTGTTCTTCCAGATGGGAAAAAAGCACATGGAATAACACACAAGTCAAGGAGGACAATCTCTGCAACAGCCTGGCCTTGGACACTTCCAGGGATCCTGGGGCAGCCACAGCTGCCAGGGCCTCACTGTAAAAAAAATGGGTTTTTTATCTCATCTAAATCGACCCTCCCTCAGTTTAAATCCATCACCCTTTGTCCTATCACAAAAATTTGTTCTCATCTATGAAATCATAGCTCAAGTGCTGATGTTGATCCCAGCGGACTTGGAAAGGGCCAGGCTTTGTTATATTTGGGGCTGGCTGCAGGTTCTCTGCAGCAGGTGACTCCTGCCCCCTTGGCATGTTGGCTTGTCACCTTACAGATGTGGCCTAACAACCAGGAGCCAGGGAATTTGCCTGGATGAGGGGATTTTTGGGTGCCCCAATGAGCCCTGAGGATGGAGCAGGGACACCCCATGGGGTTATGCTGCATTTCAGCTGAGCTGGCTGTTCAGTCAAGTGATTCCCCCTCACTCCCTTACCCAGCAACTCCCTCCTTGGGAAGCCTCTCCTGGTTAGACCTTTGTTTGGACTAGCACATTCCTAGAAGAAGATTTTCTTTTCAGCAAACCAGTGTATTCTGACCCAGGAATCCACAAGGAAAGAGGTGCTTGAACACTTGCTGACCATTCTGGCTGTTAGGCACCAAGCTTGATAAATTCCTTATCTCTGCTCTGCCACTGAAGAAACCAGATCCTCAGGCTCCCCTCTGGGAAGATGACACATTCCAGCTTTCCAAAACGATTGTTGGAGTGCTCAGGGGTCATCCAAGGGCCACACCCTGGTCTCCAGCAGAAAACTGTCCATGGATGTGATAGGCCCACATCTCCCACAGGAGCGTTCTCCTCATTTTAGGGGAACAGCATTGAGTGTTTTTCTCACATTGCTGCCCAAAACCTGGAGCTGTAACGGGTCCCAATAAAAACCACGATGCATTTGTTTCCTGACCCTCAGGGATTTGTAAGCTTCCTGGGGAGATGTGTTTTTCCATCTGAACCCCATTCTGGTCCTGGGTAGCAGGAGGGGAAGGGTTTTTGCCATACCAAACAAACCCTGGAAGAAGAGAATGCTGCTGGGGCAGCATGGAGGGCAGCAGAGAAGCTGGACACCTCCAGATAGGCTGGAACTGCATCCCTGCTCCCTGGGAGGCTTCACACCCTGCCAAAAAAGAAATCAATGTGCAGGCCTCATAAACCCTACCCAAAAGTTCAAAAAAAGCAGTGATCAACTTTACTACACCTGGAGATCAAGAGAGGTGGAGGGTCACTTTCAAAATGCCACGCTGCTGTTTGGGAGGAGGGCCAGTGAGCTTCCCCATTATCCTCAGAAATTCCCGTGGTTCCTAAGGTCCCATGTTCTCCCTGGAATAAAATCTACTCCCTGAGAAGGCACATTTGGGAGGAGTCATGGAAAGAATGGCACTAACTTATTCATATTCAGAAACCCAGCATTTCATTAGCCTTACCAACAGTTTCTGATTATTTTTCTAAGAGGCAGGCAGGGCTGGCAGAGGATTACAACACAACTGGCTGTGTAACAAGGCAAAAACTTAAACAGTTCTTTAACTCCTTCATCTCCCTGAAAATTCTTATTTCAGGAAGGAATGGAACCTCCATTTCAAAATTGAAGAGGCTACTCAGGAATTATACAATGCCAAAAAACCTGCAAGGCAGATCTTCCCTTTGAATTACATAACCCCACAATCCTGGAGCAAAAGAAAGGAACCACTTCCCCTTTGATGTGTCATCTATCTTTAGTCCTCCTGGAATGCAGAGAGATGCAAAGACTGCAGTATTCCAGAAATAATTGATGCTGGAGAATTCCCAGTGTCCCCCCCGACCTGGTATAAATATGGATGGGGTGTTTGAGGCAGCCAATCCCACAAAGTGTTTAATATTCATGCACGGCACACGGGGAATTCAGCACACGCTTCTGGTGGGCTCTCCCTTACGTAACATCACCTCTGCAGCAGGCATGGGATTCTGCCCACAGCAGCTGGGATCCTCAGCTGCTGGGAAAAGCCTTCCCTCCTGGAGGCTCCTGGTTACACCAGGAATTGGTGGCACCAGGGAAATTGCTTTATCAAACCCACCCTGCTGTGTGATTACAACAGCGAGGCCGGTTTGGGTTTCACTGGTGCAACGCCCACGAGTCGGATGGCTCTGCTTTACTGAGTCGAGGCAGGGACTGCCACATCTCAGACAAGTGACAAGGACAGTCTGGGCTTCCAACAGCCTTTGCTGCTGGCCTTGGAGGGCTGGACTAGCTGCTTCAGGGAGATGTTCTCTGAGTCCCTCAGCAGAAAGCTCACGGGATCATAGAATCATAAAATGGATTGAGGATCATCCAGCTCCAAACCTTCTGCAGGGGACAACTACAAGAAAATAATTTTCTCTGGATCTCTACTGTTCAAGGCTGTTTATGAAAAAGCTATTATTTGAGGTGCCAGTGAGGGTGAGATAAGCCTCCATTTATTGTGGGTACATCAGGTGAAGAAACAACTGGAGAAAGTGACGGCTTTTAGGGAATGATGGCTGCCCTGGAAGATCTCAGCTGCCTCACCCAGCAATTCTGCTTTCTCTGAATGTTTACTTTTTGGTTGTCACCATCCTCTTCTTCAGATGAGTCCAAATAATCAAGGTTGAAGAACAAAAAAAGTGGGAAAATGATGAGTGGAGTGGAGTTAAAAGGGACAGCGAGGTGCTCCTGTGCCTCCCACTGAAATCTTCTGCAGGGCAGAGGAAGCACAGGAAGAAAAATGCAGATGCAAAATACTTGCATATGTTCTAAAACAAGCATAAAGGAACTTTTTATTCATGTGTTTTGGTTGCAGGACTTCACATGTAAATAAATTTCACACTCAACCTCCCTTGCCTGTGCTGTCTAAAGCCTGTCTCCTAGGAAGAGACACACACACACACACAATTTGTTCTTCTTGGAAAAATTTGCTCATATAAACAGAACTCTCCCACAATTCAAAGGAAATTTTCAGTGAGAAAGGTATGTGTCAACACTGATGTTCTGGTACTTTCTACATATTTGTTAACAATATGCCCCAAATAATGTGCTTTGTTCTTGGTTCAATTGCATCTGGAGACAGCAAAGCTGTTTGATAATTCCATCACAGTTCCATATTTGCTGTTCTTGGTGCTGGGGCTTTGAGACCACATGTGCAGAGAGGTGGGGAAAGTATGGGTGAATTCCTCCTTGACACTGGGAAGGACAATATCAGAAGGTCCTATTAATTATCAGGTATTTTTCATTGAACACAACAATGGCAACAGAATCTCAGATGCAAGAAAATCTCCAGCTGAATGCTGTCAGTAACAAGGAGACAATGCCAGAGGAAAAAATATCACTCTGTATTTGGCTTTCCTTAGGCTCTTTTTTCACATATTCACCTAAGTCTCTGCTGGAGAAAGCACATCAGGGTGGCTGCATCCTTATTTTGGCCAGTCCAGCCATTCTTCTGTTTTGTTTTCACTCTTTTCAGACCAACAGGCTAAATTCTTAGGGCAAACAACAAATGTGTGCTTGCACAGAGGAATGGAGAATCTCTCCTATAAGGAGGAGGCTGAGTGAGCTGGGAGTGTTCTGCCTGGAGAAGGGAAAGCTCTGGAGAGTTCTCAGAACCCCTTCCAGGGCCTAAAAGGGGCTTCAGGAGAGCTGGGGAGGGACTTGGGACAGGGAATGGAGTGCCAGGCCACAGGGAATGGCTTCCCAGTGCCAGAGGGCAGGGCTGGATGGGATATTGGGAATGAGGAATTGTTCCCTGGCAGGGTGGGCAGGCCCTGGCACAGGGTGCCCAGAGCAGCTGGGGCTGCCCCTGCATCCCTGGCAGTGCCCAAGGCCAGGCTGGATGGTGGAAGGTGTCCCTGCCCATGGCAGGGGGTGGAACTTTGTGTCTTTGAGGTCCCTCACAAGCCAAACCATGCTGGATTCTGTGACTCTGACTGGTCTGCAGGTGTTTTTTCTTGAGCTATTCTATGCCAGCCCACTCCTGGTAGGTGAAACACATTTAATAAATAAAACACACACTTCCTCAGCTGCCATCCTCCAGAAAGACAGGAGAAGGGTCTGTCTTGGGGGAATATTCTCCAAGCCCTACCAAGCACATGCAGCCATTTCAGGGACTCTCCCTGGTCACAGAAGCAGCCTGGCTGACTGAACTGGGCTGAGCAGCTCCCATTACCCAAGTCATCCTTGCTTCCAAAGCCTTGAGGAGAGAGCAGGAGCTGCAGAGTAATGGGTGACAGGAGACAAAGCGGCGAGTGCACGGATCACTGTTCAAACAAAGGAACCCCAGCTCTTTCTTGGAATAGCAACATTTTGATGTCTCCAATCCCCTGCCACTGGTCTCATAAAGGCAGTAACATAAACCATGTGCTGGGGGCTGATTTTCTGAGGGCCAGCCCGCTCTCATTGTGCGCTTCATTACAGGCCAAAGGCGACATGAAACGCCATCCGCCGCGGCCGGGAGTTAAACACTGGAGTTAAACACTCCCTCTGTTCAGAGCAGCAACACTCAATTAAACAGCATTTCTCATGCTCTGCACCCTCCATTGTGGCTGTGTTTAAGGGGAATAATGGGAGCACTGACCTATATTGCGCTTCTTGTTATCGATGGAGATGAAGCGCACGCAGGGATTATCGGCGACGTAGCGAGCAGCCCAGGGGACACCAATCCCTGTGCCAGCCTCATAGAACAGTCCCAGGGCATAACGGGATGAGTAGCTCACAGATTCCAGTTGCTGCTTTTGACTTTCATTAATTACTGTGAAAAGAGAGAGAGAAAAAAAAAATAAATAAAAAAAGGGGAAAAGGAAATCAGACAATCCCTCTCCGCTCAGAACATTAAATATGGGAATGCTGCGGTTAAGCTGATTATTCCTTCCTGAAAATGACCAGACTGCTAAAACTAAGAATTTAATATTAAGCCCTGTGCTTTGTGGTATTTTTTTTTTTTCTGGGACACCTCTTCATGAAGTTTTAATGGTGCATTATGTGGAGTGTGTCCTTCACACACGACCCTCCCCCAGCTGCTGGGGGTTCATCACCCAGCTCTCCCTTCTAACTTGAAATTTCCATGATTTTGGTGACTTTTTGTTTCAAATCTTCTCTCCAAGGGTGAATAAATAGCAATAAAATGCTTGGGTTCCCTCAAGGACATCAAGTAAATGGTCATATGGCTCGACAAGCACCAAAATGATTTCACATATCAAAAAAATGAACTCAGAGCCTCTTGAACCTCTGGGGAGAAGAGCCCTGTGACTTCTGTGCTGCAATTCAAATGAATGAAGAAAACCACACTTCAGCCTGCAAAAGCATCAGAATGAAGTTCAGCTCCTTCAGCTGAAGGAATTTTAAAGCAGTTTGGAAAATTTCAGAGCAAGCATGAATCCTAATTCCTCCCCATGATTAACTCTTCTATCTTCTAATTACAGCAAGATCTGCTTTTTGCTGCAATTTTGTAATCTTCATAAAAAGCTGCACAAAGTAGCATTAGCCCCACGGTGAGCATTCAAATACTATTTAATTTCATGCCACAGGGAAATCCACCAGCTTGGCTAATTGTGGAGCTCAGTCCCATGTCTCTCTCCTCCTGTGACTGGATGGATGTCCAAGGCTTCTGTGAGCAGGAGCAGCACACAGCAGAGACAACAGCTCAGCTGATGCTGCATGAAGAAAGGAACAGCTCACCCCACAATGGGGCAGGCTGACCAAACTCATGGCACAGCACTGTGTCCTGCCAGCTCTCCCAGCTGAGGGGCTCCTGGTGGGTCTCCCCCATCAGCCTGACCTAATGCCCAGCATATCAGAGGATCACAAGTCAGATTCCGCCTCAAATCCCACCAGAAACCCACCCTGAAATGTCCCCAAGGGGAAAAAAAAACCTGAAAAAACTTGGGGAGTTTTTTTCACATTTTCCCCACGAATATGCTGGGGAACAGAGAAATGGGGAGAGCAGAAAGAAACACTGACCAAGGCACAAAACCTGGGGAGAGGAAAGGAGGAGAAACAGGCTGAGGACAGGCTGCAGTGCCCAGCGCCTGCAGGTGTTTGGGGACAGTGACAGGCTGCTCACCTGGTGACATGTGAACCCCAGAGGAGCTCACACAAGATCCCTGAGGCTGGAAAATCCCTGCCAGCCCATGGAGTGCCAGCTGTGCCCAGTGCCCACCTTGTCCCCAGCCCAGAGCACTGAGTGCCACCTGCAGCCCTTGCTGGGACACCTGCAGGGCTGGGCACTGCAAAGCTCCCTGGGCAGCCCCTGCCAAGGCCTGAGCACCCCTTTCTGAGAAAAAAGGTTCCTCCAGACCCCCAGGCTAAGCCAGAGCTGGGAGGGAACCTGCAGGCTGGAAGCAGGAGGGCCCTGGAGCCCTGGCCAGGCTCAGGGCAGCTGTCCCAGGTCACTGGGGCCACATCAGGGCATCCCTCAGCAGGGGGATCCCCCAGCACCCCATCCCAGGGCTGCTCCCCTGGGGCTGCCTGGGGTTTCCTGTGCCCCAGCTGTGCCTCTGGTCTCTTTCTGACCACACCATAAACCAGAACTGACTAAAACCCATCATCCCCAACAGTCAGCTTCATACCCCAAAATTTGAAAATTTGAAAGTGCATTAATTCAATTACCAACATGTGTTTGCCAACTAATTTCCTTCACTACTGCTTAGGTTCTTCAAAAAAAAAAAAAAAGTCTGTGGTTCACTGGGTTCTAAGCAGCTGCATATTTACCAAATGGAGGAAGTTTCTATAGCTTGAGAAGCCAGGCAAGAAAGTGACGTCAAATTTGAAATCCAGCAACAAAAAAAGCTGAGCTATGTGCAAAAACAAAGCTAAGAGCTGTAGGATTGAGGTTTTTCCCCTGCTCCATCCATTATGCATTTCAGCAAGGCCAACAAGTTGATCTAAGGACATGGAGAGAACCTTCATTTTGAATTTCCATACTTTGATTGGTTTAAATGAAAACCAGACTGTTGTTTTAACGCTGGGTATGAAACCACAAAATAACTATTAACTTTTCCCCTTCCAACAAAAACGGTTACGATGATTTTAATAACATTTTGGGGAAAAAAAAAATAAAAAACCAAAATAACAAAACAACCCAAGCTTTTAGAACATAGAATTGCCCAGCATAGAGCCATAGTGATATTTTTAAAGCAATGCATGAAGACATGAAAATCTTGTATTTTCCACTGCAAGACTCAGCTCCAGCTGCACTGTGAGCACCACTGAAGTGAGTGTCCTCTGGAGATTTCATCACATCAAAGCAAGGGCCATGTATACTTTATTTGCTGTTTCTGCAGACACTGACAGCAGAGTGGATTACTTATCTGTAGCACTCAATAAATACAGCCAGGGCCTTTTATCTGCTGTTCCAGGGCTTTAATGTCACCTCGCTGCCTCACTGGTGTTGTGGGAAGGAGAGGACCCAGAGATGCCATCAGGGCCAAGGCTGGAGCTGGCAGGCTGGGAGCACGGGCACCATGCCATGAAGGAGGGAGCCCAGCCTCCCACACAGAGCCAGGGAGGCAAAAATAAACCCAGCTGCTCCAACAGCCTGGAACTGACTGGGGTGATCAAGGTTTCACCCCGGGCTTTTTGCTCTTTCTGCCAGAAAGTGCAGGAGGAGGTTGCAACATCACGGAATCACAGACTGGTTTGGGTTGGAAGGGACCTTAAAAATCATCTCTGCCACGGGCAGGGACACCTTCCACTGTGCTAGGATGCTCCAAGCTCCATCCAGCCTGGCCTTGGGCACTGCCAGGGATCCAGGGGCAGCCCCAGCTGTGCCAGGGCCTGCCCAGCCTGCCAGGGAACAATTCCTAATTCCCAATATCCCATCCAGCCCTGCCCTCTGGCAGTGGGAAGACACCCTGCTTTGCAGAGAGGCACTGCAGGAGGGCACAGCTGCATCCCTCACCACCAGCTCCTGGCCATTGTCAGAGAATCCAGCAAGGGCTGGGCTCCCTGCTGCACCTTTGTGCAGGCAGAGATGGGCAAGAGCCACCATGGCTCAGTGCAGGACTCAGGGGGCTGAAACCATGTCAGGACTGCAGGGAACACCAGATGCTGCCATGTGAGAAGTATTTAAAACAAGACTTGTTTTGGAAAGTTTCACTATTGCTAATTCAGCACTGGTAAAAGCTTGTGGGGACTCATGTCCCCATGAAGTCACCACATGACATCAGAGCTCAGCTGGGACGCCTGGAGCCAGATCTTGCATGACCCCAAGGGTGTGGGGGCAAACTTGGGCAAAGAAACCAAGATCCTGCTTTAAAGGCTTCCAGGGATGAGAGGGAAAACCCTCACTTTGTTTCACCAGCCAGCCTTGCTGAGTGGCAGGGGGGATTTTGCATCCTGACAATCAGCAGCTCCAAGAAAGGGTAACAAACAGCCAGAACTATCTTCTGCTTTAGTGCACAGCAGCCACTGCCTAGAATGCTCAAAATCCCTTATTAAGGTATTGCCAAGGTGACTAAATCTAGAGCTAATAGACATGACCAGCCACCAAAGCAGTAAGGAAAAAAAAACCCCTTTGGCAGTACTTTGAAGGAATGAAAGTGCTATAAAAACTGCAAAATATGAGGATGCTGGACTTTGTACTTCAGGAGAAGATGGCTCTTTTTCACCTTAATTTCTTTCACTCTAAACTTCTTATTCTAATAATTCCATTTTGATGGGAATAGCATTAGAGCCTGGCTTGAACTTTGTGACTTTGTCACTGCCCAGCCACCCTGCAGCTTCCTCCACCTTCTTCATTTTTCCTCCCACTTGATTTCAGTGACCACCTGCCTCTCTCACAGCTATGCCCTCAATAACCCCACCACTGACCCTGTGCCCCAAGAGGTTTTGTGGCTTCCTTAGCCTGCTTTGCTTAAGATTCTACTTGCAGCAAATCCCCACACATGACCCAGACTCTGCTGGTGGCAGGGCATCTGTGAGTGCCCAGTGCCCACCACTGCTCTGAAAGCTGAAAAGGAAACTGTGGTTAAACGGCTACAAAGCTATTTTCAGCTCAGGTATCAGGCTGAGGGATCTCCAGAGATTCACCCAGCACAATGGGCAGCTCAGATGGTATCTGCAGGGACAGTTCATTGTCACAGCTCTGCTCAGGAGGTGGCTTGGGCTGGCGTTATCACAACATTCACTCACACACCACAGCCTGCTTGGATGGGCACCTCTGCTTGCCCAGCAGGGACCTCTCCCACTGCTCTCCAGAGGCAGGAGCTGCTGCCCTGAGCTCTCCAGCTGCATGGGGAGAAAGGACAGGCCCTGCAGGCCAGGCTCTCAGCAGTGGCCATGCCACTGGCCCCGTGCCACCGCGCTGGCCGCAGCCCGTTCCCGCTGCTGCTCTGCGTGGGAGGGAGCAGAGGTTATGAGAAAGGCTCCACTTTTAATCCAGCTTCCTTATCAAACAGCTCAGAAGTTTGTTGGGTTGGTTTTGGTTTTTTTTTTTTTATTTTTAAAAAGGCAGAGTAACAGTTAAAACCAGCCATGGCTGTGTCTGCACTGAAATGGTCACTAAATGCAGTTATTGCTGTGATATTCTTCCCAATGCTGGAATAACCCTGCTCACCTCTATATGTGTGTTTGCAAGAACAAGGACCTAAATAATTACTTCAAATCACAGCAGCCCTGGCTCACTTGGCACAAAGCTTTGTTATCTCAAGTCTGTGGCACATGAAGGAAAGGCACATGTAGAAATGTAGATGATGAAGAAGAAAAGAGATGTTGGGGGAGAAAAAGGCAGCACAACTGAGTTTTTTTATGAAGTTTCTGATTTTGAGAACTAAGCTTGGATAACTGTCCATCAGCTGCTCTTGATGAGATGATTGGGAATTCACAGAATCACAGGAGAGTTGGGGCTGAAGGGACCTCTGGAGATGATCCAGTCCAACCCCCAGCCAAGACAGGAGCAGCACCTCCAGGTGGGCTTGGGATGAATCCAGAGAGGAGACTCCACACCCTTGCCAGGCAGCTCTGCCACCCTCATGGAAACAAATTCTGCCTCCTGTTGAGGTGGAACACCCTGTGTTTAAGTTTATGGCCATTGCTCCTTGTCCTCAGTATCTCACTCAGTATTAAACTAAAACCTTGCATTTTCACTAGAAACATTTCCATTCATCTGCACAACCACACGAGTTCAAGTTCTGAACCAACAGAGGAATGGAATTGCACCTTTCCTAGAACAGGGGGCAAAGCTGGCACAGGGGCTGAGAGCCACCCACTCCTGTCTCCTGGAGGAAGGGCAAAAAAAATTTAAAAAATTAAAAAGAAGAGAGGAGGGATGAGGAACCAGGGGAGAAGCTCTGTGGCATCTTTGCCAAACACTTCAATGCTCAACTCATACTTTTTTTCCAAAAAAACCCAAAAACCAGCTCTGTTCTCCAAAGCAATAATAATTTTTGTTACTTTTAACAGACAACTAAATTTTTAAATTTGGCAAACCACTATCCTCCATCCTCAGTTCCATATTTTTACCCTGCATTACGCACAGCTCCACACTGCTCTCTCCAGCCAGCATGCTCACTCTCAGGTGGGTTTAATGCAAATGCTGTCATCATATTCACATTTCCTCATGTTTGTATTCATAAAGAAAACAGTTTTTCAATTTTCCAATAACTGGTTACTTGGAGGGATGAGCAGCTAGGGCAGAGGCTGACTCTCAACCCAAAATCTGGTCGTGCAATGCCCACACACCACAGCATGGAAATGCAGCTCCCTGTGGGTTATTGCATCCATGGTTTTGATCCAAAATTAATGACACTTCAAAATGTGAACCTCTGCTAAGCTTCCACCCCGGGAAGAACAGGATATGACATTTACAAGCAAGTAGAACTAAAGGAGAAGACAATAACTGAGTGAGACAATAACAATAATTTCTCAGCACCCAAACCCTTCCTGTGGTTACAGCACAACCTGCCTGGGGAAAGGAAGCCAGTCCTGTCATGGTTCAAAATACCCACATTTCAGCTGGGAAATTTCTTCCAGTTTGGTTTGGCTGTGCAGCCTCCAGTAGAGAGTAACTCCTTCCAGCAAGGAATTAAGGAGCCCAGAATTTTCCAGGAGATTTTGGGCATGCCTGGAAATTTAGATTCACTTAGAAAGAACCCTGAGAAATTAGTCAATAAAGCTCAAATAAAACATAAAATGCACGTGTACACTCCAGTTCCTGCTTTGTAAGCATTCAGAGGGAGATGCAGATGATACACATGGCAGATTAGCAGGACTGCAAATCCAGTTTCCATACAAAACCACATTTTTACTGTGTTATTCTCACAGAGCCCAACTAGCTCCTGTGGCTGGCACTGATGTTGACAGAAACCAAAGACATCTTTAAGAAAATCTGATTTATTCGGGGATCTCTACATAGATGTAAGATCTTACCTCTGAGGTAAGAGACTTGGAAAAGCCTGGCTATAAAAAATAAAGCTCATTGTCACATTTCCCCCAGATTAATCTGCAAATTAATTTGCAGAAGTTACTCTGTGACTTGATGTAGGAAGGAAGCTCCTCTAAGTCCTCTGTAATGACAGGGCACAGCAGGAAGATGAAACTGGATTAATTTGCAAATTAAGCTTCCTTCCTACATCAAGTTCCAAAGTACTCCACACAGTTCTGGTACTCTCTGGTGCCAAAACGTACAAAGCTCATTACTTACATAATCACCATCATAAAACATTTAGCAAATAACTTCTTCACCTACTGTACACACAGCATTGAGCTGAATAATAAAGCCAGGAGGATTTCTTTTCTTTAAATATTCCACCAGTTGCTGAAATTGCATGAAAGGCTTTTCAAGGCAACGAAGCAAGAGGTTGGATTATTGCTCCGTGCTGTGACTCGGGCAGAAGAAACACATAAATAAATTGAATTAGATCTGCCTGATGTTTGTGGTTTCTGGGCTGCAGCAAGACCCTAATGGCCTGTAGGGCTGGGACACAGCAATTGGGATTCTCCCACAAGGTGCCAGTAAAGGCAGACTCCTGGAAACCCTTCCTTGTTGCCCAGCTCACATCAAGCCCTGTAAAAAGCAATACCAGGCAGTGCAGTGCAGCTCTACAATATCAGACACCAAAGCTATTTCCATTTAAATCAGAACTGGAGGAAAATGCTTTCAGGCATTAATTATTGAGGAAGGATTCAGCTGGCCTCTGGAAATTTCCACTTAAGAGGAGATATTAACATATTTTCTTCTCTTTTTAAAGTGCATCTGGTTCATTACCAGGAGGATGCAGAAGGAAGGAGTACAGGGTAGAGCTGTGCACATAAAAAGTCAAAGAAATTGCATTCAACTTTGAAAAGAACCCCCTTGGGGTGACTTGTAGGGGATTTTTCCCCCCCATTCAGGCTGGACTAATAAGTTTCAGTATTACCTCTACTTGGACCTCTGATTTTGGGAATGTTCTGAGTCACTCCAAGCAGCCTTCCTGGGCTTTCCAGTGCTGGGGAGAGCTCCACACTCCTGACACAGAGCTGTCTCCTCCAGGCTGAGGAGCCACAGGCCCCTGAGCCACCCCATCACCTCTGGAGCCTCTGGAATGCAGAGCTGCAGCCACTCCAGGGGATCACAAAGAGCAGGAACCTGCACAGGAGCCACCATGGTCACCTCCCCAAGGCACAGCTTTTCTCCTGTTGAATCTGAATTATGATGCTCTTCCTCCTGATGCTGTGGGAATTAGCAGTCCCCCTCCTCCCAAAAAGGCAGAGCTGAAGAGGAAGGCACAGCCAAGAAGGGTTTTGCTGCCATCCCCTCCTCCCTGCCAGTCCAGCTGTGCTTCCCATGTGGCTTTTACTGCTAAGGAAAGACTCTGTTAAATACTGAAGGGTCTGTCTGCTGCCTTACTTAGTTAAGAAAAATGCTTGCTGGGGAGCTAAATGACCTTGCACATCTGTAGGGAATTTCTGGATGTCTATCCTACTGCTCATTCTCAGCATTAAGCTTTGTTTTCTCAATTCATCATAAACAGCCTCCCTTTTTTGATATTATTAATGACTGTGAGTTTCTATCTGTCACACAATTTAGCTTAAATGCTTCCAGGCTGCTTCTCCTCCTTCCAGGGGTTTGGCCTGGAGTTGCCTCTGTATTTTACCATCCTCAGATGGGTCCTCCACCAGCTCTGCTCATTTCCACCCCCTCCTGAGCAGAACCTCAGTGCATGCTGATGGGGATTTTGCAAAACCTTGAAGTACTGGGGCAAATCTCAGACCATCCTCTTCCTGTTCAGATTCCTATTATTCATATATTTATATATAAATATAAAATATTATTTATTCCTATATTTATAGATTCCCCAGATCCTCCCTTTGGATCTGGTTTAGACAAAAAAAAAATAACAAATTAGGAGTAAGACAAGTCTTGAATGGTTTTTTTTGGTTATGACAGAGAACAGTGAGACATTTATTGTCTCTTCAGATAGATGCATCAGAAAAGTGTTTGATGGTTTATAATGTGCTGTGCTTGAATAAAAACCTGATTAGTAAATTTGCAGTAACTTGAAATAAGTTGGACACCTGACTTCTCCAAGAGATGCAAGCCACGATGGTACAAACAAAACCAGAATTTAGTATGGTTTTCTTTTATTAAATCTGCAAAGAATGATCCCCTTATGGAGGTGATTCCTGACAGGAAATACCTTATCAGCTGCCCAATCTATCCTGCTTCCACCACAGGAAAGCACAGAGCAGTATGAAAGCACAGAAGGAAAAACAAAAACTGCAGCAGAGAACAAATCCCAAAGAGAAAAGGGGTCTGAAGGCAGTCTTAGTGTGAAAGGCTGAGAGCTGGGATTCTTCAGCCTGGAGAGGAGAAGCTTTGGGGTGACCAAATTTTGACCTTTCAGTGCTTGGAGCAGCCAACAAAAAAGATGGAGACTCATTACAAGGGCCTGGCCAAGGGGGAATGGCTCCAAACTGGAAGAAAGTAGGGTTAGGTGGGATCTTGGGAATGAGGAATTGTTCCCTGGCAGGGTGGGCAGGCCTGGCACAGGGTGCCCAGAGCAGCTGGGGCTGCCCCTGCATCCCTGGCAGTGCCCAAGGCCAGGCTGGAGCAGCCTGGGACAGTGGAAGGTGTCCCTGCCATGGCAGGGCTGGGATGGGATGAGTTTTAAGGTCCCTTCCAAACTTATGATTCTATTCCTGAAGCCCCCCAGGAGAGCAGAGCTGCAGCAAAAAGATGATTTTTCCCATCTGATAAAGCTCTGTGCTCTCCCTTGGATGGGTGAGCTGAAAACTCACAAAATATCAAATCCCCCTGCTCATTCCACCTGCTGTGGAACGTGCAAAAAGATCAGGATGACAAAGTCACCAGTGAGAAAGGAGGAAAGGCACTGGCACAGGGACATGCCAGTGGTGCTAGGAAATTAATGACAAATCACACACAAATATTTGCAATATAAAAAAAACCCCTAAATTATATTTGGAGGAAGTCTGTGATTTTCTGCTGTTGGGAGAAATCTCATCACGAGCTGAAACACTGAATCCATTTAAATGTAATTTAAACTCCCAATGAGGCTTTCAAGCTTCTAAAGGCATACAAATGATTTCAGAGGGTAAATTCTCATCCTGCTAAGACACAGCCAAGAGAACTGAGCTTGGTTTGTCAACACCTGGAAGACAAGCAGGAGGGAGGTGCAGTAGGTTTAAAGGGAAGAAAGCAGGGGATAAGGCAGAGAGGTGACACAAGGCAAAGACACTCATTTCCCTCCTCATCACCAGAGAAAACAAATATTTGCTTCATACAATCCACCACAATTCTGCCTGTGCAAACACAGAACTCCACTACCTGGCACTAGAAGCTTTTGTGATTATCTTTATATATATTTTATATAAATACATATATTTATATATATTATATATATATACAAACACAGAACATTTATATATATATATATATGTATATATACACACACACAAAAACACAGAACTCCACTACCTGGCACTAGAAGCTTTTTGTGATTATCTTTATATATAATCATATATATATAAATATGATTATATATAAAGATATATATAATCTTTATATATTTTTATATAAATATATATAAATATATAAATATATATTTATATTATATATAATCTTTATATATATAATATATATATTTATATATGTAAATATATATGGTTTTATATATATAATATATATACAAACACAGAACTCCACTACCTGGCACTAGAAGCTTTTTGTGATTATCTTTATATATAATCATATATATATATGATATATAATGATGTATAATATATATAATATCATATGATATATGATATATATATATAATCATATCATATATATATATGATTATATATAAAGATATATATAATCATATATATTTTTATATAAATATACATATTTATATAAAATATATTTTTTATATATTTTATATACATATATAATCTTTATATATAATCATATCCAAAAGCTCCCTGTCTCAGCCTTTTATTCACTCCAAACACTTTTTTTTTTGGTGCCTTTTTGCCTTACCAGTACTTCAGGGGGTTATGGGGAAGGAAATAAAGCCATAAAGTTTATTCTTCCAAGAGGAAAATACAACTTTTCTGAAGAGAAAAGTTGTTATAAAACCTAGTAGCTAATGAGAAAGTTTATTTTTAGGAGGTTTCTGCACTGTAATAATTAGTCCAGGAGAATCTGGGACACACAATCTCAGGAATCCTCATCCTGAGATAAAGCTACATAACACTGGAGCACCACAGGGCTGGGGATCTTTATAATCACCTCACAAACATCTACAGATCAAAATTTGGATGGAATTTCAAGTTTAACATTCATAATATTGTGTACAGGATAATAATTTAAAAAAAATCAAATCCATTTACTTCCATCTGAGAATTCTTTAAGCAGTCTTACAAAGCAAATCCTCTTGCTGGGGAAGAAGAAGCTTTTGGACAATGGAAAATGCCAGGGCTCCACAAGTGCCAGCCTGGACAGACATTTCCTGCAGGAAGGAATTCGCATCCATCAGATCTTTCACCCTTTACATGACTCTCATCTCCTCTAAAAATGGCCCTGACAAACCTCTCCTTTTCTAAACCCACACCAAGCTCTGCTGGGTTTCATCTGAGCTACCAGAACTGTGAAAAACACAACAAAGCTCCTCACAGAAATCAAGAGACAGAAATCAAGGACATAAAATGCCACTTGGGATTACACATGCCACACTGACACTGTCCATACACAGAGCACACATGAAATTTGGGGCTTTTGTTTTATTCTGGGTGGTTTTAAATCAAATAAGTTGTGGCCATATTTCTTTCTAGGTTTTATTTTGCTGCCTTTTTTTTGCCTTTTTTTTTTTTTGTTCCCTGCAGCTGAATTAGTTCTAGACTTTCTGAGCCTTTCCTGCCAGAAGTTCTAATAAAGCAAAGACTGAAAAGCTGAAACAAACAGTTTTATCCTTTTGCTATTTTTAGAAGCCCATTTGAATTCTTATGTGCATATTTCAGTAACTAAAAGGGCAAGGGAGAGGGGAAAAACATAATTTCTGCTGTGTTCCAGCAGAAGAAGAATCTGAAGTGGATACAAAGGGATAGGCAGGAGGGAAAAGGGGAAAAAACTGGGACTGGATAAAGGAGCAGGGAAAGAAGCAAAAGGGCAGATGAGAAAAGCAAGGCAGTTTGTACAGAGGAAAAATAACATTAAATGCAAGGCAACAGGACAGGAGGAAAAGACAACAGAAAATACAGTAGAGGTAACAGATTTACAAACAAAAGAAGTTGAGGGAAAAGTGTCAAAGTTTTAGGGAACAGTACTTAAAAAGCAAGTGAAGGATGAATCAAGGGAAACCCAAAGTAAAGGAGGGAAACACAGAACGGAGGTTTCCAGAGAGGGGCAGGCCAGAAGGAAGGCTCACATAAAAACTGAGATGAACAGACACTTCTGCCAGATGTTCTGTCTCCCTGAACTCAGAAGGAACAATGGGATGGCTCCTTTTACTGAACTGGCAGGGAGTTTTTATTTTGGGTTACACACTTTCAGAATTCCAGTTGCCTTGGCCGGTGCGGAACGTCTGAAAGTCTCTTTAAAGATTTCCACTGCCACTGCTGAAGAGAAGCATCCAGAGAGCTGCTGTTCTCCTCCCAAATATGCTCTGTGGGTTTTATTTACTCTTCTGAACAGCAGAACCATAGCAGATCTCTCCATCAAAAGCAGAATAGCTGAAAGTCCCTATAATAACTTAAAAAATTCCTGTGTTCTGTAACTGAATGCTCAGCACCACCACCTGCCCCGAGCAAGCTCAGAGCTCATTCCACCTTTTCAGAAAAAGCTGAGACAACACACAACCCAACTGAAAAATTATTCAGGCCCACCAGGAGCTGAGACATGCTAAAATACACTAAAAATACAATAAATCCAGAAATTTTCAAGGCCAGCTTGAACAGAGCAATCAGGTCTGGTGGAAAGTGTCCCTGCCCCATGGCAGGGGGTTGGAGGGGGATGATTTTTAAGGTGCCTTCCAACCCAAACCATCCTCTGATTCCTTGATCCTGTGAAATGGGTGAGGAGCTGCCAGTGGGTGTTTTTAGTGGGTTCCTGCAGAGATGGGTAAGAAGTTTTAAAAAGTGCACAATTAAGCAAATGGCAATGGAAAGTTGCTAATGGCCCAAAGTCTGCCTGAGTGGGCAGCCCTGCAGGATCTGTACCTTCCATGCAGGAAGCTGGAGTAGCAAGGAGGAGCAGAGCTTAAATTTCAGCCTGAAATGACAAATTCTGACCTTAAAAAGGAGCTGGGGGAAAAAAGATGTCTGGGAGATGGGGTAATTAAGGAGGCTCAGCACTTCTCTATAGACAGAGAATTCCCAACTCCAAGAGGGTCAGCCAGCCCCAGAAAAACACTTCAAGAGGCAACAAAACTGGAAAGTCCTCAAAAGCAGGTGGTTCACTACTTGGTGTTCCATCTTTGAGGGTTTCTGCAAACCCTGAATGAATTTCTCTGCTGAAGGGCCAGAGGGGAACCCAAATGTGATTTATTGTCATCTGAGAGACCAGGCTCCACTCAGAATGGGAAGGAAGGGATGGCCTGTGGAGGGCAGGGAAAAGACACTGACTGAACAATTTCCAAACTTTAAACAATTTGTGAGACCCCTGCCAAGTCTCTCCTGTCATATCAGCAGCCCAGAGGGGCTCCAAGAGAGCTGGGAAAGCACTTCTCCCATGGCAATGGAGGGACAGGACAAGGGGGAATGGCCTCAAGTGAAGAAGGCAAGGTTAAAAGTAGATATTAGGTTTAGATTAGATATTAGGAAGTTGTTCTTTACCCTGCAGGCTTGGGGGGAGCACCCTCTCTCCTTCCCCAGCCTGGATGTGAGCCAAGACCCAAACACAACTTCCCCAGTCTAAGGCAGCCCAGTGACTCCCCCACCCCTGCCAGCAATTCTGGTTTTCCTGCAGCACAGCCTGGAGCAGGAAACACAGAGATCCATCCCTGATGTATATATACAATATTTAATGATGCATATATATAATATATATAATATAACACAGACACATCACAGCCCTGACGGGCTGGGCAGGGGCTGAGCCAAGCACAGAGAGCTGCAGGCAGGACAGCCTGGACAGGAGGCACTGGGAGCAAAGAGAGCACTGGGAGCAAAGAGAGTACTGGGGGCACTGGGAACATTGGGAACATTGGGAACACTGGGAGCATTGGCAGCGCTGGGGGCACTGGGAGCACTGGGAGCACTGGGAGCACGGGGAGCACTGGGGGCACTGGGAACATTGGGAACACTGGGAGCAAAGAGAGCACTGGGAGCAATGAGAGCATTGGAAGCACTGGGAGCACTGGGAACATTGGGAGCAAAGAGAGCACTGGGAACACTGGGAGCACTGGGAACACTGGGGGCACTGGGAGCACTGGGAACACTGGGAGCACTGGGGGCACTGGGAGCAAAGAGAGCACTGGGAGCATTGGGAACATTGGGAGCAAAGAGAGCACTGGGAACACTGGGAGCACTGGGAACACTGGGAGCATTGGCAGCACTGGGGGCACTGGGAGCACTGGGAGCACTGGGAGCACGGGGAGCACTGGGGGCACTGGGAACATTGGGAACACTGGGAGCAAAGAGAGCACTGGGAGCAATGAGAGCATTGGAAGCACTGGGAGCACTGGGAACATTGGGAGCAAAGAGAGCACTGGGAACACTGGGAGCACTGGGAACACTGGGGGCACTGGGAGCACTGGGAACACTGGGAGCACTGGGGGCACTGGGAGCACTGGGAACACTGGGAGCACTGGGGGCACTGGGAGCACTGGGGGCACTGGGAGCACTGGGAGCAAAGAGAGCACTGGGAACACTGGGAGCACTGGGAACACTGGGAGCATTGGCAGCACTGGGGGCACTGGGAGCACTGGGAACACTGGGAGCATTGGGAGCAAAGAGAGCACTGGGAGCAATGAGAGCATTGGAAGCACTGGGAGCATTGGGAGCACTGGCAGCACTGGCAGCACTGGGAACACTGGCAGCACTGGGAACACTGGGAACACTGGCAGCACTGGGAATACTGGGAGCACTGGGAGCAGTGAGCATCTTTGCCTTCTGACTTTTTCATTCCCTTCAACTTCTCTCACTAGCATAGAAAATATTTAATTTAATATTCCAGACATGGTCAAAGCAGCTCAGTATTTCAGGTGACTCTTTAACTCTGGATTAAAGAAACCCCAACAAAAATCAAACCAAAACCAAATCCCCCAGATGCTGCAGAATAAAACTGATACCACTGTAACCACATGAAAAATACTATCATGATAGCTGTAAAAACAGCATTTCTAGTTTTGAATAGCTGCATGATACAATCAAAGCTCTCTGACAAAAACTGCCAGGAAAAAAAAAAACCTCTTGCAACCCCAGTCTCAATCACTAGGATTGGAAACTACTTATTTTTGACAAATCCCTTCATTCTGTGGAACTCAGGATTGTCACAAAGGCAACAGAAACCCATTAAGTGAGTGGTCCAGGCTTCCAGGGAATTAGGTCTCTTCCCTGGATCAAGTTGTGTATGCCTCAATATAATCCAGAATAAGCAGCTAAATGCTATCACATTCATAGTAAGTAACAGCAGAGCTTTTCAACCTAAACAGCCAGCCCAAAAGAGGAAACTTCTTCTGGAGGAATGAAAACACCAGGAAAACCTTGTTGTGTCTCAGAGCATTCTGGTGAAATCCTACTGGCACAGGTTCTGGTCCTACAGAAACCTCTGAAGAACCAGAGCAGAAGGGAAAACCAATTACAGCTCAGTCCCTTCTGCAGGACACTTGCTGGTTAGTCAGGTGAGAAAATCTGCAGGCATTTTCTCACCTGACTAACCAGAAAAAAAAAACAGGCCCCAAAAAAAAACCCCACAAAAAAAACAACAAAATCACCAACAAAACCAAAACAACCAACCAACCAACCAAAAAAAAAAAAAAAAAAAACCAAAAAAACCCCACCCACATAACACAACAAAGAAATCCTGTCCACTTATCTGGAAAAAAAAGTTCTTTCCAAAAATCATGTCCTGGTCTGCTCTGTCAGTTCATCCATAATGCACTTCCCTCATTCAAAGATGTTATTCTGACTCTGGCCTTTGGCTGCAAACAGAGCACAGCAGGACAAGTGCATCCTAAACATGTGGAGAAGTTGCAGTTTTGCTTGGCATTATCACACTGTCCCTTCCTACACTTGTTGGGATTTACAGGAAGGTTATGAACAGGCAGCAATTCTCTCCTCTGCTGTTTGAAATCCATCAAGCACTAAAGCCCCAGCCCTAAGTGGGGCTTTTTACTTTTCATCACACACACACACAATAAGATACATCAGTATTCAAATTGCAGAATGACCATAATGGATATTTCATGGTTAAAAATACCCCAAGCAATGCAGTCGACATCAGCCACTTCAATTGTTTATAGGACTGCAAACTCTTCTTTTTATAAATAAAGATTTCATCTATATGATCAAAGAAAGATTTCTTTGCAGCCACACTTCTTTAAAAAAAAAAAAAAAGCTTTTCAAGTTCAGAAAACACTTAAAGAATGAAGCTTTCCTAGTCCAAGTCCCAGCCTGCAGCAGATTTTACAGTTGAGTAATAAACCCTTTTAAAATATGGTTTATTATGGAAATACTGTCAGAGCCTTAATGAAAGCAGGCGCCACAACAGCAGAGCTGCTTCCACAACAAATGAGCTCTGCAGAGAACAGCAGGCACCCACTGGCCTGCCCATGGGGGGCTTCCCTGCCATCCCTCCCTTCCTTTTTCCTGGCATGGCATCCCTGGAACAGCAGCTCCAAGGTGCACACACCTCCTGCCATGCCATGGAATCACTGCTGGCTGCAAAGTTAAAAAGGGATTTTAAACCAGACTTCAAGGTCCGAGGTTTAATTCAGCTTTGGCTCAAAGAGATCATGAAGAATTAAGATCCCATGTCAGGAATATTTTATGATTTTCATTAAAATATCCTGGCCTCACCCAAGGCAGTTTTGCCCACAGCTTCAGAGCCCAAGTTTTGCCCAAAGTAAATCAGAGAATCACCTGCTCATCAGGGAAAAAATATTGTAACAAAAGGGGAAAAATGATGAATTATGACAAAAATTTGTTATATGCTGACAAAATGGGTCAAGACTGAGAGAGTCTGATAAATGTAAAAAGCACCTCAGTACCCCAGAAATTCAGAATCTGTGTGTAAAACACACTGAGGGCACCTATTCCAAGCAGGAATGTTCCCAGAGCACAGAGCCTCCCCTCCTTCTGCTGCCTTCCCTCCAGTTTTGCCCACAGCTTCAGAGCCCAAGTTTTGCCCAAAGTAAATCAGAGAATCACCTGCTTATTAGGAAAAAAAATAAATAAAAAGGAGAGAAATGAGGGATTATGACAAGAATTTGTTATATGCTGGTAAAATGGGTCAAGATTGAGAGAGTGTGATAAATATAAAAAGCTCCTCAGTACCCTTCTATCAGAGCAATGCAGAATGTGTGTGTAAAGCACACTGAGCATTGGGATATAAACACAAACACGTATTTATTCACACTGAGGGCACCTATCCCAAGCAGGAATGTTCCCAGAGCACAGAGCCTCCCCTGCATGTGTCTAGGTTTAATCCCACAGTTCCTTACCCCGAGGCAAGCAGGATTCTTGCTTTCCCACTCAATTATGTTAATTGCAGAAGAACTTGCCTGTCCCTGGGGAAACTGTGGGAAGATCCTGCAGGGCCAGCCAGGGATCCTGGCCACATCCTCAGTGTCACTGAGCATGTTTGCCCCCTGACTTCCCCATGTCTTCCAACTCCTCTCACCAGCATAGAAAATATTTAATTTTTAATATTTTTAATTTAAAAAAATATTTAATTTTCCAGATATGGTCAAAGCAGCTCAGAATTTAAGGTGACTTTTAAACTCTGGATTAAAAAAATAAACAAACCCAAACAAAACAAACCAAAGTGCAGGGGAGGAGGGAGGGAAAGGGGGCTTCTGCCCTGGCTGTGCCAGGAGCCTGCTGGGAGGAAGAGGATGAAGGTTCTTCACATAAATTGCATTTTCTTTGTGGTTTTATTTCCAGGGTACATCACAGGCACAGTGTCCCCTTCATTTCCTCAAATGACCACATTACCAATTTCTTTTTGAAAGAATAAGACCAACTTCTTGGTTTCCTCCCCAAAAAACCATCAGGACAGCAGGGATAATACCACAGGAAAAGCAGACCTAGAAATACACCTTATATGATTTAAATCCAGGTTTCTCCAGTAAATAAATCTTTAAATCCAGTGAGAGGAAGGCAGTGCAAGGAGCCCTGCTGGGGACACAGTTTTGGGAAGCAGCGCTGCAGATGAAAAGCTCATGGGCTGAGCCCTGTCCCGCCCACGCAGAGGAGGCCAAGGAACAACTGAATCCCACAGGGATTGCAGAAATCTGGGAAGCAAACACTCACTGGAGCACTTTTCACTGCAAGCCCAGCAAGGCCAGCTAAATCCAGGCTTCTCTCAAGGCAGGATTTAAAGGGAGAGAGAAATCTATCAAAGGCAAGGCATGGAAGAGACCCCTTGCCCTTCCCAAAAAGCTGAAAAATCACAAAGCAGAGCGATCCCCGCTCAAATGTACCAAGCATCCTTTGGCTCATCCATCACTGGAAGTGTTTATGCCAAGATTGGATGTTTCTTTCTAGATTGGCCCCAATTAAAACAGTCCTGTGGCCTCCAGGGCACTGTTTTATCTGGTCAGAGTGGTCCCTCTGGGCTTTCTAATCTGTAATCTAATTTCCAATCATGGAACAGCACTGCTGTGTGCTCTCCTTGGTTCCATCCTTGGAAGTGTCATGCGGTGCAGGATGTGGTAAATAAAAGCACATAGCACTTATTTTTAAAGCTGGCTGGGCTGAGATAGGGAGGAAGGACTATTTGTGGGTGGTTTAAATGAATGTACTATATTTAATTCATGGCATTCATCAGATGACACAGCAAGAGGCACAGAACAAGGATCAAACAATTAAGATTTACTGAGAAAATGCAGTAATTCTACTAGTTTGGAATGGCTAAGGAGGGCCAGCTCTTCAGCCAGCCACGAGATTTTCCTTTTCCATTCATCAGTTCCCCCCCAAAGCCTGGCAGTGAAATACATATTTATTCCCATTAGGTTTGGTGACATCATGTATTTAGGAACACACCAAATATCCCCATCCCACTGATGAATTCTGGTGTGTAAAATGGGAACAGAACTGAAAAAGTAACTTTGTCATGGGCTCTCAGCACTGAACTGCTCCCAGCTTGCTTCCCATCACTTTGAATTTTTGTGGATTTGCCAGAGTGGAGGTGGCCAAGTGGCTCTTCTTATATATATAATATTATATATTATATTTTATATTTTTATATATATATAATATTATCTATTATATATTATCTATTATATATTATATATTTTTATATATATATATAAATAAAATATTATATATATATATATATATTATATATATATATAAATATCAGGCCACTCAAAAAGTTTGGTTAGATTTTTATGATAAATACAAATAATAAACCTACCTGGCCCAAGAATGCCTTTTTGCCTTTTATTTTTTCCCCCTGAGTGCCCTATTCTCTCTCCAATTTTCCACACAATCAACAGACAAAAGAAGGTCTCGTGTGTTTCCTTGAGAAGAGTTCTGTAATTAGAAAGAAATTTGACTGATACAAAGTTAGCTCAGTGGAAAACTGCAGGAATGGTGAAATGATCAAAGTCACTTGTAAAAACAGACAAAACTAAACATTTGCTCGTGTTTATCCAATGAGGCTCCAGAAAAGAAACATTAATGAACATCTTAATAGGACTTTTCACAGCCTAGATAAAAACTGTATTGAAAAAAATAACAATTCCAAATCTCAAGCAACTTAGGAGTACAAATGAAAACAATGAGCACTCTCCTACTTTTTATATGATAAGCAAATCCCTGTTTATTAAATATCAAGAGGCCAATTTTCATTCCACAGGAGCTGCATGTCTAATTCCTCCCAGCTTTTCTGGAAGACAGCCCTGCAGGGACAGACAGCCATTCTTGCAAAGCCCTGATGTCTGTGCTCCTGAGTGGGAGCTCCTCTAAAAGGAACATGAAAGAACTAAACACACAGAAAGAGCAAAACTCACAGCCAGACAAACAATAAATAGCACAAAACAACCAACAGCACAAGGAGGCCAGGCTGTGATAGCACAGCAAAGCCTTGCCTGGCGTGCGCCTGCGCGCTCCTCCAAAGTTCACAGAGTCACATCCATCTTTAATAAAGCAAAACCACACATGATGGGCTCATTACTGCCGAGCCTTCAGAGCTTGGTGCACTGGAATAATAATCCCAAGCTGCAGTTTAGGAGGTTCCAGGTCTTTTTCTGCACGACAGAGCCCGGCCTCACGCAGTCACCAAACAGTTCCCAGCCCCTGCTCGCTCAGCCTGGGGTTCCCAGGGACTGCAAACTTCCCCCAACACAACCAACAGAAACTAAAACACCACCAATTTATGCAAATCACCCCCAAAACACACAGGGTTTTAAATTTGGGGTTATCCAGTAAGAGAAAGGCAGTGCAAGGAGCACCTCAGAAAAAGAAAATGAAAATAAAAGCCCTACTGCTGCTCAAATTCTGCATATTTATTTTTTCTTATTTCAGCCAGAAAAACTGAAATTTTTTTTGCTTTGCACGGATTGCTCCGTGGTGAAGTTTTGATTTAAAAAAACTTGCATTTAAGTTAAATTAAAAACTTGCATTAAAAAGTTGCATTTACCAAACTTCCATGGTCCCTGCAGTGGATTTAAGGCTCTGGGCTGTGTTCATGCTGAATTAGAAATCACAGAATTTTCAAAAAAGCTTCCTGAAAACAGAGCCAGAGTGGAGGTGGCCAAGTGGCTCTAGTGCCTCTTCCACACTGTCAGGCCAGTCAAAAAGTTTGGTGGTGGTGGTATTATTATTATTATTATTATTATCATCATCATCATCATAATTTTCACCATCATTATTGTCGTTGCTATTATTATATTTATTATTTAATTTATAGTTTATTTATTTAATTTTAAATTTTTCAAGAGCAATTAATTAAGAATTAATATGATAATAATGATGATAATAATAACAGTACTACTAATATTACTGTATTATTATGATTATTTTAAGGATAAATACTAATTTATTACTCTTATAAATACCTATAATCAATTATTATCAATTATAATCTAAAACAGTAATATTTATCAATTATACTATTAATTAATAATAATTAATATTATCAATAACTATTAATTGTAATGATTGTTACAAATATTTATAATTCATATATATTATTATATATTCAGTATATAATTATATATTATATTCAGTATATAATTATGTATTATATTTTCAATATATAATTATATATTATATATAATATTATTATATATAATAACAATATATTATATTATATTATATTATATATTATATATTCATATATATTATTATAGTATTTATTATTTTATTTTCTATTTTATTTGTTTATATATTTAATAATTTATTATTATTATTATTATTATTATTATTATTATTATTATTATTATTATTATTATTATTATTATTATTATTATTATTATTATTATTATTATTATTATTATTTTATAAATACAAATACAACTGAAAATGAAGTTTAAGGCCTTTCCTCCCAGATAACATTGCTGCTGCTTTCAGGCTAATATCAAGTTGTGCACACCTGATGGAGGGAACAGTGAGGCATCTCAAAGTTCCCATTACTTGCCCCAACAAGCCTTTATTTAAAGGCTGCATGAATCAATCTGATACTGATCCTTCTGCTGTTCAAACAATAAAGTAATATTAGTTCCCAAATCAAAACACAGAGTTTTGAAAAAGATCATTTCTAGCATGCTCCATATATTGGGATTAGCAGAACAAAATTTAGCAAAGAGCAGACAGGATTTGCCCTTGTTATTCCCCCAAAATTATGAAAAATAACACAATGCTGATTAAAATCAGAGGAAACTTTGCAGAAGATATTTTGGGCAGTGGGAGTCCCGAATAAACTGGGAAAAAACCAAAAAAACCCAAAAAAACAAAATTTCAAAAACCACAGAAAAAAAGAAAACGAGACAAAAAATGCCAAAAATAAGAAAACAAAACAAACAAAAAAACCAAACACACATACACACACAAAAAAAGCCCACCAAAACCCACCAAAAAAAAATTAAAATTAAAAAAAAACCCCAAAAAACTAGAAAATCTGCAGAAGGTTTCTAATCCTAAAGCAATCGGTGACTCAGGCCTGCAGCCCGAGTGAGTGAAAGTGCTGACACCAAGCCCAGTGCCAGGGGTGAGCTGGCATGATCATGATAATTCTGCACACTCACTTCCAGCCAGCCAAAATGCCTCCCAAAAATAGAACCAGAGATATGAGCCCTCATTAGAAGTGTCTGAATTACCAGGATTCCTTTTTTTTTAAAAATAAATGTATTGATGACAACTCAGCAGGTTTCCATTCCACTGCAATGAATCTAGTAAAATATTCAGAGTATTTAAAGGGAAACTAAGGACTGGCCCCACAAAAGAAATTTCCTACCTGGCAGTTTTTGGGTTTTGTTCAGCATAAAGATTTACAACTCATTAATTAGCTTTTAGGAGATGTTTTAGGTGCCCTGCAATGAATGCACAGCTCACACTGTAAACTGCACTGAGAGGTTTTGGAGTACAAAACCAGGGTGGTAATGAACAATTAATTTGTAAAAGCATGCTAAAATTTAGGGCTGGCCATTTGACACATAACCACACCTGTGCAGCACTGATTTTTACTTTGCTCTTTGCTAAATTGTATTCTGCCAATCCCAATATATGGAGCATGCTAAAAATGATATTTTTTAAAACTTTGTGTTTTGATTTGGGAGCTAATATTACTTTTTTGTTTGAACAGTACTTTACTTCCTACACTGCTGGAAAAAGGCAGAGAAAATGCAGAATTTTGGGGGAAATCTGTGCCCATCTGAGAGGTCAACACACACCCAAATTAACTCCTCCAGCAAGAACCTCATCCTGTGTCTGTGCTTTGCAGCCCTCTGCATTAAAAACACTGAATTTACACAAAGCTGAATTTATTCTCCCTAATTTTCTTCAATTCCCATGGCTGCTCTTTCCAGAGGTCCACATCTCTTCTTTTATTACCTAAATAAAAGGTACTAAATGCTCCCTTAGAGATCCCTGCTCTCCACCACCACCTTTGAAAAAAATCCTCACCAAGTGCTAAAACTCAGACAAAGCACAGCATTTGCACTGCCCTGAAATGAACATTTTTACACAGCAAAATGAAGCATTTTTGGTACCAACTGTTCCCACAGAAAGGGAGCACTCAATCCAGTTTCCCCAAACGGAAAAAAAAAAAGAATAAAAAGGCAAGGAAAGCCATTTTTAGACTGTACAAAAATACAAAGAACTGATATAACCCACAAGGAAGTGTGGCTTGTGTGCACCACTATTAATCTATCTTGACTGAACAATATATATAATTTTTTTTTTTTTATTTCACTCTTCCGCCTCCACTTTTTGTTTGCTGTTGAGGACAGATAAGTGCTCCTGGCAGTATCTTGGCACAGGCATTTCACTGAACAGTAGCTATTGTAAAAGCAAAAAAAAATAAATAAAAAATAAAATCTCAGTCCCTCAGGTTCTGAGAATTTCACTTTGGGTTGAAAGGTCTCCAATTCCAGGTTCATGCTGGAAAAACAAGAAACCTTTTTTCTGTAGAGGACCCAGTCAATGAGAGGGTTAAAATTCTGATTAAATCCTGGAAGGTTCTGCCAGTGCTGTGCTGTGAAGGCAAACACCAGCCAAGGCCAAGAATCCCACTCCTGGATGGTCTTTAAGATCCTTTCCACCCCAAACCATCTCTTGGTTCTGTGATTTTGCCAAAATCAAAATAACCCTGGGAAGGGGGGAACAGCCAGGGATGAACAGCTCCCTGCACTGGGAACCTTGATTAAGAAATGCATGGGGAGTTCTTGCCTTACCAATGTGGAAAACCAAAACAAAAGTTTTTTAAAGTCTGACACATTAGGAGTTTTCACACAGAAGGGACTGGCTCATCCTAGTAAATATTCCAAATTACTCAGTGCACACTTTGTTTTTAAAGGGATTTTTCAAATCAGTTCACAGCTGTGTCATCTTTTGTACCAGCTTTGTCAGGCCTACTAAATTAGCTTTTTTTTGTTTTGTTTTGTTTAATTTATTTACTCTGAAGTGTCTTTTTAGGGAAGGTTTAAAACTGTGCCAAGAAATAAAAGTGCTAAATCTTCTCAGACGTGAAGGTATCTTAAATAACTGTGTGGCTGTGCCTTTGATCATTTCAGGGTAGAAGCCTGGCAATGCTGCTGAGAGGAGTCAATCCCTCTATTAGTTCAGCAGATCCTGCTCTGAGAAAACAGAAACATTTTGAGGCTCACCAACCTTTATCAAGAATGAAGCAGAAGCTGTAATTGGAAAACCAAGGACTCATTGAGAGCAACTGCTCCCTCTGTAACTTCATTCTGTTAATCAAGTAACAGTTAGGGGGGGAAATAAAAAGGAAAAAAAGATGGTTAACAGTAATTATCCTTCTCTTCTGCAAAGCTGATACATGCATCATCTTCCTCTTTGCTAAAACCTTTTTACTACACAGGCATCCACCACTTTTTCTTTCTTTTTCCTTCCAGCTGGCTGAAATCCTGCAGAGCTGTGACACAGGTGGCATTCAGGTTTTGGAGGCCACAGCCTCTGGACTTTAATTTAGCTACTTGCTTTCCTAGGGGGGAAAAAAAGCAACTTTTTTTGGAGTCATCCTCTCTATTAGTTCAGCAGATCCTGCACTGAGGAAACAGCAACACTTTGAGGCTCACCAATCTTTATCAAGAATGAAGCAGAAGCTGTAATTGGCAAACCAAGGACTCACTGAGAGCAACTGCTCCCTCTGTAACTTCATTCTGTTAATCAAGTAACAGTTAGGGGGGGGAAATAAAAAGGAAAAAAATATGGTTAACAGTAATTATCCTTCTCTTCTGCAAAGCTGATACATCCATCATCTTCCTCTTTGCTAAAACTTTGTGCTACACAGGCATCCACCACTTTTTCTTTCTTTTTCCTTCCAGCTGGCTGAAATCCTGCAGAGCTGTGACACAGGTGACATTCAGGTTTTGGAGGCCACAGCCTCTGGACTTTAATTTAGCTATCTGTTTTCCTAGGTGGGGGGGAGAAAAAAAATCAACATTTTTTTTGGAGTCATCCTCTCTATTAGTTCAGCAGATCCTGCACTTTGAGGCTTACCAACCTCCCCTGCCTTTATCAAGAATGAAGCAGAAGCTGTAATAATTGGCAAACCAAGGACTCATTGAGAGCAATTGCTCCCTCTGTAACTTCATTATGTTAATCAAGTAACAGTTAGGGGGGGAAATAAAAAGGAAAAAAAGATGGGTAACAGTAATTATCCTTCTCTTCTGCAAAGCTGATACATGCATCTTCCTCTTTGCTAAAACCTTTTTACTACACAGACATCATCCACAACTTTTTGTTTCTTTTTTTCCTTCCAGCTGGCTGAAATCCTGCAGAGCTGTGACACAGGTGGCATTCAGGTTTTGGAGGCCACAGCCTCTGGACTTTAATTTAGTTACTTGGGGAAAAAAAAAAATCAACATTTTTCTCTTGTCCCCACCTTCAGCCGAATTTATTTATCCCCTTACTACTCCCAGCAGCTCTGCAAAACTCATTTCCCTCATTCTTTTGGCTTTCTAGGATAAAGAGGCAATTGCACCCTTCAAACCTCATTATGGGGGAAGAAACAACTGAGGCAAAATCTACTTATGATAAAAGGGTCAGTGGAAATTTGGCAATTAACTGTGAGCAGGATGAGCTGCACAAACTGCCAGATCCAGGGTCCCCTTTCTTTGCAGCACAGTTTTTAAAGTAAATTTAATTTATTTTTTTAATACACTTTTCCAGGATTCTTTTACCCCCACTTCATCAGGGTTCTGAGAAGGCATTGCTGCATATCCATGAAAATATCCAGCACACACTGGCAAATCCTTCTGGGTTTTTTCTGCTGCTCAAATTTTCCATCAATTTTAATACCCAGCCTTTTTTTCTGCTGACTGCTTCTCACTTCTTCCATCAATTCCTGAATTCAGGAATTCAGGGATTCCATATTTTATTTCCTCTTCTTCATGTGGGGACTTTTTTTTTTAAATTTGCATGGATAGTTCCTGAATTGTACTGGAGTTTTTTTTTTTTCATTTACCAAATTTCTCATGAGATAATTACCCAAACCCAGGACCAATTTCATCTGAAACAATTGCAGGCACTCAATTTAAAATTAATTTTTGTGTAAATCAAATGCCCCAATTGCAGCTAAACCTTGCAGTGCACTCTTCTGGTGGAGGATGTGCTCTAAATGACAATGAGATAAAAAAGAGGCTCAAAAGGAACAAAACTTTGCTTTTTTATTGCAGTCCAACCTAACCCTTGTCTTTTGATTCAGAGAGCTTCAATCAGCTTAGCCCATGAGTTTTGTGAGCAATAATTCTAATTAAACCCCACTAAAAATGTTGATAGGGGAAATAAACCCTCTCCAAGTATAGATTTTCCTAGAGCTAAAACCATAAGATTATAAAGCTGCAAGCAGCCACTGTAACAAAAGAAGGTGAGGTGCCAGAAGTCCCAAAAAGAAATTGATAAAGCCCTGTTAAGACCCCATTAAAATCTCCTTTGGGAATAATTTGCAATCTGCAAATCACACTCATTCTTTTATTCATTCTGCAAACCACGATCACAAATCATCAACCAATCACCCACCAAATTTTACATTCTTGTAGCTTTTTATAAGTTAATACAATCCAATTATTATTATTATTACTATTATTAATAGTATTATTAATAATACTATTACTATTACTTTATAGTATTATTATTTATAGTATATTATTATTTATAGTATATTATTATTCATAGTATATATTATTATTATCATTATTATCATTATTGTTGTTGTTATGTTTATTTTGATTTATTTTTTATTTATTTAATTTTAAAACTTTAAAGAACAATTAATTGATAATTAATATAATAATAGTAATAATTATAATAGTATTATTAATAGTATTATTATATTATAGTATTATATGTATTATATAGTATTATAGTATTGTATAGTATTATAGTATTATGGTATTATATTATAGTATTATTAATAGTAATAATAGTATTATTATATTATAGTATTATATGTATTATATAGTATTATAGTATTATATAGTATTATAGGATTATATTATTATATTATAGTATTATTAATAGTAATAATAGTGTGTCCCCATGTCAGCTGCATTTCAGGGCAACCAAACAAGGGCAGGAGGCACCTCAAAAAGAACAATTTAGTCTTACTCATGCCCCTGGGAGATGCTGGGAAAGCTGAGCCTTGTCTTCCACTTCCCTCTTTCCCAAGGTGAAGGAGCAGAACCTGCAGGCGTGGGACAGCAAACGTGAGCCCTGCAACCACAGAGCCACAGGAGCACAGCCCAGAAAAGCTGCACCACAGCCCAAAAAACCCAGAACTAACCAAAAAAAACCCAGGGCAACACCAAAAAAAGGCAGAAGCAAAAAAAAAAAGGCAGGAGTGAGAACAAGGGAGAAGTACAAAGTGAGAAGTGGAAGTAGAAAGAGAGCGTGTCAACTCTTGTGTAGCTGTCTGTCCTTCTGGAGTGTGACTCAGCAGAACAAAGGATTTTGTCCTCATGGAGAAACAGAGTCCATATTGCACAGGAAGTGGCAAAAATTCCCTGTCTGGAATGTGACTGCAGCTCCAGTGGCTTCCCTGGGGAATTTCCTCAGCTGCAGATCACCACCCTGCTCCACATCATCTGCAGCCCAGGGTAAGACTCTGCCTTTTCCTGCACTCAGTGGAAATAAAAAAGAAATTTGCAGAAAAACTAGAGATTGTCATAGCTGAGGAAATTCACTTTTGCATTGAATAAATCTGGAAATAGCTGAATTTCCAAACTGGAATACTCTGGAAGGACACAGGTACAGGACAAACCCTGTGCCTCCACCACGACCCAACACTGAAATTGTCACCACACAAAAGTCACCAGGTTTAGGATCAACATCTATATTTGAAATACTTGTACTTCCCTTTTTATACCAGCTCTGTCACGTGCATAAATGTTAAAGGAGGCTGAAAGGGGAACATGAACAAAAAGCTTTTAAACCATCACTTTTTTAAAAAGATGTTTTTAGCAGTAGCAAGAGATGCAGCACTTGGTGATCAGACCCAGCTTATCAGCATTTGGAGTTAAACACCACGGGGCAGAAAAAACAAAACAGCTATAACTTTATCCAAGGACAGATTTTTCTGCAATATCTGTGTTTGGACTAATTTCTGTCACTCTTCCTCTCCAAGCATTCCCATGTCATCACCAGTGGATTTTCTGATGAAAACACAGCATTATTCTACACCCAGAAATCACCTGCTACCATGCAAAGCAGCATGCTCAGGGGGTGTAAAGACATCAAAGTTAATGGAAATTAAAATTAAAAATAAAAGTTATTTTATTAAAAATATTTTTTTAAAAAGGTAAATAAAAAGAAAAGTTCATTTTCTTTGGTTTAGTGAAGCCATGCTTAGCCCCACTTTGATGGAATAAATCTCCACCTCCATCCATGCACTCTTCCTGTTTTTATTAAAATCCTGAGTGCAGTTTTCCTTGCAGAGTGGGTGAGTGGGAGTGTGGAGCACAAGTAAACCCTGTCTCTGCACGTCACAGTTGTGAAACACATTCTAAATAAAACCATATGCTCTCAGAAGGAAAATTTCATCTCTCTCCCCTTTTGCTGCCTGCTCAGGTCGGCCCCAGTGCAGGGCTGAGGGAATGCAAATGCATTTACAGAAAGGTTTGATGAGAAACTGATAAAAACCACACTCATTTCTTTATTCATTCCACAGGGTGAGTGCACAAGAGTCTCGATTTTAAGAAGAATTCTGTGATTTGGCTTTTCCTCTTGTGTTGTCCCTTGAAACGGTTGGGAATTGGTGTCACCTGGTACCTGGGATGTTTTAGTGTCTGAAACTTCAATGATTCCCAGATCATCTCATGATGATGGGGAGGAAACAAACAAACAAAAAATCACTAATCCACTGTTCTGGAAAAAAACCTTAATAACAGATATATTCCAGAGCTGGTTAGAAAGCTCTGTGGTTTGTCCTCACATTTAACACTCCAGTGATGCCCTGTGTGGCTCTCAGCTATGAAATTTAACAAGCCATTCTGTTCATTCTTTGGGACATTTTGCAAAATTTGCCACAGAAATAACTGACCCCATGTTCTTCTTTCCCATTCCTTATTTTCTGGCCAAACACCTGCCTTGGTGACACAGGGAGGCTGACCCAGGGACCTGGGGAGCAAAGACAAACCACCTCATTTCTCCCTCCTGCCAGGACTTCTTTTGCTGACCAAAAACACAGCAAAGGGGAAGTGCCAGAACTTTTTTTTTTTTTTTCTCTGTATAATATTTAATTTCCCATTCTGGGTTATGCAATGAGCAGCTTTTCTCCCTGGGTCTGCACTAGGTATTTTGGACACATATAAAGTGTGTTACCCTTTTTCCTCCCATCTTTTGGCATCTCAGCTGCTGGTCAGGTTGCTCTGAAGGAAAAGGGCAAACCCAAAAGCAACACCTTCCAATGCTGCAGTTGTGGAATGATGGAAAAAAAAAGGAATATTGGGAAAGCAAGCCAGCAAGTGTGAAGGGCCAGGTTATTTAGGAGTCCTCATCAAACCCTCATCTGTGTGATCAGCACTGAACCCCAGGCTCACTGATAAAGGGAAGATAAACTTCCCCCCAAGCTGAGGCTGCTCTGTTGTGCAAACCACAGCCCCACTCCAGAGTTCTGACAGCTAAATGTTGTTAAATGACTAAATTTCCATTAGTAATAGGGATTTTTGCTTGTTTTTCAAGCAGCTTCCTCGCCTGCTTTTCAGATCTACCTAAGGCATAATCACTACCAGAGATGGCTAAAATAATAAAAACTAAATTAAATTAAAGCTGTGTACATTTGTAATGCCTCACCCACAATCAGCTTTGTGTGGCTTCGAGTGGATCACATGTTGTGGGTGTCTTGTCTGGTTTATTTCTTTTGTTTTATCACACATTCTTTCATTTTGAGTCCTGTCTCTCCTGTCACGACTCTCCAAAGGATTTAGACACGCAGCCAAGCATGCAGAGCATGCACGTATTCTGGAAGCACAGATAAATTAAACAAGCTGTACCTGATTGCAACTGGCCCCTCCTCTGCCAGGATTTTGCCAACTTTCATAAATTAGACACACAATCAAGTGCACAACTCAAAAAACCTGGATCTTCACTCTCCTTTTTTTAGCTGGTGAGAAGGGAAGGCACGGCTAACAAATCCTAATGCTCAAAATGTGACACACAGTGGAGAGGGGGAAAATAAAAATATGATTCCTTGAAAGTTATTGACAGATCAGCTGCAACCTACCAGAGGCTGAAAAAAGATACCAGATGGAATTAAAAAATCCTTGCTATTAGTGCATCAAACCAAATGCTGTGTTCTAAAGCCAAACTCTGCCCTCCTCCTGCTGCAAGGAACTGTTTCTTGGAAAATTGCTTATGCCTTTGTTGGTGGTGACTATTGACTCTAATAGCTAAATGTGACAAAGGGAGAAAAAAAACCAAAACCAAAACAAAGCAGAAATACTGTCATAAAACACTGTCCAGACTTACTTGTCTTGAAAATCCCATTAAGATAAAAAAAAAAACCACACAGGTACTGACTTAAAATTGAACCTTAAACCCCCACAAATTGTTATTAATACTGAGTACCTTGATATTTGACTTTACAATAAAATACAAGAGATAGCACACCAAAAAAAAAAAAGAAGTGGGGAGATAGGATTTATGGCTGAAGGAAACATGACAGAAAAGAAAGAGAAAAGAACAAATTCTAATTTAAAATACATCAAGTAAGAATGCCTCTCATTGCCTGTAAACACACACAGATCAGCAGCACAGTTCCACTGGCAGAAGATTGATGCAGGCTTACAAAACACAAAGCCAAACCCCTCAAAATCAGCACTGATGTAACCCCAGTTCAGGCCAGCAAAACCACCTGGAAATCCCACTTAGGATCCAAAACTATGACACTTTTTTGAGCACTTCCAAGACATGAAAACCAAACTTTTTCCCAAACAAGCCTCAAACCGCTCCCAAGGAACTGTCAGACCACTTCCCCATGGGATTACTGAGGAATTCTACCACCTCCTGAGGGTTTAAAAAACCAAAAAGAACTGATGTGTTACATTTATTTCCCAAACACCTGCTGGGGTTTCCAGGCCTGAAGCAGCAAAGGCATCGTGACTGTCACCAACAGGCAGGGCAGAGCTGGGAAAATCACACGGAATTCTGAACCAAGGGGGAAAAACTTGGAGGAGTGAAGTTTAAAAAGCCTGCCACGACCACGGCCTCCCCCAGGATTTTAAGCAGAATACAAATAGAGACTGGGATGCCTTGCTGGAAGCATTCTGATAGCACCAGATATGTCATTTATTAGTTATATATATATTATAAAAATATATATTTATATATGAATTAAATTAAAATAGTAATAAAATTATATATATAATAGGTACATCCTAGATAATATATTATATATCATTATATAATAATAATATTGCATAATATATATTATTATATATATTACATTATTTATAATTGTGTAATAATTATATATTATATAAATTAATTTAGTAAATTTATATATATATATATATATAAATTTACTATATAAATTATTTATATACAGTATATAAATTTATATATTTCTATTTATAGTATTATATAAGCTTAAAAAGCCTGCCATAACCATGGCCTCTCCCAGGATTTTAAGCAGAATACAAATAGAGACTGGGATACCTTGCTGGAAGCATTCTGATAGCACCAGATATGTCATTTATTAGTTATATATATATTATAAAAATATATATTTATATATGAATTAAATTAAAATAGTAATAAAATTATATATATAATAGGTACATCCTAGATAATATATTATATAATATATCATTATATAATAATAATATTGCATAATATATATTATTATATATATTACATTATTTATAATTGTGTAATAATTATATATTACATAAATTTATTTAGTAAATTTATATATATATATATAAATTTACTATATAAATTTACTATATAAATTATTTATACATAGTATATAAACTTATATATTTCTATTTATAGTATTATATAAGTTTAAAAAGCCTGCCATAACCATGGCCTCTCCCAGGATTTTAAGCAAAACACAAATTGAGACTAGGATGCCTTCCTGGAAGAATTCTGATAGCAGCACAGATATATAATTTATTAGTTATATATATTATATATAAATATATATTTATATATTTATTAAAGTAATAATAAAATAACATATATAATAGATACATCCTAGATAATATATTATATATCATTATATAATTAGAATATTGTATAATATATATTATTATATATATTACATTATTTATAATTGCGTAATAATTATATATTACATAAATTTATTTAGTAAATTTATATATATATATATAAATTTACTATATAAATTATTTATACATAGTATATAAACTTATATATTTCTATTTATAGTATTATATAAGCTTAAAAAGCCTGCCATAACCATGGCCTCCCCCAGGATTTTAAGCAAAATACAAATTGAGACTAGGACGCCTTCTTGGAAGAATTCTGATAGCAGCACAGATATATAATTTATTAGTTATATATATTATATATAAATATATATTTATATATTTATTATATTAAAGTAATAATAAAATAATATATATAATAGATACATCCTAGATAATATATTATATATCATTATATAATTATAATATTGAATAATATATATTATTATTATATATATTACATTATTTATAATTGTGTAATAATTATATATTACATAAATTTATTTACTAAATTTATATATATATATATAAATTTACCATATAAATTTACTATATAAATTATTTATATACAGTATATAAATTTATATATTTCTATTTATAGTATTATATAAGCTTAAAAAGCCTGCCATAACCATGGCCTCCCCCAGGATTTTAAGCAGAATACAAATAGAGACTGGGATGCCTTGCTGGAAGCATTCTGATAGCACCACAGATATGTCATTTATTGGTTATATATAGTATATAAAAATATATATTTATAAATGAATTAAATTAAAAGAGTAATAAAATTATATATATAATAGGTACATCCTAGATAATATATTATATAATATATCATTATATAATAATATTGCATAATATATATTATTACATATATTACATTATTTATAATTGTGCAATAATTATATATTACATAAATTCATTTAATAAATATATATATATAATTATTTATATATAATATATAAACTTATATATTTCTATTTATAGTATTATATAAGCTTAAAAAGCCTGCCATAACCATGGCCTCCCCCAGGATTTTAAGCAGAATACAAATAGAGACTGGGATGCCTTGCTGGAAGCATTCTGATAGCACCAGATATGTCATTTATTAGTTATATATATATTATTAAAATATATATTTATATATGAATTAAATTAAAATAGTAATAAAATTATATATATAATAGGTACATCCTAGATAATATATTATATAATAATAATATTGCATAATATATATTATTATATATATTACATTATTTATAATTGTGTAATAATTATATATTACATAAATTTATTTACTAAATTTATATATATATATATATAAATTTACTATATAAATTATTTATATATAGTATATAAACTTATATATTTCTATTTATAGTATTATATAAGTTTAAAAAGCCTGCCATAACCATGGCCTCTCCCAGGATTTTAAGCAAAACACAAATTGAGACTAGGACGCCTTCCTGGAAGAATTCTGATAGCAGCACAGATATATAATTTATTAGTTATATATATTATATATAAATATATATTTATTATATTAAAGTAATAATAAAATAATATATATAATAGATACATCCTAGATAATATATTATATAATATTATATATATTATATTATATTATATTATATATAATATTATATTATATATAATATTATATAATATATATAATATATTATATAATATGTAATTATATTATATTATTATATAATATATATTATATTATTATATAATATATATTATATGTATATTATATAATATATATGTAATTATGTAATAATTATATATATTATATAAATTCATATATTTCTATTTATTTCTATATATTTTTATTTATATTATTATATTTATTATATTTCTGTATATTGAATATATTATAATATATAATATTATCTATATAATATATATTATATAATTATATAATATATTATATAATTAATAATTATGTGTATAATCTATAAGAAAATTATATCTATTATATTATATTATATTATGTTATATTATATTATTATATTACATTATATTACATTACATTATATTTCACCTCTTTCCAAGTGTGCAGATGCTGACAGGGCCAGGATCCTGCAGCACCAGCATGAGGCAAACAGACTCACACTGACATCTAAAGGTGTCATTTACCA
This sequence comes from Agelaius phoeniceus, assembly GCF_051311805.1. Lineage (NCBI taxonomy): Eukaryota > Metazoa > Chordata > Aves > Passeriformes > Icteridae > Agelaius > Agelaius phoeniceus. Next base: position 32,267,729 of record NC_135273.1, read on the forward strand.
TCTGATGCCTCACAAAATGTCTGCAAAGGGCCAGCATCTTGTAAAGAGGTAACAAGACAGAAAAAATGTCATTATTTAATTCTCACAATGAGTGTCCAAAGCCAGGCAGGGCAGGGCTTGGAGAAACCTGGGATAGAGGATAAAGGAGTCCCTGCCCATGGAATGAGATGAGCATTAAGGTCCCTCCCAAACCATTCTATGATCATCTGCACAGAAACCCCATTTTTGAGGCAAATTTCCTTGTTTCACTAAGAAATTTGTGGGATTTTCTTCCACTAGAAAACTCAGGTTTTGTTAAATTCTGTCTTAGGGAAAAAGATGCATCTTTTCCAAGGAGCTGGGCACAAGTCCTAGCTGCAGTTCAGCCACTTGAAACCAAGTGGTCGTTTCAGAGTTAATAATTTTTCCCTGCTTTTAAGTTGGTTTAGAGCATAATTCCCATTAGAAAATGTGAATGCTGGTGTTGCAAGCAGCATGGCTTAAATCAGAATATATGAAAAGGTCTCTCATCAGTGATCCTAAACACGCCTCCTACTGTGCCAGAGAGAAATGGACATGGAAACAGAGAGCAAATCTATTTCTTTTGTGCTTTTCAAACCCAGACACCACCTTGTTGTTCTGCAGTCACTCCACAGCCTGTGAGACTCTGAAACCTGCAGACAGTTCCCTGAATAAAATTTATTTTCCTGGATTTCCATAGGCATCCAGCCCATTCTCCCTAAAGTATAAATGCACTGGGAAGGGAGCAGTAAATCCTTCTTTAAGGAGAGGTGCACACCCATCCTCTGTGCCTGTGCAGAGTCTCACATCCTGGCAGAGCTGTATTCCTGAAGGATTAATTTGGGAATAGAATTGGAGGCTCCTGGTGCTGACTCTGGAAAGCCTGATCTGCATGTCCCTTGTTCTGTGGAATAAATCAAGTGAAGAGATAGCTTTAATCCATTTCAGTAATGTTCTTTAAACTTGAAATAATTTATGGTAGCAGAGTCCACTGCTACAACACGAGGTGCTTCATCAGCTGAGTCAATAAAGGTGACCAATCACACCATTTCCTAACTTACACCAGCCCTTGAACAGAGTTTGGTTTTAAATAATTTTTTAAAATAGTTACAGTGCTTTGAGCATCCCTGGCAAGGTGGGGAGAGGAGGGAACTGAAACCCTGAGGAACAGCAAGGCCATCAGTAGTGAACTCAGGCTTCCAAGGCAGCACAGGTAAACCCAAAACCATCTGCAACATCTCACCTGATGGCTCAGGAAATCATTTTTGATTTCTACAAAAGGTGTCTGAGGGTGAGTTACTCCTAAGGCTTCTTTAATCCAAGAGCACACCAACATTCCTGGAAATTACAAAGCCAAGTGGGGAAAGCTGACAGCAGGCTCCACACAAAATTTAGGTTTGACTCAATGCAGCCAAAACCTCATTAGGTTTAAAATTAGTATTTTTCCTCTGCTTTAATCCAGATGTGGACTGCAAAAATAACTGAAAAGTTCACAGACATGTCCGTGGGAGGTAAAGATAATCTTTGTAAAGAATGGTCTCAATTACAGTGATGGGAGTGGCCAGCAACTATTAAAAAATCCTCTAGAAATCCACAAAACCCCATCCAGTCCAGAGGCACTGCCTAAGCTATGAGAATACATTTAAAAACATTGTCCAGTGAAGGCTTTTGTCTGTCTACTCAATTGCAGCACTAAAAAATAAATAAATCCCAAAGCAAGCAATTAAATGCAAGGACTGCTTGCAAACCTGCACCAGACTTTTCAAGGGGTTTCAGCTCTATAAAGGCCACAGTCTGAGTGGCAGATTTCACATCAAAAACAAGGCTGTAAAGTCCAAATCAGCCTGTGGTCACCTTTGCACATTTCTGTCTCTCAAGTGTGCCCAGAAGGTTTGGTAACAGGAAAGGAGGGAGAGCTTTCCCAAATATATTTTTCCAAAAGCAAAAAAAAACCCTAGTGAAAAACTTCAAACAAAAAAAAAAAAAAAAAAAAAAAAAAAAAAAAAAAAAAAAAAAAAGAAAAAATAAAAAGGACTTTATTCAAAGTCCTTGGTGACACATAACATTATCATACATCCCAAAACCAACCATCAAAACCATTTTAGATTCAGGATCTGAAAATTCAAGGCTGGTAAAAATGCCCTAACTGGACTTCCTGAAGAATGAGATCTTACAGCACATCCCAGCCTCCTACAACCCAGAAACCAGCAGCTCATTAAACACATGTCCCACAAGACACAAATAGAGAAGTTTCAGAATTGCTCAGTTTGGTCTCATTTTTTGGCAAGCAACTTTTTTTTCCCCCCAGCCCCCTTCCTTTCAGGCTCATGGCAAAAAGCAGCTTTGGAAAGATTTCTCCATCTGAACCTAACCCCTGGAGAGAACCAAAGACTGGGAAAAAACTGAGAGGTATCTGTGTTTATTGTTGGGATAAACAAACTTCAGAGCATTTATTTGTTCTGTTCCAAGTATGTCCTGTGCTCAAATACCATCACCTTTATTATCCAGAAAATTAAACCCCACTTTGTGCACATGGCTGATCCTTGTGCACATTCCATGTGGCCGTGGGTCCCATTCTCTATTTTGGGTACTGGAATGACACAAAAGAGCTAAAAAAGCATCAGATAAATCTGTGACCAAGAGCCCTCGTGCTGCTGGACCCTGCCAAGCCAGCCCAGGCTGCAGTGGCAGGAGAAGCACATTCAGGTTTAAGGAATTACAAACAGCCACGTCAGGCAGACTTGAAAGTGTCAGGACACAAAAAAAACCCCAATTTTTTTTCCAAACCAGCCCAGCTAAATTAGCACAATCTGCTGCCAGTTTAACGTGCAGGTGCTCTGAAATCCTTCCTGGGACTGCACAGGAAAGCTGAGCTTAGGACTCCAACCACAGAATCACCAGCATTCACTGAGAGGGCTCAACCACTCTCCCAGCCCCTGAGCTGCTCCCTGCCCTTGCTGGAAGAGCAGGATGTGCCAGCAAGTCTGTGGGCCACATGGTGAACTGAGGATCACACCACTGAGGCTGCTTAAAATAACTCCCCCACCCTTTTTTTGGGGGGAGAAAGGGGTGGGGGGAGCGAGTCTGAGGTGCCACAGCCAGCTGTGCTGCTGCAGCTGGAGCTGGGGCAGGCACTGCTGGAGGAAATGCTTCTGCCACGTCCCCAGGCACTGCAAGGTGATGCTGTGACAGAGCAGGACTCACTTTCTCTGCAGGGTGACTTTTTGAAGTGCTGGCACCCTGGTCTGGCCAAAGGATGGGCAGCCCTGGAGGGGGAACCAAGCCTGGAGAGAAGAAGATGCATATTTTGCTCTTCCAGCAAATTGCATCTGGTTTTCCTTCTGTTTTACCCTGACATCTGTCAAATAAAGAGTTTCAGCTCTCCACCCAAAAGGCAGGCAGCCTCAGCTGACAACACCAAAATGCAAAGCAGCCCTTTATCTAACACAGATTGAATTTCACTCTCCTTTCCAGGACTCCTCTCTGCTCACACACGTGGGGTTTAATCCCCACACTCCCCAGATGGAGAGGGCCACTGGCATCAGCGTATTGGACAGGTTTCCAATGTGCTCCACAACTGCAGGACAAGCCCTTTATAATCATTGGAAATATTTAAAAAAACACCTTAAAGAAGACCAGGTTTCCAATGTGCTCCATAACTGCAAGGTAAGTCCATTATAATCACTGTAGATATTTAAAAAAACACCTAAAAGAAGACCAGGTTTCCAATGTGCTCCATAACTGCAAAAGATGCCCAATATAATCACTGTAAATATTAAAAAAAAAACACCTAAAAGCAGACCAGGTTTCCAATATGCTCAATAACTGCAGGACAAGGCCATTATAACATTATAATCACTGTAGATATTAAAAAAACCACCTAAAAACAGACTAAGCCAAACACACACTGAAGAATACACACGGCCTACTTTGATTTTTTTTATTTTTTTTCCTCCTGATGTGCAATTCCAGCTCTGGCAGCCTTTATTTTTAGAAGTACTCCCTCAGAGAGGCCATACTCGAGCTGCAGTGAGCACAGAGGAGCTGTGCCCTGCTTTGAGGGCTGACACAGAGCTTCTGGTGGCACCTGCTCCTCCTCAGACACTCCCCACATGTGCAGTGCCACCTTCTCCTTCCTGCCTCCCTCATACCTGTCAGACCATCCCAAGGGCAAAACCCTTGACAAAATCCAAATCCAAATCCTTGACATGCAATGGACAATAACAACAAAAACCAGCTCCCAAAACCAAAATGCAACAACCTCCCAAAAGGAGGGCCATGGAGATGGTCTGAGGGATGGAGCAGCTCTGCTGGGAGAGCTGGGATTGTTCACCTGGAGAGGAGAAGCTCTGGGGTGATCAAATTGAGGCCTTGCAGGGCCTGAAGGAGCTGACAAAAAAAAGATGGAGACTCGTTACAAGGGCCTGGCCAAGGGGGAATGGCTTCAAACTGGAAGAAAGTAGGGTTAGATGGGGATATTGGGAATGAGGAATTGTTCCCTGGCAGGGTGGGCAGGCCCTGGCACAGGGTGCCCAGAGCAGCTGGGGCTGCCCCTGCATCCCTGGCAGTGCCCAAGGCCAGGCTGGAGCAGCCTGGGACAGTGGAAGGTGGCCCTGCCATGGCAGGGGTGGCACTGGATGGGCTTTAAGGTCCCTTCCCACCCAAACCATTCAGGGATTTCAGGACAGAAATCTCCATCTCCCTGCTGGACTGGTGAGGTCTCCTCTCAGGAGGGTCCAAAACGCTGCTGGGCCAGGTTTGGGGCAGAGCTGGCAGCAGCAGAGGGACACAGGGATGGGCAGCCTGGCCCTGAGTGCCAGGGGTGAATCCTGCCCCAAACCCCAGCAGGACAGGAGGGTTTCCTGCTCAGGGATGGATGCTCCACGTCCTGCTGCAGCCCCAACAACATCTCTGACACTCCCATGCCAGGGATCCCCCAAATTCACCACTGACCCTTCCCCTGGCACAACCTCAGGCAGCACTGGGGGCTCCCCAGCCAGGTTTTAAAAGGAGCACAACCAAGAACTCCTCCAAATATGTTTCCAAAAAAGCCCAAATATTTCCACATTGAGGCCTCAGCTCCCTGATAAGCAACTTACAAATCAGTGTACATGTTTACAGTGGACATTTCAGATCTGTTAGGTAATGAGAGCTGCAAGCTGGATAAGCCCTGCTCGGATTGCTTGGAACTGGAACCACAGAATTCCGAATTTATCGTGGTGCTATCCAAAAATAAACACATTCACTCAGCAAGGACTTGTGACTCGTGAAAAATTATCAGGGTTTTGTGCTTTCCTAACTCACATTATAAAGCCTTCCCACGCAAATGCAGCCCTGTTTCACTTGTATCTTCTCATCAGCTTGTATTATTTAAAACATGTGGGACATTCACACAGATGGAAAAGGGAAAAAAAAAAATAGGTCAGGCTCGAAACAAAAGCCAAGCCATCCTGTTTTATTAGCAGCTTAAACATGCAGAACTGTAAATTGAAATTCCAAGGAAAGCAACATAATGAAAACATTCTGAACACACAAATAAAAAATACAAACCAAAACCTGCTGCAAATCACTGCTACCCTAAATTGCCATGTTGCCAAATGCCTTAAACTGAAAAACAGAACTGATAAGAAGGCTTCTCCAGCTGATATGAAAATGCACAGAAAGAACCACATTGCTCAGTGATCATATGGGATCTGGGCTATAAATCCAGGATTTTTCTAACATCAGCAGCCTGTGTAACAGTCCAGCACCTTTGAAATACTGCTGGACAATGAACAATTAGCAAAATCTTGTCCTTTCATTTGCCAAGATCCTACTTTTAAATAAATTTATTCCTTTCCTTGAACTGACATTACAAACCTCAGAAACATTTATTCATTTCCCTTTTATCTGCTGCACAACCCCAATATTTACTACCAGAACACGTAAAGCCCAAATCAGAGCAGTGAATTTAATTTTGCTATTCAAGCTGAATGTCCCAAACATCATTTGATTGCTGCCACCTATTGTTGTTCCAAACATGTTGCAAGGAGTTAACCCTTTATCCAGCAGCTACTGGAAGTCATGCTGGAAGTAATTCTGGCTCTGCTGCTGCTAAATATGCAAATAATTATGCAACTAAATATGCAACTACATAATTAGCATCTATTTGGGTGTGATGATTGTAGAAAGAATGAATAAAGGTTGAAAATTAAGGTGAATTTTATATATATATATATATATATATACACACACTATTTATTTTTATTTATTTTATATCTATTTTTTTTAAATTACACACTAACTTCTCCATTAATCTTTTCCCTCACAAGAGAAGTAAATCTGGAATATTCATTTCTCACACAGCCCATATAAAATGGTAATTTTAGGTTGCCAAAGGCCACTTAATTCTGCCTCCTAAGGCTCCACAATGACATCATGTTCAGGCTCATCTAAGAGGTTAAAGGACACAAAAACTATCCTGTCTAGTTTATTCTACTGAATTTAAGTATTCAAACAGCAATGTGAAATTTGAGGGGTTGTTTCAAAATATTAATTTTCTGAATATGGTGTAAATAAGTGAAAATTGTTTTCAAAAAAACATGTGTGGGGCAAAAGACCTCCTCCCTCAAACAGGAAAATGGTGAATTCCAGAGGGGTAAACTCCCAGCTCTGGCAAGTCATTTGAACTCTCCAATTCAGGCTCAAATGTCAAAAGCTAATTCCAACCCTCACTAATGGATCAAAGCATCCCCTGCCCCACCCAGCTGCTCCTTTGCCCCTTCTCCTCTCCTGCAGCCTTTATCCACACATTAATGCCAGCAATGCCTCACCACAACCCATTTAAAAATTCATCTGGATTCCAGCTGGGAGCCAAATTAACCCAAGTGGCTCAAGAAAGTCCCGGCACAGGCCCCCAGCCAAGCACTTCAAGCCCTGGCAAAACTGGCCCAAAAAGGGAGCAGCCTCAGATGGGGCAAGGAAAGGGAGACCAGGGGGGATGTGGGAGAGCTTTAAACCCATAAACCCATAAATGGCAGAGCTTTAAACCCATAAATGGCAGAGCTTGAAACCCATAAATGCCCCTGCTGAAGGAGCTGCCAAAGCAGGGATGTGACACCAGAGCAGCAGGAACATCCAAAACTCATTCCTTTAACACTCCTCACCCCAAACCACACCAGCCACTGGGATTAACACTGCCCAGGCACATCTTTTTATTTAGCTCCAGAGTCCTCCTTCTATACAATAAGGGCCTTCCAGAGCAGCAGGGAATATTCCCAAATCCTGCCCCCTTCCCTTTGAGAGGAATGGCAGATTTGTCTTTCCAAACAAGCTGTGGGTCTGCTGGTAGATAAAACCAGCACTGGGAGATAAGAGAAACAATGGGAAGGATTCCACTGATTGATGAATGGAAAAAGATATTTGCTTTTACAAATAAACTTTAGGTGTGCTGATAAATGAAATTAGACATTGAAAGATGAAAGAAACAAGGGGGAAGAAAAAACCCTAAATTCCATAAGAATTAAAAATGAAAAGGGAGGGTTATACATTAGAGGGAAATCTTTGGTATCAGGCATTCTGGGAAGTCTGTGCCTCTCAAGTACCTCAGCCAATGGGGTTCAGAGTTTTAGGAATTGTTGGTATTGAGTTTGTAACCTTTGTTATTTTTGGTTTTTATAAGTAATACTGATAAATAATGTTTGTTGTTAATGTTATATGAATACTTTAAAAAGCTTGTCTTAATCCCTTCAAACACTTCCTGTTGATAAATTGATTATATTATGTGAATTCTCAGATTTTTATGATAAGAATTATTATTATTAAGGTATTGTAGTATTTACAGCCAGCTTTCATGTGTTTTACTATCTTTTTATATGATCATTTACAAGACACGTGTCTCTTCAGGATCCTGCCTTTTTGTTTCTTAAGTACTCATGTGTTTGGTTTGGATTTTTTTAAATTCAGATTGCCAGTTTGGTGGTTTTCTTCAGTTATTATTACAGACATACTCCAGCAGAGAGTTCAGTTGTAACATTAACTTTTTTGGGTTTTTTTGAGTTTCAGTTTTGCACTAGGTAATCAGTCTCTCATTCAGCTGCATTTCCTACACCTTTACACTCTCAGTGTCCAGATCCAGGCTCACAATCTGGACTGTGAACCCTTTCAGAGGGAAACATGGCTGGGAAATTGGGATAAAAAGGGAGGCTGAGTCCTCCAAAAATCTGAGAGATCCCAGGGCAATGCCCCACGGCCTCTCCCTTTATTGGAATAAAGTCAAAGGACTCCTCTGTGTCCTTTTTGGACAGAAACCTCTGGTGTTTGTGGATTCATTTTCCCGACACCTTTAAGCCGCGAGTGGCCACACGTGACCCTTAGCTGGCCCCACAGGGGGAAGCCCTCCCCTTCCTCCAGCTCTGCACATCTCCTGCTCCATCCCAGGGCAGCCACAGAGCCCTGTCACCCCCTGTGACAGCCACAGGGAAGGTTCCAAAGGCAGCAGGAACCTCCCCTTCCAGGAGCAGCTGGAATCGCTACCGGGAGGGAGTGCACAAACATGGCTCCTGCTAGAATCCCATCTTTGCCCCTGGATTTGGGAGAGCAGAGCATAAAAACGACTACAAAGTGACAGTGTGGAGAGGAGAGAACACCTATTCCTTCCAGCAGCTGTCAGGAAATTGCATCTTAAATGCCAGGTGAGGTGAATCCAGGGAAAGCTCCCTCCTCTGCCAGCAAAACTCGGCTCTCTGACACACAACCAAAACATCCCTGAGATTTACACACAGCGATGCACCCGAGCCTCTGCAAGCCAAAACAGAGCTGAAACTGCACCCTGCTCAGGCTCTGAAACACCCTCCTCATCTGCTCTTCCCCCCACTCAGTTCTTAGCATAAAGAACCAGGGGTAAAGATGCCCGTGGCTCCAAAGCCAAGGAGCTCTGGGGCAGGGGGAGTCAGAGATGTCAGTCAGTCCTGCAGCCTGAGATGCAGAATTAACAGCTGGATGGACATCTGGAAACTGGTCTCACCCAGGGAACAGGCAGACAGGGGAAGAGAAACAGGAAGAAGGGGAGGAGAAGACAAAACTTGCTGGATTCCCTCAGATAAAAGTCAACCCTGCAGTTAGAGAGAATATGAAGAGAGGATGTTGTGGGAAGCATCTGGCAGCTCCAGCTCTCCCAAGAGCAAGTGAAATGAGCTGTCCACCTTAATTACACCTTCTGAAGGGGAGCTGCCTGCTTTCTGGACAAGAAATTATTTAATTACCCCAAGAAAAACAATTTGCAAAGACATCAGTACGAGCTGGGCAAGGCCTTGAGGTGCAGACTAGCTGAACCTTGGGAAGGCTCTGAAAAAAAACACTCCCTCTACTTTTCCTCTCTGCTATTTTTTATTTGTAATTTTCTATGCTATTTCTTCATTTATTTTTATTTCTTTCACTATTAACCAGACCACCTCACCTGGGCCAGACTCACCATTATTTTCCAGGGTAAATGAGAGACCTCATGAAACAGAGAAATCCTGTTCTTACAGAATATTTATCTACTTAGGCACCAAGCCTAAAATCAGAGGTTGCAATGAAGATACTTCTCTTTACAGAAATGCTCAAGAAAACTTGTCCAATTCAGTAATTATTTGCAAGCTGCACAAAGACAAGCCCTGCTTTAGAAGTCAGCAAAAAAATTAAAGATCAGATTCAAAACTGATTCATCCATTTAGATATTTTATGCTGTCAAAGTGTTACATGTATGACCTCAAAATTACCCACCTCTTATCAATCTCCAGCCTGTCCTGATGGAATAATTAAGCAACTCAGACCGCTGAGTGTTATTTTTTCCTTCACAAGGTGCTCAAATGCTATTTTAAATTCGACACCTGCCATCCTGAGGGCTGAACTTACTGTTCACAATGTCACCCTGCAGCTGGAGAATCTGTGGGACAGGCATGGTGAGAATTACCACATCAAACTGCTCCGGGGGCCCAGCTTTCCTGGAGACTTCCCACCTGCCATCCCGCAGGGAAATGTGAGTTACATGCTGCTCATAGGACACATCTGCACCTGGATGGGGAAAAAGCAGCAGCTAAATATCTTATAACAGGGAATTCCACGGGGAAAATGCACAGAGAGAGAGTTATTACAAGGGGGACAAGGGGGAATGGCTTCCCACTGCAATTGTAGCTAATTATTTACAAGAGCAGGGTTTTTAAAAATCAGCTGATTAAAAAGAAAAATTAAAACAATTGCACAGAGGAACCAAAGTTTGGCTGCTCTCATGCTCTAACTTTTCTGGACAGGGTTAAATAAGTCACTGAACTGTACACGTGGTTGTGGCACATGACATCTAAGGTAGTTAGTTAGAAAGTTTAAACTCATTTTCCTGCTCCACCCAGCAGGCTCACATCCTTTTCCCAAAACACAGGGTGTAGCTCACCTCTCTGCCCCCAGTTGCACAGCAGATGTTCTATTTGTATAAAAGACTTTTATAACTGCAGGACTCGGAAATTCACCGAGCTCACAGACACGTTTATCCACCCGAGCGACTTCCAGACACGCACAAACCAACCGGGAACATAAACATCCTCATCAGAGATGTAAATTCCAAAGGCACCGCCAAAAACACAGCCATTAAAAGCTTTTCCTTCACACAAAGGCACCCAAAGGCATTACCTGACTGCTCCAAATAATACTTGACAACCGAGGAGATGCCCTGGGGTGCCACGAAATTGCGGGAGCCTTCTCTCACCACCAGTCCTTCCACGGGAGCCGTCAGTGGCTTCAGGATGCCGTGGGTGACAAGCTCCTCGTAGAAGCTAGAAAGGGAGAAATCCACAAGGAAATACAGATGAATGCACGGAAATACACATGAAAACTTTGATTGTGGGAAACGGAGCGAGTTAAGACCAGCCTGAATTTTAACAGGCTGCATTTCAAGGCAGGTTAAGCATAAATGCAGCAATAAAAGGACAAACTACCTTGCTAATTGCATTGGGTCTGGCCTTTTACCTGACAGCAAAGCTACCTGTGATGGAACTATCAGCGGCTTGACCCGGAGGCAGAGGAATACACAGCGGTTCCCTAAACCTCTGAACAGCAGCCCGAACTCCACAGCCCCTGCGGAGCGCAGGAATATTCCAGGTGCCTGAAACTCACCTGCCTTTTCGCTGCTTTCCAGGCAAATTTCTGCATTTTCACAGCGCTGCCACACCTCCGTCCCCTTCCCCGAAGTACCCCTGCACCTTTCATCCCGACCCACGCCAAGTTTCCCGGCGGTCACCCCTCCACTCCTGCCCTAAATCCCGCAGGCAGGGCAGCGAGCGAGCGGCTGCGGGCCTCTGGGTGTGGTGGGGCTTAAAGCACCTGTGCACCAGCAGCGGGGTCCCTGCGTGTCCCCACGGGCCACCAAACCCTCCGACACCGCGGGACGGGCGGGCTGGGGGCGGGCTGGGGGCGGGATGGAGGCGGGATGAGGGAGGGATGGGGATGGGATGGATGGGGCGGGATGAGGATGGGATGAAGGAGGGATGGGGCGGGTCTCACCTGAGCCGCGGCCCCGCCAGCTCCGGCTCGCAGGTGACGAACTGCGCGCCCAGGTCGGCGCTGCCGCGGTCGGCGCGGGTCGTGCTCATGCGGCCCCCTGCGCGACAGTGGGTCACAGACCGCCGCGACACGCCACGACACGCACGACACCACGACACACACACACGCCACACATGACACACGCCAGGCCCGGGCTTCCCTCCCACGGCCCCGGCCCGCCGGACCCACCTGCGCCCCGCGCCTTGTCCCACACGGCCACCTGTCCCCGAGGGGCCCCGCGCAGCAGCGCCGCGCCCGCCGCGCCCGTCAGCCCCGCGCCCACCACCAGCACCCGCGCCATGGCCGCCGCACCGGCACCGGCACCGGCAACGGCACGGCCCGGACACGGACAGTGACAGCGGCACCGGCACGCCCCGGACACCGACACGGGCACGCCCCGGACACGGACCGTGACACAGACACGCCCCGGACACGGGCAGTGACACGCCCCAGGACACGCCCCGCGGTGGGCGTGGCCTATGCGTCACTGCCCGCCTCCTATGCGAGCCACGCCCATGGGCGGGGAGAGGCCACGCCCACGTACGGCACCTGTGCGCGCGGGAAGCTGCAGGCAGGCCTCTGCTGGGCACACACCTCTGTACGGGCACAGCTGTGCTGGGCACACATCTGGACTGACACCTCTGTACAGGCACAGCTGGGCTGGGCACACACCTGTATGTGCACACCTGTACACACACACACACACACACACCTGTATGTGCACACCTGTACGCACACACACGGTCCCGTGTCACACACACCTATACACACACACACCTGTACACACAAACACGCTCCCGTGTCACACACACCTATACACACACACAGACACCCCCGTGTCACACTTCCCCTTGTCACACACACACCTGTGTCACGCACACACCCGTGTCACACACCCCTGTGTGTGACCAACCCTGCCCACCTGGAGGTGCCACCCAGCAGGAACTGGGAGGGGGTGACATATTCCAGAAGGTGCTGCTGGATCGCCCCCAACACCTGGCAGTGAGGAAAGCGGGGTGCTGTGCCCGGAGCAAACAGTGCTGGGGGTGGTGACACTGCGTGGTGACACTGCGTGGTGACACTGCGTGCAGTGCCTGCCGCAGGAAAACAAGCTCCCGTCCCCAGAGCCCCGAGAGTGGGCAGCTCTGGGGAGGATCCGGGTCGCTCCCCTTCCCCAGCTGCGTGGGTGGGAGGAGATGTTCCAGAAAACTTGTGATAGGATCGCTGTGGTATGGGGGACACCAGCAGGCGACACTTTTGGCAGAGGCGTTTATCAGATAAGCAGAGAGGGTGAAGCGCTGCAGGGCTGCGTGTGCCCGAGGCGCGGGCAGGGGCTGGTGATGCTCCTCTCCAAAGGGAGCTCCGAGCTGACCTCAGGGCAGGTGTTGTGACACGACACAGCGGACACGCTGCTCTTTTCAAGGTGTTGAAAAACGCCAATCACTTGTTTTGAAATTTTTTTAAAATTTGATAGTAATAAAATGGTTATAAAAATAGTAATACAATTAGAGTAATGATAATTTGGACAATTTGAATTAGGACAATATGAGACAATAAAAACAAAGAGTTACGGACGTCCGGGTACCTTTTTCTGGGCAAAATAAGCCCAAAAAAGGACCCACGTTAACAGAGGATTAACCCTTAAAAGCAACAGCCTGTTGCATATTCATACACCTCATCCATGATGCATAAATTCCATTCAAACACAGGATTCTGTCTGGGCAGTGTCAGCTTCTTCCTCTGAATCCTGACAGCACCTTCGAGGCGGGAAGAAGTTCGTTTCTCCTGATATTGGAGCAATAAATTCTTTTTCTCTGAAAGATTCAGGTGTCCTGTGGCTGCTATCTCGTTGTGAGTCCTTTCTTTAAAAAAGTATCCTACATAGCATTGTTTCTATTTTAACATTTTTTAGTAACCTAAAACTATATTTAACACAGTACTTAAGAGAATTAATGCAGCATTACTTTCTAACACAGCACATATAATATTAATTTTAATATTTGTGAAAAGCCAATCATAAAATACGCATTTTTCACAAAGGTAAAGGAGACTTTTTTATTGCTGACTCTAACATTTATAGATTTCTAAAAGTGACAGTGGATTGGAGGGTGAAAGCGCCACCTCTCCAATGACACTGGACAAACTAACAGTTTATTGAATTTTTTCTCTTCCATAAAAGAATGCAAAATAATAAGTTATTTACATATAGTGTGTGAGAAAGTTCATTACAAAAATGTAAACATCAGAAGGCTTAAAAAAATCTTTAAAAATCAGGGTGACAGTGTTGTTTAATAGGCCCTTCCTGAAGAGAGGTGGGAGCTCCTGTCTCCCCTCCCTATGTGTTGTGAGGCTGTCATGGAGAAGGACATGTGCTCAGTTTGGCACTTTTTTAAAGAAAAATAAAAAAAATATTGTATAACTGAGCATCCAACCTGTGAGACTCGAGCATGATGGGTAGTGCTGAAGTTTCCACTGCAGTGGAAAAAGCTCAGTGCTCAGCTGATGAGCAGGTGGGACTGGCAGCAAGGGAAGCAGGAGTGGTGCAAGAGAGGGCTGCAGGAGCTGGGTGAGAACCCTGGGATGTGCGACACGTTCCAGCTTTCGGGCTAAACACCCACCTGAGGTATGTGCTGGTGGCAGGTGGCCCTGGATGAGGACACAGATTAGGAGCTGTGGCACAACAGCCTTACTGGAAAGGACCTGGGCAGGGTGGCAGGCACCACCCTGGGCATGAGCCAGCAGTGTGCCCTCCCTGCAAGGATGGAGAGCCCCAGCCTGGGCCACAGGAGAGGGCAAGGGGCGCCTGGCTGGTGTCAGCCCTGCCAGGGGAGGTGACATCTGGGTGCTGTGTCCAGTGTGGGGTGCCTGGTGAGAGGGGTGTGAGGATGGTGACCTCCACAGAGGCTGAGGAGCTGTCAGTGACCTGCAGCAGGAGGGGGATGGAGCTGAGTTTGCTGGGTCTGGCCATGCAGTGAAGTTCAAGGGACTCCCCTTGGTCCTTATGCCTTGAGAAGGCTGAGCTAGAACAGAGTTAAAGAATAAAGCAGGGATTTATTAAAAGGATCTCCTCCATGGATCCACCTTGGGCAGCACAAGAGCTCAGCCAGGGCTGCACCCAGGATGAACCAAAATGGTCACAAAATGGACACCTGGGCACAGGGTCTGTCACTGTGATCAGTTCTGCTCCATTTGCATCTTGCAGTTCATTGTCCCATTCCAGCTTTAGCCCATGCAGTCCCACCCTGCTTGTTTTTCTCTCTCCAGCCCACGGTGTTTGTGCTCCTGGGCCTGAGATTTGGATCATTTGTCCTTGGTCCCCAGCTAGAGAAGGAATTGTTTTGTCTCCCTCCTGCTCTGTGCAGAGATCTCACCATCCCTCAATGTGAAGCTCAGAACTGCACACTAAAGCAGCACAGAATCTGAAAAATACAAAAGTTAAAACCTGAGCCATCAATCCCCTCCAGTCTCTGCAGTGGTGGTGCTTCAGCAGGAGCTGCCCATGACTCTCGGGAGGCTGGAGCATCTTATAATACCCATGGCAATGTCCTGCTCTCCATGTGCTGCAGGACTCTGGGGTGCAGCCTTTGTCTTGCCCCTTCCTGTGCCTCCAGATGAGTGTGGCCAGAGCTGCTCTGCCCTTTCCCTGGAGTGTAGATTTCCATGTTCTATTTCCTCAGGAGGTGAAAGCCAGAGGTGCCTTACTCAGCTTCAGTACCCCAAAACCAAAGTCACCCTTCCCCTCCAAACCTGTAAATTACAAACCCCTGTTCTAGTGTGTGTTTATAGAAGTGGGACAAACTGACAAACCTGGTTGGACACCTCCCAGGCCCGTTCCAGGCTGATAGACAGAGGACACCTTTCCCTAGTGACCTTTCACCGTGATTCCCACAGCAAAACAATCTAGGAAAGAAGGGCAGGAGGCAGCCTCAGCCCTGGCACGGGGCATGGAGAGGGAGAACTCTCCCTGTTGGCAGGACAAGGCACTCAGGTGCTCCTCATACCTCCCTGCAAGGGTGTGAGGAACAGGGATGTTGTGGTGGGCTGGCACAGCTCCATCCCCCAGCCCAAAGTGGGGCAGGTGGAGGCAACTGGAAGAGCAAAAGTGGAAAACTGGGTCGGGATAGACAAGGTATGGAGTGTTGCTATGGCAACTGGGCTGGGTCCCATCCCTGTGCTGTGAGCAAAGGGAACTCCATCCCAGCCTGACCCAGTACAGATATTTTCAGTCTGTTGCCTGGGATTTAATCTCCATCTCACATGTGGCACCTTTGTATAACAAGAAGCATCATCATTTCTACACCACAGCTACGGGAAATCAATTACCTAATTATGTCTCTTGTAACAAATAAATAAAACCACCACTGAAATGGGATGCTGGAAACTTTCTTCAGCAACACCAATTAAACCACTCAATGGAAATCACCTCCAAACTCTGCCTAAACAATATTTGACCGGCCTCCACAAACAAATTCTGGGGAACTGCACTTTCTGAACTGTGCTGTTACCTAATGGTGTCTATGCCCTGCATCCCAGGGTGTTTACACTTGCCACCCCACCCTGCAGCCAGTTCAAATAGGGCTGTCTCCAGAGGGGTGCAGAGCAGTGCTCCGTGCACCAGCCAGGGGACAGAAGCCATCCTCTGGCACTGCCACCTCTCCATCTCCTCCAGGCTGGGCATCTCTTCCCTGCACTGCCCATCTTCTCCAGGGGCTGGCACGTCCCTGTCACCTTCTGCAGGAGCTGTGCCACCTCTCAGCTGGGCTGCCTGCCTTCACTTCTGGACAGGTGAGTGTGGGGAAAGCATGGCTAGAGCCTGGACAGGTGAGTGGACAGGCAAAAGGACAGTGGACAGGTCCCCTGGACAGGTGAGTGGACAGGCAAAAGGACAGTGGACAGGTCCCCTGGACAGGTGAGTGGACAGGCAAAAGGACAGTGGACAGGTCCCCTGGACAGGTGAGGGGACAGGCAAAAGGACAGTGGACAGGTCCCCTGGCCAGGGAAAAGCATTCTAAACTTGCCTGTGAACAGCACTTGCCACTCATGGCACCTCCAGCCCCCAGAACAGGGCACCAAAATCTCATTTGCTGCCTCGGCTCTAGAGGCTGCTCCAGCCCAGTTTTTCTTGTGGTGTCCAACGTTATGGTTGTTGGAGGGAGCAATCCTGGCCAGAGCTTTCAGTGCCTGTCAGTGATGCCTCCTGCCCATAACTGTGTGCAAAGCCTGCTGTTCCCCACCTCCTGTGGCAGCTGCAGTCTCCAGCATGTTGAGTGAGTGAGGGGCTTTTTAAGCTGTGTTAAAGCCACTATCACTAAGGGGTGTCTAGATCTGCTGGAAGATACATCTCTCCCCATTTTGCATACAGATTTGCACTCCAAAATGTCCTTCTCTGAATTAAATGCAATCAATTCTTGTCTTTTACACCATGATCAAGGAGAAGGGCAAGTGGTTAGAGGTTTTCTTCTCATGATTTTGTTTCTATTTAGGGAGGGAAGGCAGTGCTGGGATTTATTCATCCTCCCTCTCCCTCCTGGGGAGGTTTGGGGTGTCAGCAGCTGATGCAAACAGCAGGGTGATGGGACAGAGCTGTCCCTTTGCTGGAAGGGAGACTGGAGCAGTGGCACTGCATGGTCACTGACAGGACAAGCAACACCCTTCATCCTCTGTGTACTGGAATGGCTCAATTTTATTGAGGTTTGAGCAACCTCAGGGGGCTGGAATGAGCCCAAATCATTCTGTGATTCTGTCATTTTAACCTCTTGCAGTTCCCAGTGGTGTGTACAGCCCCACAAGGGTTGTTGCCTCACCTCTTACAGGAATTCCTGAAAGTCTTCCCCACCTCCCTGGAATTATCCCTGCTGAGATGTGTTCCCTGAGCCACCCCATGGGCATTAATGCTTTTAATGGTCATCCAGGCCAGCAGACCGAGGCTGAGTCCCACCTGGGCTGTTTCCCTGCCCTGCTGTCCCTGGCACTGAGTGTGTGGGTGTGCTGTTCCAGGCACAGCGAGGATGTGGCTGGCTCTGGCTCTGCTCTCCGTGCTCCACGGGATGGCAGCTGGGGAATGCTTCTTGAATTCCCCATTTCCCAAGAACCCAGAGGCAAGGATGAACATTGTAAGTATGATGGCATTGGAGAGGAGGTGGGAAGTGTCCAGGAAACAGCCTCCATTAAATAATTACAGTGAAATATCACATTCAGGGATTTCCTCGCAGGAGCCTTGAAAATGTTATTATTGATGGGAATACATCAGTTTTCTTCATGGTGGAAAAAAGGCCGTTCTTTATTCACATAACTCCTTTTTATACAGTTTTACAGACCTCATGTGTGACTCCAATTGGTCAGTAGCTTTCTTGCCAATTACATTTATTGGTAATTAACAAGTTGTTATTCTGTATTGACTGGTCACCCAAACTCTCAGTGTGTACATGCAGGGAGGTTTTTGACTGATAGTTTTCATTTTTCTATCTAACAGTGTAAAAACAGTTTTTAAAGGTGCAATTTGTTTTTTACCCAGGAATAATATTAACTAATTGTTATGTCAACTAATTGCTCACACCAGGATTGCTTTCACATGGGAACTTGCACAGTGCTGGCTTTGACCAGGCCAGCCACTGATTCCAGGAGAGCAGCCTTGATTTTATGGAGCCTTTCCCTGTGATTTTTCTACCTTACTGCAACAATTATTGGCTTTCTTCTTGTTGCAGAGTGAAATGGTCTCCTTCTGGGGGTATCCCAGCGAGGAGTATGACGTGGTGACAGAAGATGGCTACATCCTCCAGCTGAACAGAATTCCTCATGGCAGGGGAAATTCTGGGTGCCAAGGTAAAACTGATGCCATCCAGAGCACCCACACATGCCTTGAGCATTCACTGGGATAGCAGGGCTTGTGCTAGAGGGTTTTCAAGGTTCCCTGTGGCTTAGCAGCAGTTTTGATAGATCAGAATTTGTCAGGAAGGCTGATCCCTTGCCAGGGATGTTTCCTCAGCCCTCCTGGACCCCTGAGCACTGAATGTCAGGCTGCAATCCCTGGTGGCACACCTTGGGCTCTCTCCAGAGCCTGGCTCCCAAAATGTGCTCCTGCAGCCATTTGATGGATCAGCAGACTGGTTTGGTTCTCCCTGGGGATCCTCTTGTCCTGTGAGGAGGGGTTAGATCCATGAAAATTGCATTTTTCCTGTCACATCCCCAGGCTCCTCCATGTTTGCCCACAGAGCTCCCTGGGCAGCCCAAGTTCTGCCAGAGATTCTGGGCATAAAGTCCAAGATAATGGTGCAGCTTGGTAAAACTGCTTTTTAAATGAAATTTCGACTAGCACTGACAGAGATTTTGGCTGCCATGGGGATAACACTTCATAAACAGTCTCCAAAGGCAACAAAGAGCATTAAAAATAAAGAGAGTCATGGTGCTGCCTGTCTTGCAGGTGTGAGGCCCGTGGCACTTCTGCAGCATGGTCTCCTTGCAGAAGGCAGCATCTGGCTCACCAACTTGGCCAACAGCAGCCTGGGCTTCATCCTGGCAGATGCTGGCTACGATGTCTGGATAGGAAACAGCAGAGGGAACACCTGGTCCAGGAGGCACCAGGTCCTGACCACCACACAGGATGAATTCTGGGCTTTCAGGTAAATGGGTGGGTGTGAGGGTCTCAGAAACAGCTGAATTCTGTCAGGGTCACGCTGCCCCAGCTGGGGGTGAGTGAACCAGGCTGGAGTGAAGCTCATCCAACTCATTTTGAGTGAAAACTCAGCAGGATGAAGAAGTTTGTGGGCTGGCCCTGCCCGCCCTGCTGGTTTTGTGGTTTGCTGGTGGTGGCTGTGCACATGCAGATGCTGCCCCTCTCAGCAAAACATCTCCTCTTCCTTCTGCAGCTTCGATGAGATGGCTAAATACGACCTGCCAGCCATGATCAGCTTTATTGAGCAGAAAACAGGACAGAAACAGCTTTATTATATTGGCCATTCCCAAGGCACCACCATAGGTGAGTGGGTCCTGCTGATGACAGCACGAGAAGTCAACATCCCCTCTCAGATCTGTAAAATTACTCTCTGAAATTAAACTATGTGCATGAGTGCCTTGAAAGGCTAAACCTTTTTTTTTTGTCCCTACTTTTTTTTCCCCCACCAGGTTTTATAGCCTTTTCCACAATGCCTGAGCTGGCTCAGAAAATCAAGGTGTTCTTTGCTCTTTCACCTGTGACCACGGTGATATTTTCTCGGAGCCCATTTAGGAAACTCTCAGTCTTTTCTGACTCTGGGCTTAAGGTTGGTCTGCACTATGTTCTGCACAGCCAAAACTGTTTTTCATAGGGATTGTGAAATTATCTATGGACTGTTTCAAGTCATTTACAGAGGGGTGAGCTCTGCACTCTGTTTTATTATGAAGAAAAACACATCTCACTGCAGAACCTTTCAGTCCTGTCCTGAATTCACTCCCCAAAATGTTCTGGCAGAATTAGATCCAAAATGTTGGTGAATAAAACTGATGCAGAGGCTGTGAATTGAACCCTAGCATTTAACACAAGGGCATTAATGAATGTAGGAGATCATGCCCATAAGAAACAAGGAGCTGAAGCATTTAATGGGGTGCAAGGGAGGCTTCACTATGATCCAACTTAATGGGGGGATAAAATAGAAGTTGTAAAGTAGTGCTTTGGGGAAAAGTATGACCAGACTTCCTATTTGATGAGCACATCTGGGATTTTACAGGAGCTGTTTGGCACCAGGGAGTTCCTGCCCCACACTGCCCTGGGGGAAGTGGTCCTCTCCAGGTTCTGTTCCTGCTCCAAGGTCTGCAAGCACATCCTGGCCACAATTTTTGGGTTTAACTGGAAGAACACAAACATGGTACGTGGGAATGGACCTGCAGAGGGTCCTCCTGAAGGCCAAAGCCCTGGCAATGCCCTGTTTTGCAGGGCCAAGGGAAGGCAGCTGTGAAATGTGAGATGTGCTGGTGTCCTTGCAGAGCCGGTTCGATGTGTACATGGGGCACACCCCGGCGGGCTCCTCGGTGCAGAACATCATCCACTGGCTGCAGGTGAACCTCCCCAGCATCCCTCCCGTGCCCCACAGCGTGTCCCTGCTCCCCTGTGGGCAGCCTGCAGTGCTGCTTGCTGCAGGGCACACCTTGGCCAGGTCTGGGGTGGGTTTTGTTTCCACCCCTCCGTAAAACGCGCGGCGGGTTCTGGAGCCAGAGTGGGGGATCTGTCAGGAGGAACACGTGGAGTGAGGACCCTGCAGCCACAGCAGGCACATTCCAGGGCTCTTGCTTCAAACCAGCTCCAGCCCTGCAGCCCAAGTGCCATCAGTGCTCAGACTAGTGGCAGAGGTGCATCTGGACAGCAGCCAACTAAGCTTATTACTGATAAAGATGATTATTTCTCCTTCTTCCCCTCGTGGGCATGAGAACAGTCACCACCAGAGCCCTTTGACACTGCAGTTGTGCTTTGCTGCATTCCTTTTCTCTTCCCCAAGCTGAAAATTTGCACATTTTTTGGTAGATTGCCTGTTTACCTTCTCTGAGCT
This sequence comes from Agelaius phoeniceus, assembly GCF_051311805.1. NCBI lineage: Eukaryota > Metazoa > Chordata > Aves > Passeriformes > Icteridae > Agelaius > Agelaius phoeniceus. The sequence goes on from NC_135273.1 coordinate 32,288,800, forward strand.
GTGTGCCATGGGCTGCACTCAGGGCACAGCTTCTTCCCTGAGTGGAATTCCTGCTCAGGGACCCCAGAAGGACTTTGTGGGGTTTGCAGCAAGAACACACACCCCATTTTCTGAAGGGCTGCTGCCCAGTGGAGGGATCAAGCCACCCTGACCTTGTATTGCTGCTGGTCCTGTTCCAGTTAGACAAGAGATGTTCAGAGGCTCCTTCCATCTTTGATTGTGCCATTTCAGGCCAACCCTCCAGCCCAAATGGAGTATTTAGCATTCTAAACCCATTTTCCAGACCATTTTAATTTCTTCCCATCCTGGTGTTATCCACAAACATTAGAAACATAATCTCTGTCCGTTTGTCCAAATTCACAGCAATAATTACTTGTGCTGGGCCTAGGGCCAGACCTGTGACACACACTTGAAAAGTCCTGCTGGTTCAGTGATGAAAGCTAACTTTTGAAGGTTGACTTTTGAGGGTTGAGTGCAGCCCCAGAGAGCTGTGATTTCACTCAGAGCACTGCATGTCTGAATTTGCTGCAGGGAGTCCACGGTGGGGCACTGAGAGCTTTTGATGGGGGGCACATGTACAACAGCCTTCACTACAGACAGGTGAGGTGCTCCCTGTGCTTCCCTTCCCTTGTTCTCTTCCCATCCATGCCTGCTGTGTCTCCCCTTAATGTATTCCTCTCTCCACAAAGTGGGAGTCAGGATCTCTGCTTGGAACAACAGCATTTTCCATTCTCAACTTTACTTTGCAAATATCTTTTAGATGGAATAAAATGCTTTAAATTAGACTTTCCACTATGGGGAAATGATCTCAAGTTACACCAGGCTGAATAATAGGAAAAATTTCTTCTCTGAAATACTGGTTAAGCCTTGGAACAGAAAGAAAAAAAAAAAAAAAAAAAAAAAAAAAAAAAAAAAAAAAAAAGAAGCTTCTTTCTTCCTTAAACAAAATGAATCATTCAGAAAGCAGCGTGCTTGTTAACTGGATTAATTACACTGCAGGTAACAAGAGATGCTGCTGGCAAATCACCTCATGGCAAGTCCTCAGGGTGTGGAGCTGAAACAAACCCTCCAGAAACGTTTTAATTTCAAAAACTTGCTTCCAAACACCTCCCTGCTGTCACTGAAGGATGTGCTGGTGAAGTGTCCCCACAAAGCCCAGCAGGGCTGGCTGGGAGGGACCTGTGGAGGTCAGGATGGTCCAACAGCACTAAATCAGGGCAGCCAAAGTTCTGCCTCCTTATCCAAAGCATCTGTAGAATCAGAACTAGAATTTCTAGCCCGGCAGAACAAATTCTCTAATTAGTTTTATTTAAACTGCCTCGCTAAATCATAGCACATAACGCTATGCTGCATCTCTACTGAAGTTCCTCTCCTTTCTAGAAGAAAGGAGTTCCAGTCTTCATTTCCCTCCATTCCCAAAGAGTAGCAACAGTTCACAATTTGTTGCAGTCCAGCAACATCTCCTCTTTGTGAAGCTCCTTTTCCATCTCTCTCCTCCTTGTCAAGCCCCTTCTCCATCTCCTCTTTGTGAAACCCCTTTTCCCTCTCCTCTTGGTGAAGCCCCTTTTCAATCTCTCCCTTCTGAAGCCACATTTCCCTCTCCACTTTGTGAAGCCACATTTCCATCTACCTTCTCCTTGTGAAGCTCCTTTTCCATCTCCTCCTTGTCAAACCCCTTTTCTTCTGCTCCTTGTGAAGCCCCTTTTCTCTCTCCTCCTCCAATTTTCCATCTATCTTCTCCTTGTAAAGCCACTTTTCCATCTTCCATACATTTTCTCCTTGTGAAGCCCCTTTTCCCTCTCCACTTTGTGAAGCCCCTTTTCCATCTCCTCCTTCTGAAGCCCCTCTTCCATCTCCTCCTTGTGAATCTCCTTTTCCCTCTGCTCTTCCTGAAGCCACTTTTTCATCTATCTCCACTTTGTGAAGCCCCTTTTCCCTCTCCTCTTAATGAGGCCCCTTTTTCCATCCACTCCTTGTAAAGCTCCTTTTCCATCCCCTCCTTGTGAAGCCCCTTTTCCCTCTTCTCCTTGTGAAGCCCCTTTTCCATCTGCTCCTCGTGAAGCCACTTTTTCAACCATCTCATCTTTCTGAAGCCCCTTTTCCCTCTCCACTTTGTGAATCCCTTTTCCCTCTCCTTCTTTGTGCAGTCCCTTTTCCCTCTGTCTCCTCCTTTTGAAGCCCCTTTTCCATCTCCTCATTGTGAAGCCATTTTTCCATCTATCTCCTCTTTGTGAAGCCCCTCCTCCATCTCCAATTTTTCAAGCCCCTTTTCCCTCTGCTCTTTTTGAAGCCCCTTTTCCATGTCCTGTTTATCAAGCCCCTTTTCCATCTCCTCCTTGTCAAACCACGTTTCCATCCATCTCCTCCTTGTCAAGTCCCTTTTCCATCTGCTCCTCGTGAAGCCCCTTTTTCATCTCCTCTTTGTGAATCCCCTTCTCCATCTCCTCCTTATCAAAACCCTTTACCTCCTGCTCCTTGTGAAGCCCCTTTTCCATCTCCTCCTTCTGAAGCCCCTTTTCCATCTCCTCCTTGTGAAGCCATTTTTCCATCCATCTCATCTTTCTGAAGCCCCTTTTCCCTTTCCTCTCTGAAGCCCCTTTTCCGTCTGCTCCTTGTCAAGCCCCTTTTCCATCTCCTCTTTCTGAAGCCCCTTTTCCCTCTCCACTTTGTGCAGCCCCTTTTCCCTCTCCTCTTTGTGCAGCCCCTTTTCCACCTGTCTCCTTCTTTGTGCAGCCCCTTTTTCATTTCCTCTTTGTGAAGCCCCTCCTCCATCTCCAATTTTTCAAGCCCCTTTTCCCTCTGCTCTTTTTGAAGCCCCTTTTCCATGTCCTGTTTATCAAGCCCCTTTTCCATCTCCTCCTTGTCAAACCACGTTTCCATCCATCTCCTCCTTGTCAAGCCCCTTTTCCATCTGCTCCTTGTGAAGCCCCTTTTCCATCTGCTCCTTGTGCAGCCCCTTTTCCATCTCCTCTTTGTGAATCCCCTTCTCCATCTCCTCCTTATCAAAACCCTTTACCTCCTGCTCCTTGTGAAGCCCCTTTTCCCTCTCCTCTTTGCAAAGTCCCTCCTCCATCTCCACTTTCTGAAGCCCTTTCCCCTCTGCTCCTCAGACCGGGGCCCCGTTCTACGACGTGCAGGACATGGAGGTGCCCACGGCCATCTGGAACGCGGGCCAGGACTGCCTGGCTGACCCACGGGACACGGCCCTGCTGCTGCCCCAGGTCAGGAACCTGGTGCACCACAAGCTCATCCCCCACTGGAACCACATGGATTTCGTGCTGGGCCTCGACGCCACCGACATTCTGTACCGGGAAGTGCTGGACATCATGAAGAAGCACCCCTAAAGATGCTGGTTCTACTTGTTATGATTTTTATTTTAGTGCTGGCTCTAGGGGATTTTGAAATTTCTTCGGAATCTTTTGAATTTTTTTGAATCTTATTGAATCTTTTGAAATTTTTTTAATCTCTGTTTGGACCACCTGAATATAGTTGATTAAAATGTTCTGCTCTTAACTGGAGCAGTGACAGGATGGGGAGAGGAGCCTTCATGCCATTCCTGGCTGGCACTGCATTGCCTTTCCTTCTTTTGCCATCTTTTCCCTTCTTCTTTTCCCTTCTTCTTTTCCCTTCTTCTTTTCCATTCTTCTTTTTCCTTCTTTTCCCTTCTTCTTTTCCCTTATTTTCCCTTCTTCTTTTCCCTTCATTTTTCCCTTCTTTTTTTCCCTTCTTCTTTTCCCCTTCTTTTTTTGTTTGGTTTGGTTTTGGCAGTTTTTTTTTTTTTTCATTGGTTTTGTTTTGTTTGGGTTTTTTTTAGTTTTTGGGGATTTTTTTGGTGCCTTCATCAGTGACACAAAGCTCATTGTTGCTGTCTCAGGTCTGCCACTTGTCACGCCTAAAAACATCAAGGCGGATCAGAAAGAGATCCAACAGATTTGTGGTGAAAAACACCAGAATTAGGATCCCAGAATGTTTTGGGTGGGAAGGGACCTTAAAGCCCCAGGGACACCTTCCACTGTCCCAGGCTGCTCCAAGCCCCAGTGTCCAGCCTGGCCTTGGGCACTGCCACGGGCAGTTCTGGGCACCCTGTGCCAGGGCCTGCCCACCCTGCCAGGGAACAATTCCTCATTCCCAATATCCCATCCAGCCCTGCCCTCTGGCACTGGGAAGCCATTCCCTGGGTCCTTTCCCTCCATCCCTTGTAAATAGTTTCTTTCCATCTTTCTCCCTTCAGGTACTGGAAGGACATCTCTCTAGAGAAAAAACAGTCCTACAGGTTTTGAATTCAATAAAAATTGTAATTAATCACATTTTTAATGTGACTGGGTTTGGCATTATTTTTTTCCTTTCAGTGACTGAGGTGAGAAATGAATAAATCCTGAAGAGAAATTTCCAGTCAGACAGCCCAGTGTGTGATTCTGGTGGTGAATGTGTAAAATCCAAATAAAAAGGGGCTTAGGGCTTTCACAAAATGCTTGTATTAGGGTTTATCTGAGAGGTTTGGGTAATAAGACTGAGCAGTGATCTCAGAGGTGCTGTGATGCACTGATGGTTATTTTATTTAGCCTGAAGGAAGTGCAGTCATTTCACAGCAATAAAAAATTTGGCTGCTTCTGTCAGCCAAAATCCCAAGGCCCATCAGAAACTCTCTATAAAGAAGAATCAGCTTCTTTCAGGGAGGGAAGATCCAGCTGTGAGGCAAAGCAATATTTCATAGAGAAACTGCTCAAAATCGTGCACTGGAGCACAGTCAGATTTTCAGTCTGTCATGCTTCCTTTAAAATTCCCTGGAAGATCTGCATCACCCTGAAAAACAGAGTAAACCAGTCAGAGGCTTGGGGGAGGCCAGGAAATAAATTTGGGGAGAGCAGCAATCCCAAGTGTTGCTGTGAGATATATAATATAATATAATATAATATAATATAATATAATATTATTATAATTTATATAAAATATTACAATACATTGTATTATAGATAATATATAATATAATAATACAATATATAATAATATATTATAATAGTATCTAATATCTATTAGAATATAATATACAGTACATCTATTAATATATAATATTCTAATATTGTATTATATATTATATAATAAATTATAATATCATATATAATTTATATATTCTATTCTATTCTACTATATTATATTAAAAATATAATATATTGTATTATATATAGTATATATTATTATATGATGATTCAAAATAATATATAATTTAATACAATTTATATATAAAATTATAATATAATATATAGTACATCTATTAACATATATTATATATTATATAACGTATATAATACATATTATATATTATATATAAAGATAAAATATATTATTATATGATATATTATCATATTAAATATAGTATATTTTATACATTAATATATATCATATTCTAATATTGTCATATCTATTATATAATACAATAAATTATACTCAATCACATAATATATAATATATAATATAATGGAAATATGATATAATATAATATAATATACATAATACAATATAATATAATATTTCTATTGCTGGAGTATTACTATAGAACAGAATTCCTGGCTATAATTTGCTTGGCAAAAGTGAAGGACAGAGCTCCCTTGCTGCTGCTGGGTGTCCTTGTGCTGGCCTTGCTGTCCCCTGCAGTGGCCTTGAGGGAACCATCCCAGGCTGACTCTGAGCCCCGATGTGTTTGTGCCCCTGCTGCCTCCCTCATCGTCCTGTCCTAAGCCTTTCTCCTCTGGAGGGCAAAGCCAGCGAGCAAAATGAAAATTTAATGGCATTTATTTAGGAAAAGAAGCTTGCATTCCTTACAGTTTCCTGGAGTATCACACAGCCACGTGGGTTGCAGTAAATAATTCATTCTTTAGTTCTTTTTTCACCCCTTTTTTTCCTAAGTCCGTAGCTTCCGCCTCATTCCAAGAAGCTTTCTGTAAAATGGTCTTTTTAGGTAATGCTCTTCACCTAATCTGTTTACTCAGTTTGCTCAAGTCCATCCATTTCCAGTAAATACTCTTCTCTCTGCTAAGAAAATTGCTCGTAAATTTTATCGGGTGATCAGATTATTGGATTTGGATATTGTTTGCTTTTCTGCCTTTAGGAGATTCTCTAAGCATCTTTCTGTAGTGCAAATTCTTGCTTAAGTTAATCCTGTTTAAACACATCTTTTTTTTTTTTAAGGTCTCTTGCCGGTTCTGCAGAAACAATTTGCCCAAAGCCAAAAAAAAGAATTAAAATGTGGCTTCACTTGGTATTTTGCCATGGGGACAAAAGGGTTTTTCCTTGATTGCTTTGTTTCTTTTCTCTGTGCCTAAATATTTTCTTTCCCTTTCAAAACCCTGAAACAAAGCTGTGACCCAAATCCTGCCTGAAATGAAAATAAATCAGCTGCCAGCAGCGGGAGACATTTGCAGATGAGACTCGTGGCACATGGCAGGACCCAGAAGGTGCAGAAATAAATGAGTGAAGAACCCCCAGATTGTCCCCTGGGGTCAGGAGGGTACAGAGGGGTGACACAGCATTCCCTGCCCCTGCTCCCAGCTGGGACACACCAAAATTCCCAAATTCCCAGACAGGGTTTTCCTGTGTGCTGTTTTCCAGCAGTGCCTGGCACCCCCATGGTCTCATCCCAGCTGGAGGGGACCAGGACCTGTCCCCACCACTGCTCCTGGGACAGGTCCCATGCCACTGCCACCGTGGGCTGCCACCCTGCTCCTGCCCTGCTGCCCAGTCTGGCCAGTTGTCACCTGCTGGGAGCACTGGGAAGGCACCAGGGACCTCAGGGGACATTGGCACTGCCCTGAGGCCATCGCCATCCTGCACAGGGAGAGGACATTCCATTGTCCCCTGTCATTCCATTGTCCCCTGTCATTCCATGAGGACATTCCATTGTCCCCTGTCATCCCATGAGGACATTCCATGTCCCCTTTCATTCCATTGTTCCCTGTCATCCCATGAGGACATTCCATGTCCCCTTTCATTCCATTGTCCCCTGTTATCCCATGTCCCCTGTCATTCCATGAGGACATTCCATTGTCCCTTGTCATTCCATTGTCCCCTGTCATCCCATGTCCCCGGTCATTCCCTGCTGTCCTGGTGGGAAAGGCTGTGCCATGCCAGACTCCCCAGCCTGCTGAGCCAGCACCTTTGTCCCTTGGCTGGCAGGCAAACACGTCCCCAAATTAAAAGCTAAATAAATAAACAAACAAAGAGCCTTTTGCCACCAGGCTCGTGGGCTCCTGGGGCAGCAAGCCAGGTTTGATGTGGCACCAGGGACAGCCAGACCTGCTGGCTCTTGGCTGCTCAGCTCCTCTGATTCCGTGAGCAGGCTGATTCTTTTGTGAAAGGGTTGGCAAGAAATTTAAAACAGTGGTCAGGGCTCCAGGTCCTCAGAGTTTTGTGGGTGGAATAACAGGAGCCTGGCTTTATTTCACCTGGAAAAGGTGCTGGGAGGTGTTGTGAAGGTGCAGCCCCAAACGCAGGTGTGACCCACCCCCATCAGCCTCAGCATTGTGTTGCAAATCGCTGGCAGCAGCCTCCAGCCCCGTGTGCCAACTCCTCACCTCTGCCAACCTGTTATTAGGCAATCCATTGACAGATTGGCTTCAATCCTTCTCCTTTTCCTCTCCAGATGCAGGTCAGGGGTTGGAATATCTCTGCAGAGCCCTGGTGGGCTCGGTGTTGTGCAGAGACCCCGGTGAGGCTGGTGCTGGTGCTGGTGGCACCACCAGATGCCTCCTTAGGAGGATGGATGCCCTGAGCCCAGCTTTGCAGCCCCACAAGCTGCTCAGCTGACGTCAGTTTGGGTTAGAGAGCAGTGCTTTATCCTTTAAACATATTTATCTCTCTATTAAAAGGCGGGGGATGCAGAGGTTGCAAATTAATCCCACTGAGGTTTAATCCGTCCAGACCGTCAGCATTTTTATTTTCTTTGGATTGGAGGTCCTAAAACCTTCTGCTGTGGGTGTCTTCTGCCACGTGCAGGGACTTGCAGGCAGAATCCTGCACAACCCCACAAACAGCTGCTGGCCAGTACATGCAACACAGAGGTGGGTCTGTCATAAATAATATGCAATAAACAGGATAAGTGAATCCCATGTAATAAATAGATGGGGCTGCTATAACGAGCATGCCTGTTATAGTAGCCTCTTTGAACCAGGTCTCATAAGCTCTTGGAGGTCTATAACACACCTAAGGTAGCTCAGCTACCTTTGGAGGCATAAAAATCAGCAGGATGGCTTCTGTTGAAGTGTTGGAAACAAAAAGGTTTAATAAAAGGCAAAATAACAAACAGAGAAAAACCGAGCCAGGTGCTAGAGGTTCTTGCTCCTAATAAAACACCTTACAAAAACAATTAGTTTCTTTGTTCACTTCTTTTTCTAGTAAATTGCCCAAACAAGACTTTTTAGCTTCTGTCCATTTAGCTATCCTTAAGTTTGAGGTGAAGTCCCCTAAGCGTGTGAAGCAGCTTATTCACCTAAACGAAAACAGAAACTTCTAAGCTTCTTTCCTTTTTGAAGAGACAAAAGATAGTTTTGTCACTCCATCAACAAAAACCACATTCCTACACATGCCCACCACAGCTGATGGGTGGCTCTGCTGGCTGGGCAGTCAGCAGGGAGGTGGGGAGATGCTGGTGCCTGCTCCTTGGAAAACCTTGAGGTGCTGTTTCTCATCATCCACCTGGTCAGGTTTTCACACCAAGGTTTTTCTCCAGAGTCCTGGAGCTGCTGACAAGGTAGAAATAGCTCAGTCCTGGTCACTGGGCCACACCAAGGATGCGCTGTTGATGCAGATGAAATTTCTCCAACCTCTGGCAGTACTGTGCCATTCCCAGCCCTGGCAAGGTGAGAGGCACCTGCAGAGGGCTCATCCATCCTGGTGCTGGGCTGCTCTGCTCCTACAAGCTGGCAGATGAATGGCTTTGGGGGTTGCAGGGGTTTTCTCTGAGTAGTCCTGCTGATAAGGTGGAACACAGAAAGTGAGATGCTCAGCTTTGCCACATGTCCCCAGAACCTGAAACTCAGTCAGCACTACAAATTCCTGCCTTGTTTAATGCAGCACCAGTGTAGGGAAAAAATATAGTAGCTTTGATTCCAGAGAGTCAGCAACAAGTTAACCTCTCCAGGGTAAACAGAGTTGCTGAAATTTACTCCTCTAGTCATGACTTTCTTTTTAATTTCAACAGTAAGGAGCTAAACAGGACGAGCAAGAAAAGCTTGGCAAGAAACCATGTGACTGGAGAAGGGATAGCTGGGTGGATTTGTGAGGTGAGAAAGGGCTCAGCCTCTCCTTGCACATTTCATCACCAGCAAATCACCAGGTTTGAACTCCACTCTGCACAGTGAGGAGGATCTGGTGAGGAGAATCTCCTGCTCCTCTGCCCTTTGCCAGCTGTGCCCATCTCAGAGCCCCCTGGGCCAGATGTGGCCTCTTTCCACCAGTGGCTCTCACAAGGTCACTTCCCTCCCCTCCTGTGCCTGAGCCCACAAACCACAGCACATGCTCAATTCCTGGAGTAAAATTTCACTCCTGGATTGCTGTGAGCCTGCAAAAGCTGGAAAGAAAACCCCAACACAGCAGATCTCCTGCAAGCCAAGGGCTGCAAGACTTTATTGCAATAATCTCTACAGACACAGGGGGCGGGCAGAAATCACAGCAGTGCATTAAAAAGCCTTAAATCAGTGTGGGACAGGGGGACAGGGGACATTTTTAAGCAGAGCATCTCTCACACAAACCCAAGTCACAGGGGAACAGGCAGCTCCTCCATCCTGGGGCAGCACAGGGATGGATGGATGGATGGATGGATGGATGGATGGATGGATGGATGGATGGATGGATGGATGGATGGATGGACGGACTCATGGATTCATGGATAGATTCATGGATAGATTCATGGATTCATGGATTCGTGGATGGAGGGATTGATGGATGGATTCATGGATGAATTCGTGGAGGGATTCATGGATGGGTTCATGGATGGATTCATGGAGGCATTTATGGGTGGATTCATGGATGGATTTGTGGCTGGGTGGGTTCATTGATGGATTGATGGATGGATTGATGGTTGGATGGATTGATGGATTATGGATGGATTGATGGATTATGGATGGATTCATGGATGGATTCATGGATGAATTCATGGATGGATGGATTAATGGATGGACTGATGGATGGATTCATGGATGGATGGGTTAATGGATGGACTGATGGATGGATTCATGGATGGGTTAATGGATGGATTAATGGATGGGTTCATCAATGGATTGATGGATGGATCTGTGGATGGATCCGTGGATGGATTTATAGATGGATCTGTGGATGGATTGATGGATGGATGAATTCATGGATGGATCCATGGATGGATTCATGGGTGGGTTCATCAATGGATTCATGGATGGTTTAATGGATGGATTGACTGATGGCTGGATTCATAGATGGATTGATGGATGGATTCATGGATGAATTCATGGATGGATCCATGAACTGATTGATGGATGGATTGATGGATGGATCCATGGACGGATGCATGGATGGGTTCATGGATTCTCCTCCATCATGGCCACCATCCGCTGGTACATGCGCTGGGGGGCGTTCAGGCCCCAGTGGTGGTCGAAGTGGTTCCAGTCGGGGAAGTGCTCGTGGTGCACGACGTGGGTGAGGCGGGAGAGCAAGCGCTGGGTCTCCCTACGGGGGGTCACAGAGTCATGTCCCCCGCTCCACACGGCCACCGGCACCCGCATGGCCTCGATCTCGTAAAAGGGAGGCCTCAGCTGGCAAGGGGGAAAGCACTCCTGTTACTTGGGGCTCTGGTGAGTGGGGTGTGCTCCCCCAACCCCATCCCAGCCAGCCCCTTCACCTGGTTGTACTTCTCTATGTTTCTCAGCCCGTAGTCAAACTGCTTGAACTCGGCGGTTTTTGCAGTCTGGAAGGCAGAAGGCAAAGGGTTAATCCAGGTAATACTCTGGATCAGCCCCGTTTTATCTCTTTGATTCCACCTCCTTTACCTGTTTCCAGCAGCATTTGAAAATACCACATTCACAGATTAAAAGAAAGTTAAAACAGTTATAAAATCAGAATCTCTACCTGTCCCCAGTGCAGGAGATTTTTTACTGATGTGTAGTCTGGAAAATGAGATAGGTACACGTCCAGTCGGCTCTACAGGAAAAAGAAAGTATTTTCTAAGTCAGTTGGGAAGGATGAAAATCCATCTAGACAAAAAACCTCAAGCATTCTGTCTTATAAGTGCAATATAATTGTTATACACTCTTTATTCTTTAGCAGTTTTATTCTGCTCAGAGGTAGAAGCAGCTTTCAAAGGTAAGCCACTTAACCAATGGAAATACACCTAAAATGGAAAAACACAACTGGTCCAGTCATTCTTTGGTTATTTTCTTCTGTAAACTTGTTGTGTGCCAGCCCAAAATGAGGCAGGAGTTTCCTTTCCTAAGAGATGGGACCACAAGTGATTTTCTCTTACCGAAGACTCCGTTAGGTTTGACCCCCTCACACCACTGCAGGGAATCTCCAAATAACCAGTGCCTCTCACACCTTATTTTGGGGGTTTATACTCACTGTTGTGCCCCATTAGCTATCTCCAGGTGTCTAGGAAAACCAGAGAGGGCTGTGACCTGGACTGAGAGCCTGGTGCACCCACCATGTTCAAGTTGTTGCTGTCGAAGCCTCCAACCACGAAGATGCTGTTGGCACACACTTCAGCTTCCGGTGGATTGCTGCACTTGTCAGCCAGGAGCAGCTTGTCCTTCCTTGGCACCAGAACCAGCTCTCTGGTTCCAAACATGTCCTGCAGGAGCACGAGGGAATGTCAGGAATGGTGCTAGGAACTCCAACACCCACTGCAGGTGCAGGAGCAGCACACAGTGGTAATGCAGGGGACAGGAATTGACAGAAATCCCTGGATTTTGGCAGTAACCACCCAGAAACACCTCCTGTACCTTGAGCAGCAGGTCTGACAGGAAGGCTAGCTTTAACACAGGGCAGGAATTGCCAGAAATCCCTGGATTTTGGCAGTAACCACCCAGAAACACCTCCTGTACCTTGAGCAGCCGGTCTGGTAGGAAGACCAACTTTAACACAGGGCTCCGGACGTGGCGGAAGGTGTACACAGGAGCCAGGGCAAAGAAGAGTTTGATTTTCTTGGCCAGATGTGGCAAGCTGGAAAACGCTATGAAACCTGAAAAGCAGCATGAGAGCACAACACAAACCCCAGCTCACCCCAGACCCTGTGTTTGAGGGGTTTTTTGAACAAAAAACGCTCCTGGATGCCAGCACAGCCTGGGATGGACGGGCAGGACGTGGCAAACCCCTCCCATGGAGAAGGCTGGGAAGGCAGGAGGGGACAGCAGCTCCCAGCAGCGTCCAGTTTGGGATGGACATTGATATCACTCACCCAGGGAGCTGCCCTGAGCGTGGCCAACGTAGAACAGCTGCTCCTGCTCCGTTTGCATCAGGATGAAGCCCACCATGGCCGGCAGGTCGTACATGGCCATCTCGTGGAAGCTGCGTGGCAAAGGGAGAGCCTGGAGGAGATTGCCACCTCCCAGCCTCCCAGGGACAGCAGGGGCTCAGTGCTGGCAGCCCTGCAGCCCATCTGCCCTTGGTGGCCTGTCACAGACATAGTTTATGAGAAAGCCTTTCGTTAGGATCTTTTCTCCTGAAAAGCCGAGAGGCCTCGGAAACAAAATGCAAACAATGGTTATCTGCTGCTGTGGAATGCAACAGGTGCATCTGGGATTGGTCTCATGTGGTTGTTTCTAATTAATGGCCAATCACAATCCAGCTGTCTGGGACTCTCTGGTCAGTCACAAGATTTTATTATCATTCCATTCCTTGCAAGCCTTTCATCAGGAAATCCTTTCTTCTATTCTTTTAGTATAGTTCTAATATAATAAATATCATAAAATAATAAATCAAGCCTTCTGAAACATGGAGTCGAGATTCTCATCTCTTCCCTCGTCCTGGGACCCCTGTGAACACCACCACAGTGGCCCCCTGACCTGAAGTCCCAGAACTCCTCAGAAGCCACGGAGAGGCTGCGGTGCCGGCGGGACCAGCTGCTGCCGCGGTTGTTCCCGATCCAGACGTCGTGTCCCGCGTCCGCCAGGATGAAGGCCAGGCTGTTCTCGGGGAAATTGTCCACCCAGTCACCACCATCCAGACAAAACCCATGCATTATCAGCACAGGGGTCCTGGGTCCTGAAGGAGGAGATGGGAGGTGGTTGGCAGAAGAAGAGGTATAGGAATGTGGCCCCTTGTTGATGGAGTGACGAAACTGTCCTTTGTCCCCTCAAAAAGGAAAGAAGCCCAGAAGTTTCTCTCCTCAATTAGGTGAAAAGACAGCTCATAGGATCTGGGGGGCTTCACCTCAAACTTAAGGACAGCTAATTGGGCAGGAGCCAAAAAGTCCCACCTGAGCAACTCACTAGAAAAAGAAGAGAACAAAGAAACAAATGGCTTTTGTGAGGTGTTTCACCAGGAGCAAGGTCCCTTGCACCTGGCTCGGTTTTTCTCTGTAAAGAGTTTTGTGATTTTGCCTTTTATTACAACTTTTTTGTTTCCAACACTGCCACAGAAGCCATCCTGCTGATTTTATGCCTTCTGAGGTAGCTGAGCTATCTTGGGTGTGAAATAGATCTCCAAGAGCTTATGAGACCTGGCTTGAGGAGACCCCTATTTCAAAGACACCTTTCCCATATGGAAATAAAACACCACTGTAACATCTTGGTACAGTTTCATGCAAGCTGCACATTAAAAGTTCCCTTCTCCCATTATTTCCCTGGATATGCTGGTGCTTTTTTGTGTTTGGGGAGCTTTTTCCACCCCAAGCCCTGAGCCTGGACCTTGGAGCAGGGTTTTGCTGCAGGGAAAGAGCCACTTTGGGGGCTCTGCTGGGCCACAACACAATGCTGAGCCCCTGAAGGCAGCCAGGAAGAAACTCCTCATCCGTCTCCCATCTGCCCAAACCATTCCTCTTGTTGTCAGGAGGGCCAGGGTCACAGCTGGTGCCCCCCTGGGCGAGGCTGAGCCCACCTGAGAGCCTGGCGCCCCCCTTGCCGTGGGGAATCCTGTTGAGGCTCAGGAAGTAGCCATCCTCTGTCATCACCTCGTACTCCTCGCTGGGATAGCCATGGAAAAGGATCTTCTGGCTCTGCAGGGACAGGGGGGTGAGGGCAGAGGGTGACCCAGAGCCCTGGGCCTGCCTCAGCTTCACCCACTGCTGCCACCCATGTGGTGTCCCCAGTGTCACCGGCGCCTGAAGGAATCACAGGGAGAGCAGGGAGAGGCCGAGCTCAAGCTGGGGGCATGGAGTGAGTGCCAGCAATGCGAATATGGGAGGTTTTTGATGCCCCAAACCCCCCAGAGAGGCCAGGTGCAGATGCAGGGAAGGGGTGAGCCCAGCTGGTGCCTCAGGAAGGACTTTGGGAATGACCATGGAGAAGTGAGGTGCTCCCCCAGCACTTACAATGTTCATGGACCTCTCGGGGTTGTGGAACAATTCAGCATCTGGGGTGGCATCTTCCAGCCCCTGGGCCAGGCACAGGGCCACCAGCAGCAGCCACATCTCACCCACCTGCAGCACCTGGGGATAACGGGGCTGGATGAGCAGGGCTGTGGGTGCTCCAGGGCCACAGGAACCCTTTGGAACAGCCAAAGCCTGATGCTGCCACAGGGAGCAGGTGTCTGCAACCCCTTGTGCAGTTTGGAGCCCTCCCCAAGCCCCTCTTGGTGGCCATTCTCATCTAGTCCAGCTGTAGGTGTGGGACAAGCAGCCTCCCACCACCCCCTGCCTGGGAAAAGCATCAGGGTGCCCTCAGGGAAATCCTGGAGCTTTCTGGAAAAGCATTTCAGGGGAAGAATGCTCCCCCAGACAGGAGGGGTCATGCCAGAGCTCCATCCCTGCCATGGATGCTTTACAGCTCCTTGCCAGGTGCTGCTGGAGTGCCCAGCCCAAGGCATTCCAGACTCAAGTGCACATCCAGCAAAGCCCAATTCCCTGCTGATCCTGCTGCAGGAGCTAAAGATGGCTCTCTGCCTCCCAGAGGGTGTTTTCCCAGCAGCCTTATTGCACACAAAGCTTTCCTGGGCTGCTCAGGAAAACTGCAGAGCTCCGTGTGGGCCACAGCAAAAACTCCCTCTCCCTCAAACACAAAGTGCCAGCCCAAGCCCACCACCAGCACCTCCGTGCCTCCATCTCCACATGCAGGTGAGAAGGGATGTCCTGGGGTTAAACTGCTGTGATGGCTGAGGGAAGGAGAGGTTGGATGGCTCTTTGATCCCCTAGGCAAACCACATCACTAAACCTGATCTCCCTTTGTCCTGCCCAGCTGCCAAACACCACAGCTGCAGGCTGGACTCAGTGCAAATCACCTCTTTTTGGGGCTTTCAGTCCTGTAGCCCCCAACCTGAGTGTGGAATGAAGATGGAAAGGAGAGCAGGAAGGCAGGAGCTGCAGTGGCCAGCTCCTCACCCAGCTTAGTTGCCCACAGACACATTGCAGGGGACATGAGAGCCTGGGCAATTGCTGAAATAACCATTTCAGTGAGCAGTGGGGCTTACAGGGGATGGAGAAGCCAGGCCTGCTCAGGAATCAGGAGATGCCAGGTAGAACAATGTGATCCTCAGTGCTGTTTTCTTGTTGCTAAACCCACAGGAGTTTCACACCAATTGCACCCCCTGGTTGAGCTGGTCACTTAGGAAAGAGCTTCTTTCCCTTGGGGCTGTCCAGAGAGGTTTCAAATCCCTGCCTGATTCTGTCCCCATGGTCTGTGGAAACCCAGGACACCAAGAATATTTCTCTGTCTGCTCTGGGGTGCCCTGACCCCCAGGGAAGCACTGACTTGGACCCTCATCCATGGAGAAAGTTTCCCAGACTTCAAGATAGACTGGAACCCACAAAAGTGTGAAATAGATTATAGAGAGTCAGAAATAAGAAATTGAAGAATTGGTAAGAAATTGAGGTTTGGGATTTTTAGTGTGCTGTGGATGGCAGCAAGATGGAGGGCACAGGGTGTCACCCTGGGTTTCTTCTTCATGCTGCTTCTTCCTCCTTCTCCATGGGTTTGGGTGGCATTTTGTAATTGGGCAGAAAAGTCCCCATTGCAGTTCTTTGGGATCAGTTATTGGGTTAAAAGGGAAAATAATCCAGGTGTCAGCTCTTAGTTGGACAGTTTAGTCTTAAAAGGCCTTGGAACAAGAGATTGTTGCCATTTTGTGCCTTGATGCCCAACTCACAGCAGTGAGACTGTTTTACTGATAAGAAATAATAAACACCTGAGTCTGAACATGAACTACTGTCTGAAGTGCCTTCAATCCAGACCCAGAGGAACCCACAACTGGGACCCCCACAATTCTCCATCTCCCTTAGATCTGCCCTTCACCACCTGCAAGGGGACCTTCCCCTGCTCCATGGCCAGCAACAGCCTTCACGTTTTTACTGATGTTTAGTCTGGAAAATGAGATATCTACACATCCAGCCAGCTCTACAGGAAAAAGAAAGTATTTTCTAAGTCAGTTGGGAAGGATGAAAATCCATCTAGACAAAAAACCTCAAGCATTCTGTCTTATACCTGCAATATAAACGTTATACACTCTCTATTCTTTAGCAGTTTTATTCTGCTCAGAGGTAGAAGCAGCTTTCAAAGGTAAGGTATTGATTTCATCAATATCTTAAAATGGAAATACAGTGACAGAAGCAACTCCTCTTGGTATCCCAAGATGTGGCAGAGAGGGAAGGACGAGTCCCTGGGCATGGACAGCCAGGATGGGGGAGAGCAGAGCTCATCCTCAAAGCTGCTGCTCCCCAGGCACCAGCCTGGGTAAAGCAACCCAGCCCCTTCCCCATCCCTTTCACAGAGCCAAAAAGGATGAAAACCCAGGAAAATGTCTAACCACCAAGTTCTCCATGCATCAAATGCACAGCTGGAGTGGCAATAACTAAGTTATTAGTTATAAGTTATAATAAATGGCCTCTCAATTCAGCTGGGATCCTTCCTTTCAGCAATAGCTTGGGCTAGAAGGAGAACAGAAGAATAGGAGAGCAGGAGAACAGGAGGATAGGAGGACAGGAGAACAGGGGAACAGGAGAACAGGAGATCAGGAGGATAGGAGAACAGGGGAACAGGAGAACAGGGGAACAGGAGAACAGGAGAACAGGAGGATAGGAGGATAGGAGAACAGGGGAACAGGAGGATAGGAGGAC
Source organism: Agelaius phoeniceus (assembly GCF_051311805.1). Taxonomy (NCBI): domain Eukaryota; kingdom Metazoa; phylum Chordata; class Aves; order Passeriformes; family Icteridae; genus Agelaius; species Agelaius phoeniceus. The sequence goes on from NC_135273.1 coordinate 32,306,024, forward strand.
AGGAGAACAGGGGAACAGGAGGATAGGAGGACAGGAGAACAGGGGAACAGGAGGATAGGAGGATAGGAGAACAGGGGAACAGGAGGATAGGAGGATAGGAGAACAGGGGAACAGGAGAACAGGGGAACAGGAGAATAGGAGAACAGGAGAACAGGAGGATAGGAGAACGGGAGAGCAGAAGAACAGGAGGATAGGAGGACAGGAGAACAGGGGAACAGGAGAACAGGAGGATAGGAGAACAGGAGAACAGGAGAGCAGGAGAACAAGAGAACAAGAGAACAGGAGAACAGGAGGATAGGAGAACAGGAGAACAGGGGAACAGGAGAACAGGAGAACAGGAGGATAGGAGAACAGGAGAACAGGGGAACAGGAGAACAGGAGAACAGGAGAGCAGGAGAACAGGATAATAGGAGAACAGGAGAGCAGGATAATAGGAGAACAGGAGGATAGGAGATCAGGGGAACAGGAGAACAGAAGGAGGATAGGAGAACAGGAGATCAGGAGAACAGGGGAACAGGAGAACAGGATAATAGGAGAACAGGATAATAGGAGAACACCAACCTGACCCTCTGCTTTGTGTGCTCCGTGCAGTCAGTGGGGTTGGTGGCACTGAGGGAACCAGTCCTTGGCTTATAAAGACACCCAGAGGGGCTGGGGCTTGTCCACCAACACCTGCCTGTCCCTCCCCAGCCACACAGCCCAGGGTTTCAGACACTGCCCCCCAAAAACCACATCCCAAAGTTTTGGGATGTGTCCCCATCACAGGGAACACACAGGTCCTGTGGTGTCCTGTCCAGCTGGGACAGCATTTTTGGCCATTCCTTGGCAGAGGGGTTCCAGATTCTTTGTCCCTGCTCTGGGGGTGCCAGGCAGGCTGCTCATCCTGGATTTCCAGGTGTAGGTGCCTGTTGGTAAAGTGTCAGCTCTGCATGTCAGCACCAGGGCTGGGTTGAAAAGAAGGGGACAAATCTCAGGAGAGGAGGAACAAATGCCACTTGCATGTGACACTGGCTGGATTTTGTCAGTGTGGGCATCCCAAAAGGGGAAATCCAAAGGGTGCACAGCAAATCTCCTGTGGCAGGGGGACAATCAGCCCCCCACGAGTCCATGGGCCCCTTTCAGCAGATTTTCCAGCCCCTCCACCTCTCCTCCTGCCAGGAGAGCAGTGGTGGTGGGAAGGGACCTTTGGGTCTCCATCTCCACCCCAGCCTCCTGCTCACCCTGGTTTGGGGTGGTTTGAGCAAAATATTCCCTCTGTCAGTTGAAAGCACCTCTGCCTTGGACAGACACACATTTGTTGTTGTTTTCACCAGCAGAATCATTGTTTGGGCTTTTTCCTGGGTTTGAATGCTGGCATAAAGAGCAGGATGAGGCACTTTGCAAGAGCTCTATTTAATTATGGGGCCTTAGGGTGCTGTTCCCCACACCCAGCCCAGGTCCTGGAGGAAGGAGGGGGTCTGGTAACAGCTACAGAGGGGTGACAAAATGCTGGGTGAGGAGTTCCCTGCCCTGGCTGACCCTTCAGGCAGCACCAGGCACGGACATGATGAGGCAAAGCTGGGCATTCCTTTAAGGAAAGAGAGCAAAAACCCTGCTGAGAAGTGCCAGAGAGCAAAGTGGGCTTAATCTTCAAGCTGACCTAGGAAGAAAATGAGGAGCCAGCAGAAATGATGAGAGAGATGAGCAGGAATGATGGGAGAGATGAGAAGGAAGGATGAGAGAGATGAGCAGGAATGATGAGAGAGATGAGCAGGAATGATGGGAGAGATGAGCAGGAATGATGACAGTCTTCTCCCTCAGCTTCCCTGCTACTGCACCCTGGGCCTTTAACATCATTCCAGTGACCCTCTGAGGTCACCTGCTCCTTCCCACCACCCTGAAGGGTGATGATGGGGGGATGCTCCCCAAAACCCCTCCCTAGCCCCGCTCACCACCTTCAGGCCGTGGTTGCCTGCAGTGCTCACCCTGTCCCCAGTGTCCCCTGCTGCCACCAGAGCAGGGACAGGCTGTGAGATGCACAGAGCTTCTCCTTGTCCCCAGAATGCCCCAAAGCCAGACCCCACCAGGGTGTGGGTAGGAATGCCCACAGGGAGCAGGGGCTAGGCCAGGTCTGCCTTTGGTCCCCACATCCTCACAAGCAGTTTCTGGCCTCCAGGCTCACCTTCATCTCCCTCCTGGGCTTGCAGGAAGCCTGAGGAGCCTTTCTTGGTCCTTCAGAGGTCCTTCCTCTCCCAGAATCCCCGTTCCCCTCCGTGCCTCTCTGGACAAGCCGAGCTCACAGCCCTCCCCAGGCCTTCTCCCCTTATTTCCCCAGCCCCTGCCCCACCTCCTGAGCCTCTCCTCTCCTCCTGGGCAGGCTGGGCCACTTTTGGGAAGGGTGACTCCACACCTGGCCCTCGGGCTGCACCCAGGACACAGGAGATGTGTTGCACATGCAAGGCCTGGGAGAGGGGATAATCCCCTCTGCTTGGCACTGGGGAGGCTGCATCCCCATGCAGAGCCCAGATTTGGGTTCCCAGGGACTACTGGGACACCCCCACACTGGGGTGAGCCCAGAGATGGTGGGTGGAGGCCAAGGCCAAGGTGCAAGGAGAGGCTGGGTTGGCTCAACCAGAGCCAAAGGCTGATTGCCCTTGCCCAAAGGGGTCCCAGAGGCACAGGAGCAGCACAGAAAGCCTGGCTGTCCTCAAGGAAACAGCCTGAAAGTGTGAGCAGGGCAGCCCTGGGGCCAGGCTGGGATCCCCCAGCTCCAGATGTCCACTGACAGATCCAGAAAACATCAAGCCCTCTGCTTTTCCCCTCAGCCAGGGCAGCACAAATTTTGTTGGCACAAATCCCTCTCAGCACAAATGGCACTTGTGAGCTCCTCACCAGCAGCCAGGACATCCACAGCTGGAGCCAGGCCAGGTTTTCCCTGCTAAAAGGAGCTGAGGGGCACTGAGGGGACACAGGGGTGGGAAGGGAGCCTGGGCAGATCCTTGTCCAGGGCTGGGAGCAGCAATGGCACAGCCACCCCTCCCTGCTCTGCCACTCTCAGCCCAGCAGCCAAGGGACAATTTGCCTCTCCTTGAAGCCCACGAGGTGTTTCCAGCCCTGAGCTGTGGTGGTTTGCAAAATAGCTCCAGAGGGAGGGAGGGGACAGGAGGAGTAAAAAGATCAGGTAGGAAAGGAGCTCAGCACAGAGCCCTGCTTGGCCCTCTGGTGACAAAGGAGCAAAGTGATGCCTCAGGTTTCAGCTTTTCTATTTTTCACATTCTGTGCTGCTTTAGTGTGTGGGTCTGAGCTTCACATTAAGGGATGGTGAGCTCTGTGCACAGAGCAGGGAGACAAAACAATTCCTGCTCCAGCTGGGGACCAAGGACAAATGATCCAAATCTCAGCCCCAAGAGCACAAACAACGTGGGCTGGAGAGAGAAAAACAAGGATGGGACTGCATGGGCTAAAGCTGGAATGGGACAATGAACTGCAAGATGCAAATGGAGCAGAACTGATCAAAGTGAGAGACCCCATAACCAGGCATCCATTTTTGTGACCATTTTTGGTGCAGCCCTGGCTGGGCTCTTGTGCTGCCCAAGGTGGATCCATGGAGGCCTTTTAATAAATCCCTGCTTTATTCTTTAACCCTGTCTGGTCTCTGTTCCAGGCCAGCCTTCTCAAGGCATCAAAAGCAAACCAGAGGCAGGGGTGGCCTGGGGCTTTCAGATTGGGTTTTCACCAGCAGATTTTACATTCTGTTACTGACAAAGCAGGGAAACCTGAGCCCAAGTTTCTCTCTAAATTAAACTCAACAGCACTGATGGCACACACAGAAAGGAACATCCCACCTGCTCTGCAACAGAAGGAACAACAAAAACATTTATAATCAGCTGAAAGTGATTCCCATCCTCTCCCAGGAGAGAGCTCCATCCCCACAGAGCCCCAGGTGGCCATGGCCAGGCCACACAACCACCCCATGCTCAAGGAGAGGTGGATAACCATGGTTTGGAGGGTTTGGGGTTTCTCCACACACCAAACCTCCCCACGTTCCATGAGGGGCTGGGCAGGAGCTCCTCTGCCTCACCAGCACTTTCACAGCACCCTCTGCTGCCCAGGCTGTCCCGTTTCCTTTGGAGAGCATCATCCCATGGACAGGGAGTGCTCCAAGACTGCCAAGTCTCAACTTCTCTTTGCCAGGGTCAGGATTAAATGTGTGAGATGGTATTTCTTATTGGGACTCAGATGTTTGTTAGTTCTTATCTCAGTTACAGTCTCACAAACCATGAGTTCTACAGCACTTCCCTCCAACAAACCAAAATGGAGCCCTATCTCTCTCTCTACAAGGCCTTTTAAGGATAAACTGTCTAATTAAGAAATGACACCTGAATTATTTTTACTTTTAACCCAATAACCAACCACCCATGGCCTGCAATGTGGATTTTCTTATCCAATTACACAAAACCACCCAAACCATGGAGAAGAGGGTGAAGAAGAAGGTGAAGAAGGAGGTGAGGAAGAGGGACCAACCTCTGCCCTAAAACCTCAATTTTGTTTATATATATTGCTGTATTCTAAACCCTAAAACTCTGAGTTTCCCACCATGTGATATCACACACTTCTATTCAAACTCCACACCCACAATCCCAGATTATGGCAAGAATTGAGTTCTACCATTCATTCAGATAGTATTGAATTCTATTATTCCATTTTGGAAGCTTTTCCATGGCCTCAGGTCAATGCAGTGTTCTCTTGGGGGTCAGTGCCTGTCAGCACAGAAAGTCTGAAATTCTCAGCAACCAACACAAGACCTCAGTGCCCCCATGGCCAGCCAGCAGCAAGCTGAAGAGCAAGGAAATTTAAGAAAAGCTTAATTTTTTCCCCAGCACATGTCAGGGGGTCTCAGGTCCCTCTCTGCCCGTGTGTGTGGGGGATGCTCCCTGCCAGGGCTCCCACCATGGTCACACCAGCCCTGTCCTGGCAGCAGCACTGGTGGGAAGCAGCCCAGTGTTCACCCTCTGGTTGCTTTGCAGTAAACCCCCCCTCTCCCCATGCCTTTCAGGGGGTGCTTGTTGGAGAGAAATGAAATAACTGTTCAAACCTATGGAATGAGCTTGGCTCAGAACTCTTAATTTTTATCCTGATTTTTATTTTTTCTGATTTTCTCATGCCTTAATAGGCTGTGCAGTGGTTCACCCTGGGGGGCTGCCCACTGATGTGAGCCTGAACTCGATGCCAGGACCAGGAGTGGCCACAGGAGCCTTTCTGATGTCCTGTCCCCCAAAGAAAGGCAAACTCTGTCGGTGCTGGGAGGAAGAGGGAGTGGCTTTTTTCTCAGCTGGGCATACCTGATCCTGTTCTTCCACCTTTCCTCCTCTCCCTGCAGGGGAAAAATCAGATTCTTCTCTGAGCCACTGCTTATTTGAGGGTGAGGCAGCTGGGAGGGCTTCTGGCACTGCCTGCAGCTGGTCCTTGGTAAAGAGCAGCCACCAGAGCTCCAGGCAGAGGTGGAGCCATCGAGGATTTCCAAAGCCTTGCCTGCATTTGAGCAAGCGTGGCTGGGCCAGACCTGGCAGGTGCTGGCTGCAGGAGGGATGCAGGATCCCACACTCAGCACCAGGGCCCTGCAGCAAGGAGTGGAGAGGTGGCCACCGAGGCAGAGGTGACAAAAACGACACCCAGAGCTCCTGTGACCTGTCACCATCCCTGCAGGGCAGGCAGCAGGCAGCTCCTGGCCAAAGGCATCACCAGCTGGCAAGAGGGGAAGCCTGGCAAGATGTGAAATCTCCATCCAAGCTCTTTCTCTCCTCGGGGATGGATTTCTTTTTCTTTTTTTTCCTTTTTTTTTTTGTCAGAGCACCCCTGAAGTCACTGTTTGTCAGAACCCAAGAAATTCCTCTGGCTGCTCTGGAGGACTCGAGCCCCTGCCCAGGGGGCTCAGAGACCTTGGCACAGAGCCCAAGACCCCTGTGCCTTTGATTGAGCCCTTGGAAAAAACAATTACCAACCTTTATATGAAGGATTACAAGCCATGAAAGTTTAAGTAGAATGACAGTGAAGTCATCACAGGGTGGAAAAACAGATTTTCTGGGGTTTTTTGAATGGGGGTTCAGGGGACAAGATGGAGGAATCTGGGCCTGTCCAGCCTTTCTCCTTCTTCTTCTTGGCCTCCATCTTCTGCTGTGATGTTGGCACTTTTGGATTGGTTTAGAGTAGGAGCTCACTGTCTAACACAGGTGATGGGTATTGGGAAGTTATGGTAAATAATGTACACGTGGTTTTTAGTATAAAATTATAACACCACCCTGAGGGTGGCCAGTGTGCCTCTGTCTGAACAGACCTCAGCAGGCCAGGAGAAAGAATTTTATAGATAAGAAACAATAAACAACCTTGAGACCAAGAACAGAAGAGCCCTGACTCCTTCTTTGACCGCTGGGCTGGGAAAAGAGACTCTGTAACCCATCCCAGGGGTCACTGTGACCAGCAGAGACCCCAAGAACCGCTGGGACTGGGAGGTTCTGCATTTTCAGGCTCATTCCGTGCCAGGAGGCAGCAGGAAGAGCCAAAAGGAGCTTTCCCAGTGCAGTTTGGTGGGATGAGCTGGGCTGGTCCCACTCGTCCCCCAGGGCACCAGCAGCATCCCCCTGCACCAAACCAGCCCCAGCGCAGGTGCAGAGCCCACAGCGCCCACCCCGGGGTTCACAGCGGTCCCAGCCACGCCAGGTGGCTCCATCAGCTGGAACCAAGCCATTTGTCACAGCTCTCAGCTCTTCCCAGCGCCGAGGAAACACTGCCAGGGCAGCCCAGCAGCCTGAGGTGCATTCCAGCTCGGCAGGAGGAGGGACCAGAGGGAGTGGCGGCTCCCGAATCTCCCGAATCGGGAGCAGAGGCAGCTCCAGCCCCATGGGAGCGGCGTGAGCAGCCAGCAGCGCCTTCTGCTCGGGGCACAGCGGGGACAGGGGCTCTTCGGGACACCACGGTAATCCCTCTGCTCGGTGCCACCCTGGGGACAGCGGGACAGGGGAATATCCTCCAAAGGAACATCCTGCTCAGGGAGTGCGGTGGGAATGTTTGGAGGGGGGTCAGGACATTGCTGCTGTTCCTATTTACGCTGCTGCACCTCTGGATGTCTCCAGGTGTGCTGGGATGAGGGACAGTTCTCAAAGGGAAGTTTTGGGAGTTTTCCCAAGCTGGCTGTTGGGAGGAAAGGGCCATCCATCCTGCCCTGGAATTTGCATGCCCTTCTCCTGACGCTACGTCACAAAAATGCGTGCAGCCTCTGCTGGCTTTGCTAAAGGCTCGTCCTTTAAATAACAGCTCCAGAGCCTGGGGGAGCCCAGCGACAGGCGACAGTGTCCCCGGATGGCAGCCGGGCGGCTCCGGGGGATGGTGGGGATGCCCGGGTGGGAGATGGGGTCCCTGGGGCCGTGCAGAGAGCGGGAGGTGCCCCAGGGCTGTGCCCAGGTCAGGGCTGTGCCCAGGTCAGGGCTGTGCCCAGGTGAGCGCTGCAGGTGCGCCCATCCTCCCGTGCCCGGACCCGCTCCGGCAGGCACCGGGTGGCTTTTGTCACCTCCCGCAGCACGGGCAGGGACAGCCGGGAGGTGACAGAAACCTGCTCCCAGATCTCCCCGGTTTCACCTGGCTGGGTGCAAGGTGCTGGCATTCGGTGGGAATTTGGCAGGTCCCTGCTAAGTTGCTCCACACAATTGAACTCCTCCAAGCGGCTGAGGGAACTTCTCTAAGTAGCAGAAATACTGCTGCAAATGTGTCACCTCCAATAAATTCACCCGTTCCTATATGGCAGGGCTCTGCCCACGGCAGAGGGGTGGGAACAAGGTGATTTTCAAGGTCCCTTTCCAGCCAGAGCACTCTGTGATTCTGTTTCTGTGAGATAAAACAGCACAGTGAGATGTTTTGTGCTAGGAACAAGCTGAAGCAGACACCAAAATCCTTCCCAGGAAGAACAGGGGTGTCTTGAGATGGCATTTCACTCAGGTCTGCAAAAACCAGCCAAGAGTATCCCAGGGTCTTACTCAGCCATTAGGAGAACCCAAGCAAATCACATTGTTTGGTTTCTTCTTAAGAACATGGCCCTGCAACTTAAAATTCGGTGGTTTACTCCTCATTAGTTCAGCTGTCAGTGGAACAAAACAACCTATTCTTCCAACTATCCATTATTTAAAATGATGATTTATAATCACCTCCTCGAAAACCAGGTTTGCCCAGGCACGTACAGCTGTACCTGTACCTCTGCATGTTTCTGAATATGGAGAATGTGGGATTAAAATGTCATGGAATTTGGACTCTGGCTTTGTTCAAGATTAGCAAAATGAGCCTTTTTCAGAATGAGAGGACTTCTGGTTTAGAATAATTTCACCTGTTGAGGGGTCAGGTTGATATCCTGATGGAAATGCAGTGCACATCAAGAGAACTCCCCCAGCTTCTGTGCCAGTGCCAGCAAAGTCCCCCAATGTCCTGACAATGTTTTGCAGAGCACCATGGCGTGGCTGTTCCTCACCATTTCTTGTTTCAGTGCCAGTGCCAGCAAAGTCCCTCAATGTTCTGACAATGTTTTGCAGAGCACCATGGCGTGGCTGTTCCTCACCATTTCTTGTTTCATGCTCGTCACTGCAAAGTCAGAAGAGAACCCCGAGGTGTCCATGGATGTTGTAAGTCCCTTCTTTTCCTGCTTGGTTGAGCAACTTACCCACATGATCCATGCAAGACCCACGGGCTCTGTGTGTCTTCACCAAGGGTTGACACCAGGATTTTATGAGATTTTTGTCTCCCTGCTCTTACGTACACGGAGATTTATGGCAGGCATTTATGGGGGGATGTCACAGGCATCTTTTATGAAAAATCCTTTCCTTAGGATTTTTTCTCCTGAGAAGCTGAGAGGCCTCAGGAACAAAATGCAACCAATGGTTATCTGCTGCTGTGGAATGCAACAGGTGCATCTGTGATTGGCCCATGTGGTTGTTTCTAATTAATGGCCAATCACAGCCCAGCTGTCTGGACTGTCTCAGTCAGTCACAACCCTTTGTTATCATTCTTTTTCTATTCTTAGCCAGCCTTCTGATGAAATCCTTTCTTCTATTCTTTTAGTATAGTTTTAATTATATATACATATATATAATAAAATAATAAATCAAGCCCTCTGAAACATGGAGTCACATTCTCATCTCTTCCCTCATCCTGGGACCCCTGTGAACACCATCACGGGGGGAGGGTTTTGTTCCAAGTCAGCAGGTTTGGTCAGGACAGCCCTCACAGCCCTCTCAGGCTCAGGGTTGGGCTGTCTGTGCTGCCCTGCTCTTGATTGCAACACAAAAAGTGACCATTTTTCACCAGACCTGCCAAAAATTCTGGCTGGAGCCATGACATCGCCGTGGGGGCACTGGGATCTCCTGAGCCCACCCTCCCCCTGGAGTCACCACCAGCACAGGTGGCTTTGCCCAGCCAAGCCCTGAGGACAGAGACCCTCCCTGGGGACTGTCCCTTTCTCTCCTTCCCTTCCCACAGGGCGAAATTGTGCGGTACCACGGGTACCCCTACGAGGAGCACGAGGTGCTGACAGAGGACGGGTATTTCCTCACCCTGCAGAGGATCCCCCACGGCAGAGGCAACCCAGGGAGCTTCAGCCTCTCCCACAAGGCAGGGGCACAGCCATCCAACATGTTCTGTCCCCGTAAGTGCCACAGGAAGCTCTGCCTGGCCCTGGCACCCTGAGAGCTTCGCTGGGCTGGGATAAGCCACAGCCAAGGCAACCTCACCGTGGGATGGGTGCTTGTATTTGTTTTGGTTTAGGGCAAATTTGAGAGAGAACTTTTAAAGGGGCTTTTTTAGAAAAGCAGGTTTCTTTTTTCTTTAATTTTCTTTAATTAATCTGGGAGAAAATTTTTTTTTTTTTTTGGAGAAAAGTGGAAAAACTTGTTTATTAAACAACATTAAACAATAATTTTTTTTGTTGCTTTAAAAGAGATGACAAACTCAGAAAGTCTCTTTTCTGGGTTGCAGTTTAGTTTACTTAGTCTCTTATTAGTCTTTTTGGTGGTGGAAAGGCTGTGGCTTAGGTTTGGTCTGGTGGGTTACAGGTGTGAGCTGCTGGTGGTTTTTTGGGTGTTCAGTTTAGGGTAGGTTTAAACAGGCTTAAAGAAAAAGAAAAAAATTACAGTCTAGGGAACTTTTTTGATTCAGCTAGCTAAAACTACCTAAAATAAAGGAGAGCTTTTTGCTGTTTATTTATTTGCAGACAACACAGTTTAGGAGAAGGAATGTGGAGGAGCGAGTGTAGTGCTTGAAAATAAACTGCAGAGTTTGTTTGGTTTGGTTTCTTCTTTATTCTTTTGAATAAGTCTTAAAGGTGCAACACTTATTATTCAGCATAAACAGAAGAGATAATTGGGGATAAAAGCATCATATAGTCAGCCCAGGACAGTGCTCCAGGAGGAAGCTGTCCCTGTAGGGAAAACCAGGCAAATAGCCTCAGGAGCAGAAGAAATGCAGGTGCCCACCATGATGACCCTTTTCTGAGAGGATTTGCCCCAAAGAGGAAGGAGGATGAATGAGGCAGAGAAATCGTGCCCCAGGTTTTCCCTCAGCTCAAAACCAGAGAGTGGAGCAGCAAAAAGCCATAAGTGAGGAAAGGAAACCAAACCAGGCAGCCAATCCAATGCCATCTCACTGTTTTTCATCCTTCCTGTGTTCCATTCAGTGCCATCTCACCATTTTGGGATCTTCCTCTTCTGCTCTGAAAGCCCAGTTTTTGTCATGTACATGACAAATGAGTGTAAAAACACCCCAGATTTCCAGTCTCTGCCCTGGCCTTCTTCAAAAACACCTCCCCAGAGAGGCTGGGGACAGAGGACAGAGGACAGTGGGCAGTGACCCTGCCCTGGTGTCACTTCCCAGTGGGTGCTGCCAAAGCCACACCTGGATGTGAATGATGGATTTTGCTCGTGGTCAGAGAAAATGATTCCTCCTCTCCTTCCTCCAGCTCCAAAGGCCGTGGTCCTCCTGCAGCATGGCCTGGTGTTGGAGGGAAGCAACTGGGTCACCAACCTGCCCAACACCAGCCTGGGCTTCATCCTGGCCGACGCTGGCTACGACGTCTGGATCGGGAACAGCCGGGGCAACAGCTGGTCACGGAAACACCAGGAGTTTGAATTCCACCAGCAGGAATACTCAGCTTACAGGTATTTTCCATGAAACTGGAGGCTGGGCAGGTCACTGGTACGCCCCCAGCAGTGTGTGCAGGCTGGAGGAGGGGTGCTCCTGGCAGTCACACCCTCTGCCAAGGGGCAGAAATTGGGTGGTCAGCTCCTGCCAAAGCACTTGCCTGCACCCAAGCAGCCCTGGCAAGGTCAGCAAGGGTGATTTTGTCACGTGCCTGTCTCCCCTGCAGCTTCCATGAGATGGCCATGTATGACCTTCCAGCATCCATCAACTACATCCTGCAGAGAACGGGGCAGGAGCAGCTGTACTACGTGGCTTATTCCCAGGGCACCACCACAGGTACTGAGGAGGAGAGCAGGCCTGGCAGAGTCACACCAGCTGTGCACCCCCACTCTGGGAGTGCTCCTAAATCCTTGCTCAGGGAGGGAAATGTCCAGGCATTCCCAAATAACAAAGGGGAAAAGAGCGGGTAATTGCTTTAACAGAAGAGTTTTGAGCACTGGCGGCCCCAAACTGGGTTCATCTCATTGCTGCCGGAGCCTGACCTGCTGGAGGCACCTCTGAGGGGCCTTGTGGTGGGCACACACACCTGGAAGTCAACAGCTGCCTCAGAAACAGCAGGGCAGGGTCTGCTTCCTTCTCCCCCACGCAGGTTTCATTGCCTTCTCCTCCATTCCCGAACTGGATCGCAAAATCAAGATGTTCTTCGCCTTGGCTCCCATCACCGTCAACTCCAACATGAAGTCCCCCTTGGTGAGGGTGTTTGACCTGCCCGAGGTGCTGATTAAGGTGTGTCCTCAGCACAGGTGAGGTGTGAGGGGGAGGAGGGACTGGCAGGGCCACCTGAGGCAGGCAGGGCTTGTACCTCACCTCCATCTCCCCGCTCTGGGTGTCTGTGCGTGTGCTGCGAGCCTGGAGGGCAGGCAAATCATCTTCCTGCCCAGCCTTCATCAGAGAACTATTAACAGGGATTGGTTTTGGGTCCCTTCTCCTGGGAGAAACCTCTCCTAGGAAGGGCAGGGCTCTTCCAGGGCAATGGCCTTTTCTGAAAAGCCAAAGCGACGGAGCACAGCAAAGTTGTCAGCAACTTTCAGGGGTGAGCAAAGAGGTGGGGAGCACCTGGAGGCAAAAAGAGCATGATACACCCCACTGATACACCCCTCTGACCTCCACAGATCATTTTGGGCCAGACAGTGGTCTTTGATAAGGGTGAGGTGTTGAAGCAAGTGATTTCCACAATGTGCACCTACCCCATGCTGAAAACCGTGTGCTCTTTGGTGTTTTACCTGCCTGGTGGGTTCACCAACAGCTTGAACGTGGTATGTACACTGCAGCTTCCCTCTCCAGAGATCCCCTTCCTCACTGTCCCAGCCTGAGCTGTCCTTCTGCTGCCTCCATACGGCCTTCCACATCTTTGGCTGGTAGAAAAATTCAACCTGGAGGCACCAGGGTGGGGGGGTTCTCAAGTGAATCATTGGTGTAATTCCTTAATATCCCAAGAAGGAAACTTATTAGGGACAACACACAGAGCTGAGCTTTGCAAAAGGATCCTGAGCACGAGGTATGGAGCCTTACTTTGCCTTGGGCACCAGGCAGGCTCCTACCTGGGACTGGCTCAGCTTGCTGCAGGGAGCTCTGTGGGGGTGAGGCTCGTGTGGCTCCTGAACAGGTTTGGTTTATTTCTGATGTGGATTTTTGGGGGGGGAGCAGAGAATAAACCTCTCTGATGGCCTTGCAGAGCCGCATGGATGTCTACCTGGCCCGCTACCCTGACTCCACATCCCTAAAAAACATGTTGCACTGGCGGCAGGTAACACCTCCTCGTGTTCTCCTCCCTCTGCTCAGGGAATAAAACTGGGGACAAATCCCCCCTGCTCCCCCTGCAGAGCTGGGTAAGGGAGGGAGGGGAAAGCTGCCCTGAAACACTGCTGCAAATGAAGTTATTTATCCCAACAAAAGAGGTCCCTGGGGCTTGTAGGAGGTGGAGGTGGAACAAAGGCTGGTGATAAACCAGGACAGGAGATGCCAGAGTGAAGGCTGAGGGTCACTAAGACCACTAATGATACAGCTAATTGAAAATGTTCTACTCACGTCCTTCTGCCGCTGGCACTGACCTCAACACACAACAAACTTGCCCAAAGGTCTGATTCATGTGTCCTTTGAGGCTCTTGGCTGTACACCAGGTTAATCACTGTGGTCTTCCTGGGGCTGGGCTCTCCTCCCAAAACCCAGTACCAGATGTAAAAATGGGTTCCCTGAGCCTTGGTGGCAGGAGGGAGCACTGCAGTCCCCTGTCACCTCTTTTGTCTGTCTTAGAGCCCCCTCCAATGCATGGATAATGAACATAACTCTCCTCTTCCAGCTCTATCAGACTGGGGAATTCAAGCATTATGATTATGGCAGTGACAACGTGCTCCATTACAACCAGGTAAGAGAGAGCCATAAATAAATATTCCAGTGGAAATATTGCAGTGGCTGAGACTGCATTTGGGCAATTGAGCAGCCTGGAATAGTGGAAGGTTGGTGCAAAATGTCCACAGCAGGGGAGCTGGGACAAGATGATATTTGAGGTCCATCCCCACCCAAGCCATGCTGTGATTCCATGAATTACATGAAATTTATGGAATTTGCTGTATATGGGGAAGCAGGTTCATAACTTTCTAATAAAAATAAGTGACTCAGTCACTCAGATGACTTTTTGACCCTGTGGTGAAGAGAACAGGAGCCCAAGGCACAGTGAGGCTCCCTGGTGGTAGTTCCTCTTCTACCCCTTGGGATAAGGGAGAAATTCCAAGCGGCCACCAGGACACACTTTGAATTTTTGGCCTGCCCTTTGCCTCCCTCCTGTCTTCCAGACCACTCCTCCCTTCTATGAGCTGGAGAACATGAAAACCCCCCTGGCTGCCTGGTATGGGGGCAAGGACTGGATTTCAGCCCCCGAGGATGTGAACATCACCCTGCCCCGCATCTCCAACGTGGCCTACAAAAAGTACATCCCCGAATTTGTCCACTTTGACTTCCTCTGGGGCAAGCAGGTCTACGAGCAGGTCTACAAAGAAATGCTTGACCTGATGGAGAAGGGTGCCTAGAGCTGGAGCAGTGGTCGTTGGCTTCTCCATGACTCCTGGGCCTTCTTTCATCTTGGGGGGGGATGATTAAAATAAAAAGAAGAAAAACTGGGGGGAAAAGCTCAATAAACTGCTGCACTTGGTCTGGATTGATATTGCTCTGGCCAGTGAGGAAAACCAGGCAATCCAGTGGCTGGGGAAGCACTCTGCACTGAGGTTCAGTAGGCTGAGGTTGAGCACAGCCCTCACACCCTGAGTCTCCCACGTGCCTCCCTCACCACCAGTTCAGTGGAACTTGGCTCCTGGTGGCCAGTGTGGACTCTGGGCTCCTTGAGCTTGGGTTCCCAGCTGCAAACAGCTGGCCAGAAGCCCCGTGCCCTCCTGGATGCTGGTGTCCCACAGGGATGGGATGAAGCCACGTGGTGGATGGATCCTGCTTTATTCACCTTCTGGCAGCACTTCCACACCAAGAATCCCAGCATCCTGGCACTCACTGCCTTCCTTCAAGGCTGGAAGGAGCTATGAACATCCTGCCTGGTGACAGTGACGAGTGGCCACGGGTTTGCATCAATGAGAACCCCCCACTTTACTAACAAAGGGGACATCCTTCTCAGATTCATGCTAATTTGGATAATCTCACTTATGCACAAAGGAGTTTCAGTAAGTTCTAGCAGGAAACACCATTTTGCACCACTTCAAGCTATCCTGAGGCACAAACCCAGCTGCAAAGGCCACCTTTTGCTGCCTCTCAGGGAGACAGAAGAGTGTGGTGGAAAGCAGCAACAGGCCAAAATCTGTTTTCAGCTTCTGGATTAAATTGTTAATGATACCTTGATCAGAGGAGGAATTGTGAATTTGCCAGTTTGTGAAATTGCCTATCTTCTTAAAATAAGCCTGGGAGCAAGCAGGGCAAAGGATAAGGTTCTCTTTCCACAAATATGCAATGATAATGATAATGATAATGATAATGATAATGATAATGATAATGATAATGATAATAATAAAGTGGATAGGGTCTACTGGGCTCTGTGTGGTTGTACTGTTAACTAGAGGTTAAAACTCTGGAGGAATTGGCACAGGCCCTGGCACAGGGTGCCCAGAGCAGCTGGGGCTGCCCCTGGATCCTCAGGCAGTGCCCAAGGCCAGGCTGGACATTGGGGCTTGGAGCAGCCTGGGACAGTGGAAGGGGTGGAATGAGACAGGCTTTGAGGTCCCTTCCAGCCCAAACCATTCCAGGATTTTGTGGGTGTGGGGGTTTTCAGCACAGACCTCTCAGCAGGTGCAGGTGCGATGCTCCTCACGCTCAGGGATCATTTCCAGATGATGCTGATGCCACCAGCATCTCCCTGCAGGGAAGAGGTGGCTGGTGAGGAGGGTATGGAGCCCAGCACAGCTGCCCTGCAGAGCCAAACTGTGGGGTTTTAGCAGCAGAGATTCATCCAGGAGTCTGGAGATGGTGGCACAGGGCTGGCTCTGCTCGAGTTACTGCCTGTGTAAAGTGTTTCACTTTCTACCCTTAGAGCTGGAACTGACCACAGCAGAAAGCAGGGCAGGGTGAGGCCGTGCCAGGCTGCAGGAATGAGGCTATAGGTCAGATAGGATCTGCCTGGCTTGCCAGTGATTAGCTGCCTCACTTAGGACATTTGTAATGACATCTTTTTCTCTGTGATCAGCTGCTCAAGGCAGGGCCGTGCCCTGGAGCAGCACCTTACAGGGCTGCACTGTGCTCATGCCATGGATATCAATGCAAATGGAAAATAAACACACAGAGAGGCTGCCAAGATGCTCCCCCTGCAAACTTCTGAAAAGCTGGCAGGAAATCAGAATCACAGAATCCATAAGAGACCCCCCAAGATCATCAAAGCCAACCATGCTCACCACTAAACCACGGCCCACACCTGCCATTTATTCAAATTTGGTTTTAAAGCACTAACTTTTCACTACTGAAATTTCATTAAAAGTACAGGGTTTGGTCTCTTTCTGCTCAGCTTATGAAGTTTCTGCCACTCCTGCAGTTACCTGGTTCAGTGTTTGCAATGCAGTGTCTTCATTCTGCCCTGACAGAGCAGAACTTTGGTGAAGTTCTGGCTCAGGCAGGTTCTGGCACTTGCTTCCCCTCTGCTGCCAAAGGATCAATAACAAATGAAGAGGTTTGTTTTGGAACCAAACTGATTTATGCCTGCAGAATAAATATTGTGAAATTCCATCTCCTGGGATGGCCATGGCAGGATTGGAGGCCTGGAGTGTCTCAGGTCTGTCAGGCAAGTCCAACACCACCAGGCAGGTCTGTGGTGATTGCACAGGGTATCACAGAATCATGGAATCATGGATGGTTTAGGTGGGAAGGAACCTCAAAGTCCATCTCATTCCACCCCAGGGACACCTTCCACTGTCCCAGGCTGCTCCAGCCTGGCCTTGGGCACTGCCAGGGATCCAGGGTGGGCACCCTGTGCCAGAGCCTGCCCACCCTGCCAGGGAACAATTCCTCATTCCCAATATCCCATCTGACCCTGCCCTCTAGCACTGGGAAGCCATTCCCTGTGTCCTGTCCCTCCATCCCTTTTAAACAGTCTCTTCATGACTCTTGTGTCTCCTTCAGGCCACAATTTGGTCACCCCAAAGCTTCTCCTCTCCAGGTGAACAATCCCAGCTCTCCCAGCAGAGCTGCTCCATCCCTCTGCTCATCCTGATGCCTCCCCTGGACCTGCTCCAACAGATCAATGTCCCACATATCTCAGTCCATGGTGTTCCATTCACCCACAAAGCCTCCACCACCCTTTTTCTCCTCCCTGTGTGGGCAAACCAGGCTCAGCCACACGTGGGGAGGATGTTGGTCACTCCTATTCAATCTTCTCCCAGGTGTGCTCATGCAGAGGGTGTCACACGAGGCTGTGGGTGCTCAGAGCTGTGTCACATCCCTGCCAGGGCACAGCAGTGTCACCCTGCTGCCTGACCCATCATCCCCACCCTCACACAGGGCAGCAGCACACACAGGACTCGTGGAGGGGAGCACAGGGCCAGCACAGGCTCCTTCCCACAGGCACAGGCTTGAAGAGAGGTGGTGCTTTTGCAAGCAATCCAAGGATTGCTCTGGTGTCTGCTTTAAGCAACGTGCTGTGCTAACCCCACAACGTGGGGTTATTTAGAAACTGATTTGTCCCAGAGTTAATCTAGGACAAGGTTTCATGGAGTTATGACAGATGGCGTGCTGCCTTTTCACATCTTTTTGATCCTTTACAGCCTGACAATGACTTCCAGAGGCATTGCTGAGCAGATTCAGGCTTTTCATTTGGTTCAAAACACTGTGCTTTCTTATTTTAGGAACTCACAGCAATTTCCCATGTTATTTCCAGTGTAATTTTCAAATTTTCTGTTGAGTTTGTTAGATGAGAGAGAGAGAGACACAGATTTTGAGACTTGCATTTTCTTGGGATGGGACTTCAAGCAGGTAGGGATATAAGGCCATGGAAAGTTAGCTGGAATCAAGCTCAGATGAAATTTTCTCCAAAACTTCACAAACCAGTGTGGATCATGATGGTTCTTCCCCCAGGCAACCTCTGACAGAAGGAGAGGAGGAGAGGACACAGCCCTGAGCTGTGCCAGGGCAAGTTTAGGTTAGACACAGGAGAAAATCCTTCCCTGAAAGAGTGAAGGGCACTGGAATTGTCTGCCCAGGGAGGTGGTGGAGGGAGTCACCGTCCCTGGACATGTTCAGAAGAAGCCTGGACATGGCACCCACTGCCATGGTGTAGTCGATGAGGAGGTGTCAGGTCCTAGGTTGGATTTGATGATCTCAACTCTTCCAAACGAGTTCTTTCTGTGGTTCTGACCTGGGCTGTGTCCTGTGGGACGTGTTCCTGCTCCCTGGCAGCCCTGACCAGGGCTTTGGCAAAGCTCAGCCAGATCAGCTTGTCTCCAGTGTGCTGGGAAATAATCTCAAGAGCAATGCAGGACCAAATTTGAAAACTGTGGGTGTTTCTTTACTGAGAAATTTTGCTCACGTGTCTCAGGTCTGTTCAGCCACAAACCAAACTCTTTCAGCTGTAAAGTACACTTTAAAGCCAATGAAGAGAGATCAGGGAAGAAGTACAAAAAGTTCAGGGTTGTTCTGGGCTCTTCTGAACACAGGAACAGGGGAGGAATTACCAGAGAAGAAACACCAGTGACCACATCTCCATTATTTCCCAACCCACATTTATGGTTTTGTTTATTCCATTTCATTAGGGAGAATGGAATGATTGCATGAACAACCCAAACAAGGTGTTGTGAAAAGATCAGCTATTTCTTCAAGCTCCACTGAGCAACTCCAGCACGGGCAAAACCCCTATAAATGTGCAAACCAGAGACACCCAAAGGGACTTTAAACCAGGAAAAGCACAAGCAGATAAGGACTCAGCAGGTTCTTTAGCCTGAGCTGTGTTCTCCAAGGTTACTGCGAGGCAGTTTTGTGTTTATCTGGCAGGAATTGCACAAGAGCTGGCATTCTCCTATTGCCAACACCAGGCTGCTGCTCCCTTCCCCAGCTCAGGATGCCAGGGCCAGGTGATTTGTGGCTGCCTTACCCTTGGCAAGAGGCACCCTGGGCACAGGAAAGGAGCAGCAGGAGGAGCAGCAGGGCCCTGGGTGGAGGGGAGGTGGGCATGGAGAGCCCAGGGCAGGATTAACCCCAATCCAGGGGCTGAGGAGGTGCTGATTGCAGCAGTGTGCCTCAGAGGAGGTGACTCAGCAGCAGCAGACCTGCACCTGAGGGACAGCACTGGGGACACAGCTGATCCCAAGGGCTGGTTCCCTTCCTGTTGTGCCAGCAGCAGGTGGGGTTGCAGTCCTGTGATGCCTCAAATGAGAGCACGAAAGGCATCCAGCAGCAATGCTGCCTGATGGCTGTGAAGTGGGAAGCTAACAAGCAACACACCACACCAGGAGGTGTAAATTTTGATTCTTAAAGGCCTCAGAGGACAAGAAAAATACAGGGTTTGGGGCTCAGGCAGAGCCCAGGAAGCACATGGATGATTTGTTGGCTGGAAACCTTGGCCTTCCGTGTCCCACCTTGAGCAGCCCCCTGGACACACATCCCTCTGAGAAAGTGGCATCCCAGAGGGCTTTGGGTTGGAAGGGACCCTAGAGATCACCTCATCCCACCCCTGCCATGGCAGGGGCACCTTCCACTGTCCCAGGCTGCTCCAGCCTGGCCTTGGGCACTGCCAGGGATGCAGGGGCAGCCCCAGCTGCTCTGGGCACCCTGTGCCAGGGGCTGCCCACCCTGCCAGGGAACAATTCCTCATTCCCAATATCCCATCTAACCCCAACCTCCTTCAAGTCCTCAAAGGTCTTCATTCCTCCCTTTAACTAAGCTACACAAGAGTTCCTCAGTAAAAATCCAGCTGTTTGGTTTTTTTTTTTTGCCACCTTCTGTCCTTCCACCACAGGTGGAACAACCCCAGGTGCTGAATCACACACTCACCTCAGCACTGACACACTGCTCCAATGGCCTCATTCCACAGCCTGGGGATGCCAGAGAAGGCTCTGCTGCCTTCCCAGCCTCTACTACTATTAATTTATCACTGTTACTACTAGTTAGTACCTCCACTAGAGAATGAGTAGTGGGGTGAGAAGGCAGCAGGGCAGGGGGGATTCTGCCCCTCTGCCCCACTCAGGTGAGCCCTGGTGCTCCCAGCATGAGGAGGGCATGGAACTGTTGGAGCAGGTCCATGGAGCTGCTGAGGGGGCTGGAGCCAGGCTGGGAGAGCTGGGAATGCTCAGCCTGGAGAAGGGAAGGGTGTGGGGAGACCTCACAGCTCCTGCCAGGGCCTGAAGGGACACAGGGGAGCTGGAGAGGGACCCTGCAACAGGGACTGGAGGGACAGGACAAGGGGATGGGTTCAGATTGACAGAGGGAAGGGCTGGATGGGATATTGGGAATGAGGAATTGTTCCCTGGCAGGGTGGGCAGGCCCTGGCACAGGGTGCCCAGAGCAGCTGGGGCTGCCCCTGCATCTCTGGCAGTGCCCAAGGCCAGGCTGGAGCAGCTGGGACAGTGGAAGGTGTCCCTGCCATGGCAGGGGTGGGATGAGATGAGCTTTAAGATCCTTCCAACCTATATAAGTTCCCTTCCACGATTCTCTGACTCCTTGCAGTGGGATTTTCATGCTCACAGGCGAGGGAGGACATTTCCAAAAGCCCAGAGCAGGCAGAGCAGGCACCTCTCCCCGTGCTCCCCTCCACGAGTCCTGTGTGTGCTGCTGCCCTGAGTGAGGGTGGGGAGGATGGGTCAGGCAGCAGGGTGACACTGCTGTGCCCTGGCAGGGATGTGACACAGCTCTGAGCACCCACAGCCTCGTGTGACACCCTCTGCATGAGCACACCTGGGAGAAGATTGAATAGGAGGCTGAGTGACCAGCCTGCATGTTACACAGTCTGTCTCTACTCTAAACCAATCCCAAAGGGCCAGCATCACCCAGAAGATGGAGGCGAGGAGGGAGAAATAAGAAGGACGGGGCACGCCCAAATTCCTCCATCTTGGGACCCCAAACCTCCATTCTGAAAACCTTAAAATTCCACCTTTTCACCCTGTGACAAACTAACTATTATTCTACTTAAACTCTCCTGGTTTGTAATCCTTCATACAAAGCTGGTCATTTGCTCCATGGGTCAAAATCAAAGTCACAGGTGCCTTGGGCTCTGTGCCAGGGTCTCTGAGCCCCCTGCAGGAGCTGGAGCCATCCAGGACACTCAGAGGGATGTCCTGGGCTCCCACAGCCACCAAGGCAGGGACAGGCATGGCTGGGTGGGCACAGGCAGTTCCTGTGGCTTTGGCCAAGCGTGGGTGTTGCACCAGCTCTGCCTTGTACCTCTGGCTGCTGCTGGGATCTCCAGCCTGGTGCTTTTCCAGAGAGTTCTGCAGAGCTTTGGTGAATTGCCCCCTGCTAACACAGCACTTTTGGACCTCACTGTCACTTCTCATGAGGTGTGGATGCCCAAGTGTCTCCCATCCAGGCAGGCAGTGAGGCCTGAGCTGCCCTTGGGTATCCTTGGGGAGCTCAGCATGCTGCTGAGGCCTTGGAAAGGTGGGAGTGATGCCTTCAGAATGATGCCTCAGGTTTTAGCTTTTGTATTTTTCAGATTCTGTGCTGCTTTAGTGTGCAGTTCTGAGCTTCACATTGAGGGATGGTGAGCTCTGTGCACAGAGCAGGGAGACAAAACAATTCCTGCTCTAGCTGGGGACCAAGGACAAATGATCCAAATCTCAGCCCAAGAGCACAAACACCGTGGGCTGGAGAGAGATAAACAAGGATGGGACTGCATGGGCTAAAGCTGGAATGGAACAATGAACTCCAAGATGCAAATGGAGCAGAACTGATCAAAGTGAGAGACCCCATGGCCAGGTGTCCATTTTTGTGACCATTTTGGTTCACCCTGGGTGCAGCCCTGGCTGGGCTCTTGTGCTGCCCAAGGTGGATCCATTGAGGAGATCCTTTTAATAAATCCCTGCTTTATTCTTTAACTCTGTTCTAGGTCAGCCTTCTCAAGGCATCAGCTCAGACCAAGCTTTTTTGTTGCCCCAGGAACTCTTCTAAATGACCCTGGGATACGGGAAATTACCCTGGCAGTTAGGAAATGACCCTTTACCAAGAAAACCTGTTGGCTTTTTGTTTGTTTGTTTGTTTGTTTGTTTGTTTGTTTTTCTCTTGGCTTCTTGGCTTTTTTCTTTTCCACCCTGGCTATCAAGAGCTTAAGGTGCAACTCCATAGCTGGAATTCCTCAGCACACCAACCCAGCTGCCTCTGCAAAACCGCAATCAAAGCCACGAGAAGCTTCCCATGAAGGGAGGTGCCCCAGGAGTGATCAGCACCCATCTGTTAATTGGAGGACACGTGAACAGCAAGTGCCAGCGTGGCTGGGCTCTGACACAGCCTGGTCCTTTTAACTCTGCTGGTGACAGAGCCACTGGCACTGCCACCAGCAGCCTGGCCAGACGTGCCAGGGCTCTGCCTGGTAACGAATTTCCCTTCGTGTCCTCCAGATTTGTGTCCTTTTGGAGCTGCCTGGTAACGAATTTCCCTCCTTGTCCTTCAGATTTGTGTCCTTTTGGAGCTGTCCCCAGCGGGGGAAAAGCATCACTCAATCTTTTTTTTATTATTTTTGGTCTTATCTCACAGCTTGGTGACACCACAGGTAGGTTTGCTGGGAGTATTTCAGAGGGTAGGAAAGTCTCGTGGTGTGGGAGCAGAAGGAGGGAGGCAGAGAGTAATTCACAGTTCATGCTGCTGGGCTGAAGTTAGGCTCTAACTTTTGAGAGCCTGGCACAATGTTAGAAATCATATGTAATGTTAATTGTGTGCATGAAAATAGGCCTCTGCTCAGCTCAGGAGCACCTAAGGTGATCAAAAAGGTTTCTGTTTTCTTTTAGGCAACACTGATTTAACTAACAGCCTTCCTCTGAGGTTCTACCAGTTTCAGCTCATGGGATCCTTCTGTTTACAGTGGGTTCTGGTAGGAAAGCTAAGGAATAGAGAAACACAAAAAGTATAGACAGAGTCATAGCCCAGCCACACTAAACATGTTCCTTCCATAGCATAAACTCCCCCTTTAGGTTAATTCCCTCTGTGAGACAACTGGCCCTGTCTGGGATTATCCCAGTACTGGTTCAGTTCTTGTCTTGCATAGCTGGTTCCCTTCTTGCCATTAAAAATATTAAAAAGGCTCCAGCCTAGTTCCAGATCTGTACAATATAAAAAATTCTTATGTGGACAGCAAAGTAAACTGAAATTGGGAATTCCCTCCACTTTCCCAGCCCAGAAAATGATATGTGATCTCCAGATCTGTGAGGAACCTAACACATCCCAACCAAGCAGAAACAAACATTCACATCAATTCCAGCGACAATAACAACCAACAATAACAACAACAGCAGCAGCCGTGCCACGGTTTTGCTCTTGTGACTCTTGCTGCTGCTCCTATTGCTATTATTACCATCATTATCATTATTTTTTGCTGTTGTTGTCACTATTATCATTCACACAGGCACGAGATGTGGCTGCTCATGACAGTCCTGCTCCTGGTCCAAGCACCCACGAGCTCCAAAGGTGCCACCAAGCAGAAGAAGGCTCTGAACCCCGAGGCTCTCATGAACGTTGTAAGCCAGGAGAACTCTGAATTCCCTGTCTGAGGGCTTGGGCACGTTCAGCTGGAGGAGAGGGAGGCTTGGAGAGGGCTGGTGTTGTTGGGCTGCTGCGATATGACGCTGCCTCCACACCATCATTAACCAGCTCCTCCTCCCAGCAGAATTAATGCAATCACAGCAGGGCAGTTAGGGATGGGGATAATCCCAGACTGGATTTGATCAGATATCTCCCCAGAGGGTAGAAATTTGTGTGTGGCTCCTCTCCTTCAGCAGCAGCAAGTCGCTCAGGGCCATGTCCAGGTGAGCCCTGAGAGGCTCTGAAGCTGGGATATAAGATAAAATTGCTGCATTTAATCTTTCCTGCCAACCTCATAACAAAGCAACCTGTGGGCAGGACCACAGCTGGATTTTCCACAGTCTGTGGAGTTCTCAGCATGAATAAAGCTCAGGCAGAGCCTCTGGAGCCCTGCAATGGATCCTGTGGGATTTATCCCAGTGCCCTTCCAGTCAGCCCAGCTCGGCAGGTTTATCCCTCTGCCCCACCACCTTATCTGCCTGGCTCATCACCCGGAGCCTGATGTGACACGTGTGGCAGGCGGCAGGAAATCGGTGCCAGATATCTGTAAAGCAGGGTCAGGCATCAGGAAATCCTTTTGGTTTCAATGGTTTCAGTAAATCTTTCTGGTTTCAACAGTTTCAAAGCCCTGCAGCTGCCAGCTCCCCTCCTTGCCCATGGCTGAGCATCTCCCCTTCCCCTGGGCAGGTCACTGGGGCAGGGTTGGGACAGAGCAGCCTCTGCCACAAAAAGCCCTCAGCTGATCCAGAGACAGCCTGGGCAAAGACATGTCCCACAACTTTGATTTTACCATGCCAGATGGTAAAAGTCAAGTTCTTATCTCCTCAAGTCAGATAAGCACCTTCGCTATGGAAAGTTTCCCACCTGGGTTTTTCTTCCCCCAGAGCCAAATCATCTGCCACAGAGGGTACCCCAGTGAGGAGTATGAAGTGCTGACTGCTGATGGCTACTACATCCACCTGAACAGGATTCCTCACGGAAGAGAAAAGCCTAAGGACAGAGGTACAGCTCGATTTCACTCAGAGCCAGCCAAAAATAAAAGCCCTGAATGTCAGCAGGGGAATGGATGGACCTGGACAGGCCGGGGGAATAGTCTTTGTTAAAGCAAAAATACTGAATCCGTGGGATTTCTCCAATTTACACTCAAAGCTGCAGCACCAGGAGACATGGCCAAAATGCACATTTTGCATGTCCTCTGGCAGTGCAAGGAAGAGGCTTTACTGCCCTTAATTTGAGGTGAGTGAATAGAGAGAATGTGCTTTGATGAAATGTGCTGTTTCCTTTGCACCCAGGGGCCAAGCCAGTGGTGTTTCTCCAGCATGGGATACTTGGAGAAGGCAGCCACTGGGTGGAAAACCTGGCCAACAACAGCCTTGGCTTCATCCTAGCAGACTCTGGCTACGATGTGTGGCTGGCAAACAGCCGGGGCACCAGCTGCTCCCGGAGACACCAGCACCTTTCAGCGGACCAGGTGGAATTCTGGGATTTCAGGTGGGCTGGAGTGTGTTACAAAAGCCTGGCAGAGGCTCTCTGCCTGTCACCAAGCTCTAGGCAGAGGTGGGGGCCCCTGGGCAGGCAAGTCAGAGCAGCTAAGCCCTGGCACAGCCTCCCCTGGCGAGGATGGGGCACCTGAGCAGACCTGCCTGCTGACACAGTGCCAGCTCCTCCCTGCAGTGCCGAGAGCACAGGGCACTGCCACCTGCGTGGGGACACACAGAGACACCAGCCCTGCCGCCCCAGGGACCTCACTGAGCTGCCCATGAGTGTCATTGCCACCTCCCCTGCTCCTAGACCTTGTTGTTGCCCTTTTTTCAAGCTGCCACTGCCTCTCCAGAGCAGAATCCCCAAGCTCATAAAGAGGCTTTTAGAAAAACCTCACACAGCAGGTCTGCCTTTCACCACCTCCCACCAACAGGCACACAGGCAGGAACCATTGCTCCATTCCCCTGGGGGAAAGAGCATCCCAGGGAGCAGAGCTGGTGCTGTAATCCTGGTGGGAGCCAGCTCTGGCTGGGTATGGCACTGGAATGCTGGCCAGGCTCTGCACAGTCTGTTTACTGCTCACCAGGGCCGTGGGAGGGCTAAGCCCTTTCAGGGCAGGATGATGCCATGGCAGGAGGGATCCATGCCAGGAATTCTCCCCTGGAAAATCAGCCCCAGATGTGGAGCTGGGCAATGCAAGGCAGCTCAGGGGAAGTTGCTGCCTCACAAGCAACATCCCCCTCCTGTTTTGCAGCTTCCATGAGATGGCAATGTTCGACCTGCCGGCTGCCATCGACTTTGTGCTGCAGAAAACGGGGCAGAAGCAGCTCCACTACGTTGGATACTCCCAGGGCTGCTCAATTGGTGAGTTCCAAAGGGTCACCCACCACCTAGACTCAAAACAGTCAATTTTGGTGGTTTTGTCAACAGAAAGCAGAGGGCTCCCCTCCTCGTGGGCTTAAAAACCACTGACGTGCCCGATCAGCCAAGGGAATAAAGGTGTTGCCTCCCTTTGGGCATCTCTTGCACCAACATTTAGCAGGAGAAGGTGGCAACAGATCTCAGATTTCCAAGTGGAGATAATCAACTAAACAGAGCTGGGTGCAAGTGAGCCCTCAGATTAAGCACCTGAGGAAAGATGGAGCAAGCCTGAGGTTGTTTTTTCTGTTTTCTCAGCGTTTATTGCGTTTTCATCCATCCCTGAACTGGCTCAGAAAGTCAAAATGTTTTTTGCCCTGGCTCCAGTAGTGTCACTCAAGCACAGCAGAAGTCCATTCATGAAGATGAAGTTCCTCATGGACAACCAGCTCCAGATGATTCCGGTAAGGGATTTACTCCACACCCTTCTGCCCCAAAATGACTGCTTCTAGAGAAGGGATCAAGCCCAGACACAGCCCCTGGGGCTCTCTGATGCAGCAGAAAACAGTTAATTCCTGCTGGTTTATTAGCACAGACACAATTCAGGCACACACACAGTCCTGGATGGCCTTGTTGAGTGCATTTCTTCTTCCCATCTGTAGGATACACGTGGTCTTTATTTGGGGGCACATGGGAATAAATCACACGGGACTCCATTTTCTTCATGGTGGGAAAAGCCTCTTCTTTAGTCACATGAGTCCTTTTTGTACAGTTTTACAGACCTCATGTGTGACTCCAGATGGTCAGTAGCTTTCTTGACAATTACTTTTATTGGTTATTAACAAGTTGTTATTCTGTATTCCTTGGTCACTCAAACCCCTGGTGTGTATGTGCAAGAAAAGTTGTTTGTGAAGAGGTAATTTTAATTTTTTTGTCTGTGTGAAAAGAGTTTATACAGGTGCTGGTGGTTTTTTACCCAGGAATAGATTGTTATGTTAAGGAATTGCTCACACCAGGATTGCTTCACATGGGAACTTGCACAGTGCTTGCTTCCCTTAGAAGAAATGACAGGCCAGCCAGAGCAGGCTTGATTTTACAAGGCTTTTTTTTATAATTTTTCTACCTTGCTGCAACAAGGGCACTTGTAGGGGCCCTAGACCAAACACCTGAAGAAGAGCAGCTTTGCCCATGTTGATTCCATGAAAAACAGATCCAGTGCTTGGGGGAAGTGGGGGGAAAGAGGAGAGCTGTGAATATTGATTTCCCTGGTGTGCGTTCAGTCAGCACCAACTCCTGCAGTGAGCTGTGCACATCTCCATGGGGCAGGGGCTTGATTCCTGGGTATTCCCTTTACTGCCTGGCTGGTGGGGCAGCCCAGGGGCTGGGCTGCAGGGAGGGGGGACAGGGAACAGCCTCAGTGTGTCCCTTTGCTCCCGCAGCTGCTGCTGGGCAGAACGGACGCATCCCTGCGCATCAGGCGGCTGTGGCGCTTCCTCCCCGAGCTCTGCAGGCACACGCTGCTGCACAGGCCCTGTGCCAACCTCCTCTTCCTGCTGGGGGGCTACAACGAGAAGAACCTCAACATGGTGGGTGTGCTCTGTGGGGACAAAGGGTCACTGTTGTGTCACCCACCCTGCCCAGCCTGGCAGCAAACAGACCCTGCGTGGGCAACACGTGTCCCCCTGCCACCTGCTTTTCCTCCCTGGGACAGGGAAAGCCCCCCCAGGCTTTCCACGTGTCCCCCTGCCACCTGCTTTTCCTCCCTGGGACAGGGAAAGCCCCCCCAGGCTCTGCTGGGTAAATGTCAGTGGGCAGGTGTGGAAGTTTGCAGGCAGTCCTGACATGGGAAGAGACGAGAATCTTGACTCCGTGCTAAATCACAAGGCTGATTTATTGTTTTATGGTATATATGTTATGTTTATACTAACAGAATAGAAGAAAGGATTTAATCAGAAGGCTGGAAGGGAGAAGGGAAAGGGAAAGGGAAGAGGGAAGGGGAAGAGGGAAGGGGAAAGGAAAGGGAAGGGGAAAGGAAAGAAAAGAAAAGGGGAAGGGAAGGAAATGGGAAGGGAAAGGGAAGGGGAAAGGAAAGGGAAGGGGAAAGGGAAAGGGAAAGGGAAGGGGAAAGGAAAGGGAAGGGGGAAGGGGAAAGGAAAGGGGAAAGGAAAGGAAAGGAAAGGAAAGGAAAGGAAAGGAAAGGAAAGGAAAGGAAAGGAAAGGAAAGGAAAGGAAAGGAAAGGAAAGGAAAGGGGAAAAGGAAAAGGGAAAAGGAAAAGGAAACTCATGACTCTCAGAGAGACTGAGACAGCTGGACTGTGATTGGCCATTAATTAGAAACATCCAACATGGACCAATCAAAGATGCAACTGTTGCATTCCACAGCAGCAGATAATTATTGGGTTTGTTTTCCTCTGAGGCTTCTCAGCTTCTCAGGAGAAAAATCCTGGCAAAGGGATTTTTCAGAAAATATCATGGCTACAGCCAGGTGGCCCTTGCCAGCACCTCTGAATTAGGGCTGCCTGTCACTGTGACCAGCCTGGCATGCAGCCCCTGCTGTACCCACCTGCTGAAGCAGCCTCTGGGTGACCTCAGGCAGTCACTG
This sequence comes from Agelaius phoeniceus, assembly GCF_051311805.1. Taxonomy (NCBI): domain Eukaryota; kingdom Metazoa; phylum Chordata; class Aves; order Passeriformes; family Icteridae; genus Agelaius; species Agelaius phoeniceus. The sequence goes on from NC_135273.1 coordinate 32,334,378, forward strand.
AGGCCTTGGGCACAGCCCCTGAGCCCAGGGAAGGTGTCTCACAGAGCTCCTCCCCATGCTGGCTCACAGCATTGGTTTTTAATGAAAATTATATCCCTGAACCTGGTCCAGCTTTTCAGGCAGTGTGACTCAGCAGTGGCAGCTCTGGGAAACACCTGGCAGCTGCCAGTCCACTCCCATCCGCTGGAAAGCACCCTCAGCTGGGATTTGTTTCCTTGCAGACACGGCTGGATGTGTACACATCGCACTATCCAGATGGCACCTCGGTCAAAAACATCATCCACTGGGCCCAGGTAGGACCCCTGACACACACACCCCCCTGGGATGGGCCCTTCACTGAGAGCCAGGAGAGACTCGAGAGCTCAGGGGCCCCAGACACTGGGAAAGTAAAGGCAAGAAATGAGAAGAGGTGCTGGATGCAGGATGAGCTGCCCTGGTGCCTCTGGGGACCAGGGAACACTGCAGTGTGTGTCCTGTGCTGGGCCAGGCAGGACAAGGGACAGGATGGGGAGGCCACAGATGGATGTTGGACCCCCCCAGGAGTCACCAAAGCAGAACTTGGGGACACCATGAAGCCCAAGGAGAAGTTGAGAGAACTGGATAAGGAGGAAAATGGGGACCCAACAATGTCTCCCCCTGTCCAAAGGGGTCCTGGACACCCTGGAGATGGACTCTGCAGCTTCAGCACTGGCCCTGCTGGAAATGGGGTCAGGCTGGAGAGCCCCACCCATGTGCCTCCTTGCAGAGCCAAATTATTGGTAATGGAGGCTGCAAAAGGACAATCAGGCTGTTGGAGGAGCTGCAGCAGCACCCTGCACACACAGCTGGTGGTGAGCAGGATTTCAGAGGGGCGAGCACCAGGGCAGCCAAGGAGTCATGTGGAGCACCTTGGCTTGTCAGCCCATGGCTAGGGACAGGCATGGAGCCAGAGGGCAAAAAGCCACCCTGTTAAAAAAGGTGGGATGCCATCTCCTCCTGCAATGTCCCACAGGTGAGACACCAACACCTCTCCTTGTCCTGCCTGTCCCCAGCCAGCTGGCATGGTTGGAGATGGGCACATGGAGGGCAGGGACTTCCACAAACTCTTTCTGAGCACCCTCTCATGATGGGTGCCTCGAGGGGGGCGTGAGATACAAGACCCATGCAGCAGCAGATCCATCTTCTCCCAGCAGATCCATCCTTCCACAGCAAATCCATCCTCCCACAGCAGGTCCATCCTCTCCCAGCAGATCATTCTTCCACAGCAGATCCATCCTCTCATAGATCCATCCTCTCCCAGCAGATCCATCCTCTCACTCACAACAGGTCCATCCTCTCCCAGTAGATCCATCCTCTCACAGCAGATCCGTCCTCTCACTCACAACAGGTCCATCCTCTCACAGCCAATCCATCCTTCCACAGCAAATCCATCCTCTCCCAGCAGATCCATCCTCTCCCAGCAGATCCATCCTCTCACAGCAGATCCGTCCTCTCACTCACAAAAGGTCCATCCTCTCCCAGCAAATCCATCCTCTCCCAGCAGATCCATCCTCTCATAGATCCATCCTCCCACAGCAGATCCATCCTCTCCCAGCAGATCTATCCTCTCATAGATCCATCCTCTCCCAGCAGATCCACCCTCTCTCCCCAGGTGATAAAATCGGGAGAATTCAAAGCCTTTGACTACGGCAGTGAGAACCGCGCTCGGTACCACCAGGTAGGAGCTGCCATGGCAGTGCTGGCAGCTGGAGGTGCTGGGGGTCTCTCCAGGGTGCTGCAGGGACAGAGTGGCTTCCCTGACACCTGAGAGCCCCCCGTGTCCCCCAGGACACCCCGCCCCTGTACCGCCCGGAGGAGATGCCGGTGCCCACGGCGGTGTGGTCAGGAGGGCAGGACTGGGCAGCGGACTGGAGTGACGTGCTGCAGCTGCTGCCCCGCATCAGCCACCTCGTCACCTACACCCACATCCCCGACTGGAACCACTGGGACTTTGTCTGGGGCCTGGACGCCCCCAGGCGCCTCTACAGCAGCATCCTGAGCCTGATGGAGGGGTCCCGGTAGAGCAGCAGCTCCCGGTGGCCTGGCCCCTGTCCCTCAGCTGAGACAGCCCCAGGAGGGGCTGGGACACTGCCTGCTGTCCCCTCCTTCCTGCTGGCCTGACACACTTGTGGTGATGGTGCTTTCTACGCATCCCTTGGTTGCTGGGTCTCTCCTCCTTGCTTGGGAGCTCCGGTGGCACCGTGCTGGGAGGGCAGCACCAGAGTAAGCCGAGGCACTGGAGGAGGCAGGAGCCACTAGCCCTGCTGGGAAGGGCCCCAACATGATGGTGCTGACCCAGGGACACATGGGGACCCTGCCATGACCCCACGGTGGGCTGGGGATTAGAGCAGCCAGGCTGTGAGGAGGTGAGAGGCAGCTGGGCCTGTGGGGGAACAGGCTGAGAGCAGCCCCCAGCTATGGCACACAAAGGAATCCAGGGAATGCATGAGGCCAAATCCTTCTTGGCAGCAGCAACAGCGGCTCTGGCCCCACATTGCAGCCCTGGGGGTTCAGGATTTGGAGGATCCTTTTTCCCCAAGACAAGTCCCCAGGAAGTGGAAGGTCTCCATCTGGGCCAAGCCAGGCAGCTGCCTGCATTATTGGGGCAGGGGCTCAGGGGCCAGAGGTCCCCAGGAATGGCTGCTGGGCTCAGCACCAAGGCACTGGGAATGATCATCCCTCACCCCTGGGAGCTGTTGACCCCAAATGCCCTGGGCTGGGTTGCAGGGCTGCCATCCCCCCGGGAAGGTGCTGCCAGGCTGATGTCCCCAGCCCGTCCCACCCTGCTGCTTGCTGCAAACCCGGAGGTGAGGAAAATCCCTCCTAAATAAATACTCAAAGGGGGTTACAGGAGCCTGTGCTTTGACACTCTCAGCTCTTCCTTGCATGTGAATATTTTCTGGCAGCAGGGACGCAGGCCAGCTGGTAGAGCTGGGTGGCAATGCAGGCTCTCCAAGGGTCCCAACTGGGAGTATCCCAGTACATCCAGTACCCTACCCCACCCCTGGGCAGGGGGCAGGAACCCTTGCTGGCAAAAATAACCCCACCAGACAGCCTTGGGAGTGGAGAGTTTTATTGTATCCATGAAAGTTTGGGAATCACGAGTGGGCGGGAGCGCTGGGACTGGCCCTGGGGCAGCTCTGCTGGGATGTGTGCGGCGATGGGCACCCACTAGCTCCTCCAACTCACCAGGCTGGCCGCCACCGTGTAAGGTGGATGAGCGGGAGCAGAATGGGGAGAGGAGGAGGGTGGGGTGGTGGTCCCAGGGCTACCCCAACTCCAGGGGTGTCCCCTCTCCCAGCCCTGCCCTCCGTGGGTGCAGGCAGCCGGTTCATCACCGCACCGGGACCCCATCCCTGCCTCCCTCCATCCCTTCCTTCCTCCTTCCCTCCCTGCCGGGGCTCGGGCCGCTCCAGGGGCGGTGCCGTTGGCGGGGGGCGGTGCCGGCGGCGGCGGAGGGCGGTACCGGCCGGCGCGGGCGGCCATGGAGGGCAGCGGGCCCCGGGTGGTGGCGGTGGGCGCGGGGCTGGCGGGGCTGGGGGCGGCCCAGCGGCTCCGCGGACGCGGCTCCCTCCGCCTGCTGGAGGCGGCGGCCCGCGCTGGCGGCCGCGTCTGCACCCGCCCCTTCGGTACGGGCGGCGAGGCCGGGGCAGGCTCCGGGAACCGGGGGTGGGCGGCATCGGGGGGCGGGCCCGGGCCAGGGCGGGGGGCGGCGGTACCGGGATGCGGGAGCTGCTGCACCTGACCCCCGGCCCGTGGGGCCGGTCCGGAGTGGGCCGGACACGTGGCGGGGGTGGCCGGTCCCGTGAGCACGCGGGGACCGAACGGAAGCCGCTCACGGGGGGCAGCGGGGGCCGTTTCGGGGCCACGGGGAGCGGGGGTCCCGCTGCGCCCCGAGCGCTCCTCGCCGGGCACGGCTCGGCGTGACCCGCTCTCCCTCCCTCCCTCCTTCCCGGCAGCGTCGGGGCTGGCGGAGATGGGGGCACACTGGATCCACGGCCCCTCGCCGGGAAATCCCGTGTTCTGCCTGGCCTCCCAGTACGGCCTGCTGGGCCCGGAGGCCGCCCGGGAGGAGAACCAGCAGGTGGAGGCGGGCGGCCACCCCCCGCTGCCGTCCGTCACCTACGGCAGCTCGGGCAAGGTGCTGAATCCCAAGGCAGTGCGCGAAGCCCGCGACCTCTTCTACGCCCTCCTGGCCTCCACCCGCGCTTTCCAGGGCTCCAAGGAGCCGCCGTGGCCCAGCGTGGGGCAGTACGTGCGGGCGGAGATCGCCCGGACGGTGCCCACCATGGCGGGGGGCCAGGAGGATGCGCGGCGGCTGCAGCTGGCCGTGCTGGCCGCCTGCCTCAAGCTGGAGTGCTGCATCAGCGGGACGCACAGCATGGACCTGGTGGGGCTGGAGCCCTTCGGGGAGTACGTGTCGCTGCCCGGCCTGGACTGCACCTTCCCAGGGTAAGCGCGAAGCTGCGCAGCGGGACGCGGAGGAGCGATCCGGGGCCGCCCCGTCTCCAGCGCTTGACTCCTCCCACAGTGGCTACAGCAGCTTGGCCGAGCGCCTGCTCTCGGATCTGCCCGAGGGCACCGTGCTGTTCAACAAGGCCGTGAGGACCATCCACTGGCAAGGCTCCTTCCGTGAGGAAGGCGACGATGGCGGCAGGGTTTTCCCCGTGCGGGTGGAGTGCGAGGATGGAGATGTCTTCCTCGCTGACCACGTCATCGTCACTGTCCCGCTGGGTGAGGACACCAACACCTTCCCTTGCTCTGCCCTTGCCCTCCGGCCAGATGGGCGAGCGGAGGGCAGGGATTGCCTAAACCCCTTCCCAGCCTCCCCTCTCCCGCTGGGAAGAGGTTGGGAAGGGGTTTGGGGAGCTCAGAGCATCTCAGACACCATTTAGGAGCCCAGCTGACAGCTGCCCCGTTGCCTGCCCGGACTTGTGGCTGCAGGTTTCCTCAAGGAACGGCACCAGGAATTCTTCCAGCCCCCCCTTCCCGAGCGGAAAGCACAGGCCATTCGCAACCTGGGCTTCGGCACCAACAACAAGATCTTCCTGGAGTTCGAGCAGCCTTTCTGGGAGCCCGAGCAGCAGCTCCTGGAAGTGGTGTGGGAGGACGAGTCGCCCCTGGAGGAGCCCGACGCTGACCTGGAGGCCAACTGGTTCAAGAAGCTCATCGGATTCGTGGTGCTGCAGCCGCCAGAGCAGTAGGTGACGGGGGATTTGGGGCATCCGGGCCGCTGGTGGGCATGGGGAGGGGGTAGCAGCTTTCAGCCCCGCCTTCCCGCCCCAGGCACGGGCACGTCCTGTGCGGCTTCATCGCGGGGAAGGAGTCGGAGCACATGGAGACGCTGAGCGACGCCGAGGTGCTCAGCGCCATGACCCACGTCCTGCGCACGATGACAGGTGCCCGCCCCTGCCCGCCCTGCCCGCTGCCCCGGGGGGATCTCCCGATCCTATCCCTGAGCCCCATCCGCAGGGAATCCGGACCTGCCCGCGCCCAGGAGCGTGCTCCGCTCCCGCTGGCACAGCGCTCCCTACACGCGCGGCTCCTACAGCTACGTGGCCGTGGGCAGCTCGGGGGACGACATCGATGTGCTCGCACAGCCCCTGCCCGAAGACCCCCGGGACCCCCGGGTGAGGACTCAGCCCCAGGGGGTGCGGTGGGGACAGACAGACAGACACACGGCGGTGGGGACAGGAGCACAGGGAGGTGGCACTGCTGACCCTCTGCGGGGGTCACCCAGTGCTCGGGTCACCCGCTGGGCTCCACGGGGGAGGGGGCATTCCCACAAAAGTCGTGAACAGGCGGCTCCTCCCAACCTTCCCAGCCTCCTAAGGAAGGGGAAGTGCCCGTCCTGGGTTTGTAAAGCGGTCGTGCCCCCGCGGGGTGCCGGAGCGCGGGGGGTGAGGCTGTTGTAGCCCAGCCCCGCGGCCCCTGCGCTCACCCCCCGCCTCTCCGCAGCCCCTGCAGCTCCTCTTCGCCGGCGAGGCCACGCACCGCACCTTCTACTCCACCACCCACGGGGCGCTGCTGTCGGGGTGGCGAGAGGCCGAGCGACTCAACCAGCTCTTCCAGGCGCCGGTCCCCGCGCCTCAGTCCTGAGGCGGCAAAATAAACCGCGGTGCTTTGCCCTTCGCTCTCCTTTATTGAGAAACCTCCGCGCCGGCGGCTTCTTCCTCTCGGTGGCGGGGTGGGTGCGGCGGGGCTGGCTCCACGGGGCGCTGTCGGTTTAATACCAGTTGGTGCTGGAGATGGTGTAGCGGGGATCGTCCAGCGGGTCCTGCGTCGGGCCTGGCCGCGGGGGAGCCTCCGGGGCGGGTGGGCGAGGGGGCTGAGGCTCAGACACGGCGGCACGGGGAGTGCCGGGGTCCGCGGAGGGCACTCCGGGGCCTGCAGGGGGCGCGCCGTGCCCCCCGCGGGCCCCGGCACTCCCCGTGCCGCCGGGAGGGGCGGCGGAACCCCCCTGAGGTCCCGGTGGTGGCGGCGGCGGCGGCTCCGCCATGGCTGTCACTGAGGCGGCTTCCGGTCGCGGCGGAAGTGACGCGACGGAGCCATGCGGGTGTGGGCAGCGCTGAGGGCGGCGGGGACGGCGCCGGGAGCGTTCCGGGAGCGCTTCGAGTTCGGCGGCCGCGATGTGGCCTCGTGGTTCCCGCGGCACATGGCCAAAGGTGAGGGGCGGCAGCGCGGCGGGTCGAGTTCCTCAGCCTCCCCGCCGAGCGCTCACCCCGCGCTGTGCTGTGCGCTGCAGGCCTGCGGCAGATGCGCCTGGCGCTGCGCCGCGCCGACTGCCTCGTGGAGGTGCACGACGCTCGAATATCCTGCACAGCTGCCGGAGAACCCTGCCCCTTGTCCCTCCACACCACCCTTGTCCCTCTCCGCCTCCTCTCCATTCCCCTCCCGCTACGCTCTTGCGGTCACTGTCCTTAGCGCAGCCACATTCCGCTGTCGGGCCGTAACCCCGCGCTGCAGGAGGCGCTGGGCATCCGCCCTCACGTCCTGGTGCTGAACAAGATGGATCTGGCTGATCCCCGGCGGCAGCCGGTGAGCGCCGGGGCAGGGCCGGGCAGGGGCAGCGCCGGTGTCACAGGCCGGTGACAGCAGTGCCTCCTCCCGTCCCCTGCAGGAGGTTTTGGAGCAGCTGAGGCAGCAGGGATGCTCGCACGTAGTCTTCACTGACTGCCAGCGGGATGTCAATGTCAAGAAGGTAATGGGGCAGCAGCCCAGCCCCTGCTCCCTGGTGAGCTCCCAGCCTCAGGAAGAGCCCTCGGTGCTCCAGCTGGCTACTCCCTTTCCAGCCCTGTCCCTGTCCCTCTGCAGGTTGTCCCCATGGTTGCCAGCCTGGTGGCCGATGGCCCACGCTACCACAGGACCGAGGTGAGGCACATGCACAGGGGCACAGAACATCCTGGGCTAGAAGGGACCCACGAAGACCATCCAGTCCAGCTCCTGGCCCCACACAGACACCCCAACAATCCCACCCTGGGCATCCCTGGAGCGGTGTCCAAACACTCCTGGAGCTCTGGCAGCCTCGGGGCTGTGCCCATTCCCTGGGGAGTCTGGGCAGTGCCCAGCACTCTCTGAGGGAAGCAGCTTTCCCTGATCTCCAGCCTGGCACAGCTCCAGCCATTCCCTGGTCCTGTCCCTGTCCTAGAGAGCAGAGATGGGAGCTGCCGTGGGGAGGAGCTGCAGCCCCAGGGAGGTCTGACCTCAGTGTGCTCTGCTCCTTTGGGCACTCCCTGGCAGCTTTACATCTCTTTTATGTTGTGGTGTCCCCAAACTGCCCCCAGTGCAGGGGGTGAGGCTGCCCCAGTGCAGAGCAGAAGGAGGCTCTCCCTCTCTAGCCAAGGAACAAGGCTGCTCCCAAATGTGCCAGAAGAGCCTGGCAGGGCAAACCCTGGGATATTTCCCTGTTGTTGCAGGGAGTGGTTGGTAACCAGCTGCTCCTTGCCCGTGTTTCCCTGGCCTGCAGAGCTCTGAGCACAACATCCTGGTGATCGGCGTGCCCAACGTGGGCAAGTCCTCGCTCATCAACTCCCTGCGGAGGCTGCACCTCAAGAAGGGTATTTCTGCATGGTGCCAGGGCTCAGAGGGCAGCTGAGCACAGTGCCACTGTGTCCCTGACTGTGTCTGTGCCCCCAGGCAAAGCCACTGCGGTGGGGGGCGAGCCAGGGATCACCAAGGCAGTGCTGTCCAGGATCCAGGTACTGTTCCTGCATCCGGGAAACCTCTAGGCTCACCGAGGGGTTGCTCAGGCCCCCTTTGCAGCAAGAGCTTAACTCAAGCTCAGTGCCTCGCTCGTTAGCCATGTGGTGCTAATTACCAGCTCTGCCTGCCCCGTGCCAGGTGTGTGAGAAGCCCCTGATGTACCTGGTGGACACCCCCGGCGTGCTGCCCCCCCGGCTGGGGGATGTGGAGATGGGCATGAAGCTGGCACTGTGTGGTGAGCCAGAGGCTGGGGTCACACTGCTGCTCACACCCCCTGTGTGTGAGGGGATGGAAGGAGGGTTGGCCAGGGCTAGGCAGGGTTGAGGGAAGCTGGGGCTTGACCCTCTTTTCCAGGAGCCATCCATGACCACCTGGTGGGGGAGGACATCATGGCTGACTACCTGCTGTACACCCTGAACAAGCAGCAGCAGTTCAGGTGAGCCAGTAGGGCAGGGTGCCAAGAGGGTGATGGAGATCACCATGGGTGATGGAGATGCCCTGCCCAGGGAGTTTTGGGGGGTGTGAGCCATGTCCTCTGGCAGGTACGTGCAGCGCTACGGGCTGAGCCAGCCCTGCGACCACATCGAGCCCCTGCTCAAGCACGTGGCCCTCAGCCAGGGCCGCACGCAGAAGGTGAAGGTGCTCACAGGCACAGGTGGGTGATCCAGGGTTCTTGGGAGTTTGGGGGATCCCAGGGCAGCTCCAGGTTGCACTGACACGCCTGTATCCACTGCCACCTCCAGGGAATGTCAACATGATGATGCTCAACTACCCAGCTGCTGCCTACGAGTTCCTGCGGGACTTCCGAGCAGGACGCCTGGGCAGGGTGACACTGGACTGAGACCTGTCACTGGACAGGCACTGCCGGCAGCCGTGTGGACTGGGGACACCCTGGTGCCCCTTGGAGCTGGGGACACCTCAGCAGGGAGCCATGGGGTGTGATTGAAGCTGCTCTGCCAGGGCTGTCCCCGGTTTTGGGCAAGAGGCCGCAGGGGCAGGATGCCCTGTGGTGTCGCTGTTGTGATGCTCCCATGGAGAGCCGGGGGCAGGGCTGGTGCCTCCGGCTGGCACCTGGAAGCCGCCAGGGAGCTGTTTCCTCACCAGGGAGCTGTTTTCTCGCTGGGTTTGGCCTGCTCTGGAGCTTCCATCCCGAAATAAAAGCCTGTGTGGGCAGGGGCCGAGCTCTGGCCATCCCAGGGTCCCGCCCCTCGCCCCGCATCCAGCCACACCTGCTTTCGCCCAATTTTATTGCCGCCTCCTCGGCCTCCGGACACGGCGAGGCCACGGACAGGGGCGCGGTGCAGAGGGGTGCCCGAGCCGGCGGGGTTTGGCTCGGTGCGGAGGGGTGGTGGTGGAGGGTCTTCCGCGGGGGTCCTGCCCCGCCGGCGGTGGGTGGCCGTGTCCCCGGGAGCCGCTGCTCGCCCGGGGCGTGGGGCTCAGCCCCGTGGGGGGCGGCCGGTCCTCGCGGCGTCCTGGGTGCACCGGGCACAGTCAGGTCCCCCGGAATCCATCAGCGGCGGAGGAGGGCGGCCAGCGGGCAGAGCCAGGGCAGCGCCCGGCTCGCTGGGCTCCCGGCCGGCGCGGCGGAGGTCCAGGCGCTGGCGGCCGCCGTCCAGTTGCCGTCGCGGTACTCGACGCCGTCTCCCGCTTGCAGCTCTCCGGACAGCCGGGCCCGGCGCAGGGCCGCCCCCGCCGCCACGCCGGCCGCCGCTCCCGCCGCCGCCGCCCCCGCCACGCGCAGGGCAGCCCCGGCAGAGCCGTACCGGGGCACAGCCGCCCTTGGCCGGCTGCGGGCCGCCCCCCGCGCCGCGCCGCGGGCCGCCCCGCGGGCACCGCCGCGCCCACCCTTGCCGGCCACCGTGTCGCAGAAGGTGGCGGCCAACAGCACCAGCGCCCAGCACGCCGCCGCGCTCCGCCGCATCCCGCACCTGCCGCAGGGAAGGAGGGAGGGAGGGAGAGCCCCGCCGCTCAGCCGCGCCCGGCCGGGGCCGGGGACCGCGCACCGCCGCGTCCCGCTTGCGCGTGTGCTGCGGCCGCGCACGCGTGTGTCACGGCACACGCACCACCCGCGCGTTGCATAAACGCGCTCTCCCCACCCCTGCGGATGATGCTCCCGCACACGCACGCTGCCGCACGCCCCTGTGGGTGATGCTCCCGCACGCCCCTGTGGCTGATGCTCCCGCACACGCACGATCCCGCACGCCCCTGTGGATGATGCTCCCGCACGACCCTGTGGATGATGCTCCCGCACACACTCGCTCCACAGAACCCTGCGGGTGACGCTCTCGCACACGCTCACACCCACGCGTTTCCCCGGCTTCGCACACACCCCGCCGCAGGGCGCACTCACACCCTCTGCCCTCCCTCCCCACCCGCGGGGCTCACCGGACCCGGGGATGCCGCCGGCTCCTTCCGCTCCTCTCCACTCCTCCCTGGCCGCGCTCCCGCTGCCGCGCTCCCGCCGCGCCCCCCGCACTCCCCCCCACTCCCCACGCGGGGGGCGGCGGGGGAATCCCCCCTCCTCACCCTTTCCCCTTCCCTCCCCGTTCCCCGCCCCTGAACCCCGCACACGCCGCCGGCCCGGCCCGCCGAGCCCCGCGGGGCAGCACGGCGGGACCCCCGCTCAGGGCGGCCTCCGCGCCCCCTCCCACGGCCCGGGGGGCCCGGCCCCGCCCCCCGCCCCGCCTCGACCAATGGGAACGGCGCCTTGCGGGGCGGGGCCGGCTGCACCAATGGGCGGCGGCGGGAGGGGCGGGGCTCGCTCCGCGCTCCGCCATGGCCGCCGCGCTGCGAGCGCTCCTGCGGCCCGCTGCCGCCGCCGCCGCCACTGCGCTGCCCCGAGCGCGCCTCCCGCCGCCGCTCCGCGCCCCCCGCGGCGCTCGGGGCTGCAGCGCCGGTGAGCACCGGGACAGCGGGGGGGCACCGCGGGGGGGTGGGCTTGGCCCAACCCCGTGCTCAGCGCAGGGCACCGGGTCCCTGCACCGGGCACGGTCGTAGCCCCGGGCAGTGCCCATCGACCTGCTCGTGGTCCCTGGGCTGCGCACCAGGCCACGGCACCGGACACCGCGCCCCTACTCCGTGTGCGGTCCCAGCGCCGGGCACCGAGTCTCTGGGCTGTGCACCGGGGCCAGAGCACCGGGCACCGGGACACAGCACAAGGTACGGTCCCAGCACCGGGCCTGTGCCCAGCGAGTTGCACGTGGTTCCGGAGCTGCGCTCCAGAGCCCATCACCGAGCACCGGGGCCCTGCGCCATGTATGGGCAGCGGCACTGCATACCAGGGCACCGGCACTGCGGCCCAGCACCGGGCACCGGGGCCGCTGGACCGTACACCCCGTCCCAGCGCTCGGTGCCCACGCATACTGTTCTGGCACAGGGTGGTCACGGGGCTTCATCTTCGCGGGCTAGGGTGGCACTGGGAGCTCCTCCGAGCCCGTCCCGCCGGCTGCCGGTGACCGCTGCCATCAAGGTCGCCTTTAAATAGCATGGAGTGACGGTTGGCGGGGTGCGGCCGGGGGTCCGCCCGGTGCCCGGCAGCCGGTGGGTAACGGGGCAGTGCTGGTGTGGCGGGCAGGGGCTGCGTTCCGGTACCTGCTGGTACAGAAGACGGGGGCACTGAAGAACGTGGGGCTGATCCAGCTGAACCGGCCGCAGGCGCTCAATGCGCTCTGCGAGGGACTGATGGCGGAGCTGGGGCGGGCCCTGGAGGCCATGGAGAGCGACCCGAACGTGGGAGCCATCATCCTCACCGGCAGCCAGAAAGCCTTTGCAGGTAGGACCATGGCCTCTGCTCACCCCAAAGTTTTGGAGGGGACTGGAGTCCCACTGCACTTCCCTTTGCAGCTGGCGCAGACATCAAGGAGATGCAGAAAAAAACCTTCCAGGAGTGCTACAGGGGTGGCTTCCTGGCCGGCTGGGACAAGGTCGCCATGGTCCGCAAACCCATCATTGCCGCCGTCAATGGCTATGCCGTGAGTGCCCCCACACCTCCCTGCAATCCCTGTCCCCACCCTGGCACCCCCTGACCCATCTCTGCCTCCCCTGTGCCAGCTGGGAGGTGGCTGCGAGCTGGCCATGATGTGCGACATCATCTACGCCGGGGAGAAGGCGCAGTTCGGGCAACCCGAAATCCTGCTGGGAACCATCCCAGGTGAGCAGCAGCACCTGCCAGGGGCTTCCATCCCAGCTGGGCTGGGGACACCCAGGTGACCCTCTCTGAACCTCTCCCTTCCCTCAATGCCCCAGGTGCTGGCGGCACGCAGAGGCTGACCAGGGCAGTGGGGAAGTCGCTGGCAATGGAGATGGTGCTCACCGGGGACCAGATTTCAGCACAGGAGGCAAAGGAGGCAGGTGGGAGCGTGGGACAGCCCTGGCACTGCAGGGGTCTGGCAGAGAGCCATCCCCTCACTTCCCACTGCCCGTCCTAGGTCTGGTCAGCAAGGTCTACCCTGTGGAGAAGCTGCTGGACGCAGCCATTGCCTGCGCTGAGAAAATCGCCAGGAACTCCAAGCTGGTGGCTGCCATGGCAAAGGAGTCAGTCAATGCTGGTAGGGGCTGGGGGCCGACTGGGAACCCCCTGGGGGGGCTGCAAAAAGCCAGGCAGAGGGGTCTCCCCAACTTCTCCCTTCCTTTCAGCCTTTGAAACGACGCTGACAGAGGGGAACAGGACAGAGAAGCGCCTCTTCTACGCCACCTTTGCCACTGTGAGTAGGGGGATGAGGGATAACAGGCATCCCTCGTGGCATGAGGGATAACAGGGTTGCCTCAGCCCCCCCTCACTGTCACCTCACCTCTCTGCCTGTCCCAGAGTGACCGCGAGGAGGGGATGACGGCGTTCGTGGAGAAGCGCAAGGCCAAGTTCACCGACAGCTGAGCCCGGCAGCTGCAGGTCCCTGGGGTGGTGCAGGTCCCCACGGCCTCCTGCAGCCCGTCCACCCCCGCCTTACCCCGCACAGGGGACCGGGACCCATCGGCGAGCCACGCTTGGGGTGACAGCAGCAGTGGGGACCACCTCTGCCTGCGCTATTAAAGGGTTTTCTAGGTGCTGCTGGGAGATGGGGCATCCTTGCTGCGAGCTCCTGCCTTAGCTGGGAAATGTTGGGGGTCACTGAGCCCCCCCCACGCTCCCTCACTGCTTTCTGATGATGGGCTGGGCAAGAGCAGCCTCGTGGAGCATAGCTCTGGGTGTTCCCCAGCCTGTGGTACCTTCGGGGCACAACCAATGTGCTGAGTTTGCCTCAGCCTCACCTGGACTGAACTGAGGCTGGAATTATGGGCTGAGTTTCCTGTCTCAGGGCATCATCCTCACCCTGCCTGGTGCCTTGGGGTTATCCTGAGGAAGTTCCTGCAGGTTTGGAGGCCCCAGCAGGTTTCTGTCAGTAATGAGGAGCCCACCAGGATGTGGAGAAGGGATGGGTTTATTGGTGAGGCTTAAGGCTCAGTAGGAAGGGACAAATTTCCTCAGGAAACCCCCAGGGGCAGCTCCCACCCCTCATTTCACAGCCCAGGCACATCTCCACTCAGCCGTGGTGGATGTAGTCAAGATCCTCCTCTGGGTCATTCTGCACCTTTGGGGCTGGCATCCAGAATGGCACACGGGCATTGACCTCCCTGGCATTATCCTGGGGGTGGTACAGGTGGTCACGATCCTCCTCCGGGCCATTCTGCACCTCTGGGGCTGGCATCCAGAATGGCACACGGGCACTGGCATCCCTGGCATCGTCTTGGGGCTGGTACAGGTGGTCACCATCCTTTTCTGGCCTTGCCTGGACTTGGGGTGGGCCCCTCTGAGCCCAGGCACTGCTGGAGAAGACCTTTATACCTGGTTCACCCTCCTCTGGTGCTCCCACACCCAGGATGCTGGAAGAGGGGAGCAAAATCATCAAGGAGAGGTTGCCAAATACCCTCCTGTCCCAGAAGAATCCCACCCCAGTGGAGTGCAGGGACCCTGGGGAGATTGCCCACACCCCATGAAGCACCAGTTAGGATCTCAGGGTGCAAACTTAAATATTTGTTTCACAAAAGGAATAGAGAAACCAGCTGGATGCTCAGGGAATTTGCATAATTCGAGGAGGAAGGGAGGTGGAGCTGGGACTCCCTTCATTTTGGGGGGCACAAAGCAGCAAGGTGGGCACAAAGCAACAAGGGGGACACAAAGCAACAAGGGGGACACAAAGCAACAATTTATTCCCCCCTGAAACACTTTCCATGTTGGGGTGTTGCTTTATTAGTTTTTGCAAGCCAGGTGGGAGCACCTCTTACCTTTCCTCAGCCAAATCCTGCTGCATGGCCAGGTTCTTCCACCAGGAGCTGCTCAGAGCCTGTGGGGAGACAAGGGGGTCCCGAGGGGTGGCACGGGTCACACGTGGGTCCCCTCATCAGAGGGGACAGCGGGAGGGCAGGGGAGGCAGGGCTCACCTGGGTGCTGCCGGGTGCCAGCAGGAGGAGGGCAATGCCCAGCAGGATGGTCACACTCTGGAGCCCCATGGTCCTCGAGTGGAGAAGACAGGGATGGCAGAGAGTGGTGGCACAAGCCGTGACACACCCTGTTCCCGTGGCCACAGTTCCTCCCTGACCCCAGCACCCCCGTGCCCACCGGGGCTGGCAGAGACCTACCTGGCCGTGGCTGCCTTTTGTCACACCTGCCTCGCACTTTGCCCGCCCCGTGGCAGCCTGCTGGCACTGGGTGGATCCAGGTGCTGCTGCCGCCCATCCCGTGTCCCTCCCGGCGCTGGGCAGATCCAGGTCCCGCCCATCCCGTGTCCCTCCCGGCCCCAGGTGGATCCAGGTGCTGCTGCCGCCCATCCCGTGTCCCCCCTATCCCCGAGTGACTCCAGGTCCCGCCCATCCCATGTCCCCCTGTCCATGCGTGGCTCCAGGTCCCGCTGCCGCCCATCCCGTGTCCCTCCTGTCCCCGAGTGGCTCCAGGTCCCGCTGCCGCCCATCTCATGTCCCCCTGTCCCCGGGTGGCTCCAGGTCTCACTGCCGCCCATCCCGTGTCCCTCCTGTTCCCAGGTGGATCCAGGTGCTGCCGCCGCCCATCCATGTCCCCCTGTCCCCGGGTGGATCCAGGTCCTGCTGCCGCCCATCCCGTGTCCCCCTGTCCCTGCGTGGCTCCAGGTCCCGCTGCCGCCCATCCCGTGTCCCTTCTGTTCCCGTGTCCCTCCTGTCCCCAGGTGGATCCAGGTCTCACTGCCGCCCCTCCCGTGTCCCTCCCGGTCCCGCTGCTGCCCATCCCATGTCCCCCTGTCCCCGTGTCCCTCCCGGTCCCGCTGCCGCCCATCCCGTGTCCCTCCTGTCCCCGGTGGATCCAGGTTTCACTGCCGCCCATCCCGTGTCCCTCCCGGTCCCGCTGCCGCCCATCCCGTGTCCCTCCTGTCCCCGGGGGGATCCAGGTGCTGCTGCTCAGGGAGATGGCACCCCTGGGCTCTCCAGGCAGGTCCATGTCCTCCTGCCAGTGCACGCTCTCTGGAGAGATGGGAAATTCAAGCTTTGGCCTGAAATGAGGATTTTTTGACAGCCACTGGCCAGCAGGGAAATACTTTGTTGGACTCTGGGAAAAGCTGGTGGCCTAGAAGGGACAATCAGAAGCTTCAATTTGTTTCCCAGCAGCAAGGACAGGCTCTTGGGGACTCTGGGAAAAACGAATTCCCAGGTCAGAACTGCTGGACCTGAACACAGTGAGGAAGAGGAGGCTGGGCTGCTGCCTGACCTTTGTACCATCACATGCCCAAGGCCTGCTTCCCCTTCCCAGATATCCCAGTGTGGGGAAAAGGCCTCCTTCAGGGCTTCAGTGTTGGAGGTGATCTTTGGTCCCTGCTGAGGATGTCCCTGGGCAGCTGTGGCTGCAGGGTTTGCCTGCTGGAGACAGCACTCTCCAGAGCCCACGGAGCAGGGATTAGGGCTGGACAAGCTGGATGAGTTTTAAACAGAGCAAAGCTTTTTAAAACTCACGGGGAAATCTCCTACATCTTCGTAAACATCATTCCCTGCTCCCATTTGCAAGGATTTTTCAAAGCCCCTTTGATCTTCTATTCCTCACAGAGAGGGGGAAGGGAAAAAAATTGCAATTATAGATCCTAAGCTTCTTGGATAAACATTGTTCCAGAAACCTCTTTTTTTTTCCCTTTATGCACAATTTTTGAGTGTCAGGATTCATCAAGACTCCAAGACCAGTGGCTGTGTTTCCAGATTTTTCCAGGAGGATGAGATTACAAAGGAAGGGAAAGGCAAGAGGGAAAACAACCTCCATCCCAACCTGACTTGGGCAGCACTTACAGCAAAGGCAGGGAGGTTCATTCCACAGCTCTGGGCTTCAAAACAGCACTTGTACCCACTATGAAGCAATTTTGTAAAAATTCCTTTTATTTATTCACCTGGTTGGAAGTCACTTTATTTTAAGTCCCTGTGAAAATGCTTCTCCTGGCCCAGGCAGACCTTTCAGAGCAGGTGCCAGGGTGCAGAGGAGATGGAGGAAGTCAGAACTGATGACCAATGGGGTTTTTTCCCCCCATTTTCTCTTCTCAGTGATTCCAGCTTCCATACAGTCACACTGTCATCTTGTAACTTCTTGAATCCGTTTCTTCCCCCCCAAGAGGGAAAATAAAACACCCAATCCTGTGCAGCCTCAGCTGCAGGACAGTTTCCTTAACACCTTACCACACATTCTGGGTTCTTCTTCCTCAAATCTTGAGGATTCTTAACTCAGTTGGGTGGTGCCAGTTCTGTGTGACATCAGGAACACGTGCCCAAATGCTGGCAGAGCTTTAATTGCTTTGGCTGGTTTATTCCATGGAGTGGGAACTGGAAATATCCCTGGTGGCACTGGTTCCATGCCTGCTCATCTTGCACAAAGCTGCTGCACTGACCTTCAGACTTTTTTCCGTGGTCCTTTAAATCCTCGGGTGGCACCTTGTCCAAAACAAATTGTGGATGGGATCCTGGAAAGGGAGACAGGCTTTAATCCATGTGAGGATCCAGCCCTCACAGGCTCACTAGGATGCTTAATGCTCTGCAGGGCATTTTAAGCTCCCAGAGTAGGAAGAGCAAGGTATGGGAGGAGCAGGACATGTAAATCACCAAATAATTTAAAGAATTTGTGAAATACTGGTTGGATTTCCTGTGTACTCTGCACATTCCTGGCCTGGAGGTCTCTTCACAACAAGGTTTATTACCAAATGTAACACCTGGGCAGCTGCAGTGGCTGAGAATGAGGAGCAGGAGAGCAGAGGCAGCATCCTGCAATACCTTGGGAGGAGATCAGCTGGGCAGACAAACACAGCCCTCACAGCCTGCTCCTCCTTACACCTCCTTCTTGCAAAAATGGCTTTGGAAGCACTTTTGGGATTCCTGCAGTGGTTGAGAATGAGGAGCAGGAGAGCAGAAGCAGCACCCTGCAATACTTTGGGAAGAGATCAGCTGGGCAGACAAACACAGCTCCCACAGCATACCCATGTGCTGCTCTTCCTTACACCTCCTTCTTTCAAAAATGGCTTTGGAAGCACACCTGGAATTCCTGCCTGGTTTATCTGCAGCACAGGAGCAGCCCAAGCCATGCTGCAAAGGGCTGATAAGATGGAGTGGTCCCAGCCCCTTTTGCCCTGAGGCCAAAGTACTGACCTGGATTTGTAGAGCCTTTTCTCTGGCAGAGAGGGGCCAGGGCTGGCTGCAGGCTGAGAGATCTCCATGCTCTCCTCAGGCCCTGTTTCCATGGGATTCCCTTGGAATTGCTCTGCCATCTCCACACTCACATCCATGGGCACACTGGTGCCCTGCTCCACGGGAGAGCTCGTGTGCTTGGAGCCACTGCAGAAATAAAAATGTGGAGCTGCCACGTGAGCCCAGAGCCAGGGAAATCAAAGGTACTTCATGAGGAAACAAGTCCATCTGGGATGGATTCCTTCCCAATATCCCTTCTCTCCCTGCCCTCTGGGAATGGGAAGCCATTCCCTGTTTTCCTGGCACCCCATCCCTTGTAAAGGCTCTCTCTCCATGTTTCCTGTAGCTCCCTCAGGCCACAGTGAGGTCACCTCAGGGCTGGACAATCCCAGTTCCCTCACACTTTCCTTGTAGGACAGGAGGAAAGTTCTGCAGTTACCTTTTCACCTTCTTGGGCCTGTCAAACCGAAAGTCAGCAGGATACAGGTGCACGGTCACCAAGTGATCCTTCCTGTCCTTGCTGCTCCTGAACTTCTCCGTGCAGCCTTCCACCAGACACTGGTACTGCAAGGCAGGGAGGAGAAAGGAAAAAAAACACATAACTGGGAAAAAAACAACCACACACCAACCACGAGGCAAGGGCTGGCCATGGCAGCTCACCATGTTTTGCTTCTCAGCCATTATCTGGAAGAGGGAGTCGTGCCACTCCAAGATGTGGATATCCAGGAGATTCCCAGAGGGAAAGGAGCGCTTGCAGAAGGAGCAGACATTCCTGTGCAGGGTGTTGTAGTGGTGCTCGTAGCCCTCCAGCGTGTCAAACACCTGGCTGCACCCAGAGATGTGGCAGCTGAACTCGGACACCCTGCAGGGAAATCAGGATTTAAGCTAAATTAGAGCCCTGCAGGGAAATCAGGGCTTTAAGCTAAATTAGAGCCTTATTTTCAGCTGAAAACATCCCCTCTGGATGACTTTATCAGAGAATCCCAGGATGGCTTGGGTTGGATTGGACCACAAAGCTCATCTGACTCCAGCCCCTTGCCATGGGCAGGGACACCTTCCCTTACTAGGCTCACACCTGCAGCCACAACACTTGTGCCATTTTTTTGTGACTAATTCTTCATATTAAATGCCAGGTGCAATGAACAAAGATCATGATGGCGCCAGCAGATGGAAACTTATTTGCCATTGGAAACTTATTAACCATTATGGCTCCAGGATCATCTAGATCATGCTGCTGTTGAAGAACAAACAAGACATTAATTAATAAATTAGCTATCTAGGCTAAAAGTTGCAGTTGTGGATGACAGCTCAGTCATCCAGCACAGTCCTGCTAGGCCAGTGCTTTTTAAGAGGCATCCAAAGGTGAACCTCACACAACACTCAAAGCACTTCCTGGCTTTTAAATACGACAGCAAGACCAAGATTCTCCCCCAGACTTGGCCTTCCTGCTTGGAAGCAGCCCAGGTGCCAGCTGTGGCTGCCCAGAGAAGCTGTGGCTGCCCAGGGATCCCTGGAAGTGCCAAGGCCAGGCTGGACAGGGCTTGGAGCAGAAGGTGTCTTTAAGGATCCTTCCAACCCAAACCATTCCTTGACGCCATGACGGGCGGACTCAGAGCCCGCCTCACTTACTTGGGCCTCTCGGCCACCTCCTCGAGGCTGGTGAGGACGCCCTGCAGGTAGAGGTGCCTGTGCACGTCCCCATCCTAGGGAGGAGCAGAGAGCGGCGCTGTGCGGGCGGGCAGGGCTCAGGGCACAGCGCGAACCCTCCTGCTCCGCGCCAACAGCGGCCCCCTCACGGCCCCGCCTCACCTCCAACAGCGGGTGCTGCGGGCCGAGCTGGAGGCGGCGGGGGGTGAAGGTGAAAGGCGGCATTGGGCGGGGGGCAGGCGGGGATGAGGGGTCCTGAGGGAGCGGCGGGAGCCCCTCACGGAGGAGGAGGCGGAGGCGCGGCGGCAGCGGCAGCATGGCGGGAAAGGAAGGGGGGGGGATGCCCGCAGTGCGCATGCGCGGGGCCGCGCTGCCAAGGTTACCGCGCCGCCCACTGCGCATGCGCGGGACGCGCTTCCCGGCGCCAGCGGCGGCACTTCCGGGCGGGCAGGTAGGGATGGGATGAAATGAAATGAAATTAAATGAAATGAAATTAAATTAAATTAAATTAATAGATAGTGTGTGATAGGGTAGAGCAGGGTATGGAGGGTGGGATGGGGCGCAGCCGAGGTGCTGTCCGGGCCTGCCGGGTCAGCCCGGTGATGGCGATCCTCCCGCTGGCTGTTCCCGTGTGCGGTTCCCCCGCAGGCCCTCAGCCGAGCCAGCCCAGCTCCTCCTCATTCCCTGACCCACCGACACTTCAGCAGCCCGAGGGAAATCCCTGCAGCCCCAGGTGGTGGGGAAGCCGGGCCTTTAAAGAGATTTGAGCTTAGGCTGCACCAGCCTTTTCTAATGTGAGTTAGTTTTGAGTAGAGAGTTGGACCAAGGCTTGCAGGTGTGAAAAATGCATGTATTTTATGATTGGCTTTTCGCAAATATTAAAATGAATATTATATGTGTTGTGTTAGAAAGTAATGCTGTATTAATTCTCTTAAGTACTGTGTTTAAATATAGTTTTAGTTTATAAAAATGCTAAAATAGAAACAATGCTGTGTAGGATACTTTTTTTAAAGAAAGGACTCACAACGAGGTAGCAGCCACAGGACACTTAAATCTTTCAGAGAGAAAGAATTTATTGCTCCATTATCAGAAGAAACAAACTTCTTCCCGCCTCAAAGGCACTGTCAGGATTCAGAGGAAGAAGCTGACACTGCCCAGCCAGAATCCTGGGTTTGAATGGAATTTATGCATCATGGATGAGGTGTATGAATATGCAACAGGCTGTTGCTTTTAAGGGTTAATCCTCTGTTAACGTGGGTCCTTTTTCGGGCTTGTGCTGCACAGAAAAAGGTACCCGGACATCCAAAACTCTTTGTCTTTATTGTCTCATATTGTCCTAATTCAAATTGTCCAAATTATTATTACTCTAATTGTATTACTAATTTTATAACCATTTTATTACTATCAAACTTTTAAAATTTTCAAAACAAGTCATTGGCGTTTTTCACACAGGGATCCCTTCCAGCCTAAGTGATTCCATGATCTTGGCAAAACAAAAGTGTCTCCTTGTGCTTGATACGTGGATCTGGATTGTATCTGTTTGATACAGTCTGTGCAGGGTGTCACATGAAGCTCCTTATTTATTTCCATGATTCCTGACTCAGGGTCTTGCTTCTGATTTACAGAATCACAGGATGTTCTGAGTTGGAAGGGACCCACAAGGATCATCAAGTCCAGCTCTTAAGTGAATGGCCCATTCCAGGACTGACCTCGCAACCTGGGTGTTTTTAGCACCAGGCTCTGACCTGCTGAGCTCATCTCAGGGTTCTGTGTCAGTATTAAAGTTATTGTTTAAGTACTCTGCAGTGTTTGAGTGAAGTTAGTAAAGTGGGCAGTGGAATAGGAAGATGCCTAAAGTTGGGAAAAGCTGCTTTGTGGTGATTTCAGAAGCAGCAGCTGGGTCAGCCTGTCAGGACACCAAGCAGTGCTTCCAGCATTCCTTCTGAGTGAAAAACCCTCTGCTGGCCAACCCCAACTTAAGATTCTCCCCAGACTTAGAGTTCCTGGCTGGAGTTGTCCCAGCTGCAGCTGTGGCTCCCCTGGATCCCTGGGAGTGTCCAAGGCTGGGTTGGACAGGGCTTGGAGCAGCCTGGGGCAGTGGGAGCTATCCCTGCCCATGGCAGGGGTGGGGAACTGATGCCTTGAGAAGGCTGATCCAGAACAGAGGCCCGACAGAGTTAAAGAATAAAGCAGGGATTTAATAAAAGGTTTCCATGGATCCACCTTGGGCAGCACAAGAGCCCAGCCAGGGCTGCACCCAAGATGAACCAAAATGGGCACAAAATGGACACCTGGTCATGGGGTCTGTCACTGTGATCAGTTCTGCTCCATTTGCAAATTGGAGTTCATTGTCCCATTCCAGCTTTAGCCCATGCAGTCCCATCCTTGTTTTTCTCTCTCCAGCCCACGTTGTTTGTGCTCCTGGGCCTGAGATTTGGATCATTTGTCCTTGGTCCCCAGCTGGAGCAGGAATTGTTTTGTCTCCCTGCTCTGTGCACAGAGCTCACCATCCCTTAATGTGAAGCTCAGAACTACACACTAAAGCAGCACAGAATCTGAAATATAAAAGCTAAACCTGAGGCACCAGAATGAGACAGCCTTTGAGTCCCTTCCAATCCAAACCATCCTCAAACCCTGCTTGGTTTGCTTCCTCCTCCTTTGTCCCGGCCAAACATCTCCGCATTCCAGAAGCATCTCCCTGCTGGGGCTGTTTTCCCTGCTGGGGCTCTTTTCCCTGGCAGGGCTGTTTTCCCTGAGGCAGTGTGATGACCCCTGCTTCCTGTGTCCCCAGGGCTGGTGTCAGGAGCTGGGAGCATGAGCGAGTTCCGCATCCACCACGACGTGAACGAGCTGCTGAGCCTGCTGCGGGTGCACGGCGGCGAGGGCGCCGAGGTCTACATCGAGCTGCTGCAGAAGAACCGCACGCCCTACGTCACCACCAACGTCTCTGCCCACAGTGCCAAGGTCCTGCCACCTTCTGCTGGCAGGAACAGCTCAGCCTCTTGGTGTCCATCCAGGGAAAATGGGAAAAAGTTGGGATGGTCAGAGCCGGGCTGGCGGTTCTGGGAGGGAAAAGGTGGAATGGTTGAGGGAGAGGAGGAATGTTAGGACTGGGGTGTGGGAAAGTTTGAAGAAGGAGGTTGTTTTGTGGGATGTTGGGAGGGAGTTGTTCCCTGAGAAGCTGTGGCTGGCCCTAGATCCTTGGAAATGTCCAAGGTCAGGTTGGACAGGGCTTGGAGCAACCTGGGATAGTAGAAAGTGTCCCTGCCCATGGAACAAAATCACCTTAAAGTTCCCTTCCCATCCAAACCTCCCCTTGATTCCATGATTGTGGTTATTCACATTCTCTGAACAGAGAGAGACACATAATTCTCTCTCCCAGGATTTTTCCTGAGGAAGGCAGTGAGAAGCTCAAAGAAGAGAAAACAATTCTTATTTCTGTTCACCGCTCCTGTTGTTGCACATGTGGAATGTGTTATGGAGATTGTTTATCCAAAGTGGTTTGTTAATTAGACACAGTGAAGGTTGTTTTGATTCCTTGGCCAGTTGGGTCAAAGCTGTGTCCTGATTGTCTCAGTCACAGGTTTTTCTTTAGTTATCTCCTTTAGTGTAGTATCTCTTCAGAATGTCATTTAGTACAGTATTAATGTAATACAGTATAGCTTAATAAACCAATTGTTCAGCCTTCTGAAATCATGGAGTCAGAGCACATTATTCCCTACACTGGGGTTGCTCTTCTACTATGCATGATGAAATGAAAATTGTATAAAATGCAATTCTATGACTAAAGCATGACTTTTTTTCTTCTGAATATCTCCCAAATATTAGAGATTAAAGCCTGGCACTCGTGACCAGACTCATATACTTTTATAGCTATATAACTCATATAGCTTTAATGGCTATAAGACTGCTTTTTGTTTTCATTTTTAAAAGCAATCCACCAATCAAGCTCTAAGTGCTAGGAAGTCTCCAGCTCTGTCTGAAACTTGCCATCTTTGTAGCCTGAGCTGCGTGGTTGCTCTAATTCCATTTCATTTTAATTAGAACTCCATTTAATATTAACCTGCTGTTTTACAGGTGAAAATAGCAGAGTTTTCTCGAACTCCTGAAGATTTTTTAAAGAAGTATGATGAGCTGAAGTCTAAAAACACAAGACATCTGGATTCCTTAGTTTATCTGCTGTCCAAACTCACCGAAGACAAAGAGGTTGGTTCCTCCTTTAGAACTGGATGTTGAGGAGCAGCAACAATGCAATGTTTGATTTATGCTAAAGTTCAGTGAAATCTGTAGAAATCAACAAATGAGCAGTTCTAGCTTTCACTGTGTTATAAAAGCCCTGCTGAGAGTTATGCTCCTCTTGATGTAATCCACCAGGACATGGAAAACTGGGACAGAGAGAGCTCTGTGGTTAGATTCAGTACATGGTCATGTGCTTCTTGCTTTCTGTTGTGCTGCCCTGCATTCACAAAACCTTTTCTTTGTTTGTCTATGTACAGACACTCCACTACCTGCAGCAAAATGCAAAAGAAAGGGCAGAACTGGCAGCAAATGCAGCCACCAGCAGCAGCAGCACGAATTTTTCTCTCCCCTCCTCCACTTCCAAGATGTCTCTGCAGGAGCTGGAGGAGCTGCGCAAGCAGCTGGGCAGTGTCACGGCCAGCTCCAGTGCACAGCAGGTACAAAGCCCTTCCTTCCCAAGCTCTGGGCACAAAATCTTCCCTTCTGGTAGTCAGACAGTATTAAATCTTGGTGCTGTTCCTTGTAAGAGTGGCCTTTTTCTATTCCAGTCAGTTAAGGTTACATTCTTTGAGGTTATTCTAAGGGAAAATTCACAGTTAAATTCTTCCCTGTGAGGGACCTGGTACAGGCTGCCCAGAGCAGCTGTGGGTGTTCCACCCCTGGAAGTGTCCAAGGCCAGGGATTGCAGCAACCTGGCATCATGGAAAAGACAGAAAGGAAGAGGAAAACCAGGCTTAGCAAACAGTTAAACATTTCATTAGCAGCAGTAGGTTGTGAAGTCAGAGTGCAAAAGGGCTGTTTATTACTTAAATCCCAAATTCTGTTTCCTGTCACTATTTGTATAAAAAACTGCACTGGTAGCTTCACCTGCCAAACAAGACAGGGAGGGAAAAAATATGGTGAAAAACTCATGGGTCAAGATAAGGATATTTTGGCTGCAGAAGGTAGAGGGGCAAAAGTGTATGGAGAGTTCTTTTGACAGAGGGAAAAGAGGAAAAGATGCTCAGAGGTCCATAGTGCCTTCTCATGTCTGGTCAGCAAAATCTAACTGGGGACAAGCCTCAGATCACTTCAAGCTCTCAATGGCAAGAGGGCTTGAAGTGATCTGAGGGCACTTGAAGTGATTGAGGGCACTTCAAGCCCTCAATGTCCCATGCTTTGGGTGTCTGGGCTTGAAGAGCTCTACATGAATGTGATGGTGGAGGAGAACTCAAATCCTAAACAAACGATCCAACCCCTCACCCTGTCAGCAGTGGTGAGACCAGCCTTGTCCCACATCCACTGAAATACTGCACAGACACTGGGCTTGACTCATCCAGATCCTTCACAGACAATCTGAGTCAAGTGGGTGATTTAGATCATGAAGGGAAGATGAATTTCCAGTGATATAACTGATCTTAGCAGGATTTATGTGTGAACTTGCTAAAAGAGGAAAGACCTGGAAGTGCTGTTCCCTGGGATGTGCAGTTCACAGCCAGAGGGATTGAAATGCCATCACAAGCCAAGATTTGTGTTTCCCTGCTGCTCCATTTGCAGTCTCTTCAGACTTAAAGAGCTGCAACTGTGTTAAAAGGCCCTGATGGGCTGGTGCCCAGGCCTGTTGGGTCAGTAAGGCCTGGGACAGGAGGACATTCCTTGGAAGTGTTGGGTCTATTCAGCCTGTGACCCAGCCCTTGTGTCTGTGAGGGTCACAGATGGAGCTGGAGGTGTTTCTGGAGCTCAGAGATGAGCCCTTCGTCCCCCTCCACGGATGGTGGCCCTGCCATTGCTCAAGATGACAGCTGCAGCTTCCTAAGCATGACAGTGGCAAGCTGCCACCCTGTGCCAGGGCTGTTCTCAGCCCTGGGAGTTTTCTCCAGGCTGTTGTTGAAGCCTGTAGTGACAGTGACCTGAATTTCGAGTTGCAGAGAGAAGGTGATTCATGCCCCTGAGGCCTGTGCTTTGTCACCAGTGCCACAAGTGCTGTGCCATCTGCCCTAGGATTGCTTGGCACTGACAGAGAGGTGATCATGCAGGGGTTGGAGTTACTGCTTGGACCAGTTTTGCTCCAGGATTCATGGAGGTGGGCAAAGTGTTCCCTTTCAGGTGAATGTGTCCTTTATAGCCAAAATGCTGACTTTTTTTGACCTCTGCCAGTTAACAAAGTCACACTAGAGCTGGTTGAACTGCAACAGAAGTGCCCTTCTTACAGAATAAACATATAGAATAAATATAGTGCCTCTTGTTACAGAATAAAATCAGAGTCATCAAATCCAACCCTGGATTGAATAGCACCATGCCCACTAAACCATGTCCCCAGCTGCCATTTCTGCTCATGTTTTGAACACTTCCAGAGGTGGTGACACCACCATTTCCCTGGGGAGCTTGTTCCAATGATTAACCACTCTCTCAGTGAAGAAAGTTTTCCTGCCTGCCATTTGGGAAGACCCACTGGTGGCTGCCCTTCTCCCAAGCAGAACACATTCACACAGCCAGCTGAGGTTTGCAGTTTAACGTGGGGTTTAGCCATCCTTTGAATTGCTGGCACCTTGCTTGATACTTCCTATTTCTCCACATGAAATTCCCAGTTCTGTTAGGGGAGCAGAGGAAATCGAGGTCCTTTCAGCAGATCACCCACACATGATGTAAATAAGAAAGTAAAATGAGCCTGTGCATGTCCCTTTTCTCACACACACACACACACATCTGTGGAGTTTCAGCAATGGCCTTCACCAGCCCTGGGTTTGTGCACTTGGGGCTACAAATGTTCACGTGGGTTGTGCATCTCACAAGCTTCCCCAGCTGATGATTGATCTTGCACTCCATTTATTTTAGTGTCAGAGCTGGGGGTGGAGAGTCTTTCAGTCTTCAAGAGCTCACTTCCTTCGCCAACTCCCACTCAGAGCAAAAAACTCCATCATTTTCCAGCTCTCTGTGGGTGGATTTGTCTGGGTTGCTTTTGGCATTGAGTTCAGAGGTGTTCAGTGCCCCTGGAACAGGATGCTGGTGCTTCTGGAAGGAGTTTGCTGCTTTCATGTGGTGCTCTCTCCAAACCAGCAACCACTGCCTGCTGCTTGTGCATGTCCCCATTCTGCTTCCCTGGGTGTGCCCCAGCACCCAAGCCAGTGAGGACAGATGCAGAAAGACATTATTTGATGTACCCCCACATAAAAAGGTTAAATATATTAAAAAATAAGCATTTTTTTTCTAGCAATGGGGCAAATAGACTAGGTGGCACAAATTTATTAAAAAATAAGCCTTTTCTTTTTTAGCAATGGGGCAAATAGACTAGGTGGCACTGGGAAATTAAAACCTACACAATGCTACTGAAATACCAGCTACTCTGCTTTCTGTTCTCGAGTCCATCAATTGGCTTGCAGTCAATTTCTCCTTGAAATTAAATATTTCTTGGACTTCTGAAAGTCTCCTGGTTTTTTCCTTTCTTCCCCTCTCTCTCTTTCTCCAACAGCCTCTCGAGCTTACACGAAAAATCCTCCGGGATAAGCAGAACAAGAAGAATTCTGGTCAGCCCATTCCAGTATTTCCATCCTGGGTGTATGAGAGACCTGCACTTATTGGGGATTTCTTAATTGGCACCAGCCTAAGCACTGACACAACAGTACCAATAGGTATGTGAAACACAGGGAAAATTGCATTCATTTGTAGTGTTTTGTTCTCATTCAGAAATGCTGTTCTGATGTTCACACTCAGCAAAACTTGGCTCTTGCACTTCTTTTCTTTGGGCTGTTTTCTGGGTATTGGAATATTTTGGTGGCAGGGAGGTTGGGGAAGTTGTTGGTGTGGGAAGTAACTGGGCACTTTTGGGTGGGAGGATCAGCAGCAGGAGCTGTGGCTGCTGTTCTCTTGGCCACAGGTGCTGGATGTCTGATCCTGCCTGCTGGATTTGGGTAACAATGAGCAAAGCATTCTATTCTCCAGGAAAGCAAAGTACAAGGCTGAAAGAGGTGGATGATGGCACATTGTGTCCCTTTTTTTGTCTCCTCTTTGGGAACAGGCACTTTGCCACTGGCCTCCCAGGAATCCATGATTGTGGAGGACTTGCTGTACGTGCTGATTGGTGTGGATGGAAGGTACATCACAGCACAGGCCCTGGTGGGCAGGCAGAACAGAGCCTTCTCACTTGATCCAAACCTGGATTTGTCCATCAAGGAGTTGGTGACCAGGATTCTTCCTGTGGCTGCCAGTTACTCTGCTGTCACCAGGTACTGAGCTGGGTTTTGTCAGGGAAGGAGGCTCTCCTGTGAGAATGGAGAATCTGCCATTGTGTAGGTGTTAACTTCCATGCTTAATTTCAGCTACAGGGGTATAAAATAAGTGACAATTTATTTGGGTCAGTTTTAGCTTTGCTGGGTTTTTCTTCTGTGCTGCCAGTTCACTTTTTCATTCACACAGCTTTGTTCTTTCCAGTCT
This sequence comes from Agelaius phoeniceus, assembly GCF_051311805.1. Taxonomy (NCBI): domain Eukaryota; kingdom Metazoa; phylum Chordata; class Aves; order Passeriformes; family Icteridae; genus Agelaius; species Agelaius phoeniceus. The sequence continues at coordinate 32,362,551 of NC_135273.1, forward strand.
TGGCTTTTGTAGCTTTGGGTAAAATGCAATTAGGATATATCTACCTTCTCTTCCCACTGTGCTATGATTTTCTCTATATTTCCTGCTTTTTGCTCCTCTCTGGGCATGCAGGACTGAGAGAACCTTTGTGTGCTGGTTCCACTTTCTACACAGTGCTTTTATAAATGGTTCTAATTCCCTTGTGGCTGGAGAGGAAACATCCTCCCACAGCTTTCCCTTCTAGGAAGTGTGAGATGGGAAATAAGGGAAGGGACTGGTGTGCTTCCCAGCATGGGATCTACTGGTGTGCCTGCACAGTGTCCTGAAGGCAGAACTTCCTGAAAATCACACAAATTGCATTGCCTGACAGAGTTTTCATTTTATTTTTTACAGGTTTATAGAGGAGAAGTCCTCCTTTGAGTATGGACAGGTAAATCATGCTCTGGCTGCAGCCATGAGGACTCTAATCAAGGAATACATGATATTAATTACCCAGCTGGAGCATCTTCAGAGGCAGGGCCTTCTGTCACTGCAGAAGCTGTGGTTTTACATCCAGCCCACAATGAGGACCCTGGAGATTCTGGCTTCACTGGGTAAATTTCCAAAATACAATCCTTACAAGCTGTGAGAGCTGCAGGGTAGCCAAGCAGGCAGGGCATGTCCCATTTGGATTTCCTGTTTTATTAAAGAAGAAAGCCCAGGGGAATTGTACTTGTGAGGGCACTGCACTTCTTCTGGAGAAGAACACTCAGGTTCTAGGGGTGAATGTGCCTTTGGAGCTGTCAGGAGGCACCTCAGTGCCCTTTGCCTACACAGCCCTTGCCCTTCCCATCAGCTGTATCCAGCACTGCTGCCTCTCCTCAGCTCCTTTCCAGGCTCCTCTCCAGCTCTGTGTGGGTACAATCCCTGGAAGTTCCTAGTCCAGCCCCTTGCTTACAGCTACACAGGCAGCTCAGGGGGCCATGTCCAATCTGGGGACCATTTTGGGTTTTATTTCAGGACTTTTCAGCTTGTAAGTGTCTTATATTGTTGGTTTGTTGTTTTTTTTTTTAATTCCAGCTACTTCTGTGGATAAGGGTGAGTGTATGGGAGGATCAACCCTGAGCTTGCTCCATGACAAGACTTTCAATTACACAGGGGACAGCCAGGCCCAGGAGCTGTGCCTGTATTTAACCAAGGCAGCCAGCGTGCCTTACTTTGAAATCCTGGAAAAGTGGATATATAGAGGCATCATTAATGATCCATACAGGTAAAGAACAGCAAAAAGTGAAATGAAATGCAAAACTTCAGAAATACTGACCTGTTTTGTCAAGTCTGTGTCGCCTGGGGGCCTGAAACAACCCTCTTGGAAGTTTTTTGGCTTTTGTAGAGTCATTTAAAGCATTTTGCTGTATTTGATAGTTTATGCAGCATTTCTCTTTCCCACATTTTCAGAATCCTAAGGTGAGGGCAAAGCTGAAGGTAAAATATCTGAACTTAATGCCTTTGTGCTGGTGACAAAGGTGTTTCCTCACCCCTGCACTGACAAACAGATAATGTTTAGCCTTGGTTTATGAACCTGTAAAATTCTGTTTCTCATTGCAGATCATCAGAGACACTGCATAGTGCTTTTCCTTTTGCTTCACAAACAGACAGATTTCAGTTCTTGATTGGATGTGTCCTCATGAGACCTTATTTCTGATAGATCACATTACCAGTTTGCAGGTCAAAACCAGTAATCCTCATTGTGCCACTTCCTGCCCCTAAACATCTGCTTTAACTGTTCAGTGAGTTCATGGTGGAGGAGCACGAGCTGCAGAAGGAGAAGATTCAGGAGGACTATAATGACAAGTACTGGGATCAGAGATACACTGTTGTCCAGCAGCAGATCCCCTCCTTCCTGCAGAAAATGGCTGACAAAATCCTAAGCACAGGTGGGTGCTTCTGCTGTGACAGGAGCCTTGAGACAAGCTGCTCTTGTGTGAAGAGAAGGGAAATGTCACCATGCCTTGCCACTTTATGGGGTTGTCCAGCTGAATTGAGAGCAATAGAAGAGTCAGATTTAAAAAGAACCCCAAACCCTATAAATGAAACAACACAGCAGCAAGGGGAGATGTCTGTCTCACTGCTGTTTTGTGGGTGGATTTTCTAGCTGGATGGAGCTGGGCAGCTGAGGTTTGACTATCTGAGTGTTAATTTAAGCATTCAACCTCTTATCCTTCTACAAAGCCCTCCAAAATTGACTTCAGAAAAAGAGTTTCAGGCTACCTGCAGAGATGTTTTGTCACCACTGGGAAACAAAATCATTTCTAAATCTCCTTAAATGTGATACCAGGTGCCTGTTTTAAAATTCTGTATCATCTTTTGAAAGGTGCCTAAATCCTTTCCAACTTTCAGCACAACACAGTATAAACATTTCTCAGCACATCTTCCTCTTGAAGGGAGTGGTGTGGAAGTTTCCCTGTTGGCTGTACAGCAGGTATGAATATGGAACATTCTTTCTTTTTCATTTCAGGGAAATATTTAAATGTTGTGAGGGAATGTGGGCGAGATGTCACCTGCCCTGTGGCCAAAGAGGTCATCTACACTTTAAAGGAGAGAGCCTATGTGGAACAAATAGAAAAAGCATATAACTATGCCAGCAAAGTTCTTCTGGACTTCCTGATGGAGGAGAAAGAGCTGGTGGCTCACCTAAGGTTGGATTTATTTTACTGAATGCATGATAAATAGATTGGTTCTGCTAAGGGACATAAATTTTTGAAGTTAGCTCTGTTCTCTTGGGGTATTACCAAAGTGTTCTCTCTATTTCCATTTAGAAAGGTTGACCTAAAAAATAAGAGTTGGGGTTTTTTCCCTGAAGAGGGGGGAAAAAAAAGTCTAAAATGATAGAAATGTTGAGTAGGAAAGATGCTGGGGGGTCTCTGGTCCAACTTCCTTGGAAGGCTGTTGCCAAAACTAGGTCAGGGCTTTGTCTAGCCCAGATCAGGAGTCTGGAGCCACCCTGTGATATGGCTGTGCTCCTATTTTTGTTCCAAAGCCTGCAGTTATCATGTGTGATCTCTTGGCTAATCTTCAGGCTCACCTCAGAACTGCTCCCAAGCTCCATGACCACCACAGGGAACTCTCCCTGGTGCCAGGTGAAAATCAAAGTTTCTGTGTCCTGTTACAGCAAAAGTCTGCTGGATTTTAAAAAATCAGCACAAATGTTTGTTCATTGAGAGGAGTGCAGGATTCTGCTCAGAATTGGCAGCTGCCCCTTGGCTGGAGCAGACCTGGGAGCTGTTCAGGACAGCAGTAGGAGCCTGCACCCAGCACATCCAGGAGTTTTGGGTTTTTTTCATTTTTCTAGACAAAAAAACCAACAGCAGCAGCCCTGATCTGATTGCACAGAAGTGTCCTGACTGAGGAGGTAGGGAGGAGGAGACATCCATAAAGGACTAGTCTCCAAACTGGTTATTTATGGCTGTGTGTGTGCTTTCCAGAAAGAGAAACATTTTGTGATCAAACCCCACAGGCTCATTGAATTGATCGCATTTGTTCCTTTAGGTTTGATATGGATTAACTTTAAGAAAAATCATCAATTGTCCCTTCATTTTCTTGAGCAGATCTATAAAACACTATTTCCTGATGGACCAAGGGGACTTTTTTGTTCACTTCATGGATCTGACAGAGGAGGAACTGAAGAAGCCTGTGGATGACATCATAACAACGAGGCTGGAGGCTCTGCTGGAATTAGCCCTGAGAATGAGCACAGCCAACACTGATCCCTTCAAGGATGATTTAAAGGTGAGAATGGGTGGAAGCAGAAGATAAGCTGACTTTGAGCAGCAGGCCTGGGAGGTCTGTGTGCCTGTGAGAACCTGCTGCTTCCTAGGTTGGTGTGACAGCAGTGACTCTGACCTTGGGCACCTTGTTGCTGTTCCACAGCAGCTCTGGGTGTCCTGTGGCTTCATTTTTTCCCTGCTCTTCCCTTACAGATTGACTTGATGCCCCATGACCTCATCACACAGCTGCTGAGGGTGTTGGCCATAGAAACAAAGCAGGAGAAAGCCATCATCAGTGCAGAGCCCACAGAGCTCACCCTCAGTGGCCTGGAGGCCTTTTCCTTCGACTACATTGTGAAGTGGCCTCTGTCCCTCATCATAAACAGGTAAGGCATCAGTCCACTGAGGGAAAAACAGGCTTGTACTCTCCCAAGAGGCTTTCCATGCAAGAATCAAACATCCCTCAAAGCTGGAGAGCAGAAGAAAACACATTTTCTGGTGTCTCTGGTTGCAAACTCAAGGAATTCAGGCTATTGCTACTCTAACTGGCTATTTTGCATTTAACTGAGTTTTTAGGGTCCAAATGAAATTCTGCAGGAATTTGCTTCTTGTTTCCCTGGAGTAACACTGCTGTGAGCCACAAGCAAATGGGACAAGCAGCATTGAGTGAGCAGAGTGGCAGATTTCAAATTGCTGAATTCCAGCAATTAACTCCTCCCTTAATTTCCCCTCTAAAAATTCCATTGAATTGGTGAGACTTTCCCAACGACGCGACGCTTTTGGAATTTTGTCTCTTCCTTCCCAACAGAGTGTGTTAGCTCTGCTGGTAGCTATGGAAGTGAAAATAGGATTTGGTAAGGTTTCCTGAACTGTATCGACTGGAGCTCTGCAGACACCTACGCCCAAGTGTCTGAGCACAGACCTGAATCCAGTCCCAGAGCTATAAATAAGCAGCCCCATCTGCTTGTGACAGTGCATTGCTGGTGGGGTAATGCTGCCTGGAGCTTGGTTACAGCTTTTCCTCCCCTTTTTGGGAAAATCTGGCTAAATTCTTGGGTGAATTCTAAAATCCTGGTGAATTCTTGGGTGACCATCTTAGCCTTAGCTTGGTGGGTAGAAGAACACAGTGACTGAGCCCTCCCTCCCAGCCCATGTGAGTGACCCCTGCCTGGAACTCGAGGGAATTAAGGAGGCTGGTGCTGTACCCACTGGCAGGAAATATGGAGGAGGGTCTCCTTGGAGAGGAATTCTTTGGGGTGGTTGCAAATGTGGCTCTCTTGCTTCGGTTCAGTGCAGATCTGTGTGTGTCTGAAGGCGTGAGGAACATATTGTGTAAAGTCTCTTTACCTCTGAGCAGCCTCAGCCTTCACAGCTTGGTCTGTCAATCAGAGCAGGACTTCAAAATCTGGATGGGCTTCTCCTTTCTTTCCAGGAAAGCACTGACAAGGTACCAGATGCTTTTCAGACACATGTTCTACTGCAAGCACGTGGAAAGGCAGCTGTGCAATGTTTGGATCAGCAATAAGACAGCCAAGCAATTCTCCTTGCATTCAGCTAAGTGGTACAGCTTTTTTTTGTTGTTGTTTTTTCAGTTTTGGGTCTCCTTCTTGCTAATTAGATACCTCATGATATAGCTCAGACAATACTGAGCTGAAAAAGATCCTTTAAAATGTCTTACAGGCTCAGAAACATCAACTTGTAACATTTTAGGTTTCACTCAGTAGTTTTTTGTAAAGTTGCTTTAATATTTAATATCAAAATGTTAGTTTTACATGGGCACATATTTAAAGCCTGTGCCAGGTTCAAAACTCTGACTCTACTAATTGAAAAATACTCGGAGCTGGTTTGCAGCGACTATAATCCCTCTCACACTGCAGCAAGGCATTTGCTAGGACAGAAATATTTAGCTCTGTGCTTGGCTGTGCAAGGCTGGTGCTAGTTCTCTGTGGCATTTGCTAGCTCTGAGCTGTGTGGGTGTGATTTCTCCCCTAGGTTTGCTGGTGCTTTCACACTGCGGCAGCGGATGCTGAATTTTGTGCAGAATATCCAGTATTACATGATGTTTGAAGTGATGGAGCCAACATGGCACATCCTGGAGAAGAACCTGAAGCTGGTGAGTGAAGTTGGAATGGAAATCTTAACAAATGGAAGGCCTAATTTCAGTAGCTGCAGCTGTCTGTTGATTTTGTTGGAGGCATTTAAATATCTGGGAGCTGCTGTTCCTGCCACATTGCAGAGTGCTGCTGTTCTGCACCACCTTTCTGCTTGATTAGTCATACATCCCTTTCCTGTGCTGCATCCTCCTGTCTCACTCTGCTCCCTGTTATGTAAAGGCAGGTTCTGCTCAACATTCCCATACACAGGAGAAAGGGAGCTGTGCAAAAGGAAGGTGGATGCAGAGTGCAAAGGTCATAAACCAGTCCAGGCATCTCCAGCTGATTCCTTGGCTGAGTTACTGTACTCCTAGAAATAGAGCCTGTGCTTTCCCTGCCATGAAACTGCCAAGGACTGGCATGCAGGGAATGTTTGGTTTAAAAAAGGCCATTATTGTTATTGTTTTTGTTATTATTCCCTCTGGTATTCACCCTGTGATCAAACACTTCTGCCTTGTGCATAGTTTTCCTCTTACACCCTGAAAAACACTCCCCTGAGCTACCAAACCACCCAACACCCCTGCAATCAGCTCTCTTGGCAGCTCTTGTGGATCTTCAGTATCATCTGATCCTGCCTTAGTTCTTCCTGTGCCCTCAAGAGTTTTTTGGGGTCAGCCAGCCAACATTTTGATGCCCTGTCATGTTTTTTTCCCTGGAGAATTCACAGGAGGGAGCAGGTCTAGGATTGTGAGTATCTCTGCACATTCTTGGCAAGAACTTCTGAATGAAAAGGGTTCATATGTCAAGCTCCTGGATAATCTGGGAATTGTACTTATTTCTTAATTTTTTTGCAAGTTTAGGTTTGCAAAATATATCATTCAGTTGACTTTACTTGCATGGAGGCTGTTGTTGAAGTTATCCTGTCCCTCTTTTCTCCTTTAATTTATATTTTAGGGAGGAAAAGGATGATCCTCGCTGGTCTCATGTAGTGCATTTTATTTGTCACACTTCTCTCTTCCTAAAGAGAGGTGCTCTCTTCCTAAAATTGTGGCTGGGATCTTCATCTTCATAACATCACTGTCTTCATCAACACAACTTCCTCATCATCTTCATTAGAAAGCTGCACTTGTCCCTGTTCTGCAGTAGCTTAAAGGGATGTGGTGTGGGTTCCAAAATGCAGAGAATTCTCAGAACTTTGGGCTTCTAAACTAAAGCTTAGAGTTAAACACAAGACTTGATCTGTGACCTTGGAAAAGGCTTCCAAACTTAGGTGCTAGAAGTGAGAATGTGGATTTATGGTTTAAAGCAGAGACATGTTTAGCTAAGAAGAGGAAAGTTTAGAGTTTTAGAGTTTAAGATATAGAAAAAATAAAAGTGGTTACAAGGATAAACAAAAAGTTTAAAATGCAGTGCTGTAGGTTTGTGTGTCATAACATGATTGCCTAAGAAAGCTGTAGCATGAGTCCTTAAGACAAAAAATTTAGGGAGTGGGTCAAAAACATAAATATCCTTGTTAGCAGTGTTTTATTGGTCAATAAATCTTTAAAAGATCTTGTAACTAGGGGTCTTGTAACCTTCTAAACCATACAATAAAGATGTGAGCAAAACTCACACTTCCTACCTATGTAGAAAATAAGAAAAATAAACCACATCATCTGAAAACTCAGAAATTCAAAATTCATTCAAAATTCCTTCCAAAATCCCCAAAGTGTGGGAGGGGTTCCCTGCACTAGTCCTGCTGGAGCAGTGTGGATGCTGTGGTAATTTGAGTCCTGTGGTTCTTTGCTCAGCTTGATTTGTGTTCTGAGCTTCAGCACTGTGCAGAGTGAGAGGGAGTTTCAATCTCTCATTTAAACTCAAGACTGAAACAGCCTGTTGGAGTAGGACTGGATGGACAAAAATCTTACAGAATCCTCCCAACACTGCATGTCCCAGTTCCTTATTAGCTCCTAAAGCATATTTCTGAATAGCCTGTATGTTTTAATGGTAAGTTTACTGACATTTAAGATTTATTATCATTAAGATCTGTTTTTCCCTTTTGCCCTTGTTTTCGCTGACTTTACTCTGAGGTTGTGAAGGTGGGAGTGGCCATGACAAGCAGATTTAAAAACAAACAAAATACGAGTTCATAAAGCAGATAACTCCATCCTTTCCAGGGGAGGGCTTGGGTGATCAAAGCCAGCATGATCTGTGGGCAGTGGTGTGACAGATCAAAGCTATAAAGCCTGTGAGGGGCTGTGGAAGGCAGCAGTGCAGATGCAGTCTCCATCTCTGGGTGTTTCTGGGAGCTGCAGCAGGAGTTCCTCGCTCTGAGAGGTCCCTGGCAGAGGCAGGGTGCTGGGCTGCAGCTTTGGGGCACAGCAGCACAGCAGCCCTGGTGTGGTTTGTCATTGTGGGGCTGTCCTGTCACAGGCATCCAACATTGACGATGTCCTGAGCCACCACACCAGCTTCCTGGACAACTGCCTGAAGGACTGCATGCTCACCAACCCAGAGCTGCTCAAGATCTTCTCCAAGCTGATGTCTGTGTGTGTCATGTTCACCAACTGCATGCAGGTGTGTGCAGCCTCCCCGGGGCACTGCCAGCCCTGGCAGTCCCTCTGCCAGCCCCACCTGGACTTGTCTCTGTTCCTCCTATCAGCAGCTTTAGGGCTTGAGGGCTCACACCTCTCCCAAGTGGTTTCTGTGGCTTCTTACTCCACAAAATCCTCCTTTCTCCATGTTGAGATCAGGTTCATATGGACCAAATTCCCTCTGTTGAGGTGTCAGTTGTAGTGCTCTGTAGAGGTGTCTCTTGAGGGTGAGGTGAGGGGTGCATTGCAGCCAGCCTCAGGGAGCCCACAGCTTTTCTAAACACACTTTCCAGTGGCTGTAGGGAGATCTGTGTGCCAGCATTGATTTGGTTTGAAAGACAGGTGTCTGCTAAGGAAGGCAGGAGCCTCTCTTGAAATGGAAAATGGAAACCCCCTCCCTCTGAATTATTATAATTTTGAAATTAAGGGGCTCTCAGGCAAAGATATGGGAATAGAAATAACAGTTCTTTACTAGGAAAATTAAAATACAAATGCAATAGTGCAAACAAAAAAACCCTGCCAGAGTCAGAACCTGACCTGCCCCCCTGTGGGTCCCATCCCATGGGGGCTCAGCCCTCCTGCAGTGCCAGCTGTGGCTCTGCTGGAGCAGGGATCCTGCACAAGGGGGGAGTTTTCCTCTGCAGCTCCAGGGCTGCTGCAGATGGGCCTGGGCTCCCTCTGGCCATGCAGGGCAGCAGAAGCTGCTCCTCTGGCAATGCCCTGGGCAAAGGCTGCTGGGCTGTCCCAAAGCTCAGATTGGATCCAGGTAGGAATGCTTGGCTCCTCCCCTGGGCGGAGCATCTCCCCATGGGATGCTGGGATTGGATCAGCCATGCAGGGACACTCACTGGCCATGGACAGAGATAATTAATAATTAATGGCCCATGAACAGAAGATAATTAATAATTAATTGCCCATTAACAGAAGAGATCTCCTGGAGGGAAGATTGGTTGTGGAAAAGATAAAGCAAACTGCCCAGTGAACAGAAGAGAACTGCCCCAGCTCTGACAGATAGGAATAGAATCCACACCCCCATTTCCAGCCTCAGACCAGCATGCTGAGTTCAGACTCACAGTTAGTTTATCTGGGCATTGGGGTGGGCACAACTGAGCTTTGTGCTGTGCCACAAAGGAAGAAATAACGAGCTGTAACTGTGTCCCCAACGCTGTCCCCTTGCCAGAGGTTTACCCAGAGCATGAAGCTGGACAATGAGATGGAGAGGCTCACCCTGGAGCATGGCACCATGCTGGGCCCTCCCACCGAGGAGGAGCGTGCTGAGGAGGCTGCCAAGAAGAAGCTGACCAACAAGGTGGGACACTCTGGCCAGGGTGGCCACTTGCAGGTAGCCCTTCCTGGTTTCTGGACCACCTCTGGCCTCAAAACCACAACTTTTGTGGAATTGTGGGCAGTGTGGAGTGCTGCTGGAGTTCTCAAAGTCTGCTTTGAAGACCCTGTCTCCCACAGCAGTCCCTGCACTGGTTTTTGAGTTTCACTTGTGTTTTCAGCTGTGCAGAGCCACATGCAGGCTTTATGAAATGCCAGCACTTCACCATTCCCAGAGTGTGAGCAGGGCTCTTTGCAGTCCATGGCTTTCACACCTGGGGGATCTGTCTTGTCCATATTTCTCTGTCTGGATGCACAGGGGATTGCTCTGTGGCTAGCAGATCCTGCTGTCCCTCTGGAAGCCCCTCTGGCACACATCTGCATCAGCACTGCAGTCACAGAGCTCCAGAGGTCACAGCCTGTCTTAGGCAACACACATTCTCTGCCTGCTGGCTTTTCCTCCTGCTTGAAAATGAGCAATGGCAGCATTTATCTGTGGATAACTCAGCTGGGATCTGCTCTGGGCTTCTCCCAGGCTGGGCACAGCAGGGCTTTTAGCTACCAAGGACTTTGAAAGGTTTATTTCAGAGTGAAGTTTGCTGGCAGTGGTTTTGGGTGGCTTAGGGGATGGAGGGAATAACTGCAGCCCCTTGGCAAGTGCAGATCAGCACACACATGGGGCCACTCTGCCTTTGTCTTGGCAGCTTTTAGCAGAGCATGCTGACAGCCTGCACCTCACATCTGGCTTTGAAGCCACCATCAACAAGTTTGACAGCAATTTCTCCACACATCTGCTGGACCTGCTGGACAAGCTGAGTGTGTACAGCACCAATGACTGCGAGCACAGCATGCTCAACATCATCTACAGGTGAGCCAGGCCTTCTCTGTCTGTGACTTCCCCTCCCCAGGTCCCAGGTTCACCTCAGGAAATGCTCATTATAGCTGAGAAATGTGTTTATTTAGGAGCTCTGAGCTACCTGGGCTAGAGGAAGATGTTCCTGCCCATGGCAGAGGGTTGGAATGAGATGGGCCTTGAGGTGCCTTCCAACCCAGACCATTCTGCTTTGCACTTCAACCCTAGGCTTTGGGAAAACCCCAAAACATTCCTTTGAATTGTGTGGAATTTGGCCATTAATATTGTACATGCAGTGTTAGTTTTCCTGGAGATTGTCTCACTGTGGAGACAGTGAATAAATAATTTCCAAATACAGGGTAAGCATTCCAAGATGAGAAAATCACACAAAGGTTTGATCATAAAGTGTCTATTTTAAGTTCCCATATTGCATTTATTTAAGTAAGCAGCTTCTTGGAAATCAAAATTTCTTCAGAAATACATAAAAGTCAGGTACACAGGATGGGGGGAGAGAGAGAGAGCAGATGGAGGTTTTGCTGCTGGGTGTTGCTTTTTCAAGAAAAAACCCCCCTGGAAGTTCTGTTCCCTGTCCATCTGCACTGGATGTCTTTTATGGGTGGCTGATACCCCCACAGCTCTGCTGAGATGTGCTACACCTGAAAGCAGAGAGAGGGGAAATGTTTCACAAATGTTTGTTAAGGAGATTGTTGTCCCCTCCTGGTGCTGTTTCTGACAGCATCTGTCAGGGCTGTCAGGATTCTTGGTACTTTGCAAACACTTGTTAGGTGAAGTATTCCCCCAGGAGGCTGTGCTTCCACTTGTCCTTCTCTTCTGGAAGCTTCTTGTCCAGGTTTGCACAGCCCCTGACAGTGCCCCAGGGCTGCTCGGTGTTCTGGGCTGTCCTGCTTCCATCCCCTGTCAGGGGAGCAGCTCCCAGCCACCAGAGCTGCCCCTGTGGGTGCTGCTGAGTCCATGAAGTGGGAATGTAGGTGAGGAGCCCTTCTCCACAGCCCTAAGAACTCTGGCTGCCTCCAGCTCTGAAGTGGCCAGAGTCAGAGTTCTTCTCCTCATCTTGGAATTTCTCCAAAAAACTCTTTGTGTGGCTGTGGTGTTGTTCCTTTCAGGACTAACCAGGGCAGCCAAGTCTCTGCAGGACCTTTTGGGAGAGACTGGCGTGGCTTCTCAACATTTTATGTCACCCTTCATCTGCCTGGAGATCCCAGTTCATCATCATCAGGCTGTTGCAGGTTCCAGGCAGGATCCAGCTGTAGGAAAGGCTGGCAGGATTAAGCTGTCCCTGTTCCCTGGCTCCATCACTGCCTTGTGTCACAGGAGCATCCAGCCTGGGGCTAGATTCAGGGATTGGGACCACAGGCAGTGGAATCACCCTGGCAGGAGCATTCACTGCTCCTTAGTGCTCCAGCTCTTCTCCTTTGTCCTTTTTTTAACATTTTTCCCATCTCCAGTACAAGTTTTAACAGGGACTTGTTCATGTTCATGACTTCTCCATCCAGGAGATCTTGATGGCAGCTCACCCCATGATCCCAGGGCACAGGGGACTGGCCAACACAGTGCTGAGGACCAAATTACCAACTCTGCCATGGTGGCAATGTCACCCTGTGCCAGGACAGTGGGACAGGCTGGTGCTGCACCCCACAGCTGGCTGTGTGTCCTGCCCAGGGTGCCACAGCCCCACTGGGGGGGCAGCTGGGGCCAGCAGGTGACTCCTGAGCTGTGAAACCTCTGCAGCTGCTTCTCCCAAACACAGAGAGGTTGGGGTTTTGCAACCAGCACTTCCTGCTTCAGGGGAAAGGAGAAGTGTGATGGTGCAGATGGTGCAGTGCTGCTGTCCATGGTGTGTGCTGTGCACAGTGACCCAGCTGCTCTCAGAGGAGAGTCTGGCTGCTTTGCCCTCCCTTTATTCCCATGGCTCTGTCATTATGCCACCAGGGCTGTCACCACTGTCAAGTCCCCCCCTAGTCTGGACTCTCTGGGACCACTTGAGTCTTCACCAAGACATTGGAGCTACTGGACCTTTCCTGTCAGTCCAGATGTGCCCATTTCCTCAGCAGAAATCCTGGGTGTGAACAGCCCCTGGGACCTTTCCTGTCAGCCCAGATGTGCCCATTTCCTCAGCAGAAATCCTGGGTGTGAACAGCCCATGGGACCTTTCCTGCCAGCCCAGATGTGCCCATTTCCTCAGCAGAAATCCTGGGTGTGAACAGCCCATGGGACCTTTCCTGTCAGCCCAGATGTGCCCATTTCCTCAGCAGAAATCCTGGGTGTGAACAGCCCATGGGACCTTTCCTGCCAGCCCAGATGTGCCCATTTCCTCAGCAGAAATCCTGGGTGTGAACAGCCCATGGGACCTTTCCTGTCAGCCCAGATGTGCCCATTTCCTCAGCAGAAATCCTGGGTGTGAACAGCCCATGGGACCTTTCCTGTCAGCACAGATGTGCCCATTTCCTCAGCAGAAATCCTGGGTGTGAACAGCCCATGGGACCTTTCCTGCCAGCCCAGATGTGCCCATTTCCTCAGCAGAAATCCTGGGTGTGAGCAGCCCATGGGACCTTTCCAATCCCTGCTCAGGGCTGCAGAAAGGGTGGGAGCCCCACAGTGAATGCCCAGAGGTGACATTTAGCTCCCATTCAGGTTGGAGGGATTGTTGGCTCCAGGCCTGGGCTCTATGGCAACAGGAACCTGAGAAGCAGAGTGGAGACAGTTGCCATCTGAAATAACATATTTGAGAGAGTTTATAAGGAAGAGTTTGTAAGACATACCATACTTTTCTTCTAATTTATAACCTTTTTTATGGGACTGCTTTCCAACAGGGATCATCAACATGTCAGATAAATAACAAAATTCACAGTTCTGGTACTTGCTCATCATCATTTACTTGATCCTGGTTAACACTTATTCATTTTGTGGTACTGAGTAACTGAGACATTTTATTTGTGGCATCAAACAACAGGAGATGGAGATGCAGAGGGTTTCCTTCAGAGGTCACAGGTGACAGATCTCTGCTGTGCCCAAGTCCTGCTCAGTGTGTCATAGACTAGAATCAGAAAATCTCCTCAGGTGCAAGGGATCCAACAAGGATCATGCAGACCCCCCAACAATCCCACCCTGGAGCAGTGTCCAAGCTCTCCTGGAGCTCTGGCAGCCTCGGGGCTGTGCCCATTCCCTGGGCAGCCTGGGCAGTGCCCAGCACCCTCTGGGGAAGAACCTTGCCCTGAAATCCAACCCCAACCTCCCCTGGCCCTGATCTCCAACCTAAATCTCCAGCCATTCCCTTGGGAGTGCAGGAACTCTCCAGTCACTCCAACACATCTCAGGAGTGAAAAGGAGTAGAACCACAGAGGAAAGGGCTTTGTCAGCAGGATTAGTTGAGTCCTCATTCTGAGAAGTCTTACACATCAGGGTGGTTATCAGCATCCTTCCCTTACCAGGAGGAAGCTGAGCCCAGAGTAGGTCACCAGGACGTGAAGTGGTGCAAACCCCACCACAAAACAAGAAACTGCCACGTAAGCACATGCTGAGGGAGCACCACACAGATTCTGAAGAAATGGTTATCAGGGATCACTTGAAACTAAAAACAGCTGAAAGGGAAGCCAAGCAAAATCTGCCAGTCACTGAGCTGGGCATGAAGCAGCTTTAGAAATGGAGCAGGTCCTCAGAGCAGCAAGTCCTGGCCTTGTGTTTGAACCAAAACTTGCCCAGTGCTCTCACCTCAGGTTTCCCTGGTTCAACTCCTCGGGGATGAAGGCAATGTAAAGCTTTTCAGCCAGGAGAGAGCAACAGATAAATTCCATCTGTCGAGGCTCTGTTTTCTGCAGGCACCAAAAAATGTCAAGGAACAATTTGTTGCCGTTTGTGTGAGGTTGTTAAGCAACATGAAACTCAAATATTATGCCCATTCAGTTGGTACTGGAGCAGCCTAATTTGAGAAAGGGAGAGAGTAACTTTTGTGTGATTCATGGGCTTGCACTGCCTGCCTGCTCAGTGATCCAGGGCACATGAGCTGCACAGGCTGTGGGTGCTCTGGGATCTGCCATGGGAAGGTGGCAGCAGGCTTGGGGCTGGGTGGCATCACTCTGGATTATCAGGGAGCTGTGGTTGTGCTGGTACCCCTGGTGTTGAGTGCTTTGGAGAGGCTTTTCCAAGTGTCACTTGTGGCTGAGCATCTTCTGGCCAGTTGCTGGTGTTGGTGAGTTGTGGATCTGTGGGAAGCATCCTGGTGTTAGCCAGGGGATGGTGGGGATGGGAACCTCAGCATTTCCTGGTGCTGGGTGCATTTCCTGTGGGAGTTAATGCCAGAGGTCAGTGCTGCTGAACTCCGGGGTTTCAGCAGTGCTGGGGAGGGCTGGGAAGGTGCAGACACTGAGCAACCCTTGTCCACACAAGACACCTCTGTGTGGTCTGCAGAGGAGCTGTGAGCTTTTGGTCCTTCCCAATGTATTTGGGGCAGATTCCTGATGCATTTCCCTGTCAAGGCAAGGCACAGAGCAGGTGTCACCACACCCATGGCACAGCACACACATCCCATGCAGGGACAGGGCTCCCTGTTGTCACCATGATGTTTTCGGAAAAATCTCCTGAGAAGTTGAGAAGCCTCAGAAAAGAAATGTAAACAATAATTATCTGATTGCTTGGAATGTGGTTTGGAGGTTGCTTAACAACAGGTGCATCTTTGATTGATTCCATGTGAATTGTTTTAACTTAATGACCAATCCCAGCCCAGCTGTGTTGGGGACTCTCATCAGTCAGGAGTTTTTATTATGCATTCTTTTCTAGCCTTCTGTCTGGATTCTTTCTCTTTCTTTAGTATAGTTTTAGTAGATAATTTTATTTTAATATAATATAAGATAAGATAAGATAATATTATAAAATAATAAATCAGCCTTCTGAGAGCTTGGAGTCAATTCTCACCTCTCACCTCGTCCTGGGGACCTCGCAACACCACAGTAATTGGTGACAATTGTTACAACCCCACAGCAAGGGGTGAGCAGCAGCACCCTGTGGGTGTCCTGGGGGAGGTTCCTGCTGCCACCTGCCCTGCCCCAGGTGTGTTCTGTCCCTCAGGTTGGATTTCAATGGTTTCTACACGGAGCGCCTGGAGCACATGTCAGCCGAGCGCAGCCGGAGGGCGCCGCCGCTGCTGCCCCGCCTGGCCGTGCCTGCCCAGTGAGCCCCTGCCCACCCTGCCACAAGCCAGCCTTCACTCTGCTGAGTGTTTGTAATGTTTCAGGCTTTTTTTTTTGCTTTCTGGTTTGTTTTTTGGTTTTTTTTTTACTGTGTTGTACAATGATGTGTTTGTGTGTTGTAAAATAAATTAAATAACAACAACAAGAAAAAAAATCAGGGTGGTTTTGTCTGTTAACAGAACTTAAGGTGCAAATTATTGTGGATGCTCCATCCCTGGAAGTGTGTCCAAGGCCAGGTTGGACAGGGCTTGGAGCAGCCTGGGATAGAGGAAGGTGTCCCTGCTCATGCCATGGGATGATCTTTAAGTTCCTTTCCAACCCCAAGCCTGCAGCACAGGAGTTCCAGAGAATCTGAGTATTGCCTGAGGCGGTTTGAGAGCAGCTGCATGGAGGGAGGAAGAGAAATGTCTCCCAGGAGCAAGGGGTAACCAAGACCAGGGACACAGCGGCCTTGGGGACAGGAGTGGGACCCTGGGGATGTGTGTGAGGGCTGTGGGCACAGGACTGAGTGCTCCTGTCCCTCCTCTCCCTCACTGCTCCTGTGCAGGGACCTCCAGAGCTCACAGGAGGGAAGAGCCATGTTCTGTGTGCTCCATGGCCTGCAGCTGCTCCTCCAGCTTGCCAGAGGGAGAGAGAGCCCAGCAGAGCGTGGGGACCAGCAGCCAACACTGAGTCCCACTAGAAGTCATGGAGAGTTCATTGAATCAACAGTGAATTTATGACTAATCCCAAATCCGTTCACACCCACGTGCCTCTGTCCATTTCCATTTCCATTTCCTGCTTGGCTCTGGCCAGAAACACCCAGAAATACAAACGTGCCCAGCTTATCTGCCCTGATCTCCCAGCTCCAGTGCTTCCTGTGACAGTCCAGCCACCCCAGTGCCCCGAGTGCCCCTGCAGAGCCCCAGGACATGGGGACATGTCCCACCAGGCCAGGGGGCACCTTCATGCCCCCAAGGCCATACACAGAGTCCCCAGTGC
The DNA here is from genome assembly GCF_051311805.1 of Agelaius phoeniceus. Taxonomy (NCBI): domain Eukaryota; kingdom Metazoa; phylum Chordata; class Aves; order Passeriformes; family Icteridae; genus Agelaius; species Agelaius phoeniceus. The sequence continues at coordinate 32,379,300 of NC_135273.1, forward strand.
CACCCGGACCATCCCCTCCACCCCAATGTCCCGTGGGCATCCCCCACTGACCCAGCCCCCCGTGCCCCATGGACCCTCCCCAGAGCCTCACAGCCAGCCACAATTCCCCACAGAGTGCTCCTGGATGCCCATGGACAGTCCCCAGTGTCCCCTCTGGTGTCCTGCAAACCCTCCCTGACTCCCTGTGCACCCCAGGCACCGTCCTGATGCCCCTTGACCCCTGCCCAATGCCCCGGGACCCTCCTCAGTGCCCCTTGGACACTCCCTAATGCCCCAGGGGCCCTCCTCAGTATCCCTTGGACAGTGCCCAATGCCCCAGGACCCTCCTCAGTGTCCCGTGGACAGTCCCCAGTGTCCCTCAGCCCCTCCAGGTGCCCTTGCACAGTGCCCAGTGCCCCACAGACCACCCCCCGATTCCCCAGTGGCCCATGGACACGCTCCAATGGCCCGTGGACCCTCTCCTGTGCTCCCTCCCCAGTGTCCCACGGCCCCTCCAGGTGTCCCTGTGCACCCTTCTCGATTCCCCACGGACCCTCGTGATTGCCCGGGGACAGTCCCCAGTGCCCCGTGGTGCCTACACCACCCTCCCTCAAATTCCCCGTGGGCCCCCCCATTTCCCTACGGACATCCCCCGGTGCCCGCGGATCCTCCTCGATCCGCCGCTGCCTGCCCCTGGTGCCGCGGCCCCTCGCCAGCTCCCCACGGATCCTCCCGCGATGTCCCCGGGGCCCCCTCCACAGCTCCCGGTGCCCTCCCCGGTTCCCCGTGCCCCCATCTCCCGTGCCCCCATCTCCCATGTCCCCATCTCCCGGTGCCCTTTCCGGTTCCCCGTGCCCCCATCTCCCGTGCCCGCATCTCCCGTGCCCCCATCTCCCAATGCCCGCCCGGTTCCCCGTGCCCCCATCTCCCGGTGCCCCATCTCCCATGTCCCCATCTCCCGGTGCCCTCTCCGGTTCCCCATGCCCCCATCTCCCGTGCCCCCATCTCCCGGTGCCTGCCCCGGTTCCCGGTGCCCCCATCTCCCGGTGCCCCCATCTCCCGGTGCCCCCATCTCCCGGTGCCTGCCCTGGTTCCCGGTGCCCCCATCTCCCGGTGTCCCCGCCGTTCCCTGCCGTGGGCGGCCCGTCCCACCCGCCCCGCCCCGTCCCGTCCCGGCCGTGGGTGAGTCACGGCGGGCGGGGGCTGCCGGCGGCGCGGCGAGCGGGGGCACGGCGGGACCTCCGAGCATGGCCCCGCCGCTGCTGCTGCCGCTGCTGCCGCTGCTGCTGCTGCCGCTGCCGGCCCGCGGTGAGCCGGGGCTCCCGGGAGGGCGGGCGGGCACTTTGGGGGGCGATGGAGGCACCGGGATGCAGGCACGGGGATGCTTTCCCGGGGTCCCTCCCGGGGTGCTCCTCTCTGGAGAAGGATGATGGAGAAGGGACGCCCGGGGCCGGGCTCGCTCCCACGGGGATGCTCCCGGTGCCTCCCGGGCCGTGCGGGCACCTGGGCAAGGCGACAGGAGGGTGACAATCGGCGGCCGGCCGAGGGTCCCCCGTCGCTCAGCCGGTGAGGTGGCCCGGGACTCATCTGGCTCCGGGCACGCCCGGAGCGAGCATCCAGCCCCGTCCGACCGCGGCGTGCGGGGCTCCCGGGAAAAGCAAAGCGCTTACGGCAGGAATTCTCCGCTCCGGCATCCAGGGAAGGCTGGGAGGGGGCTGAGCCACCCAGGCACCAGCCGCTCTCCCCGGCAGCCCCCACAGCCGCCAGACGCCGAGTCACACGCGGTGCCATCACCATGGGGAGCTGGAAAACCTCTCTGGATGGCCGCACCAGGGATCTGGAAACCCAAATCCCTCTGGGTTTCCAGCCCCAAAGGGACTTGCTCGCTCTCAGGTGATGCTGAGCGCTGTGTGGGCGCCGGGGAGTTGCGTTCCCAGCCGATATTTCGGGATTTGCTCTCGGGGCTCGTCCCTGCACCTTCACGGTGGCTGCTCTCGTTGTGCCCTGGCTTCAGCCCCGAGGGAGCGGCGTGTCGGACGGGGAGGGAGGGTTTAGGGTGGATTTCAGGGAAAGGTTCTTCCCCCAGGGAATGGGCACAGCCCCGAGGCTGCCAGAGCTCCAGGAGCGCTCGGACACCGCTCCAGGGATGCCCGGGGTGGGATTGCTGGGGGGTCAGGAGCTGGCTCAGTGATCCGTGTGTGACCTTTCCATCTGGGGATATCCCGTGCCCCGGTGGTTCCCGGGCTTCTGTCTCAAAGCCCTTGGGCTTTTCCAGGCTCCAGGGCCGGGCTGGAGGAGCTGCCCCACGTGGAGCGGTACGAGACGGTGCTGCCGCGGGAGCTGCCGGTGCCCCGGGGCAAGAGAGACCTCTCCGCGCCTCCGGTGAGTCACAGCCGCCCTCGCTGCTCCCGGGGCATCTGCCCGGGGGGATGCAACCAGCAGGGACCTTGTCCCACCACCAGGCTCAGAGCGGGACCCCTGCACCGACCTTTCGGCCAGACCCGCTCAGCCCCGCACCCAAAGAATGACGAGCCGCGTTTCCTTGCCTTGGAGATGCTGGAGCAGCTGATCAGATCAGCTTTTCTGGGCTGTTTGGGGTCTAATTAGGGCCTGCAGGCAGCGGGGTGCACTCTGCAGAGAGGGGCTGCTTTCTCCAGTGCTTTTTCTGGAGACGTGACCCAGCGGTGCCACCTCTTGCAGCCTTGCCGTGATCTTGTGACATCTGGTCTTTCCTTAAGGAGGGGTTTGCAGAGCCTCGTGGAGCTGTAAGCACTTTTCTTGCTGTGTTTGCTGAAGTTGGGGCTTTTTTTTTGTCCTTTGGGACGGAGAAATAAGAATCAGAAAGTTGCAGAAATCCACATGAAAGCAAACCAGTGCTGTTTTTCTTGGGAAACCTGGCAATTTGGGGGAAGGAATGGGGTCTGAGTCAGGAGTTTGGAGTGCTTGACCTCAAAGTCACTTTCCTCATTGCCTTACAGTGAAATTCAGCCATTTTTTTGTTTTAAATTCCTTTTCTGGCCCCAAAAAGCGCCGATTTTAGCACCCGGAGGCACAGAGGGACCGGGGACACGTATCCCCCAGTGCCATACAGCACGCTCCTCTGTGATTCAAACCCTTCCTGATAAGCTAGCTTCAAAAACACTCCCCAAAGCATCTGTTTTCCCTGCTCCAGAAACCTAAACTTGTCCACGAGATAAACATTCCCTGGGCTATTTAGAGACGCCATCTGTGCCGGGCGTGCGCCGGCGCCGATCCCCCCGGCAAGGGGAGCTCACCCACCCTGAGGGATCCCTCTGGAGAAGACATCTGCCATGAGCTCAGTGCCTGGGGACTGCCACAGGGGCTGTCTGATGGGTGGCACCCGGATTTGTCTTGGTTTGGGTGGTTCTTGGACATCCCAAACCTGCCTTGTTCAGGGCAGGGACTCTCCTGCTTTCCAAACCCTTTTTTGCTGGCTCTTGGAGAGAGGTTAGGTTTGCTCTTTGGTGGGGAAGAAGCTCTCAGCAAGGTTTGACCACCTTTGAAGAGAGGCTGTCTGCCTCTTGCTCTCCTGGTCATCTGGGTGGGGAAGGAGCTCTCAGCAAGGTTTGGCCACCACCAAGCCCCTGTGAGACAGAGGTGGGTGTGCTCCACGCTGGCTCCTCCTGTACCAGGAGCTGGTTCAGGGGCTGGAGTGGTTGGGACACATGGGATTAGTCCAGCAGGGGAGGGCTGAAGCAGACCAGCTACCCCCTGGCTTTGCTTAAAAAGCAAAAAGTTCATCCTTGCACACAGGGTGGAGCCCTGGGGTCTCCTGGTCCCAGCCTTCCCACCAGCCCAGCAGGGAGAGTGGCACAGCCGGGTTCCTCATGGAAAGGGCTCTGGAAAAGTGTGCAAGGCCTGTTGGCTCTTCCCACCTCAGCTTGGGTGGGATGGGACATCCCATTCCCATCCCCATGCCCATCCCCAGCTCTCTGGGTCTCTTACTGGGAGCAGCTGGAAGAAATTCCCTCCTGTCCCTGTGTTGTGGCTTTGCTGAGCTGGCTCAGCACGGCCACGGGGCTCTCAGGGCTGCTCCCAAAGCCTTCCCATCTGGAGCCCTTGCACAGCCCATGCTGATGAGGCAGGAGCTGATTCAGAGCAGCTTTTGCAGAACTTCTTATTTTAAACTTGCCCTGCGGTCGTCTCCCAGAGACGCTCCCTGACCCAGCACCCCCTTCCAAGAGCTTTCCTGCCATTCCTTGAGAGCTCTTCTGGCCTTGGGGTTGCCAACAATAACAAAGGATGGCTTTGTTGGCGGACAGGGGTCGGGACAGACGCTGTTCATAAGAGAGGAATTTTCCAGGGACCCACGAGGGCGCTGGCCTGGAGCTGCAAACCAGGGAGAGTGGGAGCAGCTGAGTGCCAGGCAAAGCCTCTCACCTGGCCCTGCTGCTGGCACTGAGTCAGCAGGGCTCTCCACTCAGCCTGGCTCCTTCCCGGGTGCAGATCATCCCCTCGGGAATGCTGAGCCATGGCATGACAGCCAGCGCTGTCACACTCCCCGGGGAGAGGCAACACACCTCATCCCTGGGGAATGCTGGCCCCATGGGAGAGGTTTGCTTTGCCTTTGGCTGGGCTCTCTCCACACCTGGATTGGCAAGGGCTGAGGATGTGCCCTTGGGAGAGGTGGGTGTGCCCTTGGGAAAGGTGGATATGCCCTCAGGAGAGGTGGATGTGCCCTCAGGAGAGGTGGATGTGCCCTTGGGAGAGGTGGATGTGCTCTCAGGAGAGGTGGATGTGCTCTCAGGAGAGGTGGATGTGCCATCAGGAGAGGTGGATGTGCCCTCGGGAAAGGTGGATGTGCTCTCAGGAGAGGTGGATGTGCCATCAGGAGAGGTGGATGTGCTCTCAGGAGAGGTGGATGTGCCCTCGGGAAAGGTGGATGTGCCATCAGGAGAAGTGGATGTGCCCTTGGGAGAGGTGGATGTGCCATCAGGAGAGGTGGATGTGCCCTTGGGAGAGGTGGATGTGCCATCAGGAGAGGTGGATGTGCCCTTGGGAGAGGTGGATGTGCCATCAGGAGAGGTGGATGTGCCATCAGGAGAAGTGGATGTGCCCTTGGGAAAGGTGGATGTGCCATCAGGAGAGGTCTCAGATCCCTCGTGGCAAGGGCACAGCCTGGCACAGGACCGTGACTCTTTCCCAGTGATTCCAGTGGGATGGGGCCTCTGCAGGTGGAGATCTCAGGACAGCCCAGAGGGAAACACTTTTCCTGTAGGAACATCTCCATGCTGAGGGTTCAGGGCTCAGCTGGCTGAGCCACAGCCACCCTGGCTCCCTCCCACTGGGACTGGGGACACAGTGCTGCTAAAATGTGCTCTGAGAGGCCGAGGGGAGCTGAGGGAAGCCATTCCTTAACGTGATGTGGCATGTCAGATGAGGCTGGCAGGAGGAAGTCTCTGCTGATAAGAGCCATGGGGATCTCTGTGGTTCAGCTGGTGAGTAAGTGCTGAACTCAGACCCCAAAAAAGGAGCTCTGTGACTGATGAGTAGGAAACCTCAGTCCCTGGCAGGGCCATCTGCAGCCGTGTGTCAGACACGGGAAACCAGACTGCTGACTCCGTCTCCTTGTGGGTGACCTGTTCTTTATCTCAGGATGTGCTGGGGATTTGCCTTATTGCCCACAGGCTCTCTTCCTTCTCTTCTGATTTCCTGTGTCTTTGCTGCCTGCCTCCAGGCTGAGAGGCCAGGCTCCCTCAGCAGGGCACACACAGCCCCTGTCCCCTTCCTGGGCAGGGCAGGGCCCCTCTGGCGCAGCTCTGGCTCCTGCTGAGTCTCTGATGGCACCTCTCCTTCATGCAGAGCACCTACCCAAGCCATGTCCTCTATGGCATCCGTGCAGAAGGCAGGGAGCACCTCCTGTGGCTGGAGAGGAACAGGTGAGTGCAGGTGGGCGCGGTGGGGTGGCCTCAGGGGGGTTTGCAGCCCACCCCTGCCCTGAGCATCCTTCTCCCAGGCCTGGTGTCACTGCACTGCTGACCTGACCCTCAGCCCAGAGCCCTTTATCCCCTCCTTGCCAAGCCCACCGGGGGTGTCACAGCCCCCACGTGCTCCCCCCAAAGCGGGGTCACTGCTGACGCCCCCTCCCCACCCGCAGGGCCCTGCTGGGGCAGCACTACACCGAGACTCACTACTCAGCCAATGGCTCCGAGATCACGGAGCAGCCGGACACGCAGGTACAGCTGGCTGGGGGAGCAGCTCCCCCATCCCCGGGGGGCCCCACCGTGCCAGGGCAGCCCCACAGCTGTGCCCTGTCTCTGCAGGATCACTGCTTCTACCAGGGCCACGTGCGGGGACAGCCCGACTCGGCAGCGAGCATCAGCACCTGCGGCGGGCTCAGGTGAGCTGGAGCCCTGCTCCTGGCTGGGGACAGCTGCCAGCCTCGGCACATGGCACGGTGACACGGTGGGACAGAGCCCCGGTGAGCAGAGTGACAGAGCCCTGGTGAGCTGGTGTGGCAGAGCCCAGGTGACCCAGAGTGACAGAGCCCAGTGACCAGAGTGACAGAGCCCTGGTGAGCCAGGATGACAGAGCCTGGTGACCCAGAGTGACAGAGCCCCAGTGACCCAGAGTGACAGAGCACCGGTGACCCAGAGTGACAGAGCCCAGTGACCAGAGTGACAGAGCACCGGTGACCCAGAGGGACAGAGCCCGGTGACCCAGAGTGGCAGAGCCCAGGTGACCCAGAGTGGCAGAGCCCCGGTGACCCAGAGTGACAGAGCCCAGGTGACCCAGAGTGGCAGAGCCCCGGTGACCCAGAGTGACAGAGCCCAGGTGACCCAGAGGGACAGAGCCCCGGTGACCCAGGGTGACAGAGCCCAGGTGACCCGGTGACAAAGAACCACTGAGCTGGTGACAGAGCCGCGGCCGTGCTGATGCAGCCTGAGCTCAGCTTTCCCTGCGGAAGGGACAATGACATCCCTGTTCCTGCTGGAGGTGCTGCCCTCGGCAGGAAAGGCTGCCGGCGCTTTGGGGCTGACTCACGGCCCTGGGGTGAGAGTGGAGCCCTGACACCACCGGAGCTCCGGGCGGCAGTGCCCTGGCTGGGTCCATCCCTAAAGGATCAGCTGCTGAAGCCCAGGACATTCCTGCTGCCCGGAGTCCTGGGTACTCCCCGTGCTGCGCTGCTCGTCCCCTCCCAGCCCAGCAGCCACTTTGGCAGCTGCATTTATGTAGAGTCCCAGAATGGTTTGGGATGGAAGGTCCTCAAAGCTCATTAAGTCGCACCCCATGCCGTGGGCAGGGACACCTTCCACTAGACCCGAACAATCCCAGGGATGGGGCACCTACCACAGGCACTTCTGCAGGTCTGTCCGTGTCCTGCCTGTGCCCCCAGGCTGACGCCTGCCCCTCTGTCTGTCTGTCTGTCTGTGTGTCTGTCCCCAGCGGGTTTTTCCGGGTGAATGAGACCACGTTCCTGCTGGAGCCGCTGGAGGGGGCCGTGGCCGGCCGGCACGCCGTGTACCGAGCCGCTCACCTGCGGGGCAAACGCGGCACCTGCCGGGAGCCCGGGGCCAGCCTGCAGTACGACCGCGAGCCCAAAATCCCCGCGGCCATGAAGCTCTACCGCTGGGTAGGGATGGGATGGCACCGCCGCTCCTTCCTGAGCCGGTCCTGGGAAGGAGGAGGGGGTTCCGTGCATCTCGGCCATGCCCCTGTCCCACCAGGGTGCTCAGTGCCCCAAGGCAGGGTTTGTGGTGGGTCCTGTGCCCTGGGCAGGAGCATCCTCCCACCCCGGGGGCTCTGTGATGCTGCAGAGCCTGGTGGGGCATCCTACAGCATTTGCAGGCAAGCCCGACGAGGGGAGAGAGAGTGATGCATCCAACTCCATCTTATCAGAAGGCTAATTAATTATTTTATTATACTAAATTATTCTATACCTCTAAAAACTGAACCTGCCAAGCACTCCACTCTGCACACAATGCACAGAATCTCATGACTGTCACCCCACTGTCCCAACACACACACACGCCTGACAGGCCAAGGAAACAAAACCCCATCACTTTGGGTAAACCATCTCCATATTGCATTCTACTTCTGCACAAACACAGGCACAGCAAATGATAAGAATTGTTTTTCCTTTCTCTGAGGTTCAGAGAACGTGGATCCCAGAAATATTATTGGGAAGAATTGTGCCTTGCTTTTCTCTGTGAAGAGAAATGTGGGGCTACAGCATCCCAGCAGCAGGCTTGGGTTTCCCAGCATGCCAGCTGGAAGAAGTCTGAAACCCAGCAAAACAACATCCCAGAGCTGAGCTAGGAGACCTGCTGACCTTGGGAGGTCCTCCAGGATCCGGCACACCCCATGGGATGTGGTCAGCTGGTGGTTTGGCAAGCTGCAAGCTGAGCCCCCCTTTCCTCTTCCCTTCCAGAAATCAGGTCCGGTACAAAAAGGTCCCCGATACGTGGAGCTGGTGCTGGTGGCAGACAACCAGGAGGTAAAGTGGGGAGAATGGTGCTGGGGGTTTGCTGGCACAGCCTGCAGTGGGGAGCTCACCCTGGGAACATCTCTGTGTCCTTCCCACAGTTCAGGAAGCACAAGGACCTGCGCACGGTGCAGAACCGCATGAAGGAAATCGTGAACCACGTGGACAAGGTGAGCCCAGGGCTCTGTATCCCCCCTCCCAGCTCCAGTGTGGGCACAGAGGAGGTGGCACAGAGCCTGGCATGGGTGGGGTGGTGGAGCTGGAGCCACCCTCAGGCCCACAGGGTGACCACATCCCTCGGCCAACCACATGTGTAGCGTGGACATGAGTGCTCAGCTCTGCCCACAAGGGAAATTTTGTTCTGTAACCTCTGGGAGTCCATCCCGTGGCCACTCTCAGGCTGGAGTGGCTGCTTACAGAGGGAGGGAGGCATTGGGCCATGCTGGGTTTCCTGGTGGCTTTGCTCCAGCCCCAGTTGTTGGTTAGCAGTGTGGGAGCCACATCCCAGCCTTCACCAGCCAAGAGAGAGCCCAGAGGTTTGGGGGGGAATCCTATGTCCATGGTCACCCCAGCTTGTGTCATTTATTGAGGTGACAGAGCTGACACTGCCCAGTTAGGAGTGTCCTGGGCTGGGCTGCAGCTCCCTGGGGCAGGTGGGACCTCCCTGCTGCTGCTGCTGCAGCCCAAATCCAGGCTCGCTCTGGGCTGTGTCCCACCCCAGCTGTACCAGCCCCTTCGCCTGCGGGTGGCCCTGATTGGCCTGGAGGTGTGGAACCACAGGGACAAAATCACAGTCAGCCCCAACCCCGAGGTGACACTGGACAACTTCCTGCACTGGCGGGAGTCGGAGCTGCTGAGGAAGAAGCCCCACGACAACGCCCAGCTGATCACGTAAGGACACGGGGCAGCCTCCACCCTGCCACCCTGCCAGCCCTGCCACCGCCCAGGGCACGTGGCCATGGTGGCATCTCCATCCCACAGGGGTGTTGATTTCCATGGCAACACCGTGGGGCTGGCCAAGAAGCTGGTGATGTGCACCAGGGACTCGGGCGGCGTCAACCAGGTGGGTGCTGTGCCCTGCCCTCCCTGCACTGCGTCCTTCAGGGCCACCCCCTCCTCCACTGGTCCCCAGCTGTCCCCCTCTGCAGCCTCACAGCTGGGTTTGGTCCCTGGCATCTCTGTCCCCTAAGTGACTGACCCCCAGAGCGGTGCTGGGGCTGTGGATACCCAGCTGGGTACCTGTGCTACCTTTGGTGCACCTGGGAAGCCTCCCAGAGAAGCTCCACGGACACAGGAGCTGGGATTTTAGGAGGCTATCAGGTGGCTGGGACTGGCTGTGCTCCTCATCCCTCCCAAGGAGGCTGTGGGACCTGTGCCCTCCCAGACCCACCACAAAGCATCATTTTTGGAGCAGCTACTTTGTCTAAACTCACTGACAGCCCTGAGAGACCAACCTGGGCGTCTCGAGGGGCCACAGGACCGCGTCCAGCTTGTCCCTTCCCTGAGCATGGCAGTGTGAGGAGACACAAGGAGAAACCTGAAGGGCTTTTAACCCAGGCTGAGCCCCTTGTCCCACAGGACCACAGCACGAACCCCATCGGAGCTGCCTCCACCATGGCTCACGAGATGGGGCACAACCTGGGCATGTCCCACGACGAGGACGTCGCCGGCTGCCGCTGCCCTGTCCCCAAAGCTGACGGGGGCTGCGTCATGGCAGGGAGCGTGGGGTGAGTGAAGGAGGCAGGGGGACAGCCCTGGGCAGCAAAAGCACCCGGTGGCAGGGTGCCCTGAGGGGGTGGAATCGGTGAGATGGTCGGGTCTGGGTGGACATTCCACCCCACCCCACCTCACTGCATATCATTGTCACTGCTTTATAATGAAGGGATGGGAATTTTTGGGGGGGCTAAGAATGATTTATTGCTCAGATAAACATCAGTCTCAGAGGCTGTGAAATTTTAGAGGAGCAAGCGGTCTGCCATAGCTCAAAGTAGTCACAAGTTCTTTGTACCAAGGCAATATAGAGCTTTCTAAACCAATGGATAGGTGCCACAAGGTTCATTTTGCTTTTCTAACCTATCACCTTTACTTCACTGTGGATACTTTTGCCCAATGGGCTTCTGCCACACTTCTACACATCTGCTTCTATTATAACTTCTAAACTCTCAGCTCACCCCATACGACCACACCTCTACATTATAAACCCTTCACCATCTTATCAATACAGTTTTCTACATTATAAACCCTTCACCATCTTAACAATGCAGTTTTCTACATTATAAACCCTTCACCATCTTATCAATACAGTTTTCTGCATTATAAACCCTTCACCATCTTATCAATGCAGTTTCTCACTTAAGGCAAATTATTACTTGCAACTGTAGAAACACAAGTTTATAGTTTTTCTGCTTAATATCTGTGTATTGTATTTTTACATCAATCCAAGCTTCTCCCAAGGCTGCAGATCAAACCCTCCAGTGTCTGTGGATTCCTATGTTTCCGATTCCCACGCTGCAGATGCCTCTGAGCGGGTGGGTGTCCCTCCCGCTTCCCCCGGGGCTCTCTGCTGATGGGGTCCGGTTCTGTGCCCCTGCAGGCTGGTGTACCCCAAGCTCTTCAGCCGCTGCAGCGAGCAGGACATGTGGCAGTTCCTGGGGGACCCCCGCACCAGCTGCCTGCTGAACGCCCCGCGGGCCGACGAGCTCTACGGGGGCCCGGTGTGCGGGAACCAGTTCGTGGAGCGGGGAGAGCAGTGCGACTGCGGCACGCCCCAGGTGGGGACGCTGTCCCGAGGGGGCCAGCAGGGGCCTGGGAGCTGCCCAGCTCCTGATGCTCCTGGCAAAAAATAACGGGCAGAGGATGTTCGTGTGTGCCCCTCCCTCCGTGTAGCTGGCTGTGATTTTAGCCTAGGAAAGATGGACATCCCCCCGTGTCCTCCAAAGGTGTCCTCCTCCGGGAGGGGACATCGGGACATGCTTTCAAAAGTGGTGCTCAGCTCTTCCTCATCTCTACCAGCACGCCAACAGGGGGTGGAATTAAGACACACAGAGAGACAGCCAGACAGGCACTGCCTCTGGGATGAATCCCTGGTCACAGCCCTGTGCTGGCACCTGAGGAATGTTGCCCTCATCCAGGGAGCACAGAAATCCTCACTTTTTCTCCTTCCTGGAGACGTGCAAAGGGAACCAGCTCAAGGTCCATCTTTTGAAAAAGTTCTTTCTGGTCCTTTGGTTTGGTGTTGGTAATGGGGATAAAGAGGCAGCAGGAAGGTGCCCACCTGGGATGTTGTTGTGGTTTTGGCCCGTGGTTCAGCCCGTGGCAGCTACACCACTACGGCCACCTGGCGACATGGCAGCCTGGTCCCCTTGGAAAGGAAGGAAAGGGTCCTTCAGGGGCTTGCAGGAGGGTTTAATTCCATCCCTGTCTCGCAGGAGTGCTCGGACCGCTGCTGCAATGCCACCACGTGTCAGCTGAGAGAGGGAGCCGAGTGTGCCCGAGGGGAATGCTGCCAGGACTGCAAGGTACTGCCGCCCGAGGGGAGCAGCTCGGCAGGCTCCTAAGCAGGGCAAGAGCCGGTCCGAGCCCTGGAAGAGTGAGAGCACCCAGGCAGTGCTGACACCCCTGCTCTCCGTGCAGGTGAAGGCTGCAGGAACGCTCTGCCGGGCCAGCAAGAACGACTGCGACCTCGCCGAGCACTGCAGCGGCCTGAGCGCCGAGTGCCCCGAGGATGTGTTCCAGGAGAACGGCATCTCCTGCCAGCACGGCAGCGGCTACTGCTACAACGGGGCCTGCCCTTCGCACGGCGAGCAGTGCCGGGCGCTCTGGGGCGCAGGTAGGGCCCCTTCCCTGCCCATCCTCCTGCCCCACCAGCTGCGGGATGCGCCTGCAGCCCCCCGGGCCAGCGCCTCGCCCGGCTGCCGTCCCCTCCTACACTGCCGATCCCAAAGCGGGCTCCGTGTGACCCTTTCCGTGTGTCCCGCAGAGGCGCAGGTGGCTCCCGACGTCTGCTTCAAGCACAACAGCGAGCAGCACGTTCACCTGCACTGCCTGACCGAGTACGGCAAGCAGCCCTGCAGCCCCAAGTAAGGACGGGGGCGCGGGGGGAGCCCCAGCCCGGCCGGGCCGGCGCTCACGGCTGTGTCCCGCAGGGATGTCAAGTGCGGCACGCTGCTGTGCCTGAGCGACAACACCCAGCCCATCCTGGGCACCGGCTACTACTCCTTCGGCTACTACTTCGGCCGCTTCAAGTGCAAGGCGGTGATCGCGGGCAGCGACGCCGGCGAGGCGGCCGAGCTGCGGCTGGTGCCCACCGGCGCCAAGTGCGGCGAGGAGATGGTGAGAGCCGTGCCGGGGCCGTGCCGGGCCGGGCAGGGTGAGCGCCGGCCCCGGGACAGCCTCAGAGCCTCCCGTGCCTGCCCCCAGGTCTGCTACGCCGGGCGCTGCCAGAACCTGCTGGTCTACGGCGACAAGAACTGCTCGGCCAAGTGCAACAACCACGGGGTAGGCGCTGGGATGGCCGCTCCCGGAGCGGCTGCGGGCCCCGCGGCACGGCCACCGCCCTGACCCGCTCCGTCCCCTCCTCCAGGTGTGCAACCACCGGCGCGAATGTCACTGCGACCCGGGCTGGGCAGCGCCCTACTGCGAGCAGGAGATTTCGGGGATCGCCGCAGGTAGGGTGCCGAGGAGGGGGCCTGGGGACGGGGCTGGCACCGCTGCCAGGTGCTGCTCCGTCCCCGAGCGCCCGGTTTGGTCCCCGCAGGGAGCGGCAGCGCGGTGCTGGCGGCCGGGCTGGCCGTGCTGGCCCTGGCCGGGGTCGGGCTGGCCGGCGGCGCGGTGCTCCTGAGAGCCAGGGCGGCGCGGCGCTCGCACAAAGGGTAATTCCCGTCCCGGCTGCGCGGGGCTGAGCTCCGGATGTGCCCCGAGCAGCCCCACAAGGTGCCCGTGTCCCCACAGGAGCTCCAGCGGGACTCCCTCCGGCCTCGCCAACCCGCTGTTCCAGGAGGGCGGCCGGGCGCGGCCGGGTCGCCGCCAGCTGTCCCGCGGGGACATCGGCCAGCCCAGCCTGCTCAGCAGCACGGCGGCCCCGCGGGCGGCCCGGCCTCACAGCCCCGTGCTGGCCCCGCGGCCACCGGGGCCACCTCGGTGCCCTCCGGCATGGCCCCCGCAGGTAACCTCCCCTCCCCTGCCCTGCCCTCCCCATGGCCCCAGCCCCTCTGTGCGGAGGTGGCCCAGCCTGGTGGCTTGGGGGGCCCCTCCTCCGGCCCTGCCCCTCCGGGTCCCTGCTGGGTGCCCGGGTGAGGCAGTCGGGTCTCTCCTCCCGCCAGGCGAAGCCGAAGCCGCCGAGCAAACCTCTGCCAGCGCTGAAGAGCAAAGCGCCGAGCCAGGGCGAGGGGCCGCCGGCAGCGACCCTCCCACCGAGCCCCTTCCAGCGGTGTCCCCCGCCCAAGGTGGCCCTGAAGCCGCCCGCAGGCAGGAGGTGACCAAGGATGCTGCGAGGAGCGGCACCGCCGGGCGGGTGGCACCGCTGGTGGGTGGCACCGCTGGTGGGTGGCACCGCTGGCGGGTGGCACCGCTGGGGAGCCATGGTCTCGCTGCCACCCTTACTTGAATTGCCGGCTGGAGCCTCGGGCCCTGCCCGGGGCGGGCACCAGTGTTTACAGATCCTCGAGTTGTGCCTTAATGGACTCGGCAGCCTCAGGGTTGTCCCAGGGGGAGCCGCCAGCCGGGGCTTCCCAAGGAAAGCAGGAGCGGGGACAATGCCAGCTCCAGTTTGGGGGACCAACCCACGTTGGCCCAGGCTCTCCTGAGCCCTGGGAGCTGCTGCCTTCTCTCCCGACGTCCTGAATGTGTCCTGTGCTCCTGCCCTTCCCTGCCGGGGCTGTGGGGAGCAGCTCCTGGCATCACCGGGCAGGAAGAGCACAGCTCCGTGGGGACCTGCCCTGGCTGGGGACATCACACAGGCAGATGTCACCCTGCAGGGGCTGTGGCACGTCCAAGCTGGGCTTGGCCTCCCCACGGGGTTTTTCTCTCTGGAGTTACTCCTTGAGTGCTCAAAAGGGAATTCCCTGGGAGCCGTTTTACCGCAGCCATTTATTTATGACCCTCATGTGACCATTTTGAGCCACTTGCTGTAAAACCAGTCCTCCCATTTTTGATATAATTTAGGTTCAAGGCTTTTATACCAATAAAGACTGAAGGAAGAGGTGTCATGGGGTGTGTCTGGGCAGGAGGGCACAGCGGGGTGGCAGCAGGCAGGGAGCTGTGCAGGGATCATGGAAGGGGAAAAGGGTGGAGCTGAACTTCCCAATCCAGTGCCAGAGCCACAGGGGCCAAACTGCAGCACATTTTGGCAGGCACGCAGAGCCAGGCTGCCCCAGGATGCTGCAGGGAGTCCCCTCATGCTCAGCACCATCCTGGCTGTGGCTGGCCTTGAGCACAGGCTCCCAGGGTGGCACCCGCTGCAGCTGAGGACATCCACACCATGCAGTGCTGCTGCAGGGGGACAGGTAGAGGGGTCCCCCCACTTCGTGTGCCACCAGCCCTAGGACACATAAAACCATCCCAAAAAAATGGTAACAAAATAATTTTATTCTGCTTTATCAAAAGAACTGAACTGTGAATGTAAACCTGACCGGATGTATCGTGTTTCCTTAAGGAGATGCACATCCAGGGACAGACCCCTTTAGTCACAGGCCATGGGAGCGGAGAGAAAAGCCAGTTCCATCCCAAAATCCTGGCTGCAGCCACGTCCCTGCTCATAGCTGGGGCTCAGAGGGCAGCACAGCCCACACCAGGGTGACAAAGCCGTGGCCACCCCCTCCTGCACACGCTGGGGCTGGGGAAGCAGGGAAGGGTGGGGAAGGCTGCTGCAGAAGGCACTGGGCACCACACAGGCTGCTGCAGGAGCTGGCACCATGGGGACATCCCCTGGGGTCCCTCAGACCATGTGGGGAGGTGGCTGATGCATACAGAGGGACACTGGGCCAGTGACAGCCACTCAAGGCAAAGCCATGGCGCAGGGAGGCACAGCAAGGCTCGGATCCAAAGGGAAGCAGCTCCTCCTGCACTGGCCTGGTAGGCTTTCCTGCTCCCTGCACGGACATCCCCTGCATGGACATCGTGCTCTGATCACTGCAGGGGAGCTGTGAACTGCCTGCTTATTGCTCCCAGCAGTTCCCTCTGCCCTTGTCACTTCCAGGCTGGCAGAACCTACTCTGTCCAGCCATTCCTGATGCCCAGTGTGCCCACCTCCAGTAACATGAAGAAAATTGTGGAGACCACATTCCTGCCAGCATTCCCTCCAGCAGTCCTTCTAGCCTATAAATCCAGCCCTCATCCCAAATTCCAACCAAAGCAGTGCTGCTGGGGTGAGGGGAGGTCTGTGCCAAGGGCCTGCTGCAACACTGAGGAGGTGGCAGGGCAGAGATGAGACTACACTGCTTCCTCAAAGCCATCCCACAGCAAAGAAAGGGACCCTGCAAGCCAAGCAGCATTTCCAGAAGACATTTCAAACACTATGAAACACACTGCCACCCCCTCTCTGCCCTGGTGCCCTGCTCATGCCATGGCTGGGCTGGAAGAGGAGCTGGGATCCTGGAGCAGAACATCAACTGAGCCTCGGGAGTTTGCAGGCAAAGAGAACAAGAAAGACCACCCAAAACTGCTGTGAACTCCCACAGTTATGTCAGAAGGGGCAGGGCCAACACAACCCTGCTGTGCCCCAGAGATGGAGGAGGGCAGCCAGGGCAGGAGCAGGGACAGCAGGAGGAGGCACCATGTGCCACTGGGGACTCTGCCACACAGGGTGGCAGAGTGGGGTGGGGTGGGGACACAGCACTGCAGAACCCACACAGCTCCTCTGGGGACATCACCAGCACAGGCAAAGCTGCCTGGGTTGAATGTTTCCCAATGGCACAAGCTAAACATATCCCTCCCCTCCCCATGAGGCTGTAGATGGTGCCAGGGACAGAAGATTTCAAAAGGTCAAGTGGCCAGAGTGTCACCACCCCCCAGCCCCTCCAAGGGTGGCATGGCTGCTCTGAGGGGACAGGACAGCAGGAGGGATGCACAGGGAGAGGTCTCTGAACATGCAGCAGGCAGTGCTGGGTGCTCCCAGCTGGAGGATGGCATTCCAGCTCTTGCCAGCTGCTTCCCCAGGTGTTGCACCCCAGATCCTCACAGAACACGAGGAGGAGGAGGAGCAGGTCCTAAAAGCAAGCACATCCTCACAAGCAGGGGCAGGAAGGAGGGAAAGCAGAAAGCAGGTTTGTCCCAGCAGATTCCCCCCTCCCTGAGCACCTCTCCCTCCCCCTGCCATGGCAGGAGCAGGGTTGGATGTATCACAGCACAGATCAGGACAGAAGATCCATCTGCCAGCAAGCCTGGCCAGGGATGAGAGGACCAGGGACAACCTCCTTGCCATGGCTGCTCAAGGACATACAAAGCAGGTTCCACTTCCTGGAGCAGTAGATTTTGCATGGAGGAGCAGAGATTCCTCACCTACTTTGCAGCTGAGGTGTCAAACATCTGATCTGCTGCACAGCAGGGTCCTTTCACTCCTCTCTTCCCCTTCACTTTGCCAGCACGGCAGAGCAGTGGAAATTCAGCCCCCTTTCCCTGGTGAATGACTTACAGGGAGGCTGGAATCTGAGCAAAGACTTGCCAGGTTCTGTTCCCAACCAGCTGCTCCGAGGTGCTCCTGAAAATCTGGTTTAGGAGGCAATGAGACTCAGCCACCCAGTGGGAGCATCACAGTCAGTCCCAGGCAGCCAGGGCAAGGCTCTTGCTTGGAGAGGGGGCTCACAGAATCCCTTCAGAGGCTGCTTCCTCCAAGTTGTTATGTAGCACTGCTGTCTGCAGGAGTATCAGGGCTGTGCAGATCCTACTCCCATAAGCTATTCCACAGCAAACCACTCCTTGCCCCCAGCAGGAACACGCTGCCCAAGGAGAGTCCACTCCACTGGAGTCCTTGAGGAGAGAGAGACAGCATCAGCAGAAACCTTCACCAAGCAAAGCTTCAGCAGCAGGACAAGGGGAACCTCCTCTTCACTCAGCCTCAGCCAGGAGTGCTGAGCAATGACCAGCGTGCAGCAACACAGCACTCAGAGCCACATCTCCTTCCTGCTAAATAACTGCACCTACCCCGGGAGGCTTTCCTGCTGTCTGTCGTTTAATATTCCAGTATAGGTATGTTAGTACAGGATTATCCCTCCTTTGGAAGCACCAATTTCACAGGGGGACAAACAGAAGAGGCAGAGCCCTTGTGATCTGTTGCTAGAAGAAAATCAACCCAGCTGCCACCTATACACCCAAGATGTCCAGGCAGGCAGGCAGGGGGTGCTGCATCCGCCCCAGCGCACAGGGCCTCGTCCCCGGGCACAGCCGGGCTCCTGCTGAGCTACACCGGGCTCCCTGTGCCTCCCTCAGCCACTGCTCTCCTCGCCTCTCAGGGGGCTTTCTCCAGGGCTCTCTGGGCTTTCCTGTGCAGGAAGGCTGGTTTGGTGGGCAGTCCTCAGGCTGGCCTGCTGGAAGGCACAGGAATCCAGGAACACGCCGGGGATGCGGTCGCCGAAGTACAGCTTGCTGTTGGCAGCTATGGCCTGGTACTTCATCAGCTCCAGGTACTCAGGGGTCAGCTTCAGCTGCAAGAAACAGAAACCAGAGACCCTAAGAGACAATTTTCTGTGCCCTGTGGCACTAGGTTTCATGTCAGGCAGCCCCTCATGGGGTGTTGTCAGGACCCAGGACATCCCTCTGGCTGTCCTGAGCAGGGAGCAGGGTCTCAGAGACCCTGGCACAGAGCCCAAAATGCCCCTGTGGGTTTGATTATGACCCATGGAGCAAGTTCCCAACCTTAGATGAAGATCTGGCAGCCACGACAAATTAAGTAGAATGATAGTGAACTTATCACAGGGTGAAAAAGTAGATTTTGGGGTTTTTAGAATGGGGGTTCAGGGGGCAAGATGGAGGGAACTGGGCATGTCCAGCCCTTCTTCTTCTTCTTCTTGGCCTCCATCTTCTGCTGTGATGGTGGCACTTTTGGATTGGTTTAGACAGAAGCTCAGTGTCTAACACAGGTGACAGGTATTGGGAAGTAATTGTAAACATTGTACACGTAGTTTTTAGTATAAAGACACTGCCCTGGGGACAGGCAGAGTGCCTCAGGCTGTCGTGCTGAGCAGACCTCAGCAGGACAGGAGAAAGAATTTTATAGATAAGATACAATAAACAACCTTGAGACCGAGAAATGAAGAGCTCTGACTCCTTCTTCAAGCACCAGGCTGGGAAAAGAGACTTTCCAACTTTTCTCAGGGTCACTGTGACCAGCGAGAGACTCCGACAGGGTGTGGGCTGTCAGATCAAGAGTTCCCCCAGTGCTGCCCCGAGTGAGTGAGCAGCTCCCCAGAGCTCACCTTGTTGGAGTCAGCCAGCTTGCGAGCAGTGTAGTACTCTGCATCAGCTTTTGCCTTCTCCCTTGCCAGGAATGCAGCATCTAACACAGCAGCAGAGGAGGGGCAGGGAACAGAGCATTAGGAAGTGCAGGGCCCCATATCACACTGAGCACCTGAGCCCTCACCCCATGGGGACCAGCTGAGCCAGGAGTGCCTGGCTGGCCCTGTCCCTGCCCTGCAGCTTCCTGGAGAGCTCCATGCACAGGGCAGGAACCATCCCAGTGCACAGCCTTGCACCATGCAGCACCCTCGATGGCTTCTGCAGCTCTGAGCTTCCTCCACCTGCCACCAGCCCCAGCAGTGTGCTCACCTTCAATCTCAGAAATCCGCTTCTCCGTTTCCTTCTCCATGATCTTCTGCTGGTAGTGGATCCTGGCCACCTGAGCAGCCTTCTCTGCCTCTGCAATCACAAAGGGCCCAGCTGGGAAATTTGCACCTCAGGCCTTGAGCACCAGCAGCCTGACCCCAGCACCTGGCTGCAGGGTCTGCCACACTTCCCTGCTCCCTCCCTTCCCACTCTGTGCTCCAAGCAGCAGAGTTTTCTTCCTTTCTTTACAGGAAGAAAACACAGTGCTGGTGTCTGCAGAGCTGACATCCTGTTTACAAGCACGGGGACATGGAGCTCCAAGCACAAGCAGCTTTTCCAGCAGAGTGATTTCCTCCATCCCTGCTGCAGGCCAGAGGTGCTCCCTGCTCTGCTGCTGTGGGATTTTCACCCAGATGTTCCAAACAACTGCTTGTGCAGCCTGCCTGAGCCTCCCTCAGGGAGCTGCCAGTGAGGAAGACAATGTCCTGCCCCAGCTTAGCAGGGAAGGCAGGAATGGAGGCTGAGCCTGGGCTGCTGACATTACCAATCAGTGCTTTCTTCCTGTCTGTCTCTGCCTCCTTCTCCACCACCTTCTGCCTCTGGGCTGCAATCAGCAGCTTGGTCTTCTCAGCCTCCCTGCAAGGGGAGAAGTGTTATCCTGGGGAAAGGGAATGAGGAGCAGTACTGGGGTACACAAAACAGGGAGTACTTTGGACCTTATTAGCATAAGAGATGTGATAAACAAAATGCCTTGGCAAGAGCAAACAGAACTTTGAGAATCCAATCAAGATTGCAAGAAGATTTAATCAGACTGGTTTACCAGAAAAAGGAAATTACATTGACTTCTGCAAGCAAGAGATGTTGAAAATGTGTAAGTTTGTTTATGTGACAATTAACCCAATCACTGTAGTAAAACATTACAAATCTTCCTAGAATAAGTATATAAGCAGTTGTACTTCACATTAAATTTGGATTCTTTGACCATCTCAAAGTCTCCCCCATCTTTCCAGTCGTTGATAGAGCAGCTCTGCATCCCAGGAGAGGCCACAGGGACAAGGGGCCAGCCAGCTGCCAGCTCCCTGCTCACAGCCATGGGGACTGGCTCTGTCTGCAGCTGTATGAGCACACACACAGGCCACAGGAAGGATCATCCCCTTCTCCATCTGGCCACATCTGCATGCAAGTCCAGTCTGAGGCCTTCAGGATGAGGAACAGGGCAATGTGGGCTGGGAGCTAGGCTTGCTCAACCAAAGGTTGAGACCTAACAGCATCTCCTTCTGCCCAAAGGCATCCCAGAGATCCTGGAGGGCAGCCTATGGGCAAGATCTTGAGCCTATGGCTCAAGATCCTGAGCCCTGATTTCAGCATGGAAACAGAAAACAGAAGGCACAAGCACACCTGGCCAAGCACACTCTGGCTGGAGCTCACCTCTCACTCCCTGAGCACCAGGGAAGAGCTTTCCAACATCACTGTGCCTGTGCAGGACCCTCAGAAGTAATTAATGCAATTTTATGCCCAGCTACTCACATTAGCTCAAAGTTTCTCCGGATGGCCTCTGGAATTTTGGGTTTTGTGACACGCACAGCCTGTGAGAGCAGAAAAAGGGAGCACACTTTGAATGGAACACTTTGATGCAATCTCAATAACTGAGATATCTCTTTGCAAAACCAGCTGCAGTGCTGTGGACAGTGGTGCCTAATCCTCCTGTGCCATACAGCTGAGCATGGTCACTCTCCCAGAGGTGTCCCACATTTCCATTTCCTGCCATCCATCCCAACCCACACTCCCACCAGGGACAGAGGCTCCAAGTCCCATCCAAGCTGGCCTGGGACACTTCCAGGGATCCAGGGGCAGCTTCTCTGGGCACCCTGTGCCAGGGCCTCACCACCCTTAGCATAAAACATTCATCTTTCAGTTTAAAACTGCTGTCCCTTGTCCTGTCACTGCAGGCTTTGGCAAAAAGTCTTTCTCCACCTTTTAAAATCTCTCATTATTGAGAGGCCGCAACCCACCTGGATAGTGAGACCTGGTGCCATGACATTGAGGTCTTTCTGCAGGGCCAACTTCAAGTTCTCATCTATCTGATCTGTGTTTGGAAGACAAAAGAGAGACCAGTTGGTTTATCATGTTTTCCCCCACAGCTTGTGTGGCAAAGAGCCAGCAGGCCTTGAAGAGCAGGTAACTCTAGAGTGTGAGATAAGGATGCTTCCTGAGACATTCAGTACATTGTTTCCCTTCCTATGCCCCCTGAAAAACATTCCCAAAAAGACACTTACATGCTGGTGACTAGAAAAGTTCAGCTGTGGATGGATTTGTGTTATCTGAACTAAGTGCAAGTGATTTCAGCATCTCAGCAAGACAGAATGCTCAGAGTCTATCCCTTCTCAGCACTTGGCTTGGAGTACATTAATATTAAAATTCTGACAACCTTTTATCTGCCACAAGCCATTTTTGCCCTCCTCAGCCACTCAAGAAGGAACAGAACCAGTTCTGTCTTTGGGGCACAGGTCCACCAAGGAGAGTATGACCTGTGCTAATTGCTGAAGCACTGCTACCTCCCTGTGAAACACCTTCCAGCTCTCACTTGTTAGAGACAGCCAGGAGGAAGCTGTGAAAGTACAAAAAGTGAATTCAGCAGCAGAGCTGGGGATTAAAAGCAGAAGCAGAACAAGACAAATCCACTGTCATAGTGAAGGCCACAGGCATCACTGCACACACAAGAGCAGAGTGGCTGCTTTGTGCATCCAGAAAAAAAGGTGGAAAAAGACTACAATCAAATTCCCACATGCAAATGGGGAAAGACAGAGACAACAGAGACACCTGAGTCACTGAAGTTACAGGGGGAGTGGCAGATGGATGTGAAAGGAGCTGGATCCTACACTGCAACTCCAGCACAGGGGCAGTGTGGTCCAAGGGGCTGGCTGTAAGATACTCTAGGAATATTGCAGTGGGATCCCAGCTGGCATCACCCAGCTGCCATGCCAGGCACTCACCAAAGAGCTCGATGTACACCTCCTGCAGGGTGTGGGCACTGCAGAACTGGTTCAGCTCGTGGTGGATTTTGTTGAAGATCAAGGTCTTGTCGTAGTCTGCGGTGTAATTCCTCACGATGTCGTACACTGGGGAAGGGAGAGAACACCACAGCTCACCACTGGCACCTGTCAGGGTGTCAGGGAAGGAGGGCAGCACTGGGACAGGGGTTTTTCAGTAGCCAAAGCCACAGCTGCCCTGCCCAGCTGTCAGGTGCTGCTGGGATTACACAACTTCAAGGAGCAGCCATGGCAGGATGTACTGCCTGGTCCTGTTTTATCATCTGCATAAACAAATGAAACAGCAAAGCCTCACCAGCACCTGCATGCACAGGAGCAGGTACTGCTGGAAAGGGAAAACAAGGATCACTCCCATTATTTAAGCCAACCAGATCCTGCACCAAAAGGAGCATGGCCAGCAGGTCAAGGGAGGGGATTCTCCCTCTGCTCCTGCTGAGGCCCCCCCTGGAACCCTGTGCACAGCTCTGGCCTGCTCCCCCACCACAGGAGAAGAACATGTTGGAAATGTTGGAGCAGGTCCAGAGGGGCCATGGAGTTGCTGAGGGGGTCTGGAGCATCTTCCCTCTGGAGCCAGGCTGGGAGAGCTGGGAATGCTCAGCCTGGAGAAGGGAAGGGTGTGTGGAGACCTCACAGCTCCTGCCAGGGCCTGAAGGGACACAGGGGAGCTGGAGAGGGACCCTGCAACAGGGACTGGAGGAACAGGACACAGGGAATGGGTTCAAACTGACAGAGGGGAAATTTAGGTGAGATAAATGGAAGAAATTCTTGGTTGTGAGGGTGGGCAGGCCCTGGCACAGGGTGCCCAGAGCAGCTGTGGCTGCCCCTGGATCCCTGGCAGTGCCCAAGGCCAGGCTGGACAGGGTTTGGAGCAGCCTGGGATAGTGGAAGGTGTCCCTGCCCATGGCAGAAGTTGGGATGGGCTGAGCTTTAAGGTCCCTTCCAGCCCAAACCCCTCCATGACTCTGAATTACACCAGGAATTCACCCCCCAGTGCCTCAGCAGTGCTGGATTTTGCATTAAGCTGTGCTGCTGAACAAACCAAGCTGTCTGTGTCTTTGGGCTGGTGAAATAAGAAGGTAAGAGGCTCCTACATGGGTTCTGTCTCTGCAATTTTCTCTGAGCTGAGCTGAAGCACCTGGGACCAACACTACAGGACAGGAGCCATAAGGGTAACAAGAAATGGAAACAGAGGGAAGTTCTCCAGGCATGGAAAAGGGAAGTCCTGCAAACCAAGCCAGAGCTGCCCCAGGAGGAGTGAAGACAGTCACAGCTCTGCCTGAGGAACCAGGATAGGAAATACCTGCATATGGGGCCAGCTTGTTCACAACTTCTATTCGGTCAATGTAGATCATAACACCACCACTGCAAGGGAAAGAGACTTCATCAGCCACCTCTGCAGCTGCTAACAGCTAACAGATTTAAAGCAAAGGCATCTCCATCCCTCTTTTAACAGTTAACAGATTTAAAGCAAAGGCATCTTCATCCCTCTTTTAACATATTTAAAGCAAAAGAATCTTTATCCCTATTTTACAATATTCTGAGCATTTTGCAATGAGATAATAGCCAATCCCAGTCCTTCTCTCTGCATAAATCCAGCAAACCTGCAAAGCACCCTCCTTTCCATTTCTGATTTCCTACTCAATCAGCCAAAGGAAAGCTTTTCTGAACAGGAATGTGGCTGCAGCTCTCAGGAAAGCACAGGAGAAGGCAGCAAGGACAGCAGGTGACACCTGCCACCAAATGCAGACACACCTCAGCTCCTCTGGGCAGCAACACATGTCAAATAGAAAAAGCCCCTAGTTTAATTCACAGTCACTAACTCCAGCAGGAGCTTGGCAAGGCCCAGGAGAAAGGAAGGAACAAAGCACATGGCAGACTTCAATCCATGCTCCCAGCTCTCCTGGAGCTCTCCAGGATCTCCACAAGCACCTCAGCAGAGGCAGCCTGCAGGCAATCCTCTCCCCAAGAAAGGATGGCAGGGAAAGGGGGGAATCAGAGGTCAGGCTTGTCCCCAGCCTCTGCTCTTACTGGTGTGGCTTTCAGAAAGCCATGCCCACCCCTGTACCTGTAACACCAGAGAAAAGCAGAACTCTACAGAGAAGAAAAAAAAACCCTTTAAGTAGCTTAAAGTCTCTTGGGAGCCTAATTTTAAAGCAGAATACTCCTCCATGATGTCCTTGGGGACAAAGGCATATCACAGACCAGAAGCTTCAGCAGGAACTGTTTAGAGACAGCTCATTCCTGGCAGTGCAACTCCCACATTCCCAAACTCAGTCTCTGGGATGTTTTAACTCAGCAGATCCCCCATGACAAACTCCTTTCCTTATTTTGCAGATATCTTGATCTCTGCCAGCTCAAAGCCAGGTCTGCAGGATAAAAAAACAACCTGACCTTGCCTGTGGCTGTGTTCTTTTGGAAAAGGCCTCCCAAGCCCAGCCTGTGCTTGCTCCAAACCTGCTTCAGGACAATAAGAGCTAAAAACACTGGTGATGGATGGCCCTGATGTGCTGCAAATCTGGTATTCCAATTTTAAAGGGACATCAGAAAGAAAAGGAGAATGTCTGCAGCCACCCTGGATCCTATCAGGACTCATCCACAGCCCCACACCACCTCCCTGCAAGGGAAGGGTCTGAAATGGCACCTCAGAGCTGTGAGGGCTGCCTGACTCTGCCACCACCTTCCACAGCAACCCTGCTGAGGGGCTCAGCCAGGCTGGGACAGCAAGTGGGGAATTACCCACTGTTACTCCATTATTATGAATAATTCATGAGCGTTGATGGGGTGTGCTAGGGGATAAGGGCATTGTATCAGTCCTGCTGGTCAGGCAGTGGCTTTGAGGAAAAAGGTGCCACTCAGACCCCAAAGTCTGCAGGGAGAGAGGAACAAGGAGAAATCCATAAAAGGAGGATCAACACATAGAAGTTTAAGCATAATTAGGCAGCAGTGGACAAGGAGACAGCATCCAGGGAATGCCACAGGAGATGGACACAGGTAGCAGGAAAACCCTGGAAATCCTCACACAACTCAGGATCCAGCTCAGGGTTTAAAATCTCTATTTAATGTGTTCACTGAATGCTGCCAGGTACAAACAAGACAGGTAAGGCAAAAATTGGGGATGGGACACCCACACAGACAATCAGAAGCTTCCAGATATAGATAAGGACACAGGGAACAGGAACATAAAGAGAAACCCAGCCTTTAAAATGTGGTGGTTTGATATGTAAACACAAAACCTGAAACTGTTCAGGCTCTATTCTGGTAGCAGACTTTGAACTGGGACAGTGAGAGTGCAGGTGTGTTGCAGTTGTTATTTATAAGCTCATGTTTTACTATGGAAATGTGAATGCAAAGCTTGGGCACTGAGCAGCTGCAGGCTTTGGACCCCAAATGCAGCCAGCTGAAAGGCTCCTGCAGCTACACCTGGGCAGTGGGCAGGGCTGCTGGGACTTTGGTCAGGATGAATTCAATTATTAACTGAGAACTGCTTTCACCAGCTGTCTGCTGCTTTAAAGCCCATTTTTACTGCCTGCACCTTCCCAACCACCTGCATTGCACAACTGAACCCCTCAACACTGAAATTCAACAGGAACTTCATTTTTAGCTCCTAAATCACAGAAGCACAGAATGGTTGAGGCTGGCTTTGGCCTCAGCCTTTGACCTTTTGATCTTGTTCACCTCACCACAAAAGGACTCTGGACAAGGCCCTGAAGTGACAGGACAAGGGGGAATGGGTTCAGACTGACAGAAAGGAAATTTAGGTGAGATATAAGGAATAGATACTCCTGAAAAACCTTCAGATACTCCTGAAAAACCTTTGGGATCTGAAATCAAAACCATGAGACCTTTATGGTAATATTTAAGCCCAAGCGATGTCTGTTGCTGAACAACTCCAAGATAGTTAATATGAGTTAAACCTGATCAAAATTAACTCTGTTTTAATAACATTGCCACTAACATTCACCTTTTAATTTCCATGTGGTCACTGTGTGTCACCACTCCAGCCACCACTGATTTATTTTTTTAAACAGAAATTTTGTTGAGGACCCTGAATGTAAAAGACAAGGAGAATCACCATGATTTTTTTTTTAATCCTGAAGAGTCATCACTTTAACTTGTGGATGAACCAACACAACAGGATCTGTAACCCAACTCAACCAGCCCTCTCCTCCTGCTTGTTACAACTCAAGCAGGTCTGTGCTGACAGAAGAATCAGCCTGATTATGCAGCAGGAATTCCATCTGGAAATGAACTCCCTCCCATCAGGAGGATTCCCACTCCCTGCTTCCTTCTGCCCACTGCTGGGGCCAGGATCTGTATCAGCCACAAGACTCAGAGTGGAAATAACCAGGGCACAGCAAAGAGAAAGCAATGGGGTGTCAGAGTAACTGAGGGGAGAAGCCCAGAAAAATTCAAGATAACATCACAATAAATGCAGATTTAAACATCCTCTGAAGAGCAGCTCCAGCAAGAGCCAGTGCTCCCTCCTGTTCTGCTACAGTGTGTACATTTGGGATTAATTTTATGGCAGGTGCCTTTACTTCCCAACTCTTCTGTCCCAGCCCTGCAAATGACCCCAGGGAGTGCATCTAGAGGAATTCAAGTGGAAGCCATACCTTGTCCCACAAGGCACATTCTTCACTTCATCAGTCTGCAGCGTGGTCTGCAACACAAACACAGCCAGCACTCACAAACCTGGCTCCCAGGGAGGCCCAGACTCCCACAGTGGCACCACAGAGCCAAAACTGTGTCCTGTGCCTCCCTGGTGATGGCTCCAGGTGTGGGCAGAAGGCAAAGCTTCTCCTCCCCTGCCTTTTGGGGGATGCACAGGCAGCTGTTTCCCTGCTCTGGAATGCCAGGAAACAGTGACAGCCACACACACAGACTGTCCCCCTGAGCAGGACACTGCCAGTCCCAGCAGTGTCACACACACACACACACACACATGGTGGGTGGGGAGAGCTTTCCAGGAGGACAAGTCCTGGCTCCCCAGGGGAGGGAGAGGGCACTGACCTGCACGGATTTGAAGGTGGTGATGAAGGGGAGCATGATGTGGTAGCCAGGGCCGCTGGGGCTGGTCAGCAACGCTCCACCCCTGAGGAGAGGGAGGAAAACAGCCTCAGGAAGGTGGCAAACAGCAAGGGCTGGCTTTGAGGGCCAGCTCAAACTGCCAGGGGTCACAGAGAATTGCATCAGTGCCCTGAATTCGCCAGCAATTCCCCAGCAAAAGGCTGAGTGCACTCAATCTCTGCCTGCTGCAACTTTGCATGAAGCCTTTAACCCTTGGAGCAGGCAGCTACTGCTAAACCCTCCCAGCACTGCAGCACTGCACAGAGCTGCAAGAACACGGATTTCTCCTCTAAATAGTTCTCTGGTAACCATGGAAAATCCAGCCGTGGATGTGATGCAGCCAGTTTGGGTTTTGGCACAGCCCCTCGCCCAGAGCACAGAGAAAACCCCCCAAGGTGTTAATGCTCAGCAGAACTGTGGTTAAAGGGAACTGGGGAACATCTGAAGTCTCTCAGCAGTCCTGGTCAACTCTTTGAAGCAAAAGCTGGCAGAGGTGTCACCCCCTCCCCAGACACAGTGCAGTCTCCCCAGGTGCTGCACATTTTGCAGAATGCTCTTTCCTTCAGTCCTCAGTCTCTCCTCTTCTCCTCTATGGATGCTGTTAGTGTGCACATTAAATGGGCTGCTTTTGTTTAGTTCCCCCTCACTGCACAAAGTTGAAATTTGTCTTAAGTAAAATACAATTCTACGTAAGCTAACAACAAAACTGCAACCTCTGTACTCATTTTTTTTCCTCGAGTGGCACAGTCTCTAGTTCTTTACAGATAAAGGGATCAGATAAAGGGTCTTTACAGAATTTATTGTGCTTTATTCCATAAAGAACGTTTTTACTTTCCAATTTTTTCGTGCGCCGAGTGGGAAGGGCAGGGAAAACATTCCAAAGCACCAACACTGAGAGCTCTGGCCAAGTGACAGTTTGGGACAAAGGTGACAGCTCTTGCTGGCACAGGGAGAGACCAGCAGATGCCAGCAGGCAGGACAGACCCAGAGCTCTGGAATCAGTTTGTGACGAGGGCAGGGGGAAGGAGAGGCAGGAGAAACAGCTCAGAGACCCAAGGGTGAAGGGAGCAGAAGGAGCCAGGGCTGCCCACACAGGGGAAAACTGGAGTGGAGCAGAGGACAGAGCAATGCCCGGGGCAGGGATGGATGCCAGGGATGGATGCCAGCCCCAGGAGGGGCTCCGTACCTGTAGTACACGGCCAGGTGTCCCTCCTCGACCCTGTGGATGGCGGAGTAGAGCAGGAAGACCAGGAGCCCGGTGGCGGCGGCGGCCGCGGCCCCGGCCTGGGCCATGGCCATGCTCGCATCCCCTCCCGGCCCGGGGGCTCCGCGGGCCCGGCCCTGCACGGAACAGCGTCAGAGGGACCCACCCGCCACAGGCAGGACAGGATAGGGACAGGGACAGGGCCCTGCACAGCAACAGCGTCAGAGGGACCCACCCGCCACAGGCAGGACAGGATAGGGACAGGGACAGGGCCCTGCACAGCAACAGCGTCAGAGGGACCCACCCGCCACAGGCAGGACAGGATAGGGACAGGGACAGGGCCCTGCACAGCAACAGCGTCAGAGGGACCCACCCGCCACAGGCAGGACAGGATAGGGACAGGGACAGGGCCCTGCACGGCAACAGATCAGCACCGCCCCGGCAGAGGGACACACCCGCTGCTGCCACAGGCGGGACAGGACAGGAGGGACGGGCAGGGACAGGGACAGGGCCCTGCCCGCACCGGGGCTGCGCCGGAGGGACCGCCCGGCCCCCATCCCCGTGCTCCCGTGTCCCGCCCCTATCCCTGTCCTGCACCTGCCCCTAGCCCTGCCCCGTGGCTGTCCTTACCCCACAGCTATTCCAATCCCTATCTCAGACCCTATTCTTTATCCCAGTTCTTGTCCCGTACCTGTCCCGCAGCTCTCCCTAGCCTTTATCCCAATCCCTGTCCTGTACCTGTCCCTATCCTTTATCCGAATCCCTGTTCTGTACCTGTCCCGTACCTTTATCCCAATCCTTGTCCCGTTCCTTTATCCCAGTCTTTTATCCCAATCCCTGTCCCGTTCCTTTACCCCAATCCCAAACCCTCTCCTTTATCCCGATCCTTTATAACAATCCCTGTCCTGTTCCTTTATCCCATATCTTTATCCCAAACCCTTCCCTGTCCCCTACCTTCATCCCGATCCCTGTCCCGTTCCTTTATCCCGATCCCTTATCCCGTTCCCAGTCCCGTTCCTTTATCCCAATCCCATTCCTTTATCCCGCTCCTTGTCCCGTACCTATCCCATTCCTTTATCCCGATCCCTTATCCCGTTCCTTTACCCCAATCTCGATTCCTTATCCCGTTCCTTTATCCCGATCCCTGTCCCGTTCCTTTATCCCATACCTTTATCTCTATCCCTTATCCCGTTCCCGGTCCCGTACCTGTCCCGTTCCCCACGTGCTGCCGAGGCCGCGCTCCCACCCCCGCCGCGCACGCGCGCCGGCGCGCGGCACCATGGGTTCGCCACGTCGGCGCGGGGCGATGACGTCACCCCACCCCCGGGTTGCCAGGCAACGGCGTGCTGGCGATGGCGGCGCGGCAGGGAGCAGGCCTCAGAGCCTGGGTGGGTGTCAGCACAGAGTTTATTATATATACACGCGCTATACATTCATGGGGAACACGGCCCTGCCCGCGCCCCCCGCCCTGAGGAGGCTCCACAGGCCGGGCCCACGCTGCTCCCTGGGGGACAGCTGGTGGGTGACACGGTGATGTCAATAAACACCGGTGATGTCAATAAACACCGGTGACATCAATAAACACCGCCGCGTCCACAGGGAAGGTGGCCCTCAGCACACAGAAGGCACTTGGGTGATGCAGCACCTCGGCTCCTGGGGCTACTTCAGCCAGCTCCAATCAAAACTCTGCAAAGAGGAGCAAAAAAAAAACAACTGAGGGCAGGGTCTGGCTGCTGGGTTCGATGAAAAATCAGAAATTGCCCTTAGCAAGGACGCTCCCAGGAGTTAACACAGTGTAGCACAGCACAGGAGCCCTGTGAGTCCACTCCAGTTTGGGATTTCCCAAAGGATGAGTGAGTGCCTCCTCTCTCCTCTGAGGAAAGGCTGGGAGAGCTGGGATTGTTCAGCCTGGAGAGGAGAAGCTTCAGAGTGACCTCACTGTGGCCTTTCAGGGCCTGAAGGGGCTACAGGAAAGATGGAAACAGACTATTTCCATGGGCCTGGAGTGCCAGGACACAGGGAATGGCTTCCCACTGCCAGAGGGCAGGGCTAGGTGGGATTTTAGGAAGAAACATGGATCCATGCACACTGGCACAGGGTGCCCAGAGCAGCTGTGGCTGTCCCTGAATCCCTGAAGTGTCCAAAGCCAGGCTGGATGGGGCTTGGAGCACCTTTTTCCTATTCAAGGGGTTCTCCATGTCCCCAGGGTGTCCCCTGAAAGGCAGGTCCTGGCAGATGCACCAGCACTTACCATCATGCTGTTCTGCTCCTGCCTCACCTCCTGCAGAATGCTGCTGAAGAGCTCCAGGTAATTCACATTCTCCCGGATCATGTCAGCAAAATTTTCCCTGCAGGAAGGGAAAAAAAGCCCCAAGGTGATGGATTACAAGCAGCACTAAAAGTAAAATCACCATCAAAAGGTGCTGCACTCAGGGGAGAGAAAAAAAAAAGAAAAACAAAACCAAACAGCTCAAAAAAGTGATTTGTACTTTAATTGTATGGCAGTTTGTGCAATTAATTTTATGGAGTTTGTGCAGTGGTAAGTGACACAAAAACCTGCCTGGAGGTGGCAGGACAAAGGGAAATGGCTTCACACTGATAAAATCTAATTGGAATTGTTAATGAAGCAAAGAGCAAAACCCCCTGAGCTCCAGACAGCTCAGCATGGACTGAGGGAGAGTGGCCTTAAGAGCCAGATCCAGCCCCAAGGAAGAACAACACTTCATGCAATAAATGGATGGCATAGTCCTTCAGCAGGGCATGCAGCACCTGGAACTGGCTCAGAAAGAGAGAACACAGATCTCTGAATAGAGAGTTCAACCAAATCCCTGATTCTTTAGAGCATTAGTGACACCCAAACTCCTGACACTGCTCTGGGAAGGATGAAGCCCCTGAGATACTGAGCTCCCTGCAGCTCATACCTGTCACATTCACATTTTCTGAAAAATCCCTTTGCCCAGGATTTTCTCCTGGGAAGCTGAGAAGCCTCAGAGAAAAAGGAAAACAAATTCTTATCTCATTTGCTTCTCCTGTGTTGTGCTCACATGTGGAATGTGTTTGGAGATTGTTTATCCAACAGGTGGTTGTTTCATGGATTCTGGTGTGAACTATTTGACTTATTGGCCAATCAGGGC
Source organism: Agelaius phoeniceus (assembly GCF_051311805.1). Taxonomy (NCBI): domain Eukaryota; kingdom Metazoa; phylum Chordata; class Aves; order Passeriformes; family Icteridae; genus Agelaius; species Agelaius phoeniceus. Next base: position 32,410,935 of record NC_135273.1, read on the forward strand.
CAAGCTGTGTCAGGACTCTGGAGAGAGTCACAAGTTTTCATTATTAGCTTTTTAGCATTCAGTAAGCATCCTTTCTGTATTCTTTAGTTTAGTATAGCATTTTTTAATATAATACAGTATCATAAAATGATCAATTATCCTTCTGAGAACAGATTCCTCATTCCTCCCTGCCACAGGCACCCCACAAATACAGCACATACCCATCTTCAGGAGCTGCCAGTGAGGACAGAGGGTGAGGAGCTGAGTTCCCTGAGCAGCCCTGGGGGAGCCAGGTGGCTGCTGGAGTTGAGGCTGTCCCTTCCAGGCTAGAGCTGACCAGGGATCGAGAGGAGCTCTGAGTCTGCAAAAAGAAATTCAGGAGAATTGAGGATTCAATGATACCTAGGGAAGATTTGGGATTGCACATAAGCACTGCTGGTAACACACACACAGATGTGGGAACCAGGAGATGGCTTCAGGCACTGTAATTAATGCAAAAAAAGCAGAGTACTCTTTAAAACACTATAACCAGGAAAGCACCTATTTAGCTTCTGCTTTTGCCATCCCAGACTGTCCTTCTCTGTAGGAAAAAAAAATACAACCATGGTGTGGCAGTTACCCCTTTTTGCTGAGTTTACTTCCTGGCTCATGCACTGGAAGAAGTGCAAATAACCCAACAGCTACTCACACAAGCAATTTTCAGCAAATGCCAGATCTCCCTTTGTCTCTTTCCCTGCATCTGCATCACTGAGCTGTCAGCTTCCTTGATGTTGTTCAGAGCCACTTCAATCTCAGGGAGCAGGTCAATGATCTTCTGCTTGCAGCCCAAGAGCTTGCTAGAATAAAAACCAAACACAAAGTCACTTCCCAGCACATTCTGGCAAAACCAAAAGCCCCACCTTCAAGGGATTCAAGAAAAATGGAAAATTGGGATACTTGAAAAATTAATGTACAAATCACAGTGGTATCTTCTCAGCTCTGTAACACTGCTACTTTTTTTTCCCCTTTGATTTTGAAGTAATTTTTTTTCCTTTGAATTTGAAGGAGTTTTCTTTTTCCTTTGAATTTTGAAGGAATTTTTAATTTTTTTTTCTTTTGAAGATGTGAATTCCAACTTCCAACTGGCAGAATTTACCCCATTTTAAAGTGAACTCTTGGATGCTAACAGTCATGTTTTTAAAAATTAAGTAGAAACTCAACACAGAGGTGCAGAATTAATGCTATGAGAAATGTGAATGGAGCTTTTTGGGCTCTGACCTCCATGGTTTTCCCTATCCTTTCCTACTACAAAGCTCCAAATGCTGCAAATTGGATTTTTTTGTCTGCATAAAGTACCTGAGGTGGCCAAAGAGCTCCTTGAGGACTCGGTCCTGGCTCTGCACTGTCTGCACAATGATCTTCACCATGTCTGTGCTGTCACTGTAGGCATGATCTGGAAGGGCCAGCAACCACCAGGTTAGTAAACCCTAACAGCATTCCCTGGGTTTCAGTTCACAACAATTAATCATGGGGTAAAAGTGTGAAACAGATTTAAATCATGTTCTTCCATACCTGGAGGTCGTGCTTTTAATTGCTTGTACAGGTCTATGGCTCTCTGCTCCCTTTAAAAAGAAGAAAATGATTCAGGCAGGTGTCTCAAAAGCAGCCAGGTGACTCAATAAAAAAGCATTGCAGTGAAGGGATGCCTTTCTGAACTCAGATCCTTGTCCTTTTCCTACAGCTGGGACTCAGCCATGGCCTTTGGAACACAGGGATACTCCCTCTGAGATGGAATCCAACACTTTTCCCAAAGCTGTCTCTCTTTTTCTCCAATTATGCAATTTCTTCTCAGAAAAGCACACCAAGTGGAGCTTATTTTCAGTTTCAAATCTTCCTATGGCTCAGCTGTGTTTTATTTCCCCTGCATCCTTCATTATCTGATTTCATTTTTGAAACTCTGACTGCACAACTGCCTGAGAAATTCTTGTTCTGTTCCTGCTCTGCATTTTTTGCCTGAATTTTAGTGATATTCTGTAAATGGAAAGAGACAGCTGCATCACAAGCAAGATGACTGTGCTTCTCTTCTTCCCATTAAACAAACATTACTTCTTTCAAGTATTTCAAAAACAGCCACACTGAAAACTTCCAGCCTTGAACAAAATCCTTCCTGTTCTAAATCCCAGGCTGTCAGAAACAAGGAGCAGTTTCCCAGCCCTGATCCTGGTCTGCAGTGGTGGAATTGCTTAAAAATCATCTTTAAGGAGGCATGATCCTGATTAGTTTGAGCTGCTGCTGCAGCAGGTAGCTTCTCCTTTGCACCACTTCCTCCCCTGTGCACCAGTTCTGCTAAAACTGCACAGGATGAAAAGCAACTTTGCAAAGAGGGGGGAGAACATGCCAGGAGCAGGCACATTTTCTCCCTGAACAGTCAGAGTTGCTTTGAAGAGCTCTGATTAACAGATTTAATGGCTGTTCAATCCCTCTCTTTTAGAATTGCCACTTGTGCTCTCAGCAGCAGCCCAGTAACTGCTTCCTGTGTCTTCTCAACATCAGAAATACCATTTGGCTCTTTCATGTTTTAATATTTAAAAAAAAAACAAACCCAAAACTTTCCAAATATCCAAGTACCCATGAGATATTTACCCTTTTGAAAATACTGAAGGTATTTAACAGGGTTTTACAATGATCACATAGTTTTCCCACTCAACAGTAAGAAAGTCACTCCTCTCCAACACAAAAGGAAATCCCCAGTTGAGACCAAGACTTATCTTAGTCCTGGCTCTTGTAAGATGAGGTTTCACAGTTCAGTGACAGGGAAGTGTCCCACAAACAGTGGGATCTTTCTTTTCACAAGCAACATTATCTCAAATCAACCACATACTACTCTGTACTTGTGGTCAGCATTTCTAAATCACAGAGGGAACCAGCTACAGAGGGGAAAAATCCCCTGAGACACAGAAATACACCAGACCCAATTTTCTACAGTGCAAATGAGCAGCCCAGGGCTTACAGGCTCTCCATGACCTCTCCCTGGCGCCTGGCGTAGGGGCTCTTCTGCAGCTCCACAATCTCCGTGTGCAGGGCCATGATCTGCTCATCCAGGTAGCCAATGTCTTCAGCCTGAGGGGAAATGTGGGCACAGGTCAGACCCAAGGAGAGCAATAAGGAGATAAAGACCCCAGAACACTTGTGTGGATAATGGGCTGACTGCAGGCAGAGTTTAGGAGACTAAAAAGCTCTTTGGTACAGTGCTGCTACAATAATTGAGGTTTTTATTCTCAGTGCATGGCATCACCTACAACCAAACCTCTGACCACCAACACTGGCTGAGAAAAGTCAGTTTCCTCATAAATCATCTCTCTATGTCTCTGGATTGCCTCCTACCCTGTGTATAAACTTTTTCCATTCCTGGTAAAGGGGCAGGGCAGGTGGAATAACAGAACATAATTCTGATGGTCTGCCAAGTAAGTATTGGGTGAGGTTCCTGCTTGTCTGGAAAAAGCCAGAGACAATTCAATTACTCTGCTAGAAGCAGCCACCTTTTTATCCATTCCTTAGATAATAAAAAATAGATGACTCTCATTTAAAACTGATTTGCATATTGACTTGCAGCATGCCAGTGATTCATGTCTGTACTCCTCAGTGAAATCCTGCAATTTTGAAATCTCTGCATAGCAAGTGATTGGTTTTCAGCTTCAGCAATGGGACTTTCTGTGTGCAGCAAATCCAGCCAGGAAGACTCCTGATCCCTAACAACACCATTTCTTTTGGGCAACAAGTAACATCTCTCTGCATTCCACTTTCCTTTTCAGAGAGCTGAGTCTGGTGACTTTTGGGTTTTTCTGTCCAAATCCATTCAAACAACTTGGTGACAGGACACTGTGTCTTTTCTAATGCACCTGCAATGGTATTCCCATTCCCACAGCAGGCAGGATATGAGACACTGAAGGGACACAGCAGTGGCACATAAGACACATTAAATTTCTGTCACAATCTCCTTCATACAGAGATAATGCAGCTTCTTTAACATCCCCTACCTGTGCACACTGAGAGGCTTTCTCTTCCATTTCCTTCCAGGCCTTGAGCATCTTCTCTGAAGCTTAAGAAAAAAGAGGTGGTAATTTGTAAAAAGCCATTAAAGCACAAAAATAAAGCAAGACTTGGACTTTACCTGTGTTGGTAAAGAACATGTTGCTGAATCTCCCAGCAGGAGCCACGACACAGAGATCACAGAGACAGCAAAGTTGCAACTCTGTGCTCAACCTTAACTCACACACAAACCCTTAGGTAGGATTTCACTGCTTGCAATCACTGGCCTAAAACAACTCTGAGTCTTCAAACTCCACCATTAAGCTCAACAACTGCCACTTTTGATTGAACACAGACTGTCCAAACCCAGCTCACAGTGTCTTTCCATTTTCCATCATCATCCTTCAGCCCAGTCATCATTTTTGACTCAGCTTGCATTTTTTAGCCATATATATTCAAACTACAAGTAAATCTTGCTATTCTCTCCTCAGCACTATTTGTTTCTGGGACATGAAACTGTAGCTGGTGCTCTTTAAGCCCATCTCTCATCCTGACAAATGGTTTCTCCTAATAACAAGCACAGCAGCTTGGTAGCACTGTCAGCAAGTGCAGCAGCTCTTGCCCAGTCAAAACTCCAAATTAATCAGGCTCTCAATGAATAAATAGCAAATATTTACATCACCAGTCCTATTAATGCTCCTGTTTTCTATTCTCAGTGGAGAACAGCTGATCACCTGTCTCATTATCACAGAAGGTCTCCATTAACTTTATCCTCCTGCCAAACTCTCCTCCTGCACCTCTCCTAGCTAAAATCCACCCATAAAGATGCTGAGCTCCTTTCCAGGATCACAGGAGACACCCAAACAAGTATTGCCCACTACCTACATATGCCATAAGCCATCTGGTCACTGTATCTCTCCAGGTCGAGGCGAATGCTCTGGTGGAAGAATTCCAGCTTTGCTTTCAGCTGCTGGGATGCTGACACCATGTTGTTCTTCATTTTGATCAGGTTGGCGTTGTACCGAAGGAGGCTGAGCCTAACAGATGGAACAAGGACAGCACACATTAGCTGGAAAGCCCAGCTGGACTTCAAAAAGAGGAAATTCTGTTGTTCTCAGAGGGACTGAGCACTGGCACCAGCTGCCCAGAGATGTTGTGGAGTCCCCACCCTCAGAAATATTTGAGAGCTGTCTGGATGTGGTTCTTTTTGGGCATGAACTGGGCTGGAAGACTTCCAGAGGTCCCCATCTGTCAGACCTTTTCTGATCCAGAGATGGGGCAACTGAAAGGTATTTAAAAAATTTTTACTCCATTTTCAGTTTAATGTGAAGGGTGAGACCATACAGATGTTTTAATTCACACCACCACAATCAGAAGCTATTTCCTAATTACATTATCAGTGTTTCTTGGCCTATCAGCTTTTGCTGTAAACACCTCAAAGCCAACATCTAAAATTACCCCTCATGGGTCCCATTACAATGCATCTTTCATAGCTCTATTTCTCCAAAGTATCCAGTCTTTTTGGTAAGGCCATCCTTTGAAACTTGTTTCTAGTTCCAGTCCTGTTCCATGGCATTTCTAAGTCAGCATTTTTTGTCTCAAAGTTTGCATACAGATGCATATTATGTGAACCTTCTGTTAAGCTTTGAAAATTTTCTAAAAATCCATTTCCCACACCCATCAACCTGAGCCATGCTGTGAGACTCTCAGCATATTCAAGTGTTGCTTGGTTATGATCAATGTCAGGCATTACCCAGCACAATTCCTGAAGTGGAATAAGCTCCCAGCCCAAATATGTTTTATAATGTAAAGGCACAGAACAGCAGAGAGCTGTAAAACTTCAGGGAATCAAAACTCCCTGAGATGCACGATTCCAGGCAATCAGACCTCATGCTGGCATAGCCCTGCTCCCTCTGGAAGGGTGACAACTCACATGGCAGCTCTCTGTCCCTGGAAGAGCCTGCTGTAATCCTCCTTCAGCCCAATGACGTAGTGAACCGCTTCTGCCCACACCTTGCGCAGCTGCGGGATCGGCAGCTGGATTTTGCTGTCCTGCACTGAACACAGGAGGAACACAGGGCAGTGACAACATTCCCAATTCCTGCTTCATGTGCCTAGAAAGCCTGGGAAGTTCTGCTCAATTTCTAGGTGATGCTGCTGAAGCATGTATGAGCTTTTCGTGTCACATCTCCCCCAGGTACGTGACAACCTGTGATTGAGCAGGTAAAACCTCAAGGGGGGTTTTGGCCAAAAAACTCTAAAGCCCAAGGTTGCCCAAATTTAGTTGCTCCATTTAATCCATTGATACTGGTCACTGTCCTGATGTGTTTAATCTGAAAATGTCTTCAAACATTTTGTAGGTTTCCTCTCGGATTTCCTGATGTACATGTTTAAAGGGGAAAAGATGCAGGTCTCCTGACAGAAATAGGAGCTGTCAGTACACTGGGGTATCAATAACCATGGTGTAAAAAGAAATGGGGGCTGACACTACATTGGGGTATCAATAACCATGGTGTAAAAAGAAATGGGGGCTGACAGTACACTGGGGTATCAATAACCATGGTGTAAAAAGAAATGGGGGCTGACAGTACACTGGGGTATCAATAACCACGGTGTAAAAAGAAATGGGGGCTGACAGTACACTGGGGTATCAATAACCACGGTGTAAAAAGAAATGGGGGCTGACAGTACACTGGGGTATCAATAAACGTGGTGTAAAAAGCCTTTGCTCCAAGAGATTCAGTACAAATGCAATGAGAACCAGAATAAAACAGCCCAGAACACAGAAAAACCTGAGTGACACTAGAAGATGAGGAAAACCAGTGGAGATAGGCCAAAGAAAATTAAGTTACTGAACAGTAACTTAAGTTACTGTCACAAGGCATTTTCTGTACATGCAGTATCCCAGCAAACATCTCCTGTCCCCTGACACTACTTTGCTTTCATAGAGGTACACAGGGTCATTCATACAGATACAGATTTATGATAAATAAACCTTCAGAGAGATCTGTTAGGTTGTGCAGTGATTGCTGTCATCTCAGCAGGAAAGAAGGGGAAGCAGCAAGGAGAAGCAGCTTCCATACACAGCCTAAAAGCTCAAACTGACTCCGTCATCAGGACATGAATTAGGCTGCTTCAGGTTCCTACATGGCTCTCTTTGAATCAGACAGAGCCCTTCAAGACAACACCCAGGGGTTTATAAAGGAGATTTCATTTCATTTTGCACGAGAACAGCACTTTTCCAGCACACTCACCAATGTAGTTGACACAGTCAGACAGACTCCGAGAAGCAAAGGGACCATCATAGACAGTTTTGCTTTTATCAAACAAGTAAACCATGTAGCTATCCCAGCCTCTCTGGGAAGAAAAGAGAAGAGAATATAAGCAAGAGAAACCCCACCCAGCTTCTACTAACCCAGTACATAATGAACTAATTATTGTGGGCACTCTCTCTAACCAAGTGCCTTTAAAAACTTATTTTGATAGATCCTACAGGAAGACAGAACTCTCTGCTAGCAATTAATTAAATGTTTAGGCAGTGTTCAACTACAGAAACCTGCTTACATTACCCAATAAAAGATCTTTACAGTTACTACATTTACAGAGCAAACTGTCTCCTGTGGGAGAAGATTTAGGCCATTTATCTTCCCTAAGATTTTAAATTCTCTGAGAACATGAAGACATGAACAGACTCCTCCTTACCACGCCATCAATAACACACTGGGAAGCAGGTTTCCTAGGGTCCAGGCAAATCCCTGTTTCCAACAGCAGCTCCTGATTTCCTGTGCTTATTCCAGTCTCAAACTCAATACGATTCTGAAGGGAATGAAGGCTTTCCTCAGGATGCAAAAGGAAGGACACAATCTTGGCAGAGGTCATGTTTAGGATGTGTACTAACTGTAAAAAGAGGACAAATAGATTACAAATCCTTGGATATCAAAGACAAAGGCACACAAGTCTGGGATGGAGCACAGAGCAGAATGAGAGCATAATTTGGTTTTAATAACCACAATAATCGGTTCAGGAGTAAAGCCCCACATAAAAAACTCAAAGCCTGGGCCTGTAACTTTTAATATCAGAGAAATTGATAATCCAACCCACTAAGACCCTTCACAAACCCCATTGCAGCTTAATTACATCAAAAGAACTGAGACAAAATTATCCTCCTGTTTCTACACATGCTTGCCTTGGCTAGTCTGACTCCAGCAAAGCTCAACTAATTGTTTGAAGAGGAAAAATCTGTTCTACTAAACTGCACCTCTGTTCTACTACAGGCATTACTACTATAGCACATGAATACACTCAGAGGTCACAGCATCAACAGGGAAGTCTGGGAAAACTGTTATTAGCAAACATTAAACCTTATTTGATCCCAGTGAGCCCTTTCAGATAACAAACAGTAATAGAGGGTCATCCTTCTATTCCAAATGTCAAGCTAGAGATTAATAATGCAGGAGATGTTTTGTCTTCCAGTATGTACTGGATACACTGTGTGTGCACTCACTTCCTGATACCAGGAAAAACAATTGCTCCTGAGCCTGGAAGCTGGATGATGCCAGGACTACAAGTTTGCTCCACTGAACACTCTGTGTCCTCTGGGATGCTTTCAGAAGGCCTTTACACCCAGTAAGAGCCCCCACTCACCTTCAGATTCAGTATGTGATCCATGATCAGGAAACACCTCGGACGACTGGTCTCAGGATCTGAACCTCCACCCCTCTGCTGTGGATCCCAATTCAGCATCAGCTGCAACCAGTTTTCCATGGGTTCTACAATCAAACTAAAGCAGAAGGGTTGTAAGAAAGGGGAGGCCTTCACCAGGCTGAAGCAGCCCAGCTTCCTGGGCCTCTCCTTGTGTGCTCTGACCATCTTTGTGGGCAACAGGCACGAGAGAGCCCAAAGTACCAAAAAAAGAGCTACAGGCTATCCCTTAACAGCAAACAGCAGCTTGCCAGGAGCTTGAAACACCCTGGAGAAAAAAGGAGGAGCTCTCAAGTTTGGATAAAGGAGGAAGAGCCCTCAGTTTGGAAGGCCAGAAGTGTCCCCTGTGGTGAGGACACACGTACCTGCAGAGGCTGTGAGGCTGCGGCAGGTGGGTGCTGAAACGAACCTCCCCATTCATCTCCTCAGAGGCAAAGATGTGCTTTGGGTCCTTCTTCTTGATCTTTTCATGCCTGGGGAATAAAATCCTTTGTGTATATGCTGAGGAGTGTTACTTTTGTAAGGGAGCAACTGAAGACAGCAGAAAGGGGCCAGTGTCCAGCAGCTTTAGAAAACAAATTCATCTTTCAGGACAAAGATGCCGTTTTCAATCCACCCAGAACATCTCCATGTGAAAGAGAGGAGCCCTTCCAATAAACTCTGCCTCTGGAAAGATTCACCTCTTGTTCTAAGAGAAACCCACGTTTCCTATTTTTTTCTGTTGCAGAGCCACCCTTTTAAAAACCAAGCAAACAAACACTCCAGGCAGAGGAAGACAAGCAGAAACCTCCATATGCAGATTAAACTCTTTCAGCACAGGTTTAAGTATTAGCACCTCCAAGCACCTCTTCCAGAATTAGGGTCTTACCAGGCAAATGGCTGCAGATTATGTAAGAAAGGTCTAAATCCTGCAATGCATTCAAACACCATTGTCCCAAAGCTCCAGTAATCAACAGTAACTGAGTAGGATTTGTTCTCAAAGAGTTCTGGAGCCTAAAAACGATCATAAAAAGACACTTTGACTGTGGTGCTTCCTTGCATTTCTGCAGAGGCAAAGCTGCATGCAGGTGTGGCTCCCTGAGAGGGGACACCCTTGGGACAAGTCCCCAGGATCTCCATTTTTGGAGGTTTCAGCCCTTGGCAGTGCCAAGCCACAGCTGTCCTGCCTCAGTGCTGGTGACACTTAAAGAAAAAGTCTTACCAGATATTGCAATGTTCCAACAAATGAAGTGCATAAACTTCCTTGATCCAGATCCTTTGCATATCCCAGGTCTATTATTTTGTGAACAATCTGCAAACAGTTTAAACAGTTCATCAGAAGAGCAAATGCTGAGGGGAAAAAAACCCACCAAACAACCCAAAATCTGCTCAGTGACAGTCACAGAATACTCTCATGAGGAAAGCCAGAGTGGAAATTCTGGAGAAAGTCCATGGCAAAGCTTCAGCAACAGTGTTAAAGCTTTTAGTAAATGCACAGTTCAGTTTTCAGTCCAGTTCAATGTGACAACTTCCAGAAATGACAATGGAAACACACTGATCACTTGACTTACCTTCCCACCTTCATCCTGAAGAACAATATTTTCAGGCTTTAAATCTCTGTGTATAATTCTGTTCTCATGCAAATACTGGATACCAGACCCTGAAAGACATGTGTTTGATTTAACTCAAAATAAAATCCACATTGATTAAACATAAATCTGATGAAAACCTAATACTGGGGGGCAAATTCCCAGCCTTCCATGATTCACTACCACTCATTTCTACATTTAACTGCTTCCAAACTTGTGTTTCTTCTCCACTGCATTTTCACACCTTTGCAAAGACATGCCAAAGACACTCAACTGATCATGAAAAAAAAACCCCAAAACATTCTGGAAGGGGAACAAGGATAAAGCAAGCAGAGTTGCTTTTTATTTCAGGAATTCAGCTGGAAACTCTCTTGAGCACTGAAAGTCCAGGTTAATACCCTGAAATACTTTCTCATGCAGGTTATCTGTAAGAGAATTAAGAAAACAAGGAGCTTTCCTGGAAAACATTTTTCCTGGAGAAACCCAGGCATTGCCCTTTATCAGACAGCTCTTCCTTCCCATGATGTCTAGAAAAATAGGTACTTCCCAAGGGCCTGATTTTTTAAATACCCTGCTCATTTTAGTTCCCTTTTCATGGTAAGCTGAAAAGGGAAAATACCACTTCACTTAAAAACAAAACAAACAACAAACCAAACAAAAAGAAAGCATTAACTACATACCAATGTCACTAAGCAGAGAAAGGATTTGACTTTCCTTCAGCCCACAGCAGTTTTCTGGTTTGTTTAGCAACTACAAAAAAAGCAAAAGATGTTCAGACCCACACTTGCAACAGCAAAAACAACATTTGTTAACATTTGTTAACAGCAAAACACAACATTTTCCATCCCCTGTTGAAACTACCCAACACACAGCACAGCTCAAGGACACTCCAGCTGAATGGGGCAGTTGGTTTTGTGCAATAAAATCATGGCCAAGAAGAAAATAACTCAAGCAAAATGAAAATTCAGAAAGAAAAGGGGTAGGAGACAAAGGCAGAGCCACAGGCAAGGGAGGCTCCCCCTCAGCACTGTCTTAATGAGCTGTCAATAAAAGCAGCTTCAGCAATTTCTGACTTCTAGAGATAACTGAGATGATTCAGCCCCCATGATGGATTCACAAGGAAAAATTAATAATGAAGTGAAACACAAGTGATGCCAAACAAGAGCAAGATTTAAAGAACACAATCAGAAATAAAAAAGATCATGTTTTTTTTTAAAGCAGTACAGAACATCAGATGGAATGAAGCATGTTACTTCCTAAATTGTTACAGCCTCTATGCCACAGCTGAGGCCTCATCAGAAATGAAGTGACAAACACTGCACTGCAAGTAGAGCTAACTTCTCAGCCAGGGTCTCTAATCCACCTTCAGCGAGTCTCCAAACTTTTACTGCAATAATACAAAATAATACAACAGCCAGATGTCTCTGGGACTGTGGCCAGGTGCCTGTGTCTGCAACCCCAAATGCTTTTTCATATATTCCCCTTCTTTTACTGTGACTTAAACCTTAAAAGTGTCTCTTGGACTGTTTCTAACAACTCAAAACCATATAATGAGACAGGATTACTGCATTCACCAGCTGCTCACGTTCCCCAGGGCTGTTTAACACCACTAACAAAAACTACAGAAAAATGAATTTCCTGATCACATAGATGAGGTGATTTCTAAGCAAATCCTGACAGGGATTTGCTGCTTCACCCCTCTAGAAACTGCTGCTTCCTGAATCCAGCTGTAATGGAAAGGGAGCACAGACTCTACCAGGTCACTAAGCCACTGCCTGGGGAACTACTGAAAGGCTCCTTTATTTTTGGGTGTTGCCAGTGTGCAGATTGGCAGTTCCCAGTTCAGCAGGAATAGTAAAGCTTCAGAATCCCTGGAGGCCCCAGTTCAGCAGAAACAGGCTCATTGCCTGTGCTGAGAGCAAGGCAACACCAGATACACGTGAATCCAAACCAGTCAGACTGAACAGATGGAGACAGCAGCAAAGCCAAACCTGCTGGGTGACAGCAGCTGCACTAATGCTAAAGCAGCTCCATGAAAGGACACACCAGGATAAGAGTATCTGCCCTTGGCTTGCCCTCTGGTTTCAGAAACACAAGCCTTGTTTCCTACACGTGGTTTTTTTCCCACTCTACATTAACTTCCTCACACCTGTACCTGATGCCTCAGGTTTAGCTTTTATGTATTTCAGATTCTGTGCTGCTTTAGTGTGTGGCTCTGAGCTTCACATTAAGTGTTGGTGAGCTCTCTTCAAGAGTAGCTAAATAAAACAATTCCTTCCCTAGCTGGGGACCAAGGACAACCATCCAAATTTCAGGCTCAAGAACATAAACAAAGCAGGCTGAAGAGAGAAAAACAAGCAGGATGGGACTTCATAACCTGAAGCTGTAATTGGACAATGAACTCCAGAACTCATAAAAGTGACAGACCCCGTGACTGGTCATGCATTTTGTGCCCATTTTGGTTCATCCTGGGTGCAGCCCTGGCTGGGCTCTTGTGCTGCCCAAGGTGGATCCATGCAGGAGATCCTTTTAACAAATCCCTGCTTTATTCTTTAACACTGTCTGGCCTCTGCTCTAGGGCAGCCTTCTCAAGGCATCATACCCAAAAAGAGAAGCTCCCCAGAGCAGCACTGGTGACAGGAGCAGCACTGACAGGCCCAGTTTGGTTTGTTTGGTTTTTACTGGAAGCAAAGCAGGCATTACCTTGTGGAGGTCACCCCCTGAGCAGTACTCCATGGCCAGGAGAGGAACGTCGTTCACCAAGAAGTTCATCTCCTCAGGAACTTCACAGGCTCTGACCACGTTGGGATGGTTCAGCCTAAGCACACAGAGAGCTGCATGAAAACTCTCTTTGGGAGAATGAGACAACAGCAACCAGTTTTATGCTCCAGGGACAGCTTCTGTTCCCCACAGGAGTCCTTGCTCAGTCATCAGCTGGTACCTACCAGTACCCAAATGCATAAAATCCACACCTTGGGAATACACAAAGCAGTGATGAGCAGAAATGATGTCTCAAAGCCAAGGTACAGAACTGGGATGCTGGGGATCCAGACCCAAGTTGTGAATTCTTGCAGTCCTGGCAGTGTCATTACATGTGTGTGTGCTGCTGTATGTAGGAGCAGATTCCCCCTGGCCCAAGAGTTTCACAAGAACCCCTTAACACCTGTGTAACTGCACCAGGCAGGTGAAAGCCACATTCACAGGGGAAAATTAACTTCTGCAGCTGAATTCAAACAGCTGCTTCCTGACTGCCTTTAATACATGCTACTCTTGGGAATAAATGACATATCCAGAAGGAAATGAAGGCAAATTATTTCTCTCTACATCTTCCAGAGCCTCTGGACACCAATGCAAGAGCAGCTCATAACACAGTGGTTGATTTCAGCATCCAAATCAGACAGCACCAAGCCTTGACTTACACATTCACGTTCCCTGCAAGTGGGTTCCCCTTATGTCCTGGCACACAGTGAGCAAGTGAGGGTAACAAAGCAACAGCAGGAGCTCAGAAAAGCCCTGAACAGCAGGGCCACTGCAGACCTTGGGGAGGACAACTCAGAGCATCCCTGCTCCCACCAGTGGGATGGAGGATTTCCTGCTCCATGATCTCTCTCTTTCTCTCTCAGGAGCAGATCTGTGAGAGCCAAACACCCAGAGGAAGCCCCCACATCCATGAGACCAAAGCTGTCCAGCCCTGTTTCACCTGCTGGAGAGGGAGGGTGGGCAGCACAGAGCATGGACTTTCTCACGAGGAAGTGTAAGGAGAATTTATTCTTTACATTCGGCAACGTAACAAAAAAAAGCAATTCCAGGATCCCCCGGGTGCTAAATCAAAAACAAAATACCGCAGGGTATGGGAACACGTGGGTGTTCCCAAATCACAACATTAAAAGTCAACCCATAGGGTGGTGTGAGATTTCAGATGAGCGAACAGCCCAGGCAGCACAACAGGGCACGGGGCTTGGGGGTCACCAGCTCCCAGGCCAAGGCAGGAGCTGGGGCATGGGATGAGAGATAAACCAGCACAGGCACGCCGGGTGACAAAGGGGCTGACCCCCGGCCGTCCCACTGCCAGGCTGGGGCAGCAGCCGAGGCACCGGCTGTGCCCACAACACGGTCCCATCTCCCCAGCCGCTCCGGGGCTCCCTGCCCGCACTCCCCTCTCCCGGCCAGTCCACGGACTGACCCCGGCCGTCCCCTCTCCCTGTCTGTCCGGTGCCGCCGTGCCGGCCGCACTCACTTCTTCATGATGTCGATCTCGTGACACCAGCGGTCCTTGTTCTTGACGCTGAGCTCCAGCCGGCACGACTTGATGGCCACGCGGTCGCCCGAGTCCTGCGGGACACAGCGCCGTCAGCCGCCGCGGCCCGGCCGTGCCCTCCCCGCCGCCCGGCCCGGCCCCACCTGGTGCTGGTACAGGCACACGTTGCCGAAGCCGCCGGTGCCCAGGCGGTCGCGCATCTCCCAGGGCCCGCAGCCGCCGGCCGGGTGCCCGCGCAGCGCCGCCCCGGCGGGGGCCCGCTCGCCGGCGGCGGGCGCGGGGGGGCCGCCCCGCTCCATGGCTCGGCCGCTGGCTCCGGCACTCCGCCTTTATTGCCGCGTCACCGCCCGCGCCCGCCCGGGGCCGCCGCCGGCAGCGCCGCCTCAGTCGCGGAGGGAGAAGTCGAAGGGCTCGAAGTCTTGGCGGAAGGCGCGGGCCTGCGCCGCCTCCTCGGGCCGCTGGGCGGCGCACTGCCGCCAGTCCGCGCGCTGCGGCTGCGCCAGCAGCGCCTCGCTCGCCAGCACCTCCCTGCAACGACAGCGACGTGACGTCACCGCCGCGTCACCGTGCGGCGCCGCTGCGTCATCGTGACGTCACGGAGGTAGGCGGGGCGGGGGTGGCACGCACCTGCCGAACTGCAGCGGGAAGCGGCCGCGGATGCGGTGGAACAGCTTCTCCCCCGTGTCCAGCTCCACGTAGAAGTACGGCATCCCCGGCTGAGCCACCTGTGCCATGGGAACCATGGAACCACAGAGTCAGATTGGCTGGAAAACATCTCCAACACCATCAAGTCCAACCCATGACCCATCACCAGCTCGTTCACTGCACCATGGCACTAACTGACACTCCAGTATGTACCACAAACACCTCCAGGGCTGGCGACTCCACCACCTCCCTGGGCAGTCCCTTCCAATGGCCCTCCTGGGCAGCCCCTTCCAATGGCCCTCCTGGGCAGCCCCTTCCAATGGCCCTCCTGGGCAGCCCCTTCCTAATCACTCTTCTGAGAAGAGCTACCAGAGAACAAGCAGAGCCTCTTCCCAGTCAGTCCAGAGGTTGGGGACACAGCTGTCCCCACGCCACGGTCCTCTCTCCTGGGAGGAAACTTGGGAAAATAACCCCACAAAGTGCCAGAAGTCAGTGCCTGAGCTCAAACAATACCTTCCATGGGAGGAAGGAGCAGTGGGCACTCTCTGCTGGGATCACCTATGGTATTTTGTGGTTTAATTCTGCTGTGAGTGACTAAATAAGAACCAGGCAGGTCTGGTCATTCCCAGCCTCACTGAGGTCACCCCAGCCTAGTACAACACATTCTTGGAGGATGAGGCCACGCTCACATTTCTCAGCTGAGAAATCATCTGTTGTTCATGGGAACTTCTCCCAGAGCAGAATCCTGGCAAATCCCCAGATCAAGTCCATGAGATTCTGCCTCCAGCAGCTTGACCCCACCCCACAGAGGGAGCTCAGAGGGGAACAGCAGCTTAGGCAAGACAGGGAGGAAGTGGTGAAATCTGGCCCCGTACTTGCGCGAGATCCGAGTGCTCTGGGATTTCCAACAGCTCGATCTGTTGCTCCTGTGCTTGTGTAATAAATGCCTCCTTGATGTCTTCAGAAGTGCAGAGGTCCAGAGGGACAGGAATGACCTGGAGAGGGAGGACATTTCCATCAAAGAAGACAAGACAATCCATTTGCAGAAAGCCATCAGTCCATCACTGGAGCTCGTGGCTCCTCAGTACAGCTCAGCCTCATCACACAAGACAGGTGAGCACCCATCTCTACAGGCTTAAACTTATGAGAGTTTTTGTCCTGTAGGAGCTGGACAGAGAGCTGAAAACTCCAAGCTTCAAAGTTCTCAGCACAGCCCTCTCCTTTCTGATCTCTGTGGTAGTTCTGATACAGCTCTGATACACTTAAAGAGCTGCCACACACAGCAACCACCACGGTGAACCCCAAAATGGCTCTTTCAGTTCCTCTGGAGTTTATATTCAGTGCAAGTTTATGTTTCCCCAGGGTGACACCCAAACCATACCTGTAGCTGCAGATGCTGACTCCTATAGTTTCTTTCAAATAGGACATATCTCTTCCCCTTGCTCCTGAAAAATTCCTTTAGGGCAGCCTTGTACTTGGTAACTTCTTCCAGCACCTCTGAAGACAAGTCCACCACTGACTGATAGTGCCCAATTGGCAAAATCAGGACGTGGTCAGGTGACAAACCCCCTTTGGCCAGGGCAAGGTAGCACTAGAGTGAAACAACACACACCAGTTACTCACTGTGCTGAGGGAATTTATTCCCTGACTACTCATTCTGAGTAGCCTCAGGAACAGGTGAGTCTTCTGTGTTGCTTATTGGGGAATGTTTATTAACCATTTTATTTGAATTTATTTTTGTATTGAATTTATTAATCAGTAGAGGATGAGAAAGAGACAAAGAGACTGCCAAAGGACAAAAAAAATAATATCTTTTGAATGCCTTGTGTGCAGGGAAGCTGCTGAGTGAACTTCACCACCAAGGCAGGAATTTCTTATTCTGACACAAAAATCCACTTAAAATTTAACAGATTTAAACTAATCCTGTGGACAAACCTGTCCCTGTAAGTGGATTATGCTATACAGGAGCAGTAACTTTGAGCAAAGTGCATAAAACAATGATGGACTGAGCTTCAAAGTCAACATCTTGAAGACACCTTCTTTTTCACCTCTATAGAACAAATCTGTAACCAGCCATCCCAGAGAGATCTGGCACTGGTGCATCCTGCTGCCAAAGCAGGTTCCAGCTTTCTTCCAGCTGGAAAAGTTTTGCCAGATGGTAACAGAGGGCTGGCACAGCAAAAAGTGTTCTGGCACTGGAATCCAGCTCTGCTGCTGGAACAAAACTGGGCCACTTTTCACAAGTTTATTTGTAGAGCAGATGCAAAGAAACTGAAAGGAAACCCAAGAGCCAGCTGTGAAAGAAGTTTGTTTCAAATTTAAAATTGGAGATTGGTATTTTGCATTGCCATGTCTTAGCATGACTCTGACCTAGCAAAGCCCATGCTGCAGGTACTTACATGTGTGCCAATACTGACAACCAAGTGCTTCTCCACCTCTGGGCTGGCCAGGCAGAACCAGCAGGGCCCTGTGGGCTGAGCTTTGTTGGGAAAGAAAATAAGGATTAGCAGAAGGGATATTTGTAAGAACACAGAGAACCTGGTATTTCCCAGCCACCCTTCCCAGTTTATAAAGTGCTGAAGGTGTCAGAAGGACACAGCTCTGGCCAGGGACATTCCAGCAAGAAAGGAGGTGGTGGCAGTCAGACCCTGCTGACTGCCATTCTCCTGGAATGCTGTAAGCTAATGAAGGAGGAGTTTGGTAGTTCAGGAGTTAGTAGTTCAGCAGCTCACTAATAAGAAAACACCAGCAAATGTAAGCAAACAAATCAAAACGAGGTAAAATTACTGCACAGGTAAAGACAAGGGCAGATGCTGTCAAACACACTTGTCAGTTCTGGCCTATCCACCACACCCAAAACACCTGGATTCACACCCAAACTGTGATACCTGAGCTGAGCTTTTTGGAAGTGGCTGGTTCAGAGGGTAAATGCCATCAGCCCAACCACAACCACCACAGACCCAAAGAGCTTTGAAACTATGCTCTTCTTTCACCTGCTGAAGCCTATCTTCCCTTGGAAACAAGGGGCCCTTCATCCTCCTGCATTCCCCCAGCAGCTGGCAGTGACAGAGCTCTCTGGCTCTGACACCTACAGCTCAACAGCTTGAGGAACAACTTGGAGTGATGTGGTCCATCCAAAGCCTCGAGGGAAGAGCTCAGGAAAAAAGCATCCTCACACTTACGGGGTTTCTTGGCTTGCTTAGGCTGGGAGTCCCCTCTCTCTTTCCCATCTGAGGGACGTTTCTTTCCCTGATGCTTGTTCAAGTCAAAGAAAAACTGACAGGCTGGTTCTTCCTGTTTAGGAAATGAAAAGTGAACAGGATGTTCAGTTAGAACTGCAACACAGAAAGTGACAGGATACAGATTTGATTTGATTTTTCCTGAAGAGCTGTGAACCACTTCTGAAAAGCATCAATGTCACAGAATCTCTGAGGCTGGAAAATCCCTGCCAGCCCATGGAGTGCCAGCTGTGACCAGTGCCCACCTTGTCCCCAGCCCAGAGCACTGAGTGCCACCTCCAGCCCTCCCCTGGACACCTCCAGAGATGGGCACTCCCTGGGCAACCCCTGCCAAGGCCTGAGCACCCTTTCCAGGAAGAAATGCCTTCTGAATACCCTGGAACAGAATGACCTGTCCTCCTAGTAATGCAGCAGGCTTTACCTGCTTCAGTCAGGGAGAACTTGAGGGAGAGCTGCCCCAAATCATTATGCTCTCCTATTCAGCCTTATGCTGAACATTCAGAATTGCCAGATTTTATGGATTATTCAAATTTTTTCATTTACCAGCCAATGCCAAAAGAATGGCTTTATTTCTTAGAGATGTTAACCTGTCACAGACATGCCAGAGGTTGAAAACAGTTGATTCAGGTATCCCATAGAGCCAAATGCCATTAGAAGGCTTTGATGCTGAAGAGGACAAAACTTTTGTCCCTATATTTCTTATAGTCCTTCTTTAAGAAGTGAAAGGCCATCATAAGTTCTCTGCTCCAGGCTGAACACCCCCAGCTCCCCCAGCCTGTCCCCATGGCAGAGTTTTGGACAGAGATATCCCAAAGGGAAAGCCAAGCAGTGCTGTGAGCACAGAGAGAGAAGCAGGAAGGCCCAGGGGGAGGAGCACAGGGCAGTACCTCTGCAGAGAGAGGGGCTTTGCTCTTGGGAGCCTCCTTCCTGAGTTTCCGGTAGGGATTTTCGGTGACGTCCTGAGGCTGCTTCACCAGCTCTGCAGGGTCCATGGAGCTCATGGGCACGATGCTGAAGGCATAGAGGTACTGCAACAAACACAGGCAATCAGGGACAGGCAGCTCCTGCCATCATTTATGAACTAGGACACCCCAGAACAGCTCCACACCCCTCAGCACATCAGTGTTTGTGCCAAGGCACAGCATGGAAAAAGTGGAAAAACACATCCCCTGTGCCAGTGTCCCACCCAGGAGTTCATGCAGTGCATCCTTGATCCCTGCCCATTTCCAGGCCTTCTTTCTGGCCTTTTTTGTTACCAGGCCTGGATCCTGTTCATCCTTAACTACTAAATAATATTCCTTAACTATCAACCAATATTCCTTAACTTTCTTAAGGGGAGAAGAGAGACAGGTTAAAAACCTCATGCCAGAAGTTTGTTATTTTCGGTGGTTTGTGCCTCAGAACACAAGGTGCAGCCCTTACCCTTCTGACATAACAGGCAAGTGGTACTTATTACTCAAGTGAGACAGATATCTCCACTTCAGCCAAGCTTTTAAGTGCCTGATGTTGTCCTCTAACTGCTCTCACTGCCCCATTATTGTACTTGAGAAAAGAAGGAAGATTCAAGGGTGTCAGTACCTTTTTCTTGCTTGCATTGCCAACATCAGCAAGGGCAATAAACCTGGTGACGTGCTGTGGGGTCTCCTGTAGCACCATGTGATTCCTGTAAGGAAGCAATACCTGGCTGTACTGGCAAATAAAATATTGAAAGGACAGTGGGAGAACCCCTGCCTGCCATGAAGATACTCAGACAGCACACCAATCCTCCTGTGTTCCTTAAAAACTGAACCCTTACTGAAAATAACATGATCTCACATGATCTCACAAAATTTCACATGATTTTACAAACCTGTAAGGAAGTCTTTCATAGTAGGCCTTCTCCAGGGCAGCAAAATGGTACCTTGGTTTGAGACTTGCAGCTAGATCTGCTACCAGCTTGGAGCCACACTTCTTGGTATCTATTTCTCCCTACAAAACACAAACCAAGTTTTATTTAAATGTCTCCAAGAGCAGGGAAAAGAAAGGTTTAATATACTTCTCTCTACACTCCAGTGAGTACGTTCCCAGAAAATTCATGCCAAGGGAAGTCAAACATAGAATGATATATTAAACAACTACAGAGAATGCCTATGGGAACTTCTGAGATCTGAGTTTTCTCTCTGAGCCAGAACATCCCAACAAATCTTTCTCTACAACCCCCAAGGGCAGCAGGGTTGGTTATCATGCTATGAGGGAAGGTTCCTCATGCATTTAAACTGAGGATTGTAACTCTTTTTGGATGTTGGAAAAAACTGAGAGGAAGCAAAAAATATTCTTTTGCCATGTGTGTGACCTTGCTGTCCAGACAGGTTTCAAATCATCTGAAAATCACTTCTGTTGAGGAACATTAACACAACAAAATTTGACACAAATAAAACAACACCCTCAGAATCCAGACTGAGGAAGAACCAGACTACTGACTGATACTTAAAGAAATAAACACCAAAACACTTAAAAAGTGGCAGGGACAGATAAAATGCCTTGAAGTCTCACAAATCCCCCTCCTTTCAGTTTTCTCTGAAGAACTTGAACATCTGCTCTTCCTATTTTTACTCTCAGCTTTCTCATGCACTTGGAGAGGGTCTGACTGATACTTCAGGAAATAAACACCAAAACACTTAAAAAGTGGTAAGGACAGCTAAAATGCCTTGAAGTCTCACAAATCCCTCCCCTTTCAGTCCTTCTCTGAAGAACCAGAACATCTGCTCTCCCTGTTTTTACTCCTAGCTTTCTGAAGCACACCAAAACACTTAAAAAGTGGCAGGGACAGATAAAATGCCCTGAAGTTTCATAAATTCCCCTCCCTTCAGTCTCTCTTCTCTGAAGAACCAGAACATCTGCTTTCCCTGGTTTTACTCCCAGCTTCCTCAAGCACTTAGAGAAGGTGAACAGAACTTGCAGAAGCAGAGAGGCAGCGCTCTGTGAAATCCCAGGAACAGGACACTCACCGCGCTGTTGGCAAAAGTCCCCACATCTCTGGGCCAGGGGGAGGTCAGCAGTATATCCACACCCCTGAAGTTTGGGGTTGCCAGCAGAGAGGTTTTCAGCTCCGTCACATCCTTGGCGCTGAAGCAGTGCGCGGGCTCCGGCTGCTGCTGCGCCTCGGTGCCGCTCAGGTAGGCGATCTGCAGCCCCGAGCAGCCGCTGTACACACCCCTGCGGCCTGCAGGGACACACACACAGCCCTGAGAATGCCACAATCCCCTGGACAGGGCAGGGCAGCAGCAGCAGTGCTGACTTGCTGTCACTGCAGTCACCCCCACGGGCAGCTCATCTGCTGTGCCCGGAGCGATGGCATCGCTCGGTGCCACAGCGCAAACCCGAGCCTGCCCACAGACAAAGCCCAGGGTTCCCCCTCCACCCTGCCACCTTGCTTCCCAAAAACTTATCCACAGCAATCACACATCCAAGCTAGGTGCCTCTACTTTGTTATATTTTTCGCCTGGAAGCAATTCTGGAAAGAAATTGGTTTTTCCTTTTAGCTTTGCTACACTTCGCTTGTTACCTCTGCTACTGCAGTACAGCCACAAAGCAAAATCATATTCAAACCTTCCCTACAGAGACAGGCATGCTCTGGGAATAAAACAAGCATGCTCTGGGAATAAGACAGGCATGCTTCAAGAAGAATAAATAAGGGAATTGACTGAACAAATCATTTCCGAAATAAAGAAAACTGAGAAAAAATAGAAAGGTTAAGAGTTTTGGAGTAGAAGAGCCTGGAATAAAATTGAATGAATATTTGAGTCAAGGAAAAGAAGGCTCAATTGAAGGAAAAGCAGGAGTGGAAGGACAATATTATACCAGATGATTTCTTACACATAGGTAAATGCAAGAAGTTTAGAATAACTTCTCCTAAACCAAAGGTAATAAATACAAATTTATTATTACAGAAATGGTTTGGAGTTACTGCTGATTTGCTGAGCTGTGAATTTAGAAAATGAACAATTTGGAAGAAAAAATATATCCTTATTTAAAAACAGTATTACATTTAGAAATCTATCAACTTAGATAAAGAAAAAGAATAGTTGAAGTAGTTTTAACAGAAGAATAAAAATGTAAAAAATTTCAAAACATTCTCTTTAATTTTTTTTTATTTGACCAACAAACATAAGTGTCTTTTAGTTGTACAACCTTATTTCTAAGTACTTAAATGCAGGAAGATAAAGCAAGGGACAAACCCTGATAATTGTGCACTTTTTCATGAAATTGAACACATTTCTATTTCAAAAGAATAATTGAAAATTATTCAAAAGAAGTGCTTCCTAATAATTCAAAGGACTGTTGTAACATCCTGCTCTGTTACAAATTACTTCAGAGAACAGGCTCTTGCAACCTCTATTCCTTCTGCTCAGCAAGTTCAGTATCAGAGAAATGAGAAAAAAAAAAAAAACAAATCAAGAAAGCAGGGGTTTCTTTTTACAGAGATTGTACCAGTCTGAACCACAGGATAAAAAATGCCACTGACAACTCCCAGCAAAAGGAAGGTGTTAAAGTGAGAAGATGAGAGAAGGTTCATGAGAGCCCCAGCAGGCACATGCTGACCCCAAATGCCCTGCAGCCTTACCCAGGTAAGTGATGTTCTCTGCTAACTCACAGCCACTGACGTCTGGGAAGTAGCTCAGGGTGTCTGGGTTGTTGGCACCGAGCACGTAGGTTGGGATTGGAGCTGAGGGAGAAAACCTCGTGCAATCAGTGAGCTTTAATTCCAGCACCCAGCCCACACTGCCCAGGAATCACAGCAGGGAACCCCATCCAGCCAGACCTTCCACCACCCTCTGGGGGCAGCAGCACAAGAAACCTTCCTGCAGGGTGAAGCTGGAGCTCCCACAGCTGCTGCAGGGGAACAACCCCTGCTCCACCCACATGGCCCTCCCCAGCCTGTGGAAAATTAACCCCAAAGTGATGCACAGCCCTAAAGACAGGGGTGTTCCACCCAGACCCATCTCTCCCTCCTGTGTGGGGTTTCCCTGCTGGAGTACAGCTGCTTTAACACCACAGTGCCCAGCCCCCGGGCAGTGACACACACACACTGACACTGCCCTCCTCCCTTACCTTTCTTGGCCCCCGTGCGGTACTCGGCCCATTCTGCCTCGGAAGTAGAGCCAAAGAAATTCCCGACACACAAAAGCATCTAAAACCAGCAGATAAAGCAGGAGTTGCCATTTCACCACAGACAGAACACACACACACACAAAGGCTTTGCCTACACCACTTCAGCAGCATTTGGTTTGCTGAAGTGAAGAGATTCTTCTGTGTTTATCTGTGTTAAACTCAACATCAACAGGTTTAAAAGGGCAGCCAGCTGCTCTCCCGCCTTCTGTGAGCAGATCACGGCTCCTCCCAATCGTTTGGTGCTGGACAGGGAGGGCTGGGGGGCTGCAAACCCTTTCTCACACCGAGCAGAAAGAGGAGTGTGGCTGCCACGGAGGGACGGGACACCAACACCTACCCAAGCACCGCCGGCACGGGAACCCCACCCGGGCTGGCTCCAGCCTCAGCCGTGCCGGGACGGGAACAGAACCCCGCGGGAACGGCACCACGTCCACCTTCCCCCACCCAAGCCCCCACGAGCCTTACATCGAAGCGGCCGCTCTTGGCCTGGATGGCGCGGACCCGCCCGAAGATCGCCTCCAGCCGCCCCTCCACGTCGCCACACGCCAGCCTGCGGGACACTGCATGGTAAGAGCGGCCGACATGGTCCGGTCCAGCCCCGGCCCCACCACCACCCCATCCCGTGTCCCGCCCCGTTCTCATCCCATCCCATCCCATCCCATCCCATCCCATCCCATCCCATCCCATCCCGTCCCACTCACACGCGCAGCGGGGCCGCCGCCATCACGAAAATGCTGGACCCGAACCTCCCGCCACTTCCGGGTGCGCCGCTCAAAGCGCTCCGTCACTTCCGGGTGCGCCGCTCAAAGCGCTCCGCCGGTTGCCGGGTGGGCGGCACCCGAAGCCTGACACACCGAGTGGAATCGCCGGGAAATTTAAATCCCGGTGTCCGCAGGGAATCGCGGATATTGCCAATGCGTGGTGTGTTAGTGCTCCAGTCAGTGCTGGCACTAAACGTGGAAAACCCGTGAAGAAGTAGAAGAGGTGATAGGGTAAGAGAGGGGTCGTTGTCTCAGAAGTGACTGAAATAATCCCTGCAGGTGATTATTTACACTGATAAATTATAATAATGTTAATACTATATTCCGATATGTACTTATAATAAATGCATTTATATAAAATACTATATTTAGATATGTATTTGTAATTATTACGCTGAGCTGTACCAAAACAAGAACTTCATCAGGCTGTAAACAACAGCCAAGCTCTCCTGTTTTTGACACCTTTTATAATACTTTATTATAATAATGCTTTATAAATAAGTGATACCTTACAAATAGATTTTATAGGGGATTTCTAAATTAAATGTTTATATTTTTTTATTAAGGTTTTACAATATTACCATCTGAATTCTGTAAATCTAAGTTGCTGCTGTTGGGGTTTGTTCCTTCTGTGGTATTGCGACTTGAACCGTTCCACATTTCAACAACAAGCACGAGAAATGTAAAGTAATAACTTTTATTTTCTGCATCTCACCTGGCCTGAAAGAACCACAAAAGAATCATGGAATGGTTTGGGTGGGAAGGGACCTTAAAGCCCATCCAGTTCCACCCCCTTCCACTGTCCCAGGCTGCTCCAAGCCCCGAAGTCCAACCTGGCCTTGGGCACTTCCAGGGATCCAGAGGCAGCCACAGCTTCTCTGGGCAGCCTGTGCCAGGGCCTGCTCACTCCCAAAAGCCAGCAGAGCCTGTTGTTTACCGGCGGGATGTGGGAAGCCGAGGAGGATAAAATCATAAAATTGATTTTACCGACGGTAACTGGGCCAAAGCGCTCGCGGCGGTCGCGGGCAGGAGGCCGCGCTCTGCAGCAGCTCCAGCGCGTCACGGAGGCAGCGAGGCCCCCCCAACGCGCCCTGAGGGGCCGGGGTGCGCCCCGCTCCTGCCTCACGGTCCCACAGACCCCAGCAGGTCATGGACGCTACCCAACAAAGAGCTCCCCGCCATCCCAAGCTCTCTAAGGGGCGCAGAGACCGGGGCCGCCGCTCAGCCGCCACCGCCCCTCAGCGGGGCCGCCGCTTGGGCTCCATCCACCATGGCCGGCCCCCTGCCTCCACTCAGCTGTGCTTCCCCTCAGTCTGCCCTCAGCGGTGCCTTCCCTCAGCCTCCCCTCAACATGGCCGGTCCCTCGCCTCCCCTCAGCAGCAGCAGCACCGCCGCGGCACCGTCACCGCCTCCCCTCAGCAGCAGCAGCGGTGCCGCCGCCGCACCGTCACCGCCTCCCCTCAGCGGCCCCTCCCCTCAGCCTGCCCTCATCATGGCCGCCCCCCCGCCTTCCCTCAGCATCGGCACCGCCCCTCAGCTTCACCCGCGGGTTCTTCCCGCCCGGCGCAGCCGCGGAGCAGCAGCCCGGGCGCGGAGCGGGCGGGAAGGACGGTGGGGCGTTGGTCGCGGTACCGGCGGGGCGGGATGGCGCTGTCGCAGCAGTGCGAGGCGGCGTTCGGTACCGCGGACCTGTACGGTGTGCTGGGCGTGCGGCGCGGCGCGTCCGAGCAGGACATCCGCCGCGGCTACCACCGAGCCTCGCTGCGCCTGCACCCCGACCGCGTCCCGGCCGAGCAGAAGGAGGAGGCCACACGCCGCTTCCAGGTGAGGAGATCCCGGGGGAGAAAGGGAAGGAGAGACAGAGGGAGGGGAGAGGAGCGGTGGCAGCCACGGCTGAGACCCAGAAGGGACTGGCGCCCTGATCCGCTGTCCCCCAAGTGACTGAACCCCGGGCAACCGACCCTGACTGCCCACTGACCATCCCCGACCCCGAGTGCCCACCCCACTGACCAGCCCCGACCCCGAGTGCTCACCCCACTGACCAGCCCCGACCCCGAGTGCTCACCCCACTGACCAGCCCCGGCCCCGAGTGCCCACCCCACTGACCAGCCCCGACCCCGAGTGCTCACCCCAGTGCTCCCTGGGCGCCTGACCCCCAAGTGACCGCTCCCCGGGTGACCTCGCGGCCACTCCCGTGTCCCGCAGATCCTGGGCAAGGTGTACGCCGTGCTGAGCGATGAGAAGCAGCGCGCAGTGTACGATGAGACGGGCATGGTGGATGAGGAGGCCGAGGCGCTGCAGGACGGGCGGGACTGGCTGGAGTACTGGCAGCTGCTGTTCAAGGTAAGAGCGGGATCGGGCTGGGAGACACCTCCCCTTTTTGTTTTTATGTGTTTTATCCTGGTGAGTAAGTCCTGTAAGTCACAAAGCATCACCTCTTTGTTCCAGGTCACCGTGAAAGACATCGAAGAGTTCAAGAGTAGCTACAAAAACTCGGAGGAAGAGCTGGCTGATGTGAAGGCAGCGTACATGACTTTCAAGGGCGACATGGATCGGATCATGGAGTCTGTGCTGTGCGTGGACTACACGGATGAGCCCAGGATACGGGAGATGATCGAGCGAGCCATCGACTCCGGGGAGGTGCCATCCTACAAGGCTTTTGTAAAGGAGTCAAAGCAGAAGATGATGTCCAGAAGAAAGCGGGTAGGTTGCAGCAATTACTTACCATAACCTTGGCAGAAATAAGTAACTCTGTTCCCAAGATGTTTGTCACAGGATTTCTGCATTACACCCCTTACTGTTCACATCTGGTCACCCGTGGTCATCACCCCCCCAACCCAAACCACTGCGAAAGGCTTTTCTACTTCTTTATTTCCTTATTATACATAATGGCTTATTACAGTTTAGCATGTCCCTGCATTTATCTACAAAGCTGGGAGTTGCTGGAGTTAACAAAAACAAGCAAGTGGTGAAAACACATTTTGGTTGGCTCTGGCCTAAATGGACTCCTGTATGCTTTTGAACACTTTGTAGAATGTTATTTGCAAATCACAGCAACCTTTAAGTTATTGTAGTATCTACCAAAACAACGACAACAACAAAAAAAAAGGGTGTGGGAACAGGGTTGGGGACAAACATCACATGCAACACTGTGAAAGAGCAGGAAAGCTTCCTGCTCTGCTAAATGGTGGAACCAGAATGGGCTTCCCTTGCCTGATTCCTTATCTGTGGCCAAACTTGGAAACCCTTTGCACTCCCCTGCAGCTATTTGTACACAGATGCCCAAAAAGCATTTGGTAAGTCCTGTAAGACTTGGTCAGATAACATGCAAAACACTTCTTTAAAAACCCTTATTTGCTCTTTTAGGCAGAAAAAGAAGCTAAAGAGGCAAAAAAGACTATAGATGAGCTGGGCCTAAGTGGAGAAAATGACTTGCAAGCGCTGATTAAAGTAAGGCTTCTTCAGTTTCTTGCAGATAATTTTGTTACTGGCTTATAATTGTGTTTTCCCTGAGCGTCTTTGATTTTGGATCCTTGCATATCTTCTGGATTCCTGAGGTTAAAACCTGGCCTTAATGTTAACTATGTGCTTTAATTTAATTAGAATCAGAGTACAGTATGGATTTTATTACCTGTGTCTATTTTAAAATTTCCAAGAGTTAAATATTTGGAGTACTTATGGAATAACTTCTACTTTTAGGCGGTTTCACAAGAGAGTTTTAATGATGATACTAAATTTCCTGTAGCTTGTCTTTAATGTGTTTGATGCAGTTCAAGATTTTGTGTAGCTATCAAATGTCAATAGGATAAGCAGTTTGGGAAGTTCCAAAAGGTTTGAGTGTGGTTGGTTTTCTTTCCCCCTCCCCAGCACCGAAGCAAAGAACGAGAAAAGGAAATGGATAACTTCTTTGCCCATCTGGAAGCAAAGTATGGCAACACTGCTAAGAAAGGAGGAAAGAAGACCTCAGGCAAGAAAAGAAAGGCAGAAGGAACAGCATAGACTGAAATACCAGGTTTCACTTTGTGTGGAAACGTGGATTTGGGAGAATTTTGGGTGTTTTCTGGGCCCCAGTTTCGGACTGTGTGCATTGACTGGCTCTAAGTGGGAGGCATGACATGGAATCCATGCTGAACAAGGAAGTCAAGGCATTCCTGTGCTACTGTCTCCAACCCTTTGGGTGCTCTACAGCTGAGATCCACGTGTGCTGTTCACACATTTCTTCTGTAACAAACCTCCTGCTATTTTTAAAGGTCTTTGCACATCAGCTCAACAGGTCTTTTTCAGATATTCCAGTAGTTTTTATAAAGATAGTTTGGAAAATTGCTGATTTAATAAACTAGAAGGTGGGTTTTTTTCAGAGTTTTGCTTTCTCACTTCTCTGTATGTTTTCTAAATAAGTTATTTTAAACAAGCCAATTGTGCTGATTCTTCTGATTTCAGTCAAATAAATCCTGCACACTTCCAGGGAGGATCATTTTTCAAAGGGATAGGAGGAGACTCAAGGTGAACACTTGGAGAGCTGAAGGCTCTCACAGCTTCAGCAGCAGCTCCTGGGGGAAGCCAGAGGAAGATGGTCTCTCTGTTCCCTTTTATTTGTCTGCTCTGAAAAATAACCCTGATTCTGAGAAAGTAGAGCATATCATTGTGGTTTATAACACAGGGCTTGGAAGGTTACTTTTATTACACAGAATAAATAAATAACAGTCCAGGAGCAGTCCCTGGTGTCAGCCATATGTACAAAAAACAAAAATGGCCTTAGGAGGCCACTGCATTTTTTAAACCCACTGAGTCCTCTAGGCTGTAAAGCACTACATCATATTTACAGAAGTCTATTCAAGTTTATTTGTCTGCTTTTGTAACTCTTGTGCTACAGAAAACTCCCTCGGTCCCTGAGGAATGGCACGGATACAAATGGGATTTTATCTGCACTTTGCCTGACATAACTGACACACTGCACAGTGTTCCAGAAGAGAAATTGTATTTTTGTATTTTGAAGTGGTTTAGTGAGTAGAGGTCTGTGGTGAGCATCAGCTTCTCTCTCTGATGACTTAAAATTGAGCTCAGAGCTGCTTTTTTTTTTTTTTTAACTTCTGGAAATGCAAAGGCAGGTTAACCCAGTTATATTTGCACAGTTCTCTGTTTTTGATTAAAGCATGTTTGGATCAACTGGACTCACGAGCTTCAGTATGGATGAAAAATTATTGGCTGGTCTGGAGTGGGGAAATAGGGGAGCCACATCATAAAGAATACTAACAAGGTTTTTTTTCTCTCTCTTTTGAACTGTAATTTGAAGAATAATAAGAAAATACAGGAAAACAGTGCTCTTTAATTGGACTAGAAAGGAACAACTTTTTGTGGAGAGTCCTAACTTCATTTAAATACAGCCAGTGGTTACCTCAGCTTGTTTTTACATTTCAGTCTGACACTTACTGTTTGGGAGTAAGACCTTCAATTAATCACTTATTTTGAGAAGCCTGTACTTCATGGTTTCATTTGCCTTATCTGGAGCCACAAGGCCAACTCCAGCAAATGCCTCTGCTAGCTCTGTCACACAGGGCAGACACAGCTCCTAAAAGCTCCATTGCATCAGTGGCTTCTGGAGCTCTACCTTGGAGTGAAGAAATCTTGTGTAATTATAGGTATTTTTACAATGGGACACTGAGCTGTTCTGTGAAATTACTATAAAATGTCTCACCAGGAAGATTTTATTTTGAGTACTGTCTGAAGCTACTTGTAGTAAGAAGTTTCTTTTTGCCTGTTCAACCTTCTTCAGTCACTGAGAAACAGGTAAAAGGTTTTATTATAACTCAGGAAGAGGCAGTGATGTGCTGCCCTTGGAGCTGCCAGGTCACCTGCTCTGCTGCCTTGGTTCTACACACCTGTGTTCATACCTGCTGCAGCTACCACAGCATTCATCACTTGCCTAAGCTGAGTGCTTGCTTTTGCTAGTACAATATTGCTTTAAACATATTGAATCATATAAATACACTTTTTATAAAATGTAAATCACTATGGCTGTGGAAGGCTGGGTTAACCTTCCTAAGGGAAAAATGAGCAGGTCCTGCAGTACCTGTAAGGACATGAACCTGTCACCAGCCTCATGGAAAACAGCACAAGCACAGACTGAGAGTGTTTGCTGGGTTTCCTAGGAGTTGGGCTTCACTGGAATGTAGTCACCCTTCCACTGGAGCATCACTTTCTCTACTGGTAGGA
Organism: Agelaius phoeniceus; assembly: GCF_051311805.1. NCBI lineage: Eukaryota > Metazoa > Chordata > Aves > Passeriformes > Icteridae > Agelaius > Agelaius phoeniceus. The sequence continues at coordinate 32,441,458 of NC_135273.1, forward strand.
AATGGAATGTTTTAAGTGCACCCCTTCTATCTTTGGCAGCTGCTGCTTAGATTTATATAAAAATAACTATCTGTAAGGAAGGGTGTTTGAAAACTCTGTGTAAACAACGTTGACCTTGCTGGGAAAGAGAGGTGGTTCATGACTCTCTGGAGAGGGATGGATGGGTGGATGCTCCTCCATGGCACATCAGTGCCTCTGTTTGCTCTTTGTGCCTGATCCACTTCGGCCGTGGGCTTTCACAGAGCCACGTGATGGAAGACCTGACAAACAAGAGATCATGGACAGCCTCAAGACTTTGGGAAGGAATTCCAGCTAAGTATCAAATACATCTCCTCTAGCCTGAAACTGAAATCTCTTTTTAGTCTAACACATGGCTACCAACTGCATTATTTATAACTTTCAAAAAGGGCAAAGCTTGTGTTTGCCGAGTTGCTGCATTGCAGGGAGTGCCTGCATTCCTTGATATTTCACTAAGTATTCGTGTCTACAAAGCTTTTCTGCTAATTTCAATTGGTTTTGTCAATACAGCAGTCATAAAACTCATCTTGCTTTTTTTTTTGGGGGGGGGGTGTGAGGGGACAGATAATTATTTAATTACAGTAGGAACCACTCCTTGCTTGTTTACAAACAAGTTACTTCAGTTTTAGTGCCTTTGTTAACCTCAAGTTACTATTTCTGTTTAAGCTGACAACTGCTTTGAAAACTTGGACACTGAGAGGTGCTGGGGCTGATGACATTAAGATTCCTTACTTGATTTAAATATTTGGTGGTAAGAAAAACAAAAAACCCAACAAAATGCACTCAACTGTACTCTGGAGTAGAGTAGGACATAGCAAGGATAACATCTGTATAATGGCAAATTAAAGACATGGATGGAACTCTGAAAAAGTGTAAATTACCTGTAGGAATGTACCCCTGTAGGAAATGCATCCCTGTCCCAAAAGCCTCCTTTGTTTGCTCTTACTAAACCCTGTGACTGATGGGCATACCTGAACTTGTGGATCCTTTCCTTGTCCAGGATTGATTACTGTAATCAATAACAGTGCAAGAACGGCGGCGCTGGGAATGGGGCTGGAAAAACAGCTCAGGTTATTTCTGTTTGCATGAAAAAAAATCAGCAAGATTATAATACAACTAAAAACTGCTTAAACACGTGTATTTGGTAATGACTTAGATGTTGTGAAGGTCTAAGGAAAGTTTTAAAGAAAGGTCAAATCAACTTTAGAAGCAGAAAATACACTTTTCTAACACTTCTTTAGAATGATCACTGTGCCAGTTAGAGGTAGTCTTTCCAATTCAGGATATTGCACTGTTCCAAAGCTGATTTTATAACTGCTGAGTCCAGGATGTTGAAATTATACACAGAAACCAATCAAGCAGCTATTTAAAAGCTGTGCTGAAATGACAGCTTTCAAAGCTTAGATAAAAACAAGTTGTTAGATACAAGAAGGTACCAGTAGAGTAGGAGTTCCAATAAATTAAACTGAGAGTATTTGATACTGAAACAGACTGGAAATGGATTGATGTTAATTCTCAAAGCACCCTTTTCAGTAATTAAGGATGATCTGGTGTAATTAGCCATGCTTTACCGAGGATGTGCTGGTTGTGCTGGGCCTGGAGAAGGGATCAGGCAAGAACAGCTGCTCCTGGAGCTGCTGGGGAGTGTCTTCTTGTGTCGTGACACTGTGAGCACGGCTCGAGTTCCCTCGAGGTTTCTGCAAGGACAGAAACAGAGTTATGGCTTTTTCTTACTGCAGCAGTTCATTAAAAATAATTAACCCAGGAATTAAAGCTAATTTTCAAATTGAATTACTTTATACCTAGTTATGAGGAGGGAAACATTGAATTTGCATTAGAACTAAGCGGGTAAGCATGGGTGATGCTGTTGCTCAAAACTGATACAACATTTTTCTATTTGATCATCTTTTGACCTTCTATCATGAAACAAGAAATATACTGGAACTCTTGGGCTGGGTAATTTGACCAGCAGTGATAACAACTTTAGATTACCCAGTAATAAAATGAGATTCTTGTGCCTGTTACCGTTTGCCTGTGAGATCCTGTGGTGCTCCCACGCTCTGCCACCGTGGTGGTGGCAATGGGTGGCAGGGGGTGATTTCTGTTCAGCAGCAGTGGGGAGGGTGAGGTCAGCTGCTCCTGTGCAGTCAGGCTGGAATGCACCAGTAAGAACAGAAAAAACACACAGTTAATGTGTTAGGCAGGTGGAAAGGTGCAATGTTGTCAAGTTTCTTTGGCCTTCTGGAGTTGACTGTTCTGTAACAATACCTTAGAAAAGCTTCAAACCATCTAAAAAAGACTTTCCTAGTGCTCTCTACTTACATTTTAAAATATATTTTGTCCTGGATTGTCAAGCAAATTGTATTCTATTTGCCATCTTTATGGCAGTTGTTTTCTGTTCAGTGGGCAGTTTTCTTTATGTCTTCCACAACCAATCCTCCCTGAGGAGGGGACATCTGCTGATAAGAGGCCATTGAATGTCATTGCCTGGCTGATAAGAACTACAGCATCCCATTGGGAGATGTGAGCCCAGAGGGAGGAGCCAAGCATTGCTACCCAGATATAATCTGAGATTCTGGAACACCAGCACAGCTTCTCCACTGGATTCCCACAGGAACAGCAGCTGCCTCTTCCCCTGGATCTTCAGAGGAAGACTACACCCTTTTCTACGGGATCCCTGTTCCAACAGAACCAACCTGAGGAGGAACCAACCTGGTTCCAACAGAACCAACCAACTCCAGGAGGGCTGCAGCCACATTTCCAATGGGACTGCTGCCAACACCCTGACCCACAGGGTGTCAGGCTGGGTTCTGACTGTCAGTGTTGTTTTGGTTTACTGCATTGTTAATTTTATCTTTTTATTTTCTTCCCTATTAAAGAACTGTTACTTCCTGCTCCCATATTTTTTACCTGAGAGACCCTTAATTTAAAATTTATAGCAATTCAGAGAGGGGGGGATTACATTTTCCATTTCAGGGGAGGCTCCTGCCCTCCTTAGCAGACACCTGTCTTTCCAAACCTAGACACATTTTAATAAAGGAGAGATGTCAATATTTCTTACATTCACTGAAGCCTGAGGAAAAGGAACAGAAACACAAAATACTGGAAGGAGAAACACCAGTTATGAAGGGACAAGGAATAAGTCTCTCAACAATATGTGACAAGAAGTCAACTGACTGGATGAATTTATAGATAAACAACAAAACTAGAAGTAAACTACATCAATTTAGAACATGTGAAATAGACAGGTCTATCAAATCCTACATTGTTTCCTCATACCCTGTGGTCCCTGTAAATGACTCCATTCAGTCAGGTCATTGTGCAAAATAAAAGAAAGATATTCTAGATGTGACTGAGGGCTCACTAAGAGCCCTTTGGTCAGTCAGATAACCTATTTGAATATCTTTATAGTCCAGTCTGGGTTAGGATAACAACATGCAGTATGACCTCCAAAAATTTTTGCAGAATTTTAAATTCATCTTGAAAATAGTTGGCAGAAAGAGACAGCCATGTCAAGGAAGAGATGGTGGCATTCAATTTGCTTGCAGAGGACAGACTGAGATCTATTGCTCACGTGCAAAACTACCTGAATATGGGAATGTGTGTGATTCACTGAATCACAGCTGGCAGCACACTGAACATCAGCTTTGAGGACTCAGCTTTCTCAGGGCAGTTGTGCCCAAGGGGCAGCTCCTCTCCCTGCCAGGGCTGCTCTCTGAGCCTGGTGCTGTTTTGGGGACCTACAGGCGCCTGCAGACGTCGTCCCCGGAGCGCGGGGTCCCGATGGGATGCAGGGTCCGTGGGGGAGGGTTCCTCCTCCTGGTGCAGCGGGACAGGGACGAGGTGCTGAGCTCCAGGGGACGGTTTGGCCACGCCCGGGTAGAGAGGAGGGAGCTCGAACCTGGCCGTTTGTCATCCAGCTCCCTAACAACAACAACAACAACAACAAAATTACAAGACCAAAAGACACATAGTCAGCTGTAGCCATGATATTCTCTGAAAAATCCCTTTGCCAGGATTTTTTTCTCCTGAGAAGCTGAGAGGCCTCAAGAACAAAATGTAAACAATAATTATCTGCTGCTGTGGAATGCAACAGATGCATCTTTGATTGGTCTCATGTGGTTGTCTTTAATTAATGCCCAATCACAGTCCAGCTGTCTTGGAGTTGTTGGTCAGTCACAAGATTTTGTTATCATTCCACTTCTTTCCTTTCAAGCCTTCTGATGAAATCCTTTCTTCTATTCTTTTAGTATAGTTTTAATATATCATTAACTTTTAATGTAATATATATAATAAAATAATAAATCAGCCTTCTGAAACATGGAGTCAAGATTCTTGTCTCTTCCCATGTTGGGATTGCCTGCAAACTTCCACAATCAGCATGACAACAGCTGTTAACAAAGTGCTCACCTACAGGTGACTTTAATAATAAAATATGTGGGCAGAAATTATGTGTGTTGATTCTTAATGTAACTTGTGGTAATCACATATGCTCTGAACAGACAGAGACATAGCTCTCCCAGGATTTTCCTGAGAAGCTGTGAGAAAGCTCAGAGAAAAGAACGAGAAACAATTCTTATCTTCACTTGCTGCACCTGTTGTTGTGCAGATGTGGAACGTGTTATGGAGATTTGTTTACCAAAGGGTAATTGAGCACTAGTGATGATGTTTGGATTCATTGACCAATTAGATCTGTCTGTATCAGACTGTCTGAAAAGGATGATAAGTTTCTTAGTAATATAGTATAATATGGTATAATATAGTATAATAAAGCAATTAATCAGCCTTCTACAATCATGGAGTCATAGCTCATTATTCCCCAATCAGGGGCTCACTACTATGAGAGTAACTATATCAATTTTCACAGAGGACAAATAACAAATAACCAAGCAGGAAAATAACTAATAACTAACTGCTTTCTCTGACAGAGGAATTTATCTTACAAGGTTTTGGGTTGAATCCCTCTTACTGAGAGAGTGCTCTACTTTATTTACTACAGGAGATCTGTAGCTCTTACAGTGTTTTCTCCACTACAGGCAGGCTCCTTTGGTGTAACTGGATCCCATGGATCACCATCAAGCCATTCAGGTTACGCTGAGAACTACTACTTGACCCTTGAGAGAGACTTACCTGAAATTAAAACAAAATAAGTAAATTACTGTTTGGCAGACACACACACACACACAAATATTTATAGACTTTGTATATCACTTTGGAGAAAAGTCATTAATTTCTTCCATGACATCCAGATATATACTCAGTTATATTATTTCCCCAGCTAGGGGATCTTAGCATTTAATTTTTTTGGAATGATAGTGCTTAGAAAATGTCCTAATAATCTCTTCCAACTGAGCAGCTCATTTGCTGATCTTCCAACAATGACTATAATCAGAAGCTTTACGAAAATAATTTTCAGCGTATATTGACATTTTATGTCAAGAACAGATCTGCAAAGTCCTCTTCTGAGATACAGACTGATGTGAGAAAAAAAACCCATCATATTCCACCCACCATAAGAAGAGCAAGTAGAAAATAGCAGAGCTTTAATCCCATACATACTTGAGGTGTTTTTCTCCTCTTTTTGCTTTTGCGGCCACCTCTGGGTTTTGGGCACTACACACACAATAAGGGGACACAAGGGATAGGCAGGGGGAAGAAATAAAGGATAAAGAAATAAAAAGAAATAAGAAGGAGAGAGCTGAATTAAAATGGAATAAACAGGTAACACCTTGGTGCTCGCCACTCTAGATGCAAATCATCTAAAGTAGATTATACAGTTAAATTCAGTGTCTGAGGGGAAAAAAACTGGTTTAGAACTGCAGAAATTTCTCCCTTCTTGCTGGATGAATTAACTATTATTGTGAGAATGGGATCCCACACACACACTCCTCAATCTCACCATTTAATTGAAACAATAAACTGTGGAAAGAACTACCTCCTGAATCAACAGCCACCACATGGCTGTCACACACCGACATAAAATACTGTTTCAAGGAGGAAAGTAGGAATTAAAACATCCAACTGAGTAACAACAGGACTAAAGTGTCAGAAAGGACAGGCAGCGTTCACACAAAGTCCAAACCAGTTATTGACCTAAACAGAACCACTCTGTCTGCTGAGGTAACACTGTGATTCATCCCCACACAAAACAACAGCTGGTTAAAAATCCTTACCAGGTTTGATGCCACCGAGGGCATCTTTGTGTGTGGCACCCGAGGTAACAGTGCTGGCAGAGGATCCAGCTGCAAAGGGCTTCTGGCATCTGCTCGGAGCGTTTCCACTGCTATGATATTTTTCTCATCATCTGTGCAAAGCAACAGAATTTCTGTCAATATTGGCATTGCTAGTCATTGCCAGTGCTATGAATCTTTTTTTTTTTTTAGAGAGAGTCCCCCTGGATGATAAGCTTTGCTAAGTTTTTTGAAGATGTGTTTCACACTGTTAGCAGAATAACCTTTTTATTCCCACTGAAGAGATCATTCCCAAATATATCACTTAGCAAAATTAGCTGAAATCCCCTTTTGAGCCACTCACCTTCACTGTAAATCCTTACCAGAGGCTGACCCTTCCCAGTGCCTGCAGATCAATTCTTCCATGCAGACCAGGACTTCACTCCACACATCATCAAACACAAAGGTGAGCACAGAATCCTTCATGCAGGAATAGGGAGAGACAGGAGGAAACCCCAATTTCCGTCTGCCAGAGGACAGTCCCATTTTCCTCTCGTGCAACTCCTCCTCCCTGTAAAAATATAAGCATTACCTGCACCAGAAACTATATTTACTTTTAGTTTTCCCACAGACCTCAGTGAGAAATGACTGACCCACCCTGGTCTCCCTATACAGAATGATTATAAATCATACTCCATGAACAACAATTTACCTATGAGATAAAATTCACAGAAAAAAAATCAGAATTATTTGTTACAGTGATATTTCTTCATCACATTGTTAGGCTCCATATCTAATGTCAGGACAGAATCCTGAAGACAAGAGAGTGATATTTTTTGCTGCAGCAATGCCTCTCTAATCTGGTAAAACCAAGAAACATAACAATTTTAATTTAATGGTCCATGCAGATAAGTGGCTTTAATTATTAAAACCAATTAAATAGTCAGGAACTGACAGCACCCTCCAGAGTCCTTACCCAGGTCATATGTTCATACTGTAAGGCTGAATAATGTAAAGGGGTAAAAAGATAAATATAGTGGTAATTGTTTCTTGACAAGCTTAAAATCCACTCTAGTTCTTAAAACTACCATTGAAAAAAATCCAAAAAGGTACAATTCTACCCAAAACAGAAGCAGCACACTGCTGTTGCATAACTAACAGCAGTGAATTTGACATAGTGTAAAAACTAAATGGTGTTTAAACATGTATTATTAAATACACAGGCTCTTAGTTAGGATGGAATGAATTATTCAAACCAAGCCCAAAAATGGACAGTGTGAAAAATGATCAAAAACTTCCTAAACTTAATTTAGTGAAAGAAATTGTCGTAGGAAATAGGTTGGAAAAATTCCCAGTGCCCAGGCAACCTCAGGCCTTTGAGAGCTCTGTAGAGAAAAGATAAATCAATCAATTAATCAAGTATGTGTATCTTAACTGCAGGAACCCCAGGACAGTATTTTAATCTTCAATACCTACACATCTCTGTGGTCAAATGCCAAGTATTCCTCCACTATGCCTTCAGAGAGAATGACTTCCTCTTCCCCTTCACCTCTCTCTGAGGAACACAAGGTGGGAGGCTTGGAAGGGTTGGCCTTTTTGTGAGCAGGAGCAACAAAAAGAGGCACCTTCTTGCCCAAAACACTCAATCTGGACAGGTGACAGTTTTCAGAAAGCAAAAAGAAAGATAAGTTATTATTCCACTTCAAATAACTGAGAGACAAGTATGGTTGTTAAGGGCAAGCAGTAGAGAGGCCAAAAAAACCTATTTATTAAAGTAACAACTTCTGGTTTGGATACCTTTTAATTCTTGCTAAGGAATCTGAAATTTCAGGGAAAAAATATCCAAAGCTGATTAGAAAGCATTCTGAAACATTAAATAATAAAAGCAGCACTAACATTGCTTTGTATTTTTTAAAGTCTAGGCAAATCCAAAAGATGATTATTAATAAAACCAGCTACAGTACATGCATATTCTTGAGAAATCAGCAGCAACAAAGATATTTCTATTTACTGGCCAGCACAGCTATGTGTGTTCTTGCTATTCTAAGTGTACTAAATTCAGTTAAAAAGGGGGGGAAAAAAGAAAAAAAGAAAAAGAGTGCGCTGTGTTCGAAAGTCAGCCTAACAGGAAGGCTGCACTCTCTAAGAAGCAGAGAACAAATCTTCCTTCCCACCTTGGCATGATCCAGGCTCACTGCTGGTACTTACTCATCAGAATCCTTTTCCTGTGGTGAACTTACATCGGAGGGAGCCAAACTGCCTGAGGGGGAGCTGGAGTACCATCCATACCCTTCATCTGTGGGGGCCACCACCTGCTTCCCCACCACCCTGCCACGGCAAAAGCAAAGGAGAAACACAGCAGAAAACCTTGGCAGTGCACTTATTGAAGGGTCTAAGAACAGCAGCAAATCCTAAAAGTTCTCCTGGGAAGCTGTGCAGTTTTCCTGGTGACACCTTCACTTTTCTAAGAGAATTCTGCTCTGTTAGTGCCAAGTCAGTCATAGATGGCAACAAAGCTCTGTCAAGGCACCACGTGTGAGGTAAAAGGATGTTTATTAATGACAGGCAGGCACACCACCAGAGTGATCTTTTTATCTCTAGCTACTGCATAGCTGCATAAACCCACCCTGCCCCGCTTTAAAAGCAACTGTGGGCCTTGTTGGGAAGGTAGCAGCATCAGCCCTTTAATAAAATACCTGAGATGAGGAAAGCTGGAGGACCACTGGTGGCATTCTTCCCTCAGTCCCTCAACATGAATGGTCTCTTTCTGCTCATACAGAAGCTCATCAATTTGTCTGAACATCTGCTGAACTTGTTGTGTGGCAGCTTTGTCAAATTCCTGGAGAGGAAAGAAAATACCTAGTGAATAACATTTGCACGGGTTTTTAAATTGATCTTTTGAAATATAACTGGAAAACACAACTATTTGTTTAGAGCTTAGCAGGACTGCAGAAAAAGATTTTAACTTTAAATTATTTTCTCCCAGAGATGATGCAGCCAGCTCTTAAGATGGATGGCAGCCACATAAAAAGATTACATTGACAAAGCAGAAAAAACTATTAAAACATTTAGAAATATTATTATATTAAGCTACAAGACTTAAAGGAATCGAAACAGGAAGGATAAAATTCAGTAATACTTTAATGCAATGGAGGATTTGTTGTTTCCAGTGTCCACAAACAGCAGCAACACAAAAAGCAATGCAGGCTGGTGGCAAGCACGGAATGTGAGAGACGGTCAGGCCCTTTCTTACACATGATAGAAAACAGGGCCAGTTCTGGGATCATTTAAAAATAAACAGCTCCATCTCACCTCCCAGAAGGCAACAGCACACTAGGCTTTGGTGGAAGGAGCATAAACCAAACATTTCAAAATGAAAATAATGTTTTAGGGGCTTCCCATATTTTGAGAAACATGCAAGGATGCAGAAGTTTGATAAACTCACACCAAGTACCTGAAAGTCATCCAGCCATGGCTGGGGTTCCACAATAACAGCATTTATAGATACACTTGGGCACTAAATTACTTGCTTTTCCAAAATTTTTAATGGAAATGCAGAATATTAACAGAACAGTATGAGCCTAATGTGTTTTGAACAGAAAGATGGAAAGCAGTAAAAAAGATGTTCTTTCTTTAATCAGCACCATGATTTTTTGACAGATCCAATCATTTTTGTTCTGAGATGTCTTTGCAGTGGTATCTCAAGTGTCTTTCTGTGCTCCATTTGGCTTGGATGATGATGTTCTACTCACATCATAGCCCCAAGAGAAGACCGAGCTGTCTTCTGTGGAGGTGTCAGCACAACCCTGACTCGCAGTCCATGCATCCCCACGATCATCCGATCCCTTCCGGATCGCTGACTCCCTGAAATGCCCATGTCGAGCCAAAAACAAAAATAAAGAGAAAGCAAATCAGCCCACAATGAACAATGTCAGATGGAGTGTGTCAGTAAACAAAGCCTGGCTGTGCCAGAACAGCTGGATCAGATGTGTCAGGACAAGTACCTGGAGCTCTGGGCTCGGTTTTCAGCCGTGGGTGTGGCTGAGCACACCTGAGCCCGTGGCTCTGGCGGTGGGTGATGCCTCAGGGCATGTTTGGGGAGTCCTCGTCTGGAGAAACAGAAGTGGAACTTGGCATAACTTACAAGAATAAACATTTACAGAGTTCCCGATAAGTTTTATAGGTTTTTCGTTCCTGCTTCTCAAGGACTGTCCACACATTTATTACTATTACAAAGCTAATTCTTGCCGCCAAAGCTCGAGGTTTAAGGTGTCAAAACTTACTCTAGGATAAACATGGAGTTAAAGGTCTTGGCTACAAAATCAGTTAAACTTAAACCTAAGATGCTGCGAATTGAGGTACAGCTTCCTAAAAGCAGAGATGACGCCATTATCCCTGTAGATTAATTACATTGAATGAAATGAAATACAACAAGAGTAAACGAGCCGAGTAAGTCAGAACTGACCCAACTCTTGGGTCAGGGCACAAGAGCCAGCTACAGGGATTTAATCGCGCTCTGTCCCACCGGTGTCCGGCCGGAACCGGTGCTCAGGAATCCCAGGAATGCCGGGAAACATCTCCCGTCGGGGACAGGGGGTGACCGGGCCGTCACGGGGCCCTGCTCGGTGCTGGGGGCAGCGCGGGCGGCAGGCCCAGGAGCGGGGCCGGGGGGATCGCGACCGGGACCGCGCTGGGGCTCGGAGCCGCGCGGGGCACCGGGGGAGCGGCGGCCACTCACGGCTGCACCGGTTTCCGCGCGTATCGCGATATCATCCTCAGCGCCACCGCCCCGCCGCCGCCATCGCGCCGCTCCTCCCCGGGGGCGGAGCGCTTTGGGCCCCGGCGCGATGGAGGCGCTGCGGCGGCCGGCGCTGCCCGAGGACGCGGTGCGCTACCGCCTGTTCGCGGCGGCGGGCCCGGGCGGCGAGGCGCTGCTGCGGCGCTGCGCTGAGCTGGCCCTGGTGCGCTTCGCCCCGCTCCTGGCCTCCTACGTGTGGCAGCGGCAGCCGTTCCGCCTGCGCTACGTGCCGGGCCGCGGTGAGCCGGGAGCGGGCCGGGAGGCACGGCGGGAGGAGCGCCCGGAGCGGGGGGACTGGCAGGGGGACACGGCGGCCGGGAACCGGGAGCGTGTGAGGGGGAACCGGCGGCCGGGACCCGAGGGCGTAAGAGGGGGGACCGGGGGGTGTGAGGGGAACCCGGCGGCCGGACTCGAGGAGCGTCTGAGAGGGAAGTGAGGGGGGATCGTTTGAAGGGGATCCGGCGGCCGGGAACCGGGAGCTTGTGAGGGGGGACCGGGAGAGTGTGGGGGACACCTGGCGCCCGGGAACCGGGATCTTTTGAGGGTAATCCGTTGGCAGGGAACCGGCAGCGTGTGAGGGGGAATTGGGGGGGGGCGTGGTGTGAGGGGAACCCGGCGGCCGGAAACCAGGAGCGTCTGAGGGGGAACCGGGATCGTTTGAGGGGGATCCGGCGGCCGGGAACCGGGAGAGTGTGAGTGGGGACCGGGAGAGTGTGAGGGGCACCCGGCGGCCTAGAACCGGCATCTTTTGCGGAGAGTCCGGCGGCCGGGAGCCGGCAGCGTGTGAGGGGGAACTGGGCCGTGTGAGGAGGACCCGGGGGCAGGGGTGTTAGGGGAACTCGGCAGCCGGAGACCAGGAGCGTCTGAGGGGGAACTGTGGCGTGTGAGTGGGATCCGGCGGCCGGGAACCGACGGCGTGTCAGGGGGACCCGGCGGGCTCGAATCGGGAGCGTGTGAGGGGTAGCCGGGAGTGTGTGAGGGGTAGCCGGGAGCGTGTGAGGGGGAGCCGGCGGCTTCCCAGCCCCTCGGTGTCACAGCACGGGGTAACCCAGTGAGGCATCTGGTGCCCCCTCCCTGCAGCAGCAGGGCCATGGCCGAGCACAGGACACAAGATTCTGCCAGCAGGGTCTGGGATATCCGCAGTGAGGGAGACTCCGCAGCCTGTGTGGACAATCTGTTCCTGGGCACGGCGTTGCTGAGCCGCCTCTCCTCTCTCTGCCCCGTGCAGGCGAGATCCCGGCGCACTTGGGCGGCACCACGGTGTTCGGGGATAACGTGGAGGATGAGTGGTTCATTGTGTACCTGCTCCGGGAGATCACCAGGGAGTTCCCGGGGCTGGCAGCCAGGTAAGGCGGGTGCTGCTGAGCTGCTTTTGTGCGAGGGCTGCCAAAAGGGGCAGTGCCTGTGCTCTGAAGGTCCTGTCTGACCATTGCCCAGCCTTGGAGGTGTTTCCCCATCCCATACACCTTGGAAGTGTCCAAGGGCAGGTTGGATGGGGCTTGGAGCAGCCCGGGTTAGTGGAAGGTGTGCCTGGCTGTGGCCAGGGTGTTGGAACCGGGTACTGATCTTTAAGGTCCCTTCTAACCTAAGCCTTTCTATGGGTTTATGAAGATTTAAAAAAATCCCAGCAGACATGGATTCAGAAGTGTGTTGTTGTGCTCTGCAAGGCTTTTCCTGCTAAATTTCTAATTTCTCCTTGGCCAGTATTGATGACAACGATGGAGAGTTTCTCTTGATAGAAGCAGCTGATTTTCTGCCCAAGTGGCTGAATCCTGAGAACAGTGAAAACAGGGTGAGTAAAGCTTGTGTACAGTTGGCAAGGGGGAGCCAGTGGCCTTTCATGTAGCAGCTGGAGTTTTCTCTTGTACTTCTTGCCATGTGGTGTGGCTGCCTCTGAAAATCCAGAGTGTTGTCTGTCCCTGACTGTTGCTCCCTTCAGGAGCACTCCTGAGTCCACCTGAACTTTCCAGCTTTGCTAGAACCACTTGCACTTTTTTGTTTTTTACCATGTTGTGGAGTGTTTAGGGCAGAGGATTTGCTGCCCTCAGAGTAGGGAATGCTCAGGGCTGGAGTGTTGCTGTCTCTGTAAGGACACAGGCTTTGTCTGGTCCAGGTGAAATCATGAGCAGACACCTGCACCTGGATATGGATGGTTGCTAATGGCAGTGGATTAAAATGGAGATCATTAATTTGGTCATTAGCAAAAATATTGTTCAATTATTTTTCCCCTACTCCAAGATTGTTAAAAGGGCTGGAACACAACACCCAAATGGATTGCAAGTGTATACCTGGAGTGTCAGGCTCATGCTTTCCTTTTGTTCGAGGGGACAGAGTGAGGGAGTTGAGAACGTTGCATTCAGGGCTTTTCTTAGGATCAGGAACCAGCAGAGGTCGCACGTGGCAGCTGAAATGCTGCTGCTTTTTAATGCCTGTGGTGCTCTGAAGCAGTCAGGCTATCCTGGTTCTCCTGAAGCACTTCTCTAGTTGAAGAGAAACGTGTAACAATTATTGTTGTTAAGGAAACAAGGTGTATTTGATGATATTTGTTGCAGTTAAAATAGGGATTTTTTCCTGGTTGGGTCGTGGTCTCTGGCATCTCAAATAAGCTTTTTAGAAAAGCTGTGCTGCTTCCTGCATTGGTTCTCTATTTGTCCTTTATACTGTCAGTGTTCAACCCGATGCATTTGGATATGAAATGAAATGTTCCATGGCTGTGTGTGTGTGTGTGAGTGCTCTTGCCCTGTGTGATGAGAGCCTTCCTGCCTGCCAGGTGTTCTTTTACAAAGGAGAGCTGCACATCATTCCTCCGGGGGAGCCTGGGGAGCAGGGCTGGGCCCTCTCTGCTCCCTGTCCCACGGTGCCCCAGGCGCTGGCTCTGTTATCCACGCGCCCCGAGGAGCTCCTGGCTGCAGAGCCCATCAGAGCCGCGCTGAATAAACGCATCCATGGGTACGTGGGGCTGCGTTTGGGTCCTCTGCAGCTCTGGGCTTTGGTTCTGTGTCCCTGGGCTTTAAACGTTTCCCCAGCAGATGGGATCAAGTTGGTTCCTTTTCAGAAACCAGCAGCTGGAGGTTTTTCTTGGAAAGAGGGGGATCAGTGTCCTGTAGGCTCTGGTCTGGGGATCTCAAACTGGTTCACTGCTGTAACTCCAGCCCTGACAATGACAAAAGTTACTCTTCCTTCACATCCTCCTTAGACTGAAAGATCTGAAAGTTCTGTGATCTTTTAGGAGCCCTGTGCATGAGGAAAAAGAGGATTTGATCTAAAATGTAGAACCAGCAGAATTGCCAGGGCTTCAGCTTGTCACAGCTGTGCTCAGCCCTGTGCTTTAGTTTTTGCAAGGATTTGACAGCAAATATGGCAAAGAATACTGGATAGCTGGGTATATTGGTTAAGTCCACAGGGACTCATCTTACCCACGTGGGGGATTGAATTTTATGAGCCGTGTACATTTATATAAGTATGTATGATAGAAACAGCCATTGTAGGCATTAGATTGGCCAAGTTTTAGCTCCAGAATAATCTTCTGACCCACGATCCCAGTAAATACTGAAGGGAAAGGGGCCTCGTGCTAAAGAAGGAGTGGTTAACTCGCAGTGCCCTCCCTTGGCTCTGTTGCCGTTCAGGTATCCCGAGAAGATCCAGGCCTCGCTGCACCGAGCCCGCTGCTTCCTCCCGGCCGGGATCGCGGCCGTGCTGAGGCTGCGCCCGTCCCTGGTGGCTGCGGCCGTCCAGGCCTTCTACCTGCGGGAGCCGGGCGATCTGGCGGCCTGCCGGCGCCCTTTCAGAACCTTCCCTGCCGAGCAGCGAGTGATGGCCCTGGTAAGTGCTCTCAGAGCCCCTGCTGGCCGGGCTGTGTGCTCCTCTAAAGCCTGCGATGGCCGCGGTGAGTGCTCTCCTCGAGCCTGGTCACTTCATTCCCTTAAATGACAAGGGTTCTGCGGCCAGTGTAGAAACACAGAGATTCAACTGAAAAATACGAGTTAGAGGGATGAATTTCCAGGTCATTCCATTAATAACTGCTCTGGATCGATGTGGCTGGACTTTCAGGGGGCTGCTCATGAGAGAATTGTTTCTGAAACCAGAGGTTGTGATAACAGTTCCTCTGCTGAAGCGCCTGCTGAGTAAATCGATCTCCTTGTGTGATCAGAGCAGTTTGACAGCCCTACCCGCCAACGGGAGGAGTTGCTCCTCAGCAGTGGTTCACTCCCAGGCTTTTCACCTTCTCAGCTGTGCTCTCAGGGCTCTGGGAAAGCTTTTATGAAGTGTTTTATGAGCACTATCCAAGCACTGTTGTATCTGATTCACTTTGTTACAGAGCTGTACCACAAGATGCCTGAAAATAAGCTTTAGAGTCAAATTGTGGACTTGGAAACTGTTGCTGAAATCTTTTAAACAAGTGTCATTTTAATTGAAAATACACCTAGTAAATGTGCATACAAAATACTGAGGATTTTTCCTAATGTATTTAGACTGACAAAAGTTCGTATTTACTTGGGTATTTCAATTTGGGACAAACTTTGTAAAGCCTGCAAAGCAATTTCTCAGAAAAATCTGTCTAGGATATATTTAGAATGCAGTCTCAGGTACTGCCTGTACTGGGGGTGCCTTCAAAACCACTCTGGCGAGCCTGGAGGGAGTTGGATGGCTGTCCCCAGCAGAGTCCCGCTGCAGGGAGTGTTTGTTTCTGCTCTGCCTGTTTCAGGTGACTTTCACTCGGTGTCTGTATGCACAGCTGGTGCAGCAGCAGTTTGTTCCCGACAGACGCAGTGGGTACACCCTGCCCGCCCCATCTCATCCTCAGTACAGAGCCTACGAGCTGGGCATGAAGCTGGTAATGATTTCTGCTGCATTTTGGACTTGCTTCATGCATGTCCAGGGAATGGGTCCTTGTCTGGACGTTGCCTGCTTGTGCAGGAAAATGTGAGCAAAGTCTGTCACACCTTGGGAACCTCTTGTTGTTGCATCTTTTATCTGCAGGCTCATGGCTTTGAAATGTTGTGCTCCAAGAGCAGTAAAGTGGCTCCTGATGCCAAGAGAAACGTGTTAAGCAGTCCTCTGTGGGAGAGATTCCTCAGGAGCTTGAAGGAGAAGGATTATTTCAAGGTCTGTGATTATTTCAGTGTCTGTGGCCTTTAAACATTCCTGGGAAAATACATTTTAACCCTTGAACTTGTGTGAGGAGTTGCAGTGGGGCCAGAGCTTGAATCCTTATCTCTGTGTGAAATGAATGAATGTCTTTAAAGGGGACGTGTGCAGTTTGTTCCCCTTTGAAAGTAATTTATTTTGGAAATTGAAAAGGAAAAAGCAAGATGTGGGGATTGATTCATTCATCTAAAGCAAGGGGAGAGATACACTTGAGTGAGGAAAACCACCATATGTGATTGTGTGATGTAACTGATTTCACAGGTTTGCATTTCATTTCCACCCCTCTAGAATTCAATATTCTTCAAGATCCATACATAACACCAATGACCTATCTGGGCCCATGCAAGTGTAATTTTTATGTGTGTGTGGTTTTTGTCACTTCTGGAGGTTTTGGTGAGGTTTGTGGGGTTTTTTTAAAAGATGCCTTTGACCACTTCTCTGAAGTTAATAAATGGGACATAAATTGAGTACTTACTTGAAGGTAATAAAATTGGACAACTTTCTTGAGATTCTTAGGTTAATATCCTTTAATATACTTGAAATACAGGAATGGCCCTTTGCTGTATTGAGTTCCAAGTGTGCATGGCCAAGAGGTTTTAGTTGTTTTGGTTCTCTCAGCATTTCTGTGTGACCAACAGTCATCCTGAGGAAGCCTGGCTGTGAAGAGGAAGGGGAGGGAGAATTGTTTGGGTTCATGCCTGTGACTTGCATTCCATAGGGAGAAATGGAAGGATCAGCCAAGTACCTGGAACTGTTGCACATGGCAGAAGATCACTTCCAGCAATGTGTTGCAGTGCCAGAAAGGTGAGAGCTGCTTGAAATTCATGAGTGTCATAGACCCTACAAATCCTGTAAGTGACCTTTGAAATCCTTGTTACAAACACCTGAACTCTTTAAAGTTTCATTGAAAGGCAGTCCCAGTGAATAATGAACACAGGGTCATCTGTCTCCTTTGCTCAAGGGTCTGGCTGTGGATTTCTCTGGAAGATCAAATCCAAAAACTAAACCACTACAGAAATATCTGACGCTTTGCCAGCCCATAATATCTTGACTGTTAGTTTTTTGAGTTTCCAGTCTGTGCTGTTTGGGATCTGGTAATCTTAATATTTGCCAAGGCAAATTAAAAGTAAAGGAAAAGAGCCATGACCAATGGGCTTTGGAGCCATCAGCTGGGAGTTGCAGGGACTGACTGTGTCCTGTTTTGGCCAATGCTCTGGGTAGTGCTCTGGTACTTGCCCAGATTAATTTCCCTTTTGGATGTGTTTGCACAGAAGGAAAAATGAGTAATTTGAGTGAAAACCTAAATGCAGAGCATGTGATCCCATTGAATCCATTTTGGTAAATTGATTTCTTTTCTTCTAGCTCTGATGAAGTGAGCCCAGGTGATGAAATCCTGACACTGCTACAGACAACACCCATTGATCTGAAGGAATTTGAGAGAGCAGCAGCTTGTCTTCCTGCAGAGGATGGTGAGCTGGCTGGGGGGATTATTCCTATTACAGATGATTATTTGTGGGGGGAGAGGGGCAATGCTGGCAGCTGGGAAGGGAGAGCAAATCCAGCCTTCCTTGAGACTAAACACTGGATTGGCTCTCCCAGTTCAGAGTAAGCCTTTCTTCCTCCCCTTAGTGGCCAAAGGCTTCTCAGTGACTGGAATGGTCTCTCTTAGCTTGAGCTCTGCAAAGCAGAGTTTTTAAGTAGTGACAAGAAATCTCCACTCAGTTCCTCTCAGCCTCTCTCTGCCTTTGCTGTGTGTGACCCAGGACCAGCACAAAAGCTGAAGTGCAGCACTGAGCTGCAGGATGGCTGCAGTCCTGTCAGTCAGCTGGGTTGGGCCTGTGGGCCAGCAGCTTGTGCAGAGTCACAGATCTGTGCTGTGTTCTTTCAGATGACAGCTGGCTGGATATTACACCAGGTGCTCTGGATCAGATGCTGAAGGAGACAAGAAATGAGTCCCTTCCTTCCACAAATGAGGAAGAGCAAAGCTATGACTTGGGAGCAGTTGCTGAGAGCATGAAGGCTTTTGTGTCCAAAGTCTCCACACACGAAGGAGCAGAACTGCCATGGTAGTGGCACTTGCAGTTTGGGTCTGGTGTGGAATGTTGCACTCTGCTGCAGCCCTGTGGCTGCTTCTGTGATGCAGAGAATCAGAGATTGAAGGTGCTGTGCTGAGCAGGGCCTGAAGCAAAGCCAGAGCACTGAACATGTACTTGCTTTAAATCAGCTTGGTGCCACTCTGGCACTGGTGCAGCTTCAAGTGCTGCAAGCTGAGCTGCTCTCTGTCCCTCAGTTGGATTTTGTGGTCTTCTCAATTTTTCTCCTTTATGCCAAGAATTCTTCCACTCACTGTTTGATGTCTAATGCATACAGGCTTCAAACTTCTGAGGACTTTTAAATTCAAATGTCCAACTTCAGTCCTGGCTTGAGAGAAATCAATATGGCTTGTGCCTGTGTCAGGCTTAGGCAGGCATAGAAGCTTCATTTCCTTAAAAATATTTTTATATTTCAGGTCATCTGATGAATCCCAAGTTACCTTTGATGTGGATTCTTTTACAAAAGCCCTGGACAGAATTTTAGGTGAGATTGCTTCTATATTTGAAACAAATCCCAGCACTGATTTCTTTGCTCTTGTACTGACCCCAAATCATGTCCAGGGGCAGACTCGGAGGAGCTGGATTCTGATGATCTGGATGAGGAGGAGGAGGAGGAGTTGGGTTTCTCAGATGAGGATGATGAAGAGCTGGGTGCTGGGAATGAAAGGCAGGAGCAGAAGGTGTCTCCTGAGGAGCTCGTGGGCAGTCTCAAGGCGTACATGAGGGACATGGACCGTGAGCTGGCACAGACCAACGTTGGGAAAAGCTTCAGCAGCCACAAGAGAGGGGTGAGTGTGCCTTGAGCTCTGATCTGCAGCAGAAATGTGCAAGCAGGGAATGGGCTGCAAGTGTCCATTCTGAGCAATGGGATTGGAACCTTCCCATGTGCAAGCCAAGTGTGCTGGACCTGCACCATCATACGTTTTTTATGAACTAAAGCTTACCTAAGCTTGGAATTTGCCCATCTTTTCCAAGGCTTAGTTCCATTTCCCTGGTTTTAGTAGTAGAGCAAGCAGCTGCAGCTTCACTTTGAGCTCCTGTAGTAGTTTTCTCCCACAGGAAGCTGAGCCAGGACTCAGCAACACTTTGTGTCCTTCTCTTGGAACCTAGTCTGGGTAATGGAGAGTGGTGATTTTCAGCTGGCATGAGCATTTGGTGTCTGAATTCCTGCCTGTCAGGACTCAGGAGTGTACTGGACTTTGTTGGCTGCACAATTGTTGTTTCTTTTCTCCTGTGGTTTACCCTTTTTTCCCCCCTGAAATGTGCTCATGCAATTTGATAAAGCTTTCTCTTGGTACTCTCTGCAGGCAAGTTCTGTTGGAGCAGCCCCATGTGAGAGTGCTGGCCCTGGTTGTGGAGCTGAGGCTGTTGAGCTGGCAGCCCTGGATGTGGACATGAACCTGGTGGCAAACCTGCTCGAGTCCTACAGTGCCCAGGCTGGCCTGGCAGGACCCACCTCGAACATTTTACAGAGCCTGGGGCTGAATTTACCTGAGAGCACAGAGCTCACTGGCAGCTGAGCAAGGCAGGAGAGGCTTTGGACAAGACGTGGCTGCTGGGGAGGTGAAGCACAGACACACAGCAGGATGTGGAAGAAGAGGCCAAAGGTTTTAATTTAGAGCATTCTCTTCATTATGTGTCACTTCAGCAGGGGGAATTTACATGCAAAAGCTTCTGTTTGCACACTGTCTTGGATGGAAATGAGATTTTCTTAGTGATGAGACATTCTCAGAAACTGAAAAATGATGTTGAATGCATGACTCAAATGTGGTTTTCTTTCACAAAACCCCTCTTCCATTTTTCTATTCAGTCATCCAATTTGCCACATTTCTAAAATGTCCTTTTACCCATTGCTGAGTGGATTCAAAATCTAGGGAGCAGTTCTTGTTCTGAAAATGCTGCTGCCTTTGGGGGAGGTGGGGAAATACCACATTGCAGGAAGAGCGATTGGATCAAATGTGTAAATATTGGCCAAAGTATTTTTAAATTTTATTTCAATAAAAAACAGAAATACAACTTGATTACTGAATTTTTTGAAGGTGTGCATAACTTCCTCAGTGCAGTATCAGTTCTTGGAGTGAAAGTATTTTTGTACTTGTTCATTTTCTGAATGAATTCCATTATTGCTGAATGTTGGCATCATGCCAGCAGTAACTTTATGTGAGCTCAGGCTGAACAGTTTGGGTTTTTTTTCAGTGAAAATGTGGTTGGAAGGCATGCAGCATGTTGCATTCATGTGGAATGAAAATTTTTTTTTAAATATGACAACTTTAGTTTCAACAAGATAAATTTGAAATAAAATACATAGAAATTCCTGATACACAGACACCAGCAGTTCAGTCCTGCTGGGTCCAAATCAGCTTCTTAATTTCTCTTTATTTCCTTTTCATTCAGCAATTAATGAGTTGTCCTCCACTGATGTTGTGTAATTTACTTTGGCAGCAGTTCAGGGAGAGCACTAATAAAGCCTCTTATTTGGCCTTATCATAAAGCAGAGCACTAGGGCTCAGGAGCTCAGTCCCTGGGTAGGGACCGGGTGCCCGATGCTCGCTCGCTCATGCCAGGGCCGCAGGGCTACCATCTAGCAAGCATGGTGATTATCAGCTCTATAGTGATTGCAAGCTCTCAGGATTTCAGCTTTGCTTGCTAGGTAGTGGTGCCCTGGGCTGGAGGCTGCAGCAGACGGAGAGAGAGGAGAAGGAGAAGGCGCAGGCTGTTCCACGAAGATGGCTTTATTTGGGGAGGTCCGTGAAGGGTCTCTGCTCTTCTTCTTTCTCAACTAATGGGGTACAGTATGCTTCTTGTATAGGGTTGGAAAGGATCCAAGCTTGACCAATGGGTAAAGGGTTAACATGACATTGCCTTATAGGGTTACAGAGGTAGGTTAAGGGGTGGAGGACAGAAAAACAGGAATTTTCTTTTGCTGTTTCAGCATTCCTATTGTTCATATCCTCCATGGTGCTTTTCCTAAATCTATGGGGTTTACTACAACTCCACTTTCTGTTTTTACAAAAAAGGCGTTCGTTATAGTTCTTTTGAAACAGTGAACAAGGCACGAGAACATAACTAACACAATAACAACTACAAGGAGAATCAACAACATTCCCTTAATCAAGGATGCAGCCCATCCTGTTAATCCCCATTGCCCGAAAAGTTCATTGACCCAATCTGGGATTCTTTCTACTTTCAAGTCCTTCACGAGATCTTTCAGTTTCTGGATGTTTGCATGGATGGATTCCGAGCATGAAGAGAGGTTGAAGCAGCACATCCCTTCGAAGTCTTCACAACCGTGTCCATGGGCAAGCAGCAGGAAGTCGATTGCTGCTCGATTTTGGAGCGAAGCATGTCTTGTGGTTTCTTCTTCCTTGAAGAGATCACTCAAGGCTGCAGATGTAGCGTTAGCTTGTTTACTGAGCCAGCACCCAAGGTGATTGATTTCACCGAGGGCTTTAGCTGCAGCTACCCAGGGTAAGAACAGGGAGACAGCAATCTTTTTTGGTTTGTTCCAATCGTATAATTTAGGGTCACAATTTTCATCAAATTCAGTGTAGGACCTTTTTTGTCGTTTTGATTCGCTTTCTTTTTTCCAATTATGTAACAGGGTGATGTTTGGTGTAAGGGTAGAAAGTTTTCCAAGGGTACAGGGACCTCCCTGGAGTCGGGAGGGGATCCCAGCCCATACTCTGTCACCACAGATGAGAAACATTCCCTTGGGTAATACTTTGGGATGGAGAGAGGACACAGAAATCACACGAGCTGTGTAATTGCACCAATCGTGAGAGTTATAGGTTTTGTTAATGTGTGATATCTCTTTTTGATATGTGTTTTTGTTCTGGTCAATTTCTGGCCAATTGTTTTTTGGACATCAAAGTAAAATTTGACGCAGTATGTGGCCTTAGAGGACCCCAACAGATCCAATTCTTGGGGTTCCTCTCGAGCATCTGGCAGAATTTTTGTCCACTCATCCCAAGTATCAACCACATTGGGTCTCTTACCTGTGGTGCGGAGAAGCTCTGAGTTATAGACAGGCCAGTCATCTGCTACAAAGGGAATCCTACTAGACATGTGGAAAGTGGATTATCAATGCTTCCCATGGACAAGCACATGTTGTCCTGTTTTAATGTTTTTGCTAAGGTTACCCAAACATTATGGCTGGGCTGTGGGCTAATCTAGCCGAAGGCACGCAGTACAGTGAAGAACATCCAGGCAGCAGTGAGGACAGCAGCAACGGAGATATTTTTCATCTTTGGGCAGGAATAGGGCTTCTGATAGGGAATATAAGCAGAATTTGTTATCTTTATGATGAGAGGGTTTTCTGCCTTGTTCTTTTCTGTGTTCCCCTCCTCCCCCCCTTTTTCTTTTAATTTCTAAGCTACACTAAGGGAGGAGGAGTGGGTAGAAGGTTAAGGGGTTTTAAAGGTTAGGGAGAGGGAATAACAGGGTTTTGGGTTTTTTTTTTTTTTCTTTCTTTAAATACAAAAAACAGTGTAACAACATATAGTTCAGAGAACACTTTTGTGTTAAGGCTATCTATGGTCTGATGCAGCAGACTGTTGTTTAGCTTTCAGTTTTGTCTGCTGTCTTGTAATGGGGTGGTCTGTTCTTGTGTTTGTGGGTATTTGGCGACGTCTTCGTCTCCAGGCAGAGCTGGTTTGGTTTTGAGGTGGTCTTGTGTTTGCCTCAGGAGCGTTCTTGTCCCTGTTTGCAGGAGTAGTGTTCACAGTGCCTAAGTATGGCTTTATGGCTTTTCCTGGGTGCCACCTCAGACCGGCTGGTAGTAGCACGCACGCATATCCTCTACCCCAGGTAATCAACTGGTGAGGCCCAGAAATTTGGTGCGTTTCAGGGTCCTTCATGAGCACAGGTGGTTTCTCAGTGAGTTTGCTTGGGTGGTATTTGCAAAGTGGCAAAGTATTGGTGGGTCAGGCTCTGATGTTGTACAGTTCAGGAAGTTGATGACGTAGAGAGCCTTGCAAAGTCTTTCCACTGGAGATGTGATTCTCGTGTCTCTGTTCTGTTGATCGAGGACTCTTTTGAGGGTTTGATGTGTCCTTTCCACGATGGACTGTCCTGTGGGGTTTACAGGTATGCCGGTCTTGTGTGCTATTCCCCATTCATTGAAGAACTCCTTTAACTTGCGGGAAGTGTAGGCTGGTCCATTATCTGTTTAAATCTCTTTTGGTACATCCAGGGCGGCAAAAGCGAGGAGAAAGTGTTTTATTGTGTGAATGGTATTTTCTCCTGCATGTGATGATGCAAATACTGCTCCTGAAAACGTGTCAACCAATACATGCACGTATTTGGACCTCCCAAAAGGTGCGAAGTGAGTTACATCTGTCTGCCACAGCTGGCAGCTATTCAGACCTCGGGGATTGACTCCCATCCCCATGGATGGTATCTGATAGTTCTGACAGTTCGGACATGTAGCCACGATAGCCTTTGCCTGATCCTTTGAGAGCTTAAACATTCTCATAAGGGCAGGTATATTTTGATGAAAAAAATGCGTGTGACAACTTTGCCTGGGCAAAGATGTTAGGAACATTAGCAGTTTCTGCTGCCATTGCTAATGCATCCGCTTTTCTGTTGCCTTCTTCAACAAAACCTGGGAGGTCTGTGTGTGACCTCACATGCATTATATGGTAAGGTTGCTTTCTGTGGGAGATTAGGTATATTAATTTAGAGAGCAGTTGGTACAACTTTGGATTAGAGACCTCTTTGAGAAGAGCATGTTCTGCTCTCATCGCTATCCCAGCAACATACGCTGAATCTGTAACCAGATTGAAAGGCTCGTTTTTAAACTTTTCAGAGGCTCTGACAACAGCTGCTAATTCTGCGATCTGTGGAGATCCCTCCACTATTTGTATGTCAGAATGCCAGTCTTGTGTTTGGGGGTCTCTCCATGTAACCACCGACTTGTGGGAAGACCCTGAGCCATCTGTAAAGAGGGTTAGAGCCTTGAGAGGTTTTCTACTTTGAATTCATTTTGGAATCAAATGGAAGGTTACATCAGGGTTAAAAAGTTTGTGTTTTGGGATCTTAACTGAAGTTTGGCCCGTGTAGCTATCCAGGGCAAACTGGAGGCTTTCATTGGTCTGGATCAAATCCTCAAAGTCTGTAAGAGTTATTGGTAAGTATATGCATTCGAACTCACAACCTGAAAGAGATCGAAGGCGAGTCCTAGCCTTTTTTATTAAATGTGCTATGACCTCCTAGTAGGTGGTGAGTGTCTTTGTGGGCTGGCTACTTGTAAAGACCCATTCCAGTATCAACAAAGGGTCTCGAAGCTGGGAGTCCCGTTGGAAAATCAGTCCATGGAATCAAGGTGCTTTTCCCAGGATGATGAACTGGAAAGGCAGGCTGGGCTCGAAGCGATGGGCTTTGTGTGAAGACAGGGCTTCCTGGACTTTGGTGATGGCACCTCTGGCTTCTTCTGTGAGAGTGCAGGCAGAGTCCAGGTCCTTAGGTCCATGAAGGAGGTTGAACAGGGGAGCAAGGTCCTCTGTTGTAATTCCTAGCAGTGGACGTACCCAGTTGATGGATCCACACAGGCTGTGAAGTCCCTGAGGGTTTTTGGGTCGTCATTTATGGTGAGCTGCTGAGGTACGATGGTCCTTTCCCGGATCTGGACTCCAAGGTAAGTCCATGGCTTGGTATACTGGATTTTGTCCTCACAAATCTCCATTCCTGCCTTTTCTATGGTTTCAATAGTCTTTTTAACTGTTTTGTCCAAGTAAGCTTTGTCTGAAGCACACACCAGGATGTCATCCATATAGTGATGGATGATAGCATTGGGGAATGATTTCCGAATGGGAGACAGGATGTGAGCCACGTACCACTGGCAAATAGTTGGGCTGTTTTTTAGTCCTTGAGGAAGATACCGCCAATGATATCTTTTGAGCGGGGCCTCCTTGTTAAGAGAGGGAACGGAAAAAGCAAACCATGGAGCATCCTCAGGGTGCAGAGGAATGCTGAAGAAACAGTCCTTAATGTCTATGATA
This sequence comes from Agelaius phoeniceus, assembly GCF_051311805.1. NCBI lineage: Eukaryota > Metazoa > Chordata > Aves > Passeriformes > Icteridae > Agelaius > Agelaius phoeniceus. The sequence goes on from NC_135273.1 coordinate 32,466,683, forward strand.
GCAAGTGTCCAGTCTCTAGGCAGCATCGATGGGGAGGGCAGGCCAGGCCGGAGGGGGCCCATGTCCTCGATGACCACGTTGATTCTGCGAAGGTCGTGGAGGAGCCTCCACCTGTTTGTCCCAGGCTTTGGTAGAACGAAGACTGGAGAGTTCCAAGGGCTGTTGGACTCCACTATGTGGCCTTTTGCGAGCTCTTCTTCCACCAGGGTGTTTAGGGCGCGCAGTTTGGCTTTATTGAGGGGCCACTGTTCAATCCAGAGTGGCTTGTGACTTTTCCAGGTGAGACGAGGTGTTTCTGGCAGCGCGCTTAGCTCAGTGGCCCCGATTAGAAATCCTGAGTGGGAATATGTAGGGAAGCTCTCCACTGGGATAGAACGTCTCTGCCCCAAAGGGTGATGGGGGCCCTTACCACGAATGGATGAATGGTTGCCAGCTTGCCTTCAGGCCCTTCCACAAGGATGTTGTTCTGGCTTCTCATGGACACTGTAGCTCCACCAATCCCTGAAACCATGCCTGCGATGGGTTGTAGCTCCCAGTGTACTGGCCATTCTGAGCGGGTGATGATGGTCACATCAGCACCGGTGTCCAGCATCCCTGGCAGGTGGGTCTTCTCGCCTTTGCAGGTGAGGCTGCACTCGATGGTAGGCTTGGATGGTCCCACAACTTGTGCCCACATAGCTGTAGGGTTGAGAGGAATCTGTTCCCTGTGATCCTTTGGGAGTAAAAAGGCTTGTGCTATTGGAGTTCCCTTTGAAAGAAAAAATGGTGAGTCTATGCAGTATACCTGGACGAGAATCTCTTGTCCTGGCTGCACTGTCAGCACTTCTGGAACAACGAAGATCTCCTTTGGGCTATTAAGAGAGTCACCTATAATTAAAATGTGTGAAGGACCACCTTTTGGCCCATATTTGCCTGTGGGAACACAGTGAACATTCTCATTATTAAAGTCAATGGACAAAGCAGTTACCAGTTGACAGCGGGTTCCCATCTGGGTTGCCCCGTGGGTTGGATCCTCTTCTTGTGGTCCGGAACGTCCTGGGTTGGTGCGGGGTTGGGTCTGAGTGGCCTTTGATTTGTTGTCAGTGCCCAGGGCTTGACTGGGCGGCACAAGGAGTTTAACAGGCGCTGCTGGTAACGCTGCTGATTCTGAGGTCTTTGGTAATTGTTACGGTGATATCGGGGGTGTGATCTCTCTGGGCAATCCTTTATGTAATGTCCAAGATCCCCACAGTGATAGCATTTAGCTTGCTCTTTAGAAGCTATTACTGCATATGCACCAGAATCTCCTTCAGGAATACCCTTAGCAACTGCTTGGGCCACTGTATTTTCCATGGACATGTGGCGTGTACAGCATTCCAGCATTTGCTCTATGGTGGGGTCTGTATCCATGGGTAGAGACCTCAAAATGGCTTTGCATTTTTCATTAGAGTTACACAAGGCAAGTTTACATAAGAGTTCCTTCTTTGCCTCTGTGCTCTCTGTTTCTCCAGAGCATCTCTAAGTCTGTTCACAAATTTGATAAAACTTTCATCTATCCCTTGTTTAATAGTAGAAAAATGCATTGTTGGCATTGACTCATCATGCACAAGAAGTAAAGAGGTTTTTGCTGCGAGAGCGATGTCCTGCAGTGCCTCTTTATTCAAGGTTTCCAATTGGTCTGCTGGTTTCTGTAAGTCACCTTCACCAGCTAGTTGGGCTACCGTAAAATTCGTCTTATTAGCATCCGCAGAATATGAATCTGATAATGTTTTTAAATGTCTTTTCCAATGCCTGTCCCATAACATATATTCTGCTGGGGACAGGAGGCAGTGTGAAATATTTTTTATATCGTGGGGAAGTAAGACATGTGCTGAGAACATGGCTTCTAAGAAATTTCTAAAAATATGTGAGCTTCGCCCATGTTCTTTGGCTATATTTCTTAATTGCACTAGTTCCTTATTCGAATTAGCTTTCCATGTCTTTATAGTGGACTCACCACCATTCCGTCCTTGCTTATATTCTACTGGGAAAGCATTAATTTTCTGTGCCAGCTCCCAGTCCCCAGCTTTTGTCGCTTCTATTTTAATAAGAGCCCATGGATCCGTGTGGATCGTATCAGAATCAGATTCACTGCAAGAGCTCTCGTCCTCTGAGGAGGACTGGGGGGGGGTTGCTATCCGTGACTTATGCTTTCTTCGTTTAGAAGCGTTTTTCAAAGGTTTCAGTGGCTGGGGGGGAGACATGGCATGACCTGGGTAGGGGGAGGCACCAATGGAGCTGGGATCGCAGCACAGCACGCACAGGACTGGGTGGGGGGGGTAGCACTTTGGGGGGTCTCTGGGATTCCGTTCGGGTGGCATTGAGGGTGGGCGGGGGTTGGGGGGATGCGTGGTGGGGGCAGGGGGGCTGGGCGGGGTGAGGGTGCGGGCATGGGGGGAGTGAGGGTGAGCCGGCAGTGGGACCGGTCCGGGGTGCCGCGGTTACGGGGTGGGTTGGTGGCACTGTGCTTGTGTGAGGTGTCCCTGCTGTGGCAGGCGGGGAGCAGGGGGAGGGGGCGGGGATGGACACGGGCTCGGGAGCGGCGGGGGTGAGGCTCGGGGAGACCTCGGGAGGGGCCGGGCCGGTCGGAGCCGTGGTGAGGGGAGCGGGGGCAGCGGGCGCGGCGACGCGAGGGGTGGTGGGGGACACCAGCGCGGGGGTGGGGGGTACGCAGCGGAGGGGGGCAGAGCCGACGCAGGGGTGGAGGGGGCGGCAGAGGCAGGAAAAGGGACCCCCGGGACCGGAAGCAAGGAGGAAGCCGAGCTGGGGTTAGGGAGGATGTATGCAGTTATAGATAAGAGAGGATCCGCGGAGTTGGGCAGCGCAGGTCCCGCAGGGGTGGAGGATGTGGGAGGGGGAACCGTGGTGGGCAGCGTAACCTCTGCTTTAGGAGTAACGGAGGCGAGGGGGACTTTAGGACCTAAGGGGTGATGTGAGGTATGCAAGTGACATTCCTCTGAGTCCTTATCAATCTCGTTTGTATTTGAAGAGGAAGTGTCTGTTACCGACTGCAAAATCTGTTCTCTGTTAAATCTTTCAACAGTTTTAGTTATTATATGGAATAAAGGGAAATAATTAGTTACAGAGAATTCTTGGTTTGTTTGGGAGATATATATTGTGTTCCCAATCATATCCCAAAACGAATTTTCAATGACTGCTTTCTTATCAGTATCAGGGTATTGCGAAATAATCCAAGTTACAAATTTTTAAGGTTAGTTTTTGAGAGCTTGACTTTAGAAAAGGAGAAGTTGTTAGTAGGTAAGATTTCTAAAATAGTTAAATATATCTCTCTCTCGGTTTTACTTAGTTTTAATGTACTAAAAATTGTACCCATGTTAATAGTTAGCCCTTCCAGCAGAAAAAACGTGAAAAAAAAAGGAAAAAAAACAAAAAAAAAGTTTTGGAGCCCCGAAGTTATGCGCGCAATATTAGCTAATACTTACAGTTCCTGGGGTCCAAGATCTGTGGAAGGGGTCTGCTGCGTCAGTTCTTCTCGGAACTTTCTGTCGTTCAGATGTAAGTTTTGAGTGTCAAACTGACCTTTCTGGGGAAAGGATTTTCTAAAATGAAAAGTCCCTTCACAGGAGGAGCGGCTTCCCAAACAGGCAATCACAGAAAACCCCGGGGGGGCTTCGTTGCTCAGCGGACGGATATCGCCTCTGGGGGGACCGAAGTCCGAAGTAGTTGGGTGCCACTTTAATAACCTCTCATTTGGCGTTATTATAAAGCAGAGCACTAGGGCTCAGGAGCTCAGTCCCTGGGTAGGGACCGGGTGCCCGATGCTCGCTCGCTCATGCCAAGGCCGCAGGGCTACCATCTAGCAAGCATGGTGATTATCAGCTCTATAGTGATTGCAAGCTCTCAGGATTTCAGCTCTGCTTGCTAGGTAGTGGTGCCCTGGGCTGGAGGCTGCAGCAGACGGAGAGAGAGGAGGAGAAGGTGCAGGCTGTTCCACGGAGATGGTTTTGTTTGGGGAGGTCCGTGAAGGGTCTCTGCTCTTCTTCTTTCTCCCCTAATGGAGTACAGTATGCATCTTTTATAGGGTTGGAAAGGACCCAAGCTTGACCAATGGGTAAGGGGTTAACATGACATTGCTTTATAGGGTTACAGAGGTAGGTTAAGGGCAGAGGACAGGAAAACAGGAATTTTCTTTTGCTGTTTCAGCATTCCTATTGTTCATATTCTCCATGGTGCTTTTCCTAAATCTATGGGGTTTACTACAACAGGGGAGCTGGGGCCTTGCTGCAGAGATACGGCCGCTCATTGGAGCAGTTGTCACTCCTCAATCTCTTGTCAGCCAGGTACACACACTGGGAATTGCCGAGGACAGGAACCCTGCGGGGAGGAGCAGAGGCAGCGCTGGCTGCCAGGGGCAGCCCTTGTGCCCCTGTGCCCCCAGGCCCTGCCCGGCTCCCCGGCACTCACCGGGAGCTGTAGCTGCTGCCGTCCCCCCAGTGCAGGCGCTCGCCCCGTCTGTGCTGCCCGAGCCAGTAATCGACGTTCCCACAGAGGCGGGAGAGCAAATCCTGCCCAGGAGAGAGGAGTGGGAGCTGCCCCGGCCCCTCGGGGGGACACGGGCCCGGGGCTCCCCCCGCACGCCGGGGCTCCTTCCCTGCAAGGCCCCGGCCCAGGGCTGCAGCCCCGGCCCTACGAGCACCGAGCCCGGCCCAGGAGCACCCCCAGGCTGCCCTCAGCCACCCCACACCGCCTGCAGCCCCTCACTCACCATGGCCTCCTCATCCTTGGCAATGGCCAGGGAGGCCCCGAGCTCGGAGCACCGTTCCTCACCCTGCTCCCAGGTGCTGTAATCCCGTGAGAAGTAGTAGCAGACCCCCATGTACCCAACCCAGCCATGGGGACAGCCCAGAGCCAACAGCGGAGTCGCAGCTGTGACTGGAACCTGTGGTGCTGCAGGGGGAAGAGGAGAAGGTCTGAGGATTGCCCTGTACAAGGAGCAGGGAGCCCACTCTGCCCCGAGGGGCTGGGCCCAGGCTGCTGCCCCTCCCTTACCTGCCAGCACAGCCAAGGCCACCCCCAAAGCCAGCACCAGCACCAGGAGCAGCAGAATCAGCACCGCCGTGCCCACGGGATGGCCCCTGATCCATTCACCTGGAGCAGGAAAGAGCTGCTGGCTGCCAGAAGCAGAGCCGGGCCTGCAATCTGCTCAGCCCATGGCCAGGGAGCAGAGCAGGGAGCCCTGAGCCAGTGTGGGCCTCACTCAGCTGGCAGCCAGAGAGCCAAGAGCCTGGCCACAGGCAGGGACACAGCTGTGGGCACAGCCAGGGACACAGCTGTGGGCACAGGCTGCAGCAGGAGAACTGCACAGCCTTGGGGGCAGCTGGGGCTCTTGCTTCCAGCCACTGATGGGGCCCAGCAGAGCACCAGGCCTCTGCCAGACATCGGGAAACAGCCACACACCTGCCAGCCCTGCCCTTGGGAGGGGACACTGTCCCCACCCTGGAGGCCAGAGGGGTGGCCCTGCACTCACCCAGGAATCTTCTGAGGTTCCTTTTGTGTTCATTCTTGGTTGCTGATGTGCCCTGGGGAGCCAGGGGCTCCCTCACACTCCCATCACTGGTGCAGAATCCATTCTCCACATCTGCACTCACTGCATGCTCACAAGTGGAATCCCTGTGCTTATGCCAAGAGGCTTCTTGGGCCCCAGGCAGGTGTGGAACCGCGGCTGCTGGTCCCTGCTGGGGATGCTGGGGCTCATTCACAATTCCACGAATGGAGCAGAGTTCATTCCCCTCCTGCTCACAGCCGGCATCTCTGTGCCTGGAACAATCAGCACCGTGCTCCAGAGACTTCAGGCATGCTGCTGGCAGATCCTTTGGGAGCTCGGCCTCGGGCACAGCTTCACAGCCGCGCTGCTGGCACCCTGAAAGGGACACGGGGAGATGTCACTGCTGGTGCCGGCGCTGGGGGCTCAGGAGGGCGGTGGCAGCTGTGGCTGCGCTGTCCCCGCTGCCCAGAGGTGCGGCAGCAGCTGCGGAGACAAGCGCAGCCTCCGGGAGCTCTCGGTGCCCGCAGCCCCGGCCCCTGTGGCTCTGCAGCCGCTGCAGCCCAGCTCCGTGCCGGGCCGGGCGCTGACAGCGCCTGCGAGCTGCCGGCTGCTGCTGGCCCGGGGCAGCTGCGGCTCGGAGCCCGGCCCTGCCGAGGGGCAAGAAGCAGCAGCCCCGGGCTGCTCACTATTGTGCCCCGCATTCCCTGCCCCGGCGCCTTGGAGCCCGGGCACACCGAGCGCCGGCACGGCCGCTGTTTGTCCCTGCCTGTGGATGCGGAGCGGCTCCTCGCATACAGATGTTATATATTATATTGTTGGCTTTTCGCAAATATTAAGCTGAATGCTATTTGTGTCATGTTAAAATAACTTTACCTCTATTTCTGCTATTAGAAAAATTTAGGCATTGTAGTAGTGGTAGGTGATATGGTGATGAGTGAACTGTCTGTTTGGTCGGGATAACATCCAGTGAACATGTAATGAGGCCCCTGCTATTGATATGCCAACTATCAGCATCTGCCATCTGAAGAAAGTATGGACCAAGGCCCAAATTTGAAGTGATAAAAAGAACAGACCGAAACCCCAGCGAAGGAACAAGCATGCTCTAAACATGCAAACTCAAGAGCACATGCAAAATAGGTCCTGGAATGCGTCAACTAGTTAATGGAAGAATACGAATATGCATAAGGGTCTATGAAGCTGCATCAAGCTGATATGATGAAAAAACTGTTAGAGGCGTTTCCCCAAAGATAACTGTGCTCTCGGCTGAAAGCGAAGCACCCGGCCCGTTTTTAACCCTTCGCCTTACTTCTGTCGCCTGTCTTTTTATTAAACTTACAAATTTTACCAGGAAGGTGAACCTTGTTTTACAGAAAGAGCAGCGCCGAGCAGCCTCGGCCCCGGAGCAGGCAGGATGCGGCGCTTTGTGCCCGCACTCGGCGCCTGCAGCGCTTTGGGCTCTGAGGCCCGTTCAAGTTCATCCCGTGCCAGCCCCGAGCCGGGCACGGACACCTCCCCCCCGAGCAGCGGCCCCGAGCCCGGTGCCGCACGGGCGGGAACGGCCCCGGGCACGGAGCAGCCGCCCCCGTGCCACCGAGAGCAGCCGGGATGAGCCAGCGCTGCCGCGGCACCGGCTCCATGCCGGCCATCCGGGCAAGGAGGAGAGCGCGGGCAGCCGCTCCCTCGGCGATCCCAGCGCAGGGGGGACACGGGGGAAGCCGCCACCAGGAACTCGCCAGAACCCCCCGGCCCTCAGCGCGGCCCCTCCGCCCGCAGCGAGCCCCGAGCTGGGGCAGCACCGACCGCGGCTCCCACCTGGCCTGGAGCCGCCTCCGAGCTCCGCCGCCGCCTCGCCGGGCTCCGGGTGCCGCCGCCGCTGCGGTCCCGGGCGGACACACGTGGAGCCGCCGCTGCCGCTGCAAATTCTCGTTTTTGGAGTGCGTAATGGCTTCCGGCGGAATCGATCAATCAGCGGGCGGGAACGCATCCCCGGTGCGGTCGTTTTGCTCCCCGCTCCCGCCGCGGTCCCCTCTCCCCGGCGCTCCCCGCTGCCTTCTCCGGGATCGGCTCCTTCACCGTTCTGCCGCCTCGGGGAGCCCGGATGGAGGGATCTGAACCCAAGTGTTTTTCTCTCGGCTGAACGCAATGGAAACCACTGGGGGTGTTGGAACGGCTGCGTGGACTGCCCGTGGCTGGGCCGGGGCATTCCCCGCTCCCGGGGCTCGGCTTTTCCCGGCGGCTCCGGCTGGCCCCGGCAGAACTCACTCCCCGCCCCCGTGGCTCCCCAACCCTGCGGCGGGGCGAACCCCCGGCATTTGCCCCAAGGCCTCTGACTGCCCCTGGTTACTGAAGCCTCACGCACCGTGTTCTAGAATGCCGTAAACATGGGCTGAAATGCTTCTTTAAAGTTAATCTTGTGCTTCGAGTAAACTCTGATTTCTCTGAGAATTGTTATTGGAGTGATCAAAGCGGTAAATCCAGTGCCTTATTGTTACGTGCAGCGTAACACAATCGAATTCCTTTAACAGAAATGCTGATAACATTTACCATATGCTATTACACTAAATACAATCTTGAGAAGCTCCCGGTTTGCTGGACAGTTTGCCAAATTCTACATTATTGTTTCTTTCGGTACAATTGCACTTTAAAAGGTCTGAGTAATTTTATGGTTCCATAAAATTTGTGGCTGCCATGAGTTTTTCTCAATGTTAAATTACATAGGGTCAGCATATTTGTCACACTTTTCTAATCCCTCTAGTAAATCCATCAGGCCGTTATTTCAACCATGCTTGATTCACATTTTCAGTGCCTTTTGGTATTAATAGCAGCAGAATAAGTTACATTTTGTAGGACCCAGAACTTTTAAGGATATTGATTGTTAGTTCGGTTATGTTTTATTTGAATATTATTTTAGTTGGAAGAATTAAGCAAAGTGAGATCTGAATAATCTTGTGTTTTTTTACTCTATTGGATTTTGTTAAGACTCATTTATGTCGAGGTGGATTTCTGTCAGGGTTGAGGGTTGCTGAGTTTCGGACGGGGGCGGAGCGCTTTGGGCCTCGGCGCGATGGAGGCGCTGCGGGGGCCGGGGCTGAGCTGGCCCTGGTGCGCTTCGCCCCGCTCCTGGCCGCCTCCGTGTGGCAGCGGCAGCCGTTCCGCCTGCGCTACGTGCCGGGCCGCGGTGAGCCGGGAGCGGGCCGGGAGGCACGGCGGGAGGAGCGCCCGGAGCGGGGGGACTGGAAGGGGGACACGGCGGCCGGGAACCGGGAGCGTGTGAGGGGGAACCGGCGGGGGATCATTTGAAGGGGATCCGGCGGCCAGTAACCGGGAGAGTGTGAGTGGGGACCGGGAGAGTGTGAGGGGCACCCGGCGGCCGAGAACCGGGAGCGTGTGAGGGGGAACTGGGCCGTGTGAGGAGGACTCGGGGGCGGGGGTGTGAGGGGCACCCGGCGGCCTAAAACCAGGAGCGTCTGAGGGGGAACTGTGGCGTGTGAGTGGGATCCGGCGGCCGGGAACCGACGGCGTGTGAGGGGGACCCGGCGGGCTCGAACCGGGAGCGTGTGAGGGGGGACCGAGAGCGTGTGAGGGGGAGCCGGCGGCTTCCCAGCCTCTCGGTGTCACAGCACGGGTTACCCAGTGAGGCATCTGGTGCCCCCTCCCTGCAGCAGCAGGGCCATGGCCGAGCACAGGACACAAGATTCTGCCAGCAGGGTCTGGGATATCCGCAGTGAGGGAGACTCCGCAGCCTGTGTGGACAATCTGTTCCTGGGCATGGCGTTGCTGAGCCGCCTCTCCTCTCTCTGCGCCGTGCAGGCGAGATCCCGGCGCACTTGGGCGGCACCACGGTGTTCGGGGATAACGTGGAGGATGAGTGGTTAATTGTGTACCTGCTCCGGGAGATCACCAGGGAGTTCCCGGGGCTGGCAGCCAGGTAAGGCGGGTGCTGCTGAGCTGCTTTTGTGCGAGGGCTGCCGAGGGGCAGTGCCTGTGCTCTGAAGGTCCTGTCTGACCATTGCCCATCCTTGGAGGTGTTTCCCCATCCCATACACCTTGGAAGTGTCCAAGGGCAGGTGGGATGGGGCTTGGAGCAGCCCGGGCTAGTGGAAAGTGTGCCTGGCTGTGGCCAGGGTGTTGGAACCAGGTACTGATCTTTAAGGTCCCTTCTAACCTAAGCCTTTCTATGGGTTTATGAAGATTTTAAAAAAATCCCAGCAGACATGGATTCAGAAGTGTGTTGTTGTGCTCTGCAAGGCTTTTCCTGCTAAATTTCTAATTTCTCCTTGGCCAGTATTGATGACAACGATGGAGAGTTTCTCTTGATAGAAGCAGCTGATTTTCTGCCCAAGTGGCTGAATCCTGAGAACAGTGAAAACAGGGTGAGTAGAGCTTGTGTACAGTTGGCAAGGGGGACCCAGTGGCCTTTCATGTAGCAGCTGGAGTTTTCTCTTGTACTTCTTGCCAAGTGGTGTGGCTGCCTCTGAAAATCCAGAGTGCTGTCTGTCCCTGACTGTTGCTCCCTTCAGGAGCACTCCTGAATCCACCTGAACTTTCCAGCTCTGCTAGAACTACTTGGATTTTTTTATTTCTACCATGTTGTGGAGTGTTTAGGGCAGAGGATTTGCTGCCCTCAGAGTAGGGAATGCTCAGGGCTGGAGTGTTGCTGTCTCTGTAAGGACACAGGCTTTGTCTGGTCCAGGTGAAATCATGAGCAGACACCTGCACCTGGATATGGATGGTTGCTAATGGCAGTGGATTAAAATGGAGATCATTAATTTGGTCATTAGCAAAAAATTTGTTTAATTATTTTTCCCCTACTCCAAGATTGTTAAAAGGGCTGGAACACAACACCCAAATGGATTGCAAGTGTGTACCTGGAGTGTCAGGCTCATACTTTCCTTTTGTTCGAGGGGACAGAGTGAGGGAGTTGAGAACGTTGCATTCAGGGCTTTTCTTAGGATCAGGAACCAGCAGAGGTCGCATGTGGCAGCTGAAATGCTGCTGCTTTTTAATGCCTGTGGTGCTCTGAAGCAGTCAGGCTATCCTGGTTCTCCTGAAGCACTTCTCTAGTCGAAGAGAAACGTGTAACAATTATTGTTGTTAAGGAAACAAGGTGTATTTGATGATATTTGTTGCAGTTAAAATAGGGATTTTTTCCTGGTTGGGTCGTGGTCTCTGGCATCTCAAATAAGCTTTTTAGAAAAGCTGTGCTGCTTCCTGCATTGGTTCTCTATTTGTCCTTTACACTGTCAGTGTTCAACCCGATGCATTTGGATATGAAATGAAATGTTCCATGGCTGTGTGTGTGTGTGTGAGTGCTCTTGCCCTGTATGATGAGAGCCTTCCTGCCTGCCAGGTGTTCTTTTACAAAGGAGAGCTGCACATCATTCCTCCGGGGGAGCCTGGGGAGCAGGGCTGGGCCCTCTCTGCTCCCTGTCCCACGGTGCCCCAGGCGCTGGCTCTGTTATCCACGCGCCCCGAGGAGCTCCTGGCTGCAGAGCCCATCAGAGCCGCGCTGAATAAACGCATCCATGGGTACGTGGGGCTGCGTTTGGGTCCTCTGCAGCTCTGGGCTTTGGTTCTGTGTCCCTGGGCTTTAAACGTTTCCCCAGCAGATGGGATCAAGTTGGTTCCTTTTCAGAAACCAGCAGCTGGAGGTTTTTCTTGGAAAGAGGGGGATCAGTGTCCTGTAGGCTGTGGTGTGGGGATCTCAAACTGCTTCACTGCTGTAACTCCAGCCCTGACAATGACAAAAGTTACTCTTCCTTCACATCCTCCTTAGACTGAAAGATCTGAAAGTTCTGTGATCTTTTAGGAGCCCTGTGCATGAGGAAAAAGAGGATTTGATCTAAAATGTAGAACCAGCAGATTTGTCAGGGCTTCAGTTTGTCACAGCTGTGCTCAGCCCTGTGCTTATTTTTTGCAAGGATTTGACAGCAAATATGGCAAAGAATACTGGATAGCAGGGTCTGTTGGTTAAGTCCACAGGGACTCATCTTACCCATGTGGGGATTGAATTTTATGAGCCGTGTACATTTATATAAGTATGTATGATAGAAACAGCCATTGTAGGCATTAGATTGGCCAAGTTTTAGCTCCAGAATAATCTTCTGACCCACGATCCCAGTAAATACTGAAGGGAAAGGGGCCTCGTGCTAAAGAAGGAGTGGTTAACTCGCAGTGCCCTCCCTTGGCTCTGTTGCCGTTCAGGTATCCCGAGAAGATCCAGGCCTCGCTGCACCGAGCCCGCTGCTTCCTCCCGGCCGGGATCGCGGCCGTGCTGAGGCTGCGCCCGTCCCTGGTGGCTGCGGCCGTCCAGGCCTTCTACCTGCGGGAGCCGGGCGATCTGGCGGCCTGCCGGCGCCCTTTCAGAACCTTCCCTGCCGAGCAGCGAGTGATGGCCCTGGTAAGTGCTCTCAGAGCCCCTGCTGGCCGGGCTGTGTGCTCCTCTAAAGCCTGCGATGGCCGCGGTGAGTGCTCTCCTCGAGCCTGGTCACTTCATTCCCTTAAATGACAAGGGTTCTGCGGCCAGTGTAGAAACACAGAGATTCAACTGAAAAATACGAGTTAGAGGGATGAATTTCCAGGTCATTCCATTAATAACTGCTCTGGATCGATGTGGCTGGACTTTCAGGGGGCTGCTCATGAGAGAATTGTTTCTGAAAGCAGAGGTTGTGATAACAGTTCCTCTGCTGAAGCACCTGCTGAGTAAATCGATCTCCTTGTGTGATCAGAGCAGTTTGACAGCCCTGCCAGCCAACGGGAGGAGTTGCTCCTCAGCAGTGGTTCACTCCCAGGCTTTTCACCTTCTCAGCTGTGCTCTCAGGGCTCTGGGAAAGCTTTTATGAAGTGTTTTATGAGCACTGTCCAAGCACTGTTGTGTCTGATTCACTTTGTTACAGAGTTGTACCACAAGATGCCTGAAAATAAGCTTTAGAGTCAAATTGTGGACTTGGAAACTGTTGCTGAAATCTTTTAAACAAGTTTCATTTTAATTGAAAATATACCTAGTAAATGTGCATACAAAATACTGAGGATTTTTCCTAATGTATTTAGACTGACAAAAGTTCGTACTTACTTGGGTATTTCAATTTGGGACAAACTTTGTAAAGTCTGCAAAGCAATTTCTCAGAAAAATCTGTCTAGGATATATTTTGAATGCAGTCTCAGGTACTGCCTGTACTAGGGGTGCCTTCAAAGCCACTCTGGCGAGCCTGGAGGGAGTTGGATGCTGTCCCCAGCAGAGTCCCGCTGCAGGGAGTGTTTGTTTCTGCTCTGCCTGTTTCAGGTGACTTTCACTCGGTGTCTGTATGCACAGCTGGTGCAGCAGCAGTTTGTTCCCGACAGACGCAGTGGGTACACCCTGCCCACCCCATCTCATCCTCAGTACAGAGCCTACGAGCTGGGCATGAAGCTGGTAATGATTTCTGCTGCATTTTGGACTTGCTTCATGCATGTCCAGGGAATGGGTCCTTGTCTGGACGTTGCCTGCTTGTGCAGGAAAATGTGAGCAAAGTCTGTCACACCTTGAGAACCTCTTGTTGTTGCATCTTTTATCTGCAGGCTCATGGCTTTGAAATGTTGTGCTCCAAGAGCAGTAAAGTGGCTCCTGATGCCAAGAGAAACGTGTTAAGTGGTCCTCTGTGGGAGAGATTCCTCAGGAGCTTGAAGGAGAAGGATTATTTCAAGGTCTGTGATTATTTCAGTGTCTGTGGCCTTTAAACATTCCAGGGAAAATACATTTTAACCCTTGAACTTGTGTGAGGAGTTGCAGTGGGGCCAGAGCTTGAATCCTTATCTCTGTGTGAAATGAATGAATGTCTTTAAAGGGGACGTGTGCAGTTTGTTCCCCTTTGAAAGTAATTTATTTTGGAAATTGAAAAGGAAAAAGCAAGATGTGGGGATTGATTCATTCATCTAAAGCAAGGGGAGAGATACACTTGAGTGAGGAAAACCACCATATGTGATTGTGTGAGGTGTAACTGATTTCACAGGTTTGCATTTCATTTCCACCCCTCTAGAATTCAATATTCTTCAAGATCCATACATAACACCAATGACCTATCTGGGCCCATGCAAGTGTAATTTTTATGTGTGTGGTGTTTTTGTCACTTCTGGAGGTTTTGGTGAGGTTTGTGGGGTTTTTTTAAAAGATGCCTTTGACTACTTCTCTGAAGTTAATAAATGGGACATAAATTGAGTACTTACTTGAAGGTAATAAAATTGGACAACACTATTGAAATTCTTAGGTTAATATCCTTTAATATACTTGAAATACAGGAATGGCCCTTTGCTGTATTGAGTTCCAAGTGTACATGGCCAAGAGGTTTTAGTTGTTTTGGTTCTCTCAGCATTTCTGTGTGACCAACAGTCATCCTGAGGAAGCCTGGCTGTGAAGAGGAAGGGGAGGGAGAATTGTTTGGGTTCATGCCTGTGACTTGCATTCCATAGGGAGAAATGGAAGGATCAGCCAAGTACCTGGAACTGTTGCACATGGCAGAAGATCACTTCCATCAATGTGTTGCAGTGCCAGAAAGGTGAGAGCTGCTTGGAATTCATGAGTGTCATAGACCCTACAAATCCTGTAAGTGACCTTTGAAATCCTTGTTACAAACACCTGAACCCTTTTCTCCACTGCACATTTAACATGGGAGCTGTGGCCAGGACATACAAGTACTAATTGCTCTGGAGTACTCCACTGGGAGAAGTTCTGGCTTGAGTAACTCTTTTATCTTGGTTTTGTGAAATGCTGAGCTCTTCCAAGTGGATTCCAAGTGGTGACTGCAAAGCATTGTTTGCTTGGTTGACTGTAGAAAGTGTAGAAAAGTTTCATTGAAAAGCAGTCCCAGTGAATAATGAACACAGGGTCATCTGTCTCCTTTGCTCAAGGGTCTGGCTGTGGATTTCTCTGGAAGATCAAATCCAAAAACTAAACCACTACAGAAATATCTGAGGCTTTGCCAGCCCATAATATCTTGACTGTTAGTTTTTTGAGTTTCAAGTCTGTGCTGTTTGGGATCTGGTAATGTTAATATTTGCCAAGGCAAAATAAATGTAAAGGAAAAGAGCCATGACCAATGGGCTTTGGAGCCATCAGCTGGGAGTTGTAGGGACTGACTGTGTCCTGTTTTGGCCAATGCTCTGGGTAGTGCTCTGGTACTTGCCCAGATTCATTTCCCTTTTGGATGTGTTTGCACAGAAGGAAAAATGAGTAATTTGAGTGAAAACCTAAATGCAGAGCATGTGATCCCATTGAATCCATTTCAGTAAATTGATTTCTTTTCTTCTAGCTGTGATGAAGTGAGCCCAGGTGATGAAATCCTGACACTGCTACAGACAACACCCATTGATCTGAAGGAATTTGAGAGAGCAGCAGCTTGTCTTCCTGCAGAGGATGGTGAGCTGGCTGGGGGGATTATTCCTATTACAGATGATTATTTGTGGGGGGAGAGGGGCAATGCTGGCAGCTGGGAAGGGAGAGCAAATCCAGCCTTCCTTGAGACTAAACACTGGATTGGCTCTCCCAGTTCAGAGTAAGCCTTTCTTCCTCCCCTTAGTGGCCAAAGGCTTCTCAGTGACTGGAATGGTCTCTCTTAGCTTGAGCTCTGCAAAGCAGAGTTTTTAAGTAGTGACAAGAAATCTCCACTCAGTTCCTCTCAGCCTCTCTCTGCCTTTGCTGTGTGTGACCCAGGACCAGCACAAAAGCTGAAGTGCAGCACTGAGCTGCAGGATGGCTGCAGTCCTGTCAGTCAGCTGGGTTGGGCCTGTGGGCCAGCAGCTTGTGCAGAGTCACAGATCTGTGCTGTGTTCTTTCAGATGACAGCTGGCTGGATATTACACCAGGTGCTCTGGATCAGATGCTGAAGGAGACAAGAAATGAGTCCCTTCCTTCCACAAATGAGGAAGAGCAAAGCTATGACTTGGGAGCAGTTGCTGAGAGCATGAAGGCTTTTGTGTCCAAAGTCTCCACGCACGAAGGAGCAGAACTGCCATGGTAGTGGCACTTGCAGTTTGGGTCTGGTGTGGAATGTTGCACTCTGCTGCAGCCCTGTGGCTGCTTCTGTGATGCAGAGAATCAGAGTTTGAAGGTGCTGTGCTGAGCAGGGCCTGAAGCAAAGCCAGAGCACTGAACATGTACTTGCTTTAAATCAGCTTGGTGCCACTCTGGCACTGGTGCAGCTTCAAGTGCAAGCTGAGCTGCTCTCTGTCCCTCAGTTGGATTTTGTGGTCTTCTCAATTTTTCTCCTTTATGCCAAGAATTCTTCCACTCACTGTTTGATGTCTAATGCATACAGGCTTCAAACTTCTGAGGACTTTTAAATTCAAATGTCCAACTTCAGTCCTGGCTTGAGAGAAATCAATATGGCTTGTGCCTGTGTCAGGCTTAGGCAGGCATAGAAGCTTCATTTCCTTAAAAATATTTTTATATTTCAGGTCATCTGATGAATCCCAAGTTACCTTTGATGTGGATTCTTTTACAAAAGCCCTGGAGAGAATTTTAGGTGAGATTGCTTCTATATTTGAAACAAATCCCAGCACTGATTTCTTTGCTCTTGTACTGACCCCAAATCATGTCCAGGGGCAGACTCGGAGGAGCTGGATTCTGATGATCTGGATGAGGAGGAGGAGGAGGAGTTGGGTTTCTCAGATGAGGATGATGAAGAGCTGGATGCTGGGAATGAAAGGCAGGAGCAGAAGGTGTCTCCTGAGGAGCTCGTGGGCAGCCTCAAGGCGTACATGAGGGACATGGACCGTGAGCTGGCACAGACCAACGTTGGGAAAAGCTTCAGCAGCCACAAGAGAGGGGTGAGTGTGCCTTGAGCTCTGATCTGCAGCAGAAATGTGCAAGCAGGGAATGGGCTGCAAGTGTCCATTCTGAGCAATGGGATTGGAACCTTCCCACGTGCAAGCCAAGTGTGCTGGACCTGCACCATCGTACGTTTTTTATGAACTAAAGCTTACCTAAGCTTGGAATTTGCCCATCTTTTCCAAGGCTTAGTTCCATTTCCCTGGTTTTAGTAGTAGGCAAGCAGCTGCAGCTTCACTTTGAGCTCCTGTAGTAGTTTTCTCCCAGAGGAAGCTGAGCCAGGACTCAGCAACACTTTGTGTCCTTCTCTTGGAACCTAGTCTGGGTAATGGAGAGTGGTGATTTTCAGCTGGCATGAGCATTTGGTGTCTGAATTCCTGCCTGTCAGGACTCAGGAGTGTACTGGACTTTGTTGGCTGCACAATTGTTGTTTCTTTTCTCCTGTGATTTACCCTTTTTTTCCCCTGAAATCTGCTCCTGCAATTTGATAAAGCTTTCTCTTGGTACTCTCTGCAGGCAAGTTCTGTTGGAGCAGCCCCATGTGAGAGTGCTGGCCCTGGTTGTGGAGCTGAGGCTGCTGAGCTGGCAGCCCTGGATGTGGACATGAACCTGGTGGCAAACCTGCTCGAGTCCTACAGTGCCCAGGCTGGCCTGGCAGGACCCTCCTCGAACATTTTACAGAGCCTGGGGCTGAATTTACCTGAGAGCACAGAGCTCACTGGCAGCTGAGCAAGGCAGGAGAGGCTTTGGACAAGACGTGGCTGCTGGGGAGGTGAAGCACAGACACACAGCAGGATGTGGAAGAAGAGCCCAAAGGTTTCAATTTAGAGCATTCTCTTCATTATGTGTCAATTCAGCAGAGTGAATTTACATGCAAAAGCTTCTGTTTGCACAATGTCTTGGAATGGAAATGAGATTTTCTTAGTGATGACACATTTTCAGAAACTGAAAAACGATGTTGAATGCATGACTCAAATGAGGCTTTCTTTCATTACAAAACCTCTCTTCCATTTTTCCATTCAGTGATCCAATTTGCCACATTTCTAAAATGTCCTTTTACCCATTGCTGAGTGGATTCAAAATCTAGGGAGCAGTTCTTGTTCTGAAAATGCTGCTGCCTTTGGGGGAGGTGGGGAAATACCACATTGCAGGAAGAGCGATTGGATCAATGTGTAAATATTGGCCAGAAGTATTTTTAAATTTTATTTCAATAAAAACAAAAATACAACTTGATTACTGAATTTTTTGAAGGTGTGTATAACTTCCTCAGTGCAGTATCAGTTCTTGGAGTGAAAGTATTTTTGTAATTGTTCATTTTCTGAATGAATTCCATTATTGCTGAATGTTGATGTACAGCTACTGCTGGCATGATGTGAGCTCAGGCTGAACAGTTTGGGGTTTTTTTCAGTGAAAATGTGGTTGGAAGGCATGCAGCATGTTGCATTCATGTGGAATGAAAATTTTTTTTTAAATATGACAACTTTAGTTTCAACAAGATAAATTTGAAATAAAATACATAGAAATTCCTGATACACAGACACCAGCAGTTCAGTCCTGCTGGGTCCAAATCAGCTTCTTAATTTCTCTTTATTTCCTTTTCATTCAGCAATTAATGAGTTGTCCTCCACTGATGTTGTGTGATTTACTTTGGCAGCAGTTCAGGGAGAGCACTGGCAGGTTGGACAGGGATTAGAGATGGACAACAGAGCTGGGAAGTGTGAAGAAGGTTCTGCTGAATTTCAAGGAATTTGGACTGCTGAGAGGTGAGAGACTCAGACAAATGTGTGGTGGAAAAATGGGGTTAACAGAGGTTTTTTAATTGAGACAAGGATAATGAGCAGTTAGTGGTGGAAAACAGAGGTACTTGAACCTTGGGAAGGGTTGGTGTTTGAGTAGGGAAGGTAATTTCCACTGAAAATACATAAAATTCTCCACTGATGAGTAGCTAGATCAAGTTTAGATACTTTAAAAAATAATTGAGTTGAAGAACATGAATGATTGCATTTAACTGCTGTGTGGCCTGTGCTATAGAAAAGGTCAAATTAGATGGAAGGACTCCCTTAGTGCATGAGGAGAGCTCCTAAGCTGAGGTGGCCGTCCCTCAGTGCAGCTTTTGGTGACAGTGATCCATGGCCATTCCTGGTGCAGTTCTGTTATCATTTGTTTTTATACCATTCTGTTTCATTCCCTTCACACTCCCCACCCTTTCCCATTCCTCACTTCTTACCCAGCACTGCCCCAATGGTCCCTGAGTGCAGCTCTTTTAGAGAACAGGGCCTGTCCCAACAGGCGGCTGCTGCAGCCAGGGGAGGGGCAGGGCCAGGCACATCACAGCTCTGGTGGTGCTTGGAGACTGTTGGCTTTTGCACTTCAGGCAGATCAAATGAATCCCAACTGTCAGAGATTTCCACCGCCTCCTATTTCTCCCTCTTTTCTTGGTTGGATTTGACAGTGCTTGGTTTCCTTGCACCGAGCTGGAAAGCAAAATGCCCACCTACCCCATGGCCATCCCCAGCACCTTGTCCCTCTTTCTCCCACCTTTACTTTGCTCCACTTTCTCCATGCTCCTCTCCCTGCCAGCTCCAGCAAAGCCATTTCACCCACTGGCACCAGCTGCCTCCTGTCTCTCGCTCCCATTTTGCCCACTCTGAACTCCTGGAGCCGCCTGCCCGCGGAGCCGGAGCCGCTGTGGGGCCGGGTAATGGTGGCAGGGATCCTTGGGCTGGGCTGGGCCGGGCCAGGTGCCTGGGGCCAGCAAAAGCGCTCAGTGCCTCTGCTCCTGCCCCTGGGCAGGCAACAGAACACAGCAGGAAAGGCTCGGGGCTCTCAAGAAAGGAGGCCAGAGATCTCTCACCCATCATGGGCAGAACAGGCCTAGACTGGAGAAATTAAATTTAATTGAATTTTTTATCAAACAAATCAAAGGGAATGAGATGTACAACAAGACCTAAAAATGCATTTGTCCACACTGTTCTCTCCTTCCTGGGCTTCACTTTGTCCCCATTTCCCTCCCTCTCTCCTCCCCACACAGTGGCACAGAGGGATGGGTTTACAGTCACGTCATGTCACTGCTTCTCCCTCCAGCCTAGGATTCCTCCCACAGGAGGACAGTCAGATTCTTCACTGCAGACAGAGAGACAGACATCAGACCCTTCTCCACAGTCAGGTGCCTGATGCCAAAAGTGAGATTCCCCCTCAGCACGTGTCAGCGGTTCTTCTGCCTTTTCCAAGGACAGTCCAAAAGTGTCCCATTCTGGCTATATTAAGATGATTTTCCAGAGCCCATGGCGATTTCGATTTCACATTGGAGCTTGTTGTGTCATGAGGGCAATGCACTCACTTCAGGCAGCATCAGTGGCAGGATGGATTGCAGAGACTTCCTTTGCAGCCCCAGCCCAGCGTTGGCACTGGGCATGAAGAGGCACTGAGGTGACCCTGAGAGGAAGGGCAAGGCACAGGCTGCAGCTGAGGAAGGACAGCGCTGTGCTGGGCTCAGAGGTGAAGCTGGCACTGCCCAGTGTGGAGAAGCTCCTTTCTGCAGCCCCTGTTACAGGGGAGCTTGGGCCTTGCTGCAGAGATACGGCCGCTGATTGGAGCAGTTGTCACTCCTCAATCTCTTCTCAGCCAGGTACACACACTGGGAATTGCCGAGGACAGGAACCCTGCAGGGAGGAGCAGAGGCAGCGCTGGCTGCCAGGGGCAGCCCTTGTGCCCCTGTGCCCCCAGGCCCTGCCCGGCTCCCCGGCACTCACCGGGAGCTGTAGCTGCTGCCGTCCCCCCAGTGCAGGCGCTCGCCCCGTCTGGGCTGCCCGAGCCAGTAATCGACGTTCCCACAGAGGCGGAAGAGCAAATCCTGCCCAGGAGAGAGGGGAGGAGTGGGAGCTGCCCCGGCCCCTCGGGGGGACACGGGCCCGGGGCTCCCCCCGCACGCCGGGGCTCCTTCCCTGCAAGGCCCCGGCCCAGGGCTGCAGCCCCGGCCCTACGAGCACCAAGCCCGGCCCAGGAGCACCCCCAGGCTGCCCTCAGCCACCCCACACCGCCCGCAGCCCCTCACTCACCATGGCCTCCTCATCCTTGGCAATGGCCAGGGAGGCCCCGAGCTCGGAGCACCGTTCCTCACCCTGCTCCCAGGTGCTGTAATCCCTTGAGAAGTAGTAGCAGACCCCCATGTACCCAACCCAGTCAAAGGGACAGCCCAGAACCGACAGCGGAGTCGCAGCTGTGACTGGAACCTGTGGTGCTGCAGGGGGAAGAGGAGAAGGTCTGAGGATTCCCCTGTGCAGGGAGCCCACTCTGCCCCGAGGGGCTGGGCCCAGGCTGCTGCCCCTCCCTTACCTGCCAGCACAGCCAAGGCCACCCCCAAAGCCAGCACCAGCACCAGGAGCAGCAGAATCAGCACCGCCGTGCCCACGGGATGGCCCCTGAACCATTCACCTGGAGCAGGAAAGAGCTGCTGGCTGCCAGAAGCAGAGCCGGGCCTGCAATCTGCTCAGCCCATGGCCAGGGAGCAGAGCAGGGAGCCCTGAGCCAGTGTGGGCCTCACTCAGCTGGCAGCCAGAGAGCCAAGAGCCTGGCCACAGGCAGGGACACAGCTGTGGGCACAGGCTGCAGCAGGAGAACTGCACAGCCTTGGGGGCAGCTGGGGCTCTTGCTTCCAGCCACTGATGGGGCCCAGCAGAGCACCAGGCCTCTGCCAGACATCGGGAAACAGCCACACGCCTGCCAGCCCTGCCCTTGGGAGGGGACACTGTCCCCACCCTGGAGGCCAGAGGGGTGGCCCTGCACTCACCCAGGAATCTTCTGAGGTTCCTTTTGTGTTCATTCTTGGTTGCTGATGTGCCCTGGGGAGCCAGGGGCTCCCTCACACTCCCATCACTGGTGCAGAATCCATGCTCCACATCTGCACTCACTGCACACTCACAAGTGGCATCCCCCTGCTTATGCCAGGTGGCTTCTTGGGCCCCAGGCAGGTGTGGAACCGCGGCTGCTGGTCCCTGCTGGGGATGCTGGGGCTCATTCGCAACTCCACGAATGGAGCAGCGTTCACTCTCCTCCTGCTCACAGGCAGCATCTCTCTGCCTGGAACAATCAGCACCTTGCTCCTGACACATCAGGTGTGCTGCTGGCAGATCCTTTGGGAGCTCGGCCTCGGGAACAGCTTCACAGCCGCGCTGATGGCAGCCTGAAAGGGACACGGGGAGAGGTCACTGCTGGTGCCGGCGCTGGGGGCTCAGGAGGGCGGTGGCAGCTGTGGCTGCGCTGTCCCCGCTGCCCAGAGGTGCGGCAGCAGCTGCGGAGACAAGCGCAGCCTCCGGGAGCTCTCGGTGCCCGCAGCCCCGGCCCCTGTGGCTCTGCAGCCGCTGCAGCCCAGCTCCGTGCCGGGCCGGGCGCTGACAGCGCCTGCGAGCTGCCGCCTGCTGCTGGCCCGGGGCAGCTGCGGCTCGGAGCCCGGCCCTGCCGAGGGGCAAGAAGCAGCAGCCCCGGGCTGCTCACCATTGTGCCCCGCATTCCCTGCCCCGGCGCCTTGGAGCCCGGGCACACCGAGCGCCGGCACGGCCGCTGCGGCTCCCTGCCTGTGGACACGGAGCGGGTCCCGGTACCGAGGGCAGCGCCGAGCAGCCTCGGCCCCGGAGCAGGCAGGAGGCGGCGCTTTGTGCCCGCACTCGGCGCCTGCAGCGCTTTGGGCTCTGAGGCCCTTTCAAATTCATCCCGTGCCAGCCCCGAGCCGGGCACGGACACCTCCCCCCCGAGCAGCGGCCCCGAGCCCGGTGCCGCACGGGCGGGAACGGTCCCGGGCACGGAGCAGCCGCCTCCGTGCCAGCGAGAGCAGCCGGGATGAGCCAGCGCTGCCGCGGCACCGGCTCCATGCCGGCCATCCGGGCAAGGAGGAGAGCGCGGGCAGCCGCTCCCTCGGCGATCCCAGCGCAGGGGGGACACGGGGGAAGCCGCCACCAGGAACTCGCCAGAACCCCCGGCCCTCAGCGCGGCCCCTCCGCCCGCAGCGAGCCCCGCGCTGGGGCAGCACCGACCGCGGCTCCCACCTGGGCTGGAGCCGCCCCCGGGCTCCGCCACCGCCTCGCCGGGCTCCGGGTGCCGCCGCGGCCGCTGCAGAGTGACCCGAACGAGGCGGAGTGACACGTGGCCACGCCCCTGATCCGCTCCTCCGTTCCCAGGGCTACCCACCGGGCGCGCCGCCTTTTACGTTTTTCAAAGCCGCCAATCGCAGCGAGGAGAGGGGCGGAGCGAGCGGGGAGATAAGGTGAGATGAACTGTGCCCGGTCGGTCCTGTCTGAAACACCGCGGTACGGAAAAGCCCTCACGCAGGAGAAGCTGGGGAAGAAGCGCAGCCCTGGGGCAGCCGCTCCTGGGGCTCTCAACAGGGCATTCCCGCAGGGATTCTTGGGCTGGGCTGGGTCAGGCCAGGTGCCCGGGGCCAGCAAAAGCGCTCAGTGCCTCTGCTCCTGGCCCTGGGCAGGCAACAGAACACAGCAGGAAAGGCTCGGGGCTCTCAGGAAGGGCAGCCAGAGATCTCTCACCCATCATGGGTATAGCAGAACTGGGGAATTTAATCGAATTGACTGTCAAACAAATCAGAGCAAGGGAATGAGTAAGCTGCCAAAACCTTAAATTGCACCTTCCCCTCGCTGCTCTCTCCTTCCCGGCTTCACTTTATCCCCGATTCCCTCCCTCCCTACTCCCCACACAGTGGCACAGAGCGATGTTCTGGGGCTGTATTGGTTCAAGACCGGGATCTGCTGAGGAAGGCAGGAGCCTCCCTGGCAATGGAAAATGTAAACCCCTTGCCTCGGAATTCTGAAATTATGGGGCTCTCAGGCAAAGACATTAGAATAGAAGAACATTTCTTTACTTGTGTGTACAACTAAGCAAAGAAACAACTAGAAACTTTTTTTAGGTCTTATTTATTTTTCGTTGTGTAGAGTGAAGTATATTAGTACCGGTGTTATAATAATTAATATGTGGAAATTTAATTTGTAAAGTTTTTTTAGATAAGGTGTAAAGGTTGTGTTTTATTTTAAAATCATTTTAAAAGTAGGAATTAATATTTATTTTAATTTGGTTTGTTAATTTTTTTCGTTTTTGATGTTGTTTGTGGATGGATATTCAATAAGTTTATGTAATATAATTTTTAATTTCTTTTGTTATTAAGTTGATGTGTTAGTAAGAGAAAATTGATGGTGGTTTTGTTTTGTAAGGTTGTGTGTTTAATAGTACTAATATTTGTTATTATATTGTTAAAAATGAAGTAGTATTGATTTGTTTTGTCCAATTAATACTCTGGTTTAATTGTTTTAATGTTATAGTAAAGGTGAGTTGTGGTAAAAAGAAATTTAATGTAACTCGTTTTGTCGGGTTTAAAATTGTTATTGCAGGTTTTTTTAATAATGATGGGTTGACGTTTTTACGGTTTTTAATTTTTTTTAATATTAGGTGTTATTATAGTGAGTTGTTTAATGTTATGTGGGCTATTTTTAATTTTTGAGGGAACGTTTTGCTAGGTTGTATTTTTTTCCATGAGTTAATTTTTTTTTTGGAATTTCTATGGGAATTTGTTAAGATTAATTGTTTTATTTTTAGGGGGCCGAGGAGTGCTATAATTGTACTAAAAGCTTGAGGTTTTCTATATGGGATGATGAGGAGTAATATTAACTGTAGATTTCTTTGATACTGAAGCTTAGTACAAAATCTGATTGTTAAAGAATTCAGAGTGTTTAATTGTTGAGGTTTAAAGGGTGTTTTAAGAAGATTGGGGGTTCAGTGATATAATTGGGTACAGGATTTGTTTGGTTGGTGACTGTACCCTCAGAGCTGTCAGGGTTTGGAGTTGGTTATTTTTGGGGTGGTATCAGTGTAGTGATTAAATAGGTTGTAAAGGGTTTGTTTGGGCTGAAATGGGTTAAATATTTGGTGTTTGAACTTGTT
Organism: Agelaius phoeniceus; assembly: GCF_051311805.1. Lineage (NCBI taxonomy): Eukaryota > Metazoa > Chordata > Aves > Passeriformes > Icteridae > Agelaius > Agelaius phoeniceus. The sequence goes on from NC_135273.1 coordinate 32,490,949, forward strand.
GACTCAGAGTAACTTAAACATTTGGTTTTGGTTGATTTATAGGTAATTTGTGTTGTAAAAATAAGTAAAACTAATAACTGCTACTATATTTTTTTATTTACCTTTATGTTCTTGTTTAGTTACTCTTGGTAAAAGGTTTTTTATGTATTTTAATGTGGCAGTGTTCACAGGGGTCTTATGTTGAGGGAAGAGAAACATGGATCTGACTCCATGTTTCAGAAGGCTGATTTATTATTTCATGATCTATATTTAAAGCTATACTAAAAGAATAGAAGAAAAGGTTTCATCAGAAGGCTGGCTAAGAATAGAAAAGGAAGAAATGATAACAAAGGCTCTGTCTTGGACTCTCTGTCTGAGCCAGCTGGGCTGTGATTGGCCATTAATTAGAAACAACCCCATGAGCCAATCCCAGCTGCACCTGTTGCATTCCACAGCAGCAGATAACCATTGGTTGCATTTTGTTCCTGAGGCCTCTCAGCTTCTCAGGAGGAACAATCCTAAGGAAAGGATGTTTCATAAAAGATGTCTGCGACATTTAAATTTTTTAATAAATTTATTGGAGTATTTATTTTTTGTGGTTTGTCAAATTTTTTCAGGACTGGTTAATTCTAAGGCACTAAATTGTTTTGTTTATACTTTGTTTTGTAAAGTTGGACATTTAGGGATGTTTTTTTAACATGATGGATACTATGCCTTTGCTAAAAGAGCTCTGTGATATGAAGGATTTTTCTAGTTTTACCATTGATATAAAAGTTGAGGTTTGCAGTTTGTGCAGGTTGGGGAGGGGATGCTGGGTGCGAACTGTAGTTTTTCTGTGTGCCTTACATCTGTGTGGTTGTGGTTTTGTTTGTGGAATTGTTAGTGTGGTTTTATGTGTGATATGGTTTTATGTTTTTGTTGGAATCTACTTAGGTTTAGTATTTGTGGAAATAGAAGTAAATTTCTTGTCTTGGGTTATTAAATGAAATGGATTTTTAATTTGTCTTGTCTCAGAGTTTTAAATTAAAACTGGAGGAGAAGTTGTAAATGTTGTAAGGTCTTGGCACTGGTTGGGAGCTGTACTTTCTGTGGCTTGATTGTTTTGTTATCTTCTATCTTAAATATTTTTAAGGTGGGATTTCTTGCATTTTTGATGAAGAACTTTTTAATTTCTGTGATGTAGAACTTTTTAATTTAGTGTTTTGAACGTCTATGATGACGTTGTTTTGAATCTGTTTTATTTCTTTTTGAGTTGGTGCCGCAATGAGTAAATTGTCTATGTAATGTAAAGTTCTTGACTGTGGCTGGTTTTCTTGTGGTGGAGATAAAGCTCCTGTTATAAAATATTGACAAATAGGAGGTGATTTTTTATTTTTTGCAGTAAAACTGACTAGTGATGTTTTTGTAATTTTTTTTTAATTGATGCCTGGAACAGAAAAGGCAAATGGAGGGGTATTTGTGGATGTAGGGGAATGTTGAAAATACAGTCTCAACTTGGTGACAATAAGAGGCCAGTTTCTTGGAATTATTGAAAGGAAAGGAAGTCTAGGTTGCAGGGCTCTCAGTTTTCTATTATTTTGTTGATTTTTTAAAGTTGTGGAGTAATTTCTAGGAGTCAGACATTTTCTTGTGAATAACAAACTCTGGGGAATCCTAAGGGCTCCTTGGGTTTGATGTGATTTTTTGGTAATTGTTAATTTATTAATTTTTGATGGCATTTAGTTTTTCCCCGTTGGAGGCTCCTGACTCCCTTGGACGGGGTTGTTCGTTTGCGATGATAACTTTGGAGCGGTCGGTGCTGCTGGGGCTCTCATTAGAAACTCCCTTCTGTTTCTGCTCCTCACTGGCCAGCGAGGCTTCCTTCTCTGCCGGGCTGGGGCTGTGCCCAGAGGGCCCGGACGATGCTCGGCTCATCCTCGGCACCGGGGCAGTCCCCACGAGCTCACTGTGCCCGCACGGCGGGGCTGCTGTGACTCCTGTGGGAGCCCCACGGCGCTGCCGGGGCTCGGGGGCCGGGCTGCAGCACAGGAGGAATCGCAGCGCCCTCCGTGCCCGTGGCCAGCACGGCTGGGACATTCCCTGCTCCACTGCCCTGCTCACACTGCAAGGGGGCTCTGGCTCTGCACTGGGGACACCTCCCACCCAGAGGCCACCGGGTGTGGGCTAAAGCTCTCGGTGCCATGCCTTGGAACACGGTTTGCTTCGTTAAAAGCACAGGCTCTCCGTGGATGTCTTGCTTAGCTACAGTCACTGGCAATGCAGCAGTAATGGCTCTGAGTGGTTTGGGCTGAATTGCTGCTGGAGTGCTGCAAGCAAGAGCTGAAGCTGTCAGCTCTTGGTTACAATGTACTGAAATAATAGTTGGGAAAACGGAAAATCTAAGAATGATGGTTTTGTCTCTGCTTAGAATGAAAATGCCCTGTCCCTGTTGTGAAGTACTAGTGACCCCGGTGGGCAGAAACTGATGACAAAAGTTTGTTTAGAGGTATGGTAATGTAGCAGCTGTTAGTTTGCATCGTGCCCCGGGGGGTAATAATTCGGGGTTGCTCGGGAGATTTCTGGTGATTTTACAAATCGCATCTGCTCTGTTCGTTTGCGATGGAGCCGCCGTTCTTTGTTTTGTGTCACGGTGGCGCTGTGAGCTCTTGTTAAAGTTCCCGACAGAGGCTTTTCTGTTCTGTTAAATTTGGAGCGACAGCGATCGGTATAATGCCTCTTTTTTTGTGCTGAGGGTAAGTATCAGGTGTTTTTGTATTTTTCTCTTCTTCAGAACTGTCTTTTTTTTTAAATGACTTAGGTTTTCTTACAGTTAAAACATGGCTCTTTAATGGGCTCTACCTGGAAAGCAGTGAGGGTTTCTTCAATCGTTTTGGTTTGAGCCTCAACAACTCTTTGGAATTTATTTCCCCGTGAATCTTGGGACTTTGTAAGTTGTTCCCCCAGTGCGGGAGCTTGTATGGTCACGATGTGCTGTGGAGTGCAGAGTTACCACAAGCTGAGAGCATTGGTGGCACTGTTGGTGGCTGCTCTGGTAACAGAACCCTTTGACATTTATTGTTTGCATTAGTAAAGGCAAGGCTTTAATTCAGTGAGGATGTGCTGTTTCCTTAGGACACTGCTTCTGAACTGCTTGTGCCAAGCGATCTAAAAAGGCAAGATGAGGTTTGGTTATGGCTTGTTGAATCAGAGAATCGGCGTTTTCATGGGTTCTTGCAGTTGTACAGTTAAAAGAGTCCTTCTGGCTGCATTTTTAATATCTCTTATTCCTGCTCTGGAAAGGGATTCGGCTTGGTCTTCAGCTCTATGGTTTGGAGGATCTCTAGCTAATTGACTGATTGTTAGCTGGGCTTTAGGGCTTCTAGCAGGGCTCTCCATCGATCTGTGAGGATGCTTTCGCTGTTCCAAGTCCCACAGAATATATTGTGAGTTTGTTAAAATTACAGATGAAATGTTACAGGAGTCTGAAGGTGTGAGGTGATAAGAATCATATCTACTTCTCACCACGTTATTGAATACTGGGAGTTTAAGCTGTTGTCTTTAAAAGCTTTTCCCAATTTCTGAATATCCTAATGTGCTATAGGCTCCCACCAAGTATTAGCATTATTTTCCTTAATTCGAACTGGCACAGCAAGGATTCTTCTATATGTTGAATTAAAATCTTTATCTTGCATGAGTTTAGGTCTAATGTCAGCCCAATTAGTCAGTTCCCGTTGTGTGTTGACGGGGCTGGGATGGAACGGGTTAAACTCTTCCTCTGAGCCAGGGTCCGTGCCCCGCTTCATTTCCCTGTGGAGGAGTTGTCAAATCCCGGGTTTTTCTCTCGTTCCTCTCTTTGGCGGCAGTCAGAGCTCGGGTTTTGCAGCGCTGGCAGAGCAGCCTCGCTCCTTTTGCTCGGCAGAGCTGCCCTCGCTCCCGGCCGGGCAGGGCTGGAGGATCCCGGGCGGGCTGGGGATGGCAGCGGGGGCTGCAGCCGGGAGAGCGGCGGGGCTGCGGGGCAGCGCCGGGGGCACCGCGGCTCCGCTCGGGCTTGCGGGGCCCCTGGGCGCGGCTGGAGGGAGGGAGGGCTCGGAGACACGGCTGGGGACGCGGCGGGCTTGGCACACGGCAATGGGCAACTGGAAAGATTCGCAATTTGTTTAAATAACTTAATAATTACCTCATTTGTATGGAGGGAATGCATGTGTAGTTGAATGGTTTTGGTTTATGGTAAACGTATTGTACAGTTTGAGTTTAACTGGGTCTCAGAGGGAGGGTGAACACAGAAGTGTTATTTATAGCTGGAAACTGCTTTTGGACTTAAGATAGTACATTTTTTAGGATTTGTTCTGAAATATTAAAAGAATTCGGTTTGAGTGGAGCTTTAAGGCTTTTATAAACGTCTTTGGGTTGCTTGGATACTTTGTGCTGGATTATGTTTTTTAAAGCTTGCTTGATGTTGTGTAATAGGAGACAATATTGGCTTCTGTTCGAGTTGAGCTCATGATGCAGGTAGAAGTCTTGACTGTTTGGGTTTGGTTTTTTTTCTTTTTGTAGAAGAATTAATTCTTTAGGGTCTTGTTTCTTTGTAGTAGCACTAAACAGAAATTATTGAGGATTTTTAACTGCTTGAAAGATAGTTGCGTTATTGGGTTTTTTATAATGAAACTACTGTTTTGTTGGGTTTTTTAGTTTCTATAAAGATGGGGTAACGGAGAAGTGTTTTAAAAGATTTTATTTAATTATCAGTCTCAAGAAATAATTAAGCATAAAACATATAAAACTCAACGTCATTGCATTAAAAGCTAATTTGTTTCCTAATTCCTATACCTTACAAATGCTTGTCAAGCTATTGGCTTTTACCACACAATAGTGTTACTTCTAACACCAATCACCTCTATTTGTACCTCACATAGTCCTATTAGAATGCATCTTTCATAGTTCTAATTCTTTAAAATATCTACTCTTTATAAAGTCATATTTTAAAACTTACTAAAACATATTTCTAACTCAATCTCTCTCTCAACAATATCATTTCTATTCCATAGCTTTCCTAAGTCAACACACCTGATCTCAATATTTGCATACAGATGTACAAGTCTGTGTGAGCTTTGTATCAAAGTTTAGAAATTCTTTCCAAATCCATCCCTCACAGCTCCGGAGCAGGGAAAGCTCGGAGCAGCACCCGAGGGGCAGCGGCAGCCGGGTCTGAGCAGGGCAGGGAGAGGTGAGCTCAGGGTCCCGGGCACCCGAGCAGGGGGGACAGGGCCCTCCGGATCGAGGGGTGACAGCGAGGTGCCCCTGCAGGGGCTGCTCTCACAGGCACAGGCTCACCCCACAACCCCATGGCAGGAGAAGCTGCTCTGGGCTGGGTTATGGCATTGACAGCGAATTCCCTTCCCCAAGCAGCAGCTCTGACCGTCCTCCTCCAAAGGTGTCACAGACCAAGAGCCAGCAGCTGACAGACCCTTCTTCACAGTCAGGTGCTTGATGCCAAAAGTGGGATTCCTCCTCAGCACGTGTCAGCTGCTCTTCCTCTTCCAAAGACAGCCCGAAAGTGTCCCATTCTGGCCAGTTCGTGATGAATTCCAAGAGCCCAGGGCGATTTGGATTTCCCATTGGAGCTTGTTGTGTCATGAGGCCAACGCACTCACTGCCAGGAGCATCAATGCCAGGATGGATTGCAGAGGCTTTTCCTTTGCAGCCCCAGCCCAGCGTTGGCACTGGGCATGAAGAGGCACTGAGGTGACCCTGAGAGGAAGGGCAAGGCACAGGCTGCAGCTGAGGAGGGACAGCGCTGTGCTGGGCTCAGAGGTGAAGCTGGCACTGCCCAGTGTGGAGAAGCTCCTTTCTCGCCAGAGCCCCCGGCCCTCAGCGCGGCCCCTCCGCCCGCAGCGAGCCCCGGGCTGGGGCAGCACCGACCGCGGGTCCCGCCTGGGCTGGAGCCGCCTCCGAGCTCCGGTGCCGCCGCCGCTGCGCTCCCGGGCGGACACAGCGCGGGCTGCTGCTGTCACCGCATTTATGCACAGCGGGGCAATGGGAGACGCCGCTTTGGCCCATTCAGCGTGCGGGGAAAGCGGCGAGGAGCTCCCTGGCCGGCCGCCAGGAGAGGAGATCGCATGGAATGTCTGGGAAGCCGAGAGCGAGGGGAGAAAGTCGCCTGTGAATATCTGGCGGGCGGGCCGGCCGCTGGGAGATGAGATCGGCCCGGAGCATCTGCCGGGCCGGCCCCAAGATCCCATCGCCGACGGGAGGTGACAGCCGCGGCGGGCCTGAGGAGGGGCGGCCGACAGGGGATCATTTTCTGTCCCAAAAAACTGCGTTAGGAAAAAAGCCCCACACCGGTGAAGCTGCGGAAGAACCGCAGCCCCCGGGAAGCTGCTCCTGGGGATCCCGACGGGCCCAGGCAGCTGCAGCCAGGGCAGGGGCAGGGCAAGACACATCACAACTCTGGTGGTGCTCGGGATCTGTTGGCCTTTGCAGTTCTGGCAGATCAAATGAATCCCAACTGTCAGTGATTTCCACCACCTGCTATTTCTCCCCTCTTTTCCTGCAGGGATTTCACAGTTCTTCCTTTACTCCACAGAGCTGCAAAGCAAAATGCTCACCTGCCCCATGGCAATCCCAGCCGCCTGCCACCGCTCCAGCCTTGTCCTTCTTTCTCTCCCCTTTACTTGGCACCACTTTCTCCTTCCTCCTCCTCTCCCTGCCAGCTCCAGCAAAGCCATTTCACCCACTGGCACCAGCTGCCTCCTCTCCCTCGCTCCCATTTTGCCCACTCTGAACTCCTGGAGCCGCCTGCCCGCAGAGCCGGAGCCGCCGTGGGGCCGGGTAATGGTGCAGGGAATGCTGGCAGGGATTCTTGGGCTGGGCCGGGCCAGGTGCCTGGGGCCAGCAAAAGCGCTCAGTGCCTCTGCTCCTGCCCCTGGGCAGGAAACAGAACACAGCAGGAAAGGCTCGGGGCTCTCAAGAAAGGCAGCCAGAGATCTCTCACCCATCATGGGCAGAACAAGCCCGGAGTGGGGACATTAATTTTACTTGAATTTATTATCAGACAAATCAGAGCAACGGAATGAGAAGTACGCCAAATCCTAAAAATGCACCTTCCCCCACAATGCTTCCTCTTTCCTGGGCTTCACTTTATCCCCGATTCCCTCCCTCCCTCCTCCCCACACAGTGGCACAGAGCAATGGGAGTGTTTTGGTTTGAAGGACAGGTGTCTGCTAAGGAAGGCAGGAGCCTCCCTGGCAATGGGAAATGCAATCCCCCTGCCTCTGCATTATTATAATTCAGAAGCTGAGGGTCTCTCGGGCCCAGACACGAGAACAGAGCCGCAGTTCTTTCCCGCTGTGTCCCCAGCGCACACGGGCCCAGCGCGGCGCTGCCCCGAGCAGGCCCAGCCCCAGCCCCGCCCCTGCCGGCCGCGCGCGCTTTCCCCTCGCTGCAGCTGCGGTGGCGGCCGGCAGGGGCGGGTGCGGTGCCTCCCCCGCGGCTGCAGGGGGCGCTGTGGCGCGGGCTCGGTGCCCGCGCGGCGGTGGCGGCTCGGCCCGGGCCGGGCATGGAGGAGCGGCCTCGCTGCCAAGGCCGCGGCAGCCGGGCCCGGGGCGCTGCGGGGCTCTGGGAGCAGCGAGCGGGGCCACAGCGATGGCTCGGCACGCGGGGCAGGGGCTACACCCCGGGGTTTTTATTTTTGTATTGACCGGGTAACGCAGAGGTGTTTTAAAAGATTTGATTTTATCGTCAGTCTCGATGAAGAGTGAGAGCTAAGAGATGGAAAAGTCAATGTTATTCTATTAAAAGCTGACTTCTTTCCTGGTTACAATATCTTATAAATGTTTTCCAGTCTATTAGCTTGTGATAAATGAATATGATTTGTGCTAACAATTGAAGCTATATTGATATTTTAGAAAATGTTTTTTAAAAAGCAGTAGAGGAAAAGGATGTGCAATTAGTGTCACGAAACAGACATTCTCAGATGTTCATGAGAAAATAGGATACAGGATGGAGTATTGAGATAAACAATATCCTAAAACAGAATCGGTCTTGGGATGAGCAAAGCTGGGACAATTCCAGATATGCAATTTGCAATAGTAGTCCTATCTATGAAATAATAAGGCTTAGTTGGAACATAATGCTTACTTACATAACACAAAGGGTAATGCACATGCCCAACCTGCCAGGATATTCAGAGGCCAGTGAGGAAGACAGTGAGCCTTCCTCTGAAGAGACCCCCAAAAGGCCAAAAGACCCCTTAGTAACAGGCAGAGCATGGACTGTGCAGTGCAGTGACAGAGATTGCAGGAATCAAAAATGGGAGGGGATTTACAGGAAAATATTGATGAATATGTATTAGCATACAGTGTATAAGTTGTGTTTGGGTCCTTTTGCCTTTTGTACATGAGGCAGGGTGAGAAAAACCCTCCCCATACCCGAATCGATTGGTTTTGCTTATACTTTATCCAAACCACTGCCAATTTTTTTTTTTTTTGCATCTACTTGATTGTTTCTAATTGTATAATTTTATATAAAATTGCTGCTCAATTAAAATTGGTGCTAAATTCTAATTTTGTGGTTTATTAAATTAGACATATAGGGACCTCATTCATAACAGTGTAATCAGTTTTGTTTTATTCTCTGTGAGAGGACACAAAGTTGGCAAAGCTTTGCTAAGCTTTGCTCCTCCCTCCTCTCCCTGAAAAAGCTGAGTCTTACAGTGCCCTGTGTTGTGGTTTAGGTGCTGATCAATCACTAGTGCACTCATTTCCTGCTGTGAGATAGGATTAGGAGAAGTGAAAGCAGGCTTAAAACTTTAAAAGGGTATAAAGAAAATTTTATTAATAGTAATTAAAAGAAAAATATTAGCAAGAATTAAAGCAAACGCTTTAGAAAACTTCTAAAACTTCTCCTCTTCCCACAACTTTTCTTTTCCTCTGACAAAGTAAAGAAACAAAACCAAAAATTTCCAGTTAGTTTACTCCCTCTAAAAAGTATTTCTTCAGTTCATTTAGGGAGGGAAGTCCCTCTTGTTAATGTTCTGGAGACTCCTCCCCAAGAGGAAAGAGTTTTCTCCTGTTTCCTAATTTGGTCACAAATCGCAGCTGCCAAGGGGAATTTATCATGAAGCTTCTGTTGTTTTCTACATCCTTCCTAGAGCTTGTTTATTGGTCATGTTGACTTATGGGGTATTGCTTTAAAGATGAGCTGGTTAGAGGCAAAAGTTCTTATTATTTATTTCTAAAATCATCTTCATCCCTGGGAGCAGAGATTTTCTCCTGGGAGTATGGGATTACTCTTCTCTCTTTCTCTGTGCAAACTTCTCATGGAATTACAGCTACTTTAACATCTGCTTACTTTAGTGTGGAGGCCTTTGCTGGATATCAATTTGAACCCTTCATCTCCCCATAGTTTTATGCATTATAGGGAAAAAGTGTCTTTTCTCCATAGCTTATAAGGGGATTTCAGCTTTAAAATCAAGGCATCCCCTCATCCCTCCCATCTGGGACTTAACTTCCTCCTCACTGACCGTGATGTTTCCACGTTGTTCTTTTACCCGTTTGTACCTTGCTCTTTTCTCTCACTCGAGGGAGGACAGAAGCACGGACAGGGTTTGTGCGATGCTTGGAGCCTGCAGGTGTTTGCCCTGACCCCGTTAGAGACGCGGAGCTGCGGCTGGGGAGCGGCTCCGATCCGCTCCGCCCGGCCAGAGCTCAGCAGCAGCAGCAGCAGCAGCAGCAGCAGCGCTCGGGGCTGCGCTGGCTGGGACAGGGGCGGCTTCTCCTTCCCCTGCCCGCTGGCTGCGGGCCGCTTCTCTGGGCTACAGTCCCGATGCTGGCCTGGGGCTGCTCCCGGGGCTCGGCTGGGCCGGGCTGGGGGTGCAGCAAGCAGCGAGATGAGAGCAAGGCCGGCTCCGTCCTGCCCGCAGCAGCACCGCCCTCGCCCTCGCCCTCTCCCTGTCCCTGCCCGGCTGCGGGGCTGGGGGGGAAGGGGCCCAGCCCGGGCCGTGTCAGCGCCCGCCCGGCTGCGCCGCCTCACTGCCGGCCCGACGGGGAAGGGGAAGATCGCGGTTCCTTTCGTTTTAACAGCTTCTCTCACGGAGCTGCTCAGCTGCTTATTGGTTCAGCAGACTGTGAGTTAGATAAAATGCTCTTATGTCACTTTCCTAATTCTTCCCATGTCAAACTATGACTCCCTGTAATGCTCTCTTGCCCTCAGACAGTTTAGCTTCGGTGAATCATCTTGAAAATATGGCTCAGAAAATACCTGAAATAACCTGAAAAAACCACTGTTCCCTCTCCTGGTAAAATGTAGAAGTTTAATAAAGGAGTTTAATAGGAGACAAAGACAACAAAGCAGAGGTTACAGCCGGATGTGTCTTGGCCCTCAGCCAAGAGCACACCTGCCAGTTTGGAACCACCCTTTATACAGCATTTCTACTGTATCTGCCTGGTGCATATGTAAACTTTTCCCCAAACTTGGGGTTTACATGCCCCAAGAACTGCTGTGCACAACTCCTGCTCGGGTCCTGCTTTTTAGAGCATGCACATTTCTTGGTTGTGGTTTTAGTCCATTTTATCATCACCTTCAGTTCTTGGGCCTGGGTCCACGCTGTCTTCAGAAGATGAGTGCTGATAGCTGGCATCATATATGCCTTGGATATTATCTCCACCAAGCAGGCATTTTAACACATGCATATCTATATCAGCTATTTCTAAGTTTTAGTTAGCAACAGAAATATAAACTATATCTTTATAGCAAAGTCACTTTAACAGCACACATACAGAATCCATTTTAATAGTTGCAAAAAGCCAATACTATAGTATATATCTATAACACAGTGTTCATTTTTTAACACTTTACCGGAAATCATTTTTTTCCAGTTGATTTTGATGTTGAAACCATTCCTTGTACTACTCTCCATACAAAGAAATCTTTAGACATGTTTACTCTTGCTGCCAGTAGAAGAGAATTTCAGTAATTTCTGCAGTTTGCAGTAGTAGTCTCAGTATTTGTGTGCTTCAGTAGTGTTCATACAGCCACACTTCATGTACAAATAGAATTGCCAAAAAACAAATGTTTCAAGTTGGAACTAAAGGATTTCTGTATTTTATGTCCCTTTGTGTATCAGAGAAGATTTGGGCTTAAGAGATGAAAATCTGCCTCTGTTAGAAACAAAGAGAAATTTTACTTTTGTGGAACCCTAATTTTACCTCAAATGCCTGTGACTCCTTCTTGGATTTGGATGGATGGCCTGAAGGCACCCAGGGGCTGCAGGTTAGGACTGCTTCAGAAATCCTTTTGGCTTGGAAGGAACCTTCTACCTAAGAGCTGAATGGGCTGTGCCAACCCCAGAGCGAGAGGGACTCAAGGCAAGAGAATTAAAGGCTGGTGAGAGAACCCAAAGAACAGACTGTAACATGCAGACCAGGTGAGAGAGAGCCAAAGATTGAAGACATCCAAAAAGTGGAGTCAAGCTTCCAGCCAGCTTGAAGATTAACCAACACTTTGGGCAGGGAGTCTGAACTGTATTGTTTATTAATGTAATTGTCCTGTTTTAATAGATGAGAATTACAGGCATCTGCTGAGGAAACCATAACAGGTTTCCTTATGGGCAGTTTCCTCAAGGACCAACAAGCAGAGTGAAACAAGAAATAGAGGGCAAGACCAGGTTGGCCCCTGTGTTCACCACGGAGAAGATTCCATAGCCCTGCTGTGGGCAGCAATCCCATATCCATGGTAAGGTGGGGGCAAGAAAGGCACCCCAGAGCTCTGCCATTGCTCAGCTGTCTTGTAATACAACAGGGACCAGAAGGCAAGACTGAGTTGGCCTCTGCACTCAGCACTAAGATACACCTGCTATGAGTAGCAACCCCATGGGCACAGTAGATGGGCTCAAAAAGCCACACCAGAGCTCAGTGATCCCATTTTGTCCATTCCACATAAGTCTGTCTAAGGAAAACCTGAGATTTTTTCCTTCTGTTCCCACTGTCCTCACCCTCATCAATAGATGCTACTATGACTCATTAAATTTTTTTTTGAGAGATAATCAGAATTGAAAATGGCAGCGCATTCTTCAAGCCAAATGACTCATAGGAAAAGTAGCGGTTTTATAGATTAATATTGTGATGGTTGGCTCTCACAACTGAGAGACAGATATTATGTGTACATTAGGAGAAGCTCTGTAGCTGTAGAGTGCTGTCACTGTAATATCTCCCCCCACAGTCCCCTCTCCCTCCCCCTTGCAGCAGCCCCAGCAGCCTCGGGGCATTTGGGGAGGGCCGGCTCATTACCAGGAGGGGCCACAGGACAACACCTGAGCTCCAATCAAGGTGTAAGGAAGTGATCTCCACCTGGGGAGGGCAGAGAAGGAGCTGACTGACAAAACTTTGGGAGGGGCTGAGGGTATAAAAGGCAGAGCATCCATTTTGTAAATGAGCACAGGGCTGCTAGTCCCAGAGACTCCTTGGAGCTGTAATTTTTCCTTATTCAGTCTGTTGTATTTTTTTAAGGTTAAAAAAACCTTTAAGATTTTAAAAGTGAGGGTAGTTCCTTACATCTTCCAAGGACAGTTCAGAAGTGTTGCCTTCAGGCCAGTTTGTGATGATTTCCAGGAGCCCAGGGTGAATTGGATTTCCCATTTGAACTTGTTGCATAATGTTATAAATAACAAATATAGGTATTGGCTTCTGCATTTATGTAGTAACTTTTGTTTTGCAAGTTATTATTGATCACAAAAATCCTGATATAGTGCAATTAGTAATTACTGCTTTAGATGTAGTATAATCTGTCAGTTTATGCACCCTGTAGCTTTTATAAATAGTGGTGTAATAGACACTATCTTAGACCATAGCATAATAGAAACTGTGAAATGTTGGAATGATTTTCTTATGTAACTAACTCAGAAAATGGTGTCAAATAATTAGGTGATTTCCCACATTCAAGGACTTGCTTATCAGAAAGACAAGATAACAGAAACAGAGCATGGGAAATAAAAAGATTTTATGGACGCTTGTTATCAGGGAGTGAAAATACAAAAAGATGGAACCACAAGAAAAAAATTAAATATATTAGTTTAAGGTACAACATGGCCTGAAGAAAAGTCAAAAGTTAAAAAAAACCAAAACAGCACATAAATTGAAAGTTAGTTTTGAATTCTTAAAAGCTCGCATGAATATGCATGTAGCTCTAATATGTAAAAGTATATAGAAAACATAGTTTAAGTTAACCCTATGCAAGCAGACAAGCATCCCAGGGCAGGAATTTAACCCTTAATTAACTTTCATAAAAAGTGTAAATTGTGAGCCATGTTTCCCACACATAATGAGAGCAATGCAGTCACTGCAGGTAGCATCAATGGCAGGATGGATTGCAGAGACTTTTCCTTTGCAGCCCCAGCCCAGCGTTGGCACTGGGCATGAAGAGGCACTGAGGTGACCCTGAGAGGAAGGGCAAGGCACAGGCTGCAGCTGAGGAAGGACAGCGCTGTGCTGGGCTCAGAGGTGAAGCTGGCACTGCCCAGTGTGGAGAAGGTCCTTTCTGCAGCCCCTGTTACAGGGGAGCTTGGGCCTTGCTGCAGAGATACGGCCGCTGATTGGAGCAGTTGTCACTCCTCAATCTCTTCTCAGCCAGGTACACACACTGGGAATTGCCGAGGACAGGAACCCTGCAGGGAGGAGCAGAGGCAGCGCTGGCTGCCAGGGGCAGCCCTTGTGCCCCTGTGCCCCCAGGCCCTGCCCGGCTCCCCGGCACTCACCGGGAGCTGTAGCTGCTGCCGTCCCCCCAGTGCAGGCGCTCGCCCCGTCTGCGCAGCCCGAGCCAGTAATCGACGTTCCCACGGAGGAGGAAGAGCAAATCCTGCCCAGGAGAGAGGAGTGGGAGCTGCCCCGGCCCCTCGGGGGGACACGGGCCCGGGGCTCCCCCCGCACGCCGGGGCTCCTTCCCTGCAAGGCCCCGGCCCAGGGCTGCAGCCCCGGCCCTACGAGCACCGAGCCCGGCCCAGGAGCACCCCCAGGCTGCCCTCAGCCACCCCACACCGCCCGCAGCCCCTCACTCACCATGGCCTCCTCATCCTTGGCAATGGCCAGGGAGGCCCCGAGCTCGGAGCACCGTTCCTCACCCTGCTCCCAGGTGCTGTAATCCTTTGAGAAGTAGTAGCAGACCCCCTTGTACCCAACCCAGTCAAAGGGACAGCCCAGAACCAACAGCGGAGTCGCAGCTGTGACTGGAACCTGTGGTGCTGCAGGGGGAAGAGGAGAAGGTCTGAGGATTGCCCTGTGCAGGGAGCCCGCTCTGCCCCGAGGGGCTGGGCCCAGGCTGCTGCCCCTCCCTTACCTGCCAGCACAGCCAAGGCCACCCCCAAAGCCAGCACCAGCACCAGGAGCAGCAGAATCAGCACCGCCGTGCCCACGGGATGGCCCCTGATCCATTCACCTGGAGCAGGAAAGAGCTGCTGGCTGCCAGAAGCAGAGCCGGGCCTGCAATCTGCTCAGCCCATGGCCAGGGAGCAGAGCAGGGAGCCCTGAGCCAGTGTGGGCCTCACTCAGCTGGCAGCCAGAGAGCCAAGAGCCTGGCCACAGGCAGGGACACAGCTGTGGGCACAGCCAGGGACACAGCTGTGGGCACAGGCTGCAGCAGGAGAACTGCACAGCCTTGGGGGCAGCTGGGGCTCTTGCTTCCAGCCACTGATGGGGCCCAGCAGAGCACCAGGCCTCTTCCAGACATCAGGAAACAGCCACACACCTGCCAGCCCTGCCCTTGGGAGGGGGACACTCTCCCCACCCTGGAGGCCACAGGGGTGGCCCTGCACTCACCCACAAATCTTCTGAGTGTATTCCATGTTTCTGATCTGTTCTTTAGGAGCTCCGTCAGAGCTCCAGGAATGGAGCAGAGTTCATTCTCCTCCTGCTCATAGCCGGCATCTCTCTGCCCAGAACAAACAGCACCTTGCTCTCCAGACATCAGGAGTGCTGCTGGCAGATCCTTTGGGAGCTCGGCCTCGGGAACAGCTTCACAGCCGCGCTGCTGGCACCCTGAAAGGGACACGGGGAGAGGTCACTGCTGGTGCCGGCCCTGGGGGCTCAGGAGGGCGGTGGCAGCTGTGGCTGCGCTGTCCCCGCTGCCCAGAGGTGCGGCAGCAGCTGCGGAGACAAGCGCAGCCTCCGGGAGCTCTCGGTGCCCGCAGCCCCGGCCCCTGTGGCTCTGCAGCCGCTGCAGCCCAGCTCCGTGCCGGGCCGGGCGCTGACAGCGCCTGCGAGCTGCCGCCTGCTGCTGGCCCGGGGCAGCTGCGGCTCGGAGCCCGGCCCTGCCGAGGGGCAAGAAGCAGCAGCCCCGGGCTGCTCACCATTGTGCCCCGCATTCCCTGCCCCGGCGCCTTGGAGCCCGGGCACACCGAGCGCCGGCACGGCCGCTGCGGCTCCCTGCCTGTGGACACGGAGCGGGTCCTGGCACACACACACCGAAACCCCGGCAAAGGAACAAGCATGCTCTAAACATGCAAACTCAAGAGCACATGCAAAATAGTTCCTGGAATGCGTCAACTAGTTTATGGAAGAATACGAATATGCATAAGGGTCTATGAACATGCATCAAGCTGATATAATGAAAAAACTGTTAGAGGGGTATCCCCAAAGATAACTGTGCTCTCGGCTGAAAGCGAAGCACCCGGCCCGTTTTTAACCCTTCGCCTTACTTCTGTCGCCTACTGTCTTTTTATTAAACTTACAAATTTTACCAGGAAGGTGAACCTTGTTTTACAGAAAGAGCAGCGCCGAGCAGCCTCGGCCCCGGAGCAGGCAGGATGCGGCGCTTTGTGCCCGCACTCGGCGCCTGCAGCGCTTTGGGCTCTGAGGCCCGTTCAAGTTCATCCCGTGCCAGCCCCGAGCCGGGCACGGACACCTCCCCCCCGAGCAGCGGCCCCGAGCCCGGTGCCGCACGGGCGGGATCGGTCCCGGGCACGGAGCAGCCGCCTCCGTGCCAGCGAGAGCAGCCGGGATGAGCCAGCGCTGCCGCGACACCGGCTCCATGCCGGCCATCCGGGCAAGGAGGAGAGCGCGGGCAGCCGCTCCCTCGGCGATCCCAGCGCAGGGGGGACACGGGGGAAGCCGCCACCAGGAACTCGCCAGAACCCCCCGGCCCTCAGCGCGGCCCCTCCGCCCGCAGCGAGCCCCGAGCTGGGGCAGCACCGACCGCGGCTCCCACCTGGCCTGGAGCCGCCTCCGAGCTCCGCCGCCGCCTCGCCAGACTCCGGGTGCCGCCGCGGCCTCTGCAGAACGATCCGAACGCGGCGGAATGACACGAGGCAACCACCCTGAGCCACTGCGCTATTCCCGGTGCGACTCACCGGGCCCGGCCCCTTTCACGTTTCTCAAAGCCGCCAATCGCAGCGAGGAGAGGGGCGGAGCGAGCGGGGAGATAAGGTGAGATGAGCTGTGCCCGGTCGGTCCTGTCTGTGAAACTCCGCGGTCAGGAAATGCCCTTGCGCAGGAGAAGCTGGAGAAGAAGCGCAGCCCCGGGGAAGCCGCTCCTGGGGCTCTCAACAGAGAATTCCCGCAGGGATTCTTGGGCTGGGCCAGGCCAGGTGCCCGGGGCCAGCAAAAGCGCTCAGTGCCTCTGCTCCTGCCCCTGGGCAGGCAACAGAACACAGCAGGAAAGGCTCGGGGCTCTCAGTAAGGGCAGCCAGAGATCTCTCACCCATCACGGGTATAGCAGAACTGGGGAAATTTATAGAATTGACTGTCAAACAAATCAGAGCAAGGGAATGAGTAGGCTGCCAAAACCTTAAATTGCACCTTCCCCTCGCTGCTCTCTCCTTCCTGGCTTCACTTTATCCCCGATTCCCTCCCTCCCTACTCCCCACACAGTGGCACAGAGCGATGTTCTGGGCCTGTATTGGTTCAAGACCGGGATCTGCTGAGGAAGGCAGGAGCCTCCCTGGCAATGGAAAATGTAAACCCCTTGCCTCGGAATTCTGAAATTATGGGGCTCTCAGGCAAAGACATTAGAATAGAAGAACAGTTCTTTACTAGTGTGTACAACACAGCATACAAACAACTAGAAACTTTTTTGAGGTCTGATTTATTTTTTGTTTTGTAGCGTGAAGTATATAAGTACTGGTATTATAATAATTAATATGTGGAAATTTAATTTGTAAAGTTTTTTTAGATAAGGTGTGAAGGTTTGTTTTATTTTAAAATCATTTTGAAAGTTTAAATTTTAATATTTATTTTAATTTGGTTTGTTAAGTTTTTTCGTTTTTGAAGTTGTTTGTGGATAGATTTTCAATAAGTTTATGTAATATAATTCCTAATTTCTTTTGTTATTAAGTTGATGTGTTAGTAAGAGAAAATTGATGGTGGTTTTGTTTTGTAAGGTTGTGTGTTTAATAGTACTAATATTTGTTATTACATTGTTATAAATGAAGTAGTATTGTTTTTTTTTTTTGTCTAATTAAAACTCTGGTTTAATTGTTTTAAAGTTATACTAAAGGTGAGTTGAGGTAAAAACAAATTTAATGTAACTCGTTTTGTAGGGGCTAAAATTGTTATTGCAGGTTTTTTTAATAATGATGGGTTGGCATTTTTATGGTTTTTATTTTTTTTTAATATTAGGTGTTATTATAGTGAGTTTTTTGATGTTATGTGGGCTATTTTTAATTTTTGAGGGAACGTTTTGCTAGGTTGTATTTTTTTTCTATTTTTTTTCCATGAGTTAATTTTTTTTTTGGAATTTCTATGGGAATTTGTTAAGATTAATTGTTTTATTTTTAGGGGGCAGAGGAGTGCTATAATTGTACTAAAAACTTGAGGTTTTCTATATAGGATGATGAGGAGTAATATTAACTGTAGATTTCTTTGATACTGAAGCTTAGTACAAAATCTGATTGTTAAAGAATTCAGAGTGTTTAATTGTTGAGGTTTAAAGGGTGTTTTAAGAAGATTGGGGGTTCAGTGATGTAATTGGGTACAGGATTTGTTTGGTTGGTGACTGTACCCTCAGAGCTGTCAGGGTTTGGAGTTGGTTATTTTTGGGTTGGTATCAGTGTAGTGATTAAATAGGTTGTAAAGGGTTTGTTTGGGCTGAAATGGGTTAAATATTTGGTGTTTGAACTTGTTGACTCAGGGTAACTTAAACATTTGGTTTTGGTTGATTTATAGGTGTATTTGTGTTGTAAAAATAAGTAGAACTAACAACTGCTACTATATTTTTTTATTTACCTTTATGTTCTTGTTTAGTTACTCTTGGTAAAAGGTTTTTTATGTATTTTAATGTGACCGTGTTCACAGGGGTCTTATGTTGAGGGAAGAGAAACATGGATCTGACTCCATGTTTCAGAAGGCTGATTTATTATTTCATGATCTATATTACATTAAAGCTATACTAAAAGAATAGAAGAAAAGGTTTCATCAGAAGGCTGGCCAAGAATAGAAAAGGAAGAAATGATAACAAAGGCTCTGTCTTGGACTCTCTGTCTGAGCCAGCTGGGCTGTGATTGGCCATTAATTAGAAACAACCCCATGAGCCAATCCCAGATGCACCTGTTGCATTCCACAGCAGCAGATAACCATTGGTTGCATTTTGTTCCTGAGGCCTCGCAGCTTCTCAGGAGGAACAGTCCTAAGGAAAGGATTTTTCATAAAAGATGTCTGCAACAGTTTAATTTTTTAATAAATCTATTGGAGTATTTAGTTTTTGTGGTTTGTCAAATTTTTTTCAGGACTGGTTCATTCTAAGGCACTAAATTGTTTTGTTTATACTTTGTTTTGTAAAGTTGGATATTTAGGGATGTTTTTTTAACATGATGGATACTATGCCTTTGCTAAAAGAGCTCTGTGATATGAAGGGTTTTTCTAGTTTTACCATTGATATAAAAGTTGAGGTTTGCAGTTGGTGCAGGTTGGGGAGGGGATGCTGGGTGGGAACTGTAGTTTTTCTGTGTGCCTTACATCTGTGTGGTTGTGGTTTTGTTTGTGGAATTGTTAGTGTGGTTTTATGTGGGATATGGTTTTATATTTTTGTTGGAATCTACTTAGGTTTAGTATTTGTGGAAAGAGAAGTAAATTTCTTGTCTTGGGTTATTAAATGAAATGGATTTTTAATTTGTCTTGTCTCAGAGTTTTAAATTAAAACTGGAGGAGAAGTTGTAAATGTTGTAAGGTCTTGGCACTGGTTGGGAGCTGTACTTTCTGTGGCTTGATTGTTTTGTTATCTTCTATCTTAAATATTTTTAAGGTGGGATTTCTTGCATTTTTGATGAAGAACTTTTTAATTTCTGTGATGTAGAACTTTTTAATTTAGTGTTTTGAACGTCTATGATGACGTTGTTTTGAATCTGTTTTATTTCTTTTTGAGTTGGTGCCGCAATGAGTAAATTGTCTATGTAATGTAAAGTTCTTGACTGTGGCTGGTTTTCTTGTGGTGGAGATAAAGCTCCTGTTATAAAATATTGACAAATAGGAGGTGATTTTTTATTTTTTGCAGTAAAACTGACTAGTGATGTTTTTGTAATTTTTTTTTAATTGATGCCTGGAACAGAAAAGGCAAATGGAGGGGTATTTGTGGATGTAGGGGAATGTTGAAAATACAGTCTCAACTTGATGACTATAAGAGGCCAGTTTCTTGGAATTATTGAAAGGAAAGGAAGTCTAGGTTGCAGAGGTGTCAGTTTTCTATTATTTTGTTGATTTTTTTTGAGTTGTGGAGTAATTTCTAGGAGTCAGGCATTTTCTTGTGAATAACAAACTCTGGGGAATCCTAAGGGCTCCTTGGATTTGATGTGATTTTTTGGTAATTGTTAATTTATTAATTTTTGATGGCATTTAGTTTTTCCCCGTTGGAGGCTCCTGACTCCCTTGGACGGGGTTGTTCGTTTGCGATGATAACTTTGGAGCGGTCGGTGCTGCTGGGGCTCTCATTAGAAACTCCCTTCTGTTTCTGCTCCTCACTGGCCAGCGAGGCTTCCTTCTCTGCCGGGCTGGGGCTGTGCCCAGAGGGCCCGGACGATGCTCGGCTCATCCTCGGCACCGGGGCAGTCCCCACGAGCTCACTGTGCGCACACGGCGGGGCTGCTGTGACTCCTGTGGGAGCCCCACGGCGCTGCCGGGGCTCGGGGGCCGGGCTGCAGCACAGGAGGAATCGCAGCGCCCTCCGTGCCCGTGGCCAGCACGGCTGGGACATTCCCTGCTCCACTGCCCTGCTCACACTGCAAGGGGGCTCTGGCTCTGCACTGGGGACACCTCCCACCCAGAGGCCACCAGCTGTGGGCTAAAGCTCTCGGTGCCATGCCTTGGTACACGGTTTGCTTCGTTAAAAGCACAGGCTCTCCGTGGATGTCTTGCTTAGCTACAGTCACTGGCAATGCAGCAGTAATGGCTCTGAGTGGTTTGGGCTGAATTGCTGCTGGAGTGCTGCAAGCAAGAGCTGAAGCTGTCAGCTCTTGGTTACAATGTACTGAAATAATAGGGTTGGGAAAACGGAAAATCTAAGAATGATGGTTTTGTCTCTGCTTAGAATGAAAATGTCCTGTCCCTGTTGTGAAGTACTAGTGACCCCGGTGGGCAGAAACTGATGACAAAAGTTTGTTTGGAGGTATGGTAATGTAGAAGCTGTTAGTTTGTATCGTGCCCCGGGGGGTAATAATTCGGGGTTGCTCGGGAGATTTCTGGTGATTTTACAAATCGCATCTGCTCTGTTCGTTTGCGATGGAGCCGCCGTTCTTTGTTTTGTGTCACGGTGGCGCTGTGAGCTCTTGTTGAAGTTCCCGACAGAGGCTTCTCTGTTCTGTTAAATTTGGAGCGACAGCGATCGGTATAATGCCTCTTTTTTTGTGCTGAGGGTAAGTATCAGGTGATTTTGTATTTTTCTCTTCTTCAGAACTGTCTTTTTTTTTAAATGACTTAGGTTTTCTTACAGTTAAAAATGGCTCTTTAATGGGCTCTACCTGGAAAGCGGTGAGGGTTTCTTCAATAGTTTTGGTTTGAGCCTCAACAACTCTTTGGAATTTATTTCCCCGTGAATCTTGGGACTTTGTAAGTTGTTCCCCCAGTGCGGGAGCTTGTATGGTCACGATGTGCTGTGGAGTGCAGAGTTACCACAAGCTGAGAGCATTGGTGGCACTGTTGGTGGCTGCTCTGGTAACAGAGCCCTTTGACATTTATTGTTTGCATTAGTAAAGGCAAGGCTTTAATTCAGTGAGGATGTGCTGTTTCCTTAGGACACTGCTTCTGAACTGCTTGTGCCAAGCGATCTAAAAAGGCAAGATGAGGTTTGGTTGTGGCTTGTTGAATCAGAGAATCGGCGTTTTCATGGGTTCTTGCAGTTGTACAGTTAAAAGAGTCCTTCTGGCTGCATTTTTAATATCTCTTATTCCTGCTCTAGAAGGGGTTCGGCTTGGTCTTCAGCTCTATGGTTTGGAGGATCTCTAGCTAATTGACTGATTGTTAGCTGGGCTTTAGGGCTTCTAGCAGAGCTCTCCATCGATCTGTGAGGATGCTTTCACTGTTCCAAGTTCCACAGAATATATTGTGAGTTTGTTAAAATTACAGATGAAATGTTACAGCAGTCTGAAGGTGTGAGGTGATAAGAATCATTTCTACTTCTCACCACGTTATTGAATACTGGGAGTTTAAGCTGTTGTCTTTAAAAGCTTTTCTTCATTTCTGAATATCCTAATGTGCTATAGGCTCCCACTGAGGATTAGCATTATTTTCCTTATATCGAACTGGCACAGCAAGGAGTTTTCTATATGTTGAATTAAAATCTTTATCTTGCATGAGTTTAGGTCTAATGTCAGCCCAATTAGTCAGTTCCCGTTGTGTGTTGACGGGGCTGGGATGGAACGGGTTAAACTCTTCCTCTGAGCCAGGGTCCGTGCCCCGCTTCATTTCCCTGTGGAGGAGTTGTCAAATCCCGGGTTTTTCTCTCGTTCCTCTCTTTGGCGGCAGTCAGAGCTCGGGTTTTGCAGCGCTGGCAGAGCAGCCTCGCTCCTTTTGCTCGGCAGAGCTGCCCTCGCTCCCGGCCGGGCAGGGCTGGAGGATCCCGGGCGGGCTGGGGATGGCAGCGGGGGCTGCAGCCGGGAGAGCGGCGGGGCTGCGGGGCAGCGCCGGGGGCACCGCGGCTCCGCTCGGGCTTGCGGGGCCCCTGGGCGCGGCTGGAGGGAGGGAGGGCTCGGAGACACGGCTGGGGACGCGGCGGGCTTGGCACACGGCAATGGGCAACTGGAAAGATTTGCAGGTTGTTCAAATCAGTTCATTAAAGTGTAATACGGAGGTAAAACGTTTGTGGTCGTATGGTTTTGGATTGTGGTAAAAATATGAGTTTAACTGGGTCTCAGATGGAAGCTGAATAAAGAAGTGTTATAGTTGGAAACTGCTTTTGGACTTAAGATTAAGTAAAATTTTTAGGGTACTTTTTAATATTATAAGAACATTATAAGAATATTATTTGATTAGATCTTTAAGGCTTTTATAAACGTCTTTGGATTGCTTGGATACTTTGTGCTGGCTTATGTTTTTTAAAGCTTGCTTGATGTTGTGTAATAGGAGATAACATTGGTTTCTGTTTGAGTTGAGCTAGCAGGTGTAGTAGGATACAAGTAATATTCTAAAATTATACTTCAAAAGGTTATTATTGCAGAGCTCTTTATGGATTAGATGCAAGCAAAAAGCAACATCCTTAACACCTTAATTCCAATGCTCCTAAATCAACCAGGGTTAATTGCAAACAAAAGATAGGTTCAAAGGCCTTTATCCATGCTTTATTTTCCTTAGTTATTATTACAATTCCCTGCTCTCCCATTGTCGGGGTCCACACATTTTGCATTCACGAATGCACACGTTGCCTGTTTGTACCTGACACGAAACACAGCTTTGTATTTCACAGTCCAGAGCAGCGAAAGCTCAGAGCAGCACCCGAGGGGCAGCGGCAGCCGGGTCTGAGCAGGGCAGGGAGAGGCGAGCTCAGGGTCCCGGGCACCCGAGCAGGGGGGACAGGGCCCTCCGGATCGAGGGGTGACAGCGAGGTGCCCCTGCAGGGGCTGCTCCCACAAGCACAGGCTCACCCCACAACCCCACAGCAGGAGAAGCAGCTCTGGGCTGGGTTATGGCATTGACAGCGAATTCCCTTCCCCAAGCAGCAGCTCTGACCGTCCTCCTCTGAAGGTGACACAGACCAAGAGCCAGCAGCTGACAGACCCTTCTTCACAGTCAGGTGCCTGATGCCAAAAGTGGGATTCCTCCTCAGCACGTGTCAGCTGCTCTTCCTCCTCTTCCACAGACAGTCCAATAGTGTCACCATATTCCAGCCAGTTTGTGATTAATTCCAAGATCCCAGGGAAATTTGGACTTCCCATTGGGGCTTGTTGTGTCATGAGGGCAATGCAGTCACTGCAGGCAGCAGCGGTGGCAGGATGGATTGCAGAGACTTTTCCTTTGCAGCCCCAGCCCAGCGTTGGCACTGGGCATGAAGAGGCACTGAGGTGACCCTGAGAGGAAGGGCAAGGCACAGGGTGCAGCTGTGGAGAGCTTTGTGGACAGTTGGCTCGCTGAGAAAGGTCACGTAGACATGATACCACTGGTTAAGCTAGAAGGAGACAAGTCTAGGAGTCAGCAGTCAGTGTCCAACGATGGGCAAGGACGTTGTTCCCTTGGTGCAACAACTGGATAGAGGAGAGGATCTTTTGCCAAAAATATGAGGATAGTTTCAGCAGAATAATCACAAGAATGTAGAAGTAGTAACAAAATAACCATAAGAGTATAGAAGTAGGCGTAGTAGTAGTGTTAAGTAGTTAACCAAAAATGAGCTCAGCTTTGCAATATGTATGAGCTTCATGAACACCAATATAAATATGTGTGACAATCAATAAAGTTGGAGACTTGCTGATCACTCATATTGAGTGCCGCATTTCTCCCGCCGATCCAACAAAATTGTGACCCCAACGTGATTCCTGTAACGGCAACCACGGTGGGTCGGTGCAGGAGTTCGGGTCCTGTCGCAGCAAGGACGGCGAACAAGCACCCCTGAAAAAGGGAAGGTGCCGCGCCCTGGGTTACCTCAATGGAGAGCCCAGCTGATACGTGCTGCCGAGACCTTGTGGGGCTGCAACAGCGCTGACGTTCTTACAGTGGATAGAGAAAGGCAAGCAGCATATGATTTATTTACTTGCTTTTTACAAAAGCATCAGGTTAAGGGCATAGATTTGCAGAAAGAGCTTCCTGGGTTGTTAGCTTACAGGTATGAACAGGGAGTTTTTCAAAATCCTCATACAGTACATGAGTTAACGGAGTGGCGCAAATTTGGGGACAAGCTGTGGGAGGCAGCTATAGATGATGATAAAACTGCAAAAACGTTGGGAAAGCTGTGGTGAGTCATGCATAATGAGTTATTACAATATCAGGCAGAAAAGAAGGCTGCTCAGCAAGCTAGCGTGGCGCATGAAAAGGATAAGGGTTATGGGGACTGGTTTAATTGTCCATTACCCCCTGCCACATCTACAGTCATTTTGCCACCAACATCAGCTCCTGCTTCAAGCAGCAGCTCACCCCCTGCATGTGCCACAACAGCACTGCCTGCACCGCCTGTGTCAAACCCTCCATCTCCTCCTCCTGGTAATGAGCCGATCCCTGGGCCAGAGAGTGACCTAGCAGGGGCCATTGCACGGGGGTGAAGGGAGGCATGGGCAGCGGTAGCAAAAGATATCATGGATACGGGGGATGAGGAGGCTATAAAAGCAGCTATGGATGTTGCTTGTCCGGTGATATATTCACCCGTGGCAGGGGGCGGGTTTCAAGCAACAATAACTGCTCTAGACTGGAAGCTGTTGTCACAATTACGGTCCACAGTTAGTCAATTTGGGGTAACCAGTGAGCCCACAAAACAAATGCTTGACTATATCCAGGGGACTCAGGTTTTGCTGCCGGCTGATTGCAGAGGAATAGCGAAGCTTATCCTCACTCAGCATCAGCAGCTCTTGTTTAATGCACACTGGCAGTCACTCTGTCAGGAATGTGTAGCAGTAGCACGGCAGCCAGGCGACCCGTTACATGGGATAACCCCAGAGGAGTTAATGGGTCAAGGGCCCTTTCTTCGGACAGAAGCACAAGCGTTACTCGGTCCTGATAAGTGTCGGGAGGCAACGCACCTGGTGCGGTTGGCTATAGATAGGATAAAAGAGCCAGGCGGGGTCCCCTCTTATATGGGAATAAAGCAAGGAAGAGATGAGTCATTCGGATCTTTTATAGATAAGGCAGCCAATGCTATCGAGCGGGCAGGAGTCCCTGATTTCATGAAGGGTACTTTGTTGAAACAATGCACACTCCAGAACAGTAATCAGGCTACAAAGAACGTATTAAATACCCTAGGAGCTAATTGGTCTATAGAAGAAGCTTTAGAACGATTGGCAAATGTGCCCGTAGGAAATCAAGCAGTGTTAGTAGATGCTATTAAGGAGTTAGGAGCAGGATTACAAAAACAGGCAGCAGCCTCACAGAGTCAGGTGTTGGCTGCTCTTGCCCCCCCTACAAGCAGCGGCAACAAATGCTCCACGGGCTCCATCTGCTGGCCGATTCAAATGTTAGCGGTGTGGAGGTACAGGACACACGCGATGGGCCTGTCAAGCAGCCAGCGTCTGGTGTCACAATTGTCACTTGGATACCCACAACACCGGAGCCTGCCGCCGCCGCTCGGGAAACGGGAGAGCCAGCGTGTCCACCAGCAGCCGTGCCCAGACACAAGTAGCTGCTGTCAACACCTCAGCCCAGCTTCCCTTCAACAGCCACCGCCGGGAGCCTCAGGCTGGACGTGGCAGCCGCAGCAGCAGTGACCTTGATGACCACCCAACCAGAAAAGGTTCCGACTGGAATAAAGGGACCAATCATCATTGATGGACAACCTATGGGAGCTTTGCTCCTGGGACGATCGTTGGCCACCATGATGGGATTATTTGTTTTAGCCGGGGTAATAGACGCTGATTATACAGGGGAAATTTGAGTTATGATGCATACTCCTTTTCCACCTATACAAATCAAGAAAGGACAGAGGATAGCTCAATTGGTTCCATTGGAACAAATGGCTAAAACTTTACCCCCTCGTCAATCACAGTCGAGAGGGGAGCGAGGCTTTGGTTCCACTGGAGGACTCACTCTATAACAATGAACCTGAATGATCGACCAAAGCGCACTGTAATAATGGAGTATCAGGGTGGGAGGCAAACCTTGGAAGGTTTATTGGATACTGGCGTGGACTCCAGCATTGTTAGTCCAGATTTCTGGCCCCACAACTGGCCATTACAGCCAACCACAGTGACAGTTACTGAGGTTGGAGGCCTAACACTTGCAAGAAAATCGCCCATGTTATCCATAACTATTGATGGAAAAACTTTGTGGAGTGTTTTCTCAATTGTACCTTTGCCCCCTACTGTGCAGTGCTTCATTGGTCGGGACATTTTGGCTCAAATGGGAGTGGTGCTGACAAACGAACACCCTTTGGGCTAATGGCCATTGCGTGGACTTTCCCAATTCCATTAACCTGGACCATGGACGTTCCAGTGTGGGTTAAGCAATGGCCGTTAAAAAGGGAAAGTCTGGAAAAAGTTCATACACTAGTACATGAACAATATAAACAAGGTCATTCACAGTTGTCAACAAGTCCATGGAATACCCCTATCTTTGTTATTAAAAAGCAGTGCCTGGGAAGATCAGGGTGACGTGGCGAACTCATGCTGCTGTTTTACTAATCTTCACCCTCTTAATAGACAGTACAGACGTTGCTGGAGGAGTAGAAGCCCATCAAGTATAGGCCCCACCTCAGCCCGAGACTAACATCTGGGTCACCCTGGCAAACTTAACTAATCAGGAAGCTATTTGCCTGTCATTATCTTCTCCCAGTAATCTAGTTACAAGCTGTTTGGTTGGGTTACCAGCAGATCCCTGGCCATGCCCCTCACATGTACCCACCTGTAGGACCAACAATGCTAGGGCAAGTGTAGATAGTTGGGACCAATGGGTTTCCTTTTTTCCCACAGCACCGCAGGAACCCCAAGAATTGGAGCTGTTAGGCTCAGTGATGGCAGATGCATGTATTCATTTTCACCATAGAAGCCTGCTGTCAGTCAAGAACCATTCCACTATTGTAACTTCCAGCGTGGCTGTCTACCGTAATGCAGCAGCCTGGTGCAATTATACCACAAAGAAAGTGTCAATCTCATCAAATGAGCCCATTCAATTGCCAGCAGGATACTTCCTGATATGTGGGGACCGTGCTTGGGCTGGTATCCCATCAATGCTGCACAGGGGACCGTGTACAATTGGACGGCTGTCTCTACTCACACCCAACACGTCCATGATACTGAACATGAGCCGCCGCCATCACCGAAATAAACGAATGGCTCATGCATTTGCTGCAGACTGCAGGGACGATGTAAAATTCCGGTCCCCAGGGGCCATAGTTGCAGCATCTTTCTTGGCTCCAGGGGTATCAGCAGCAGGTGCTCATGCTATTTTAAACAAGTTGGGATGTTGGCTTGCCAAGCAAACCAATGCCACCTCTTTGGCACTTTCTAGCCTTTTCCTTGATGTTGATTCTGTTCGCCATGCAACGCTTCAAAATAGAGCTGCAATTGATTTTCTTTTACTTGCACAAGGCCATGGTTGTGAAGAATTGGAGGGCATGTGTTGCATGAATCTTTCTGATCATTCACGATCCATTCACTTCCAACTCTTTGAGTTGTGGAGGTTCACTGGAAACTTAGAAGTAGAATCAGGATTTGGTATTGATGAATTGCTCAAATCTTTAGGCCTGAGATCATGGTTATGCTCTATTGTTAAGGCCAGCATTATAGTGGGCATTATAGCTTTGCTAGTAGTATTACTTTTGCCGTGCTTTTGCATGTGCCTACAGAACATGGTGCAAAAGCAGAGAGGCCTGGGCCTGGAGCTTTCCTTACCCTATGCCCAGGGGAGCGTGAGCTGCCCTCCCCAGCACCAGAGCCACACGTTCCCCTCCCCAGGTAAGGAGCGAAAGGGGCCCCTTGACAGAGCACAAGCTCCTGAGGCAGTGGGCTCAGGCTGTTGTGAGTTCCTCCCCCAACAGCCCACGGTAATGTCAGGGGTGAAAAATTCCCCGAGTGCTGTGCACCAGCAGTGACCCTCAATCAACCTTCCCAATCCTCTCCCTCGAGCTACTCAGGCTCTGGGCAACACAGGACAGCAAAACGGGCTCAGTTTGGCCCTTGGAGGGTGAGAGGCAAGCAGCAGAATCCAGCATGGTCTCTCTCTGACCTTTCCTTTAGGACAGGCCGGTGTGTCCCCACCCCAAGGGCACAGAGGGGGCTCTTTAAACAGTGCCACAACGTCCCCGTGCCCACCGTGTCACGGTCCCAGGAGGAGAGAGCCCGGGGGCGTCAGGACCAGGAGAGCTGTGCCAGAGTGTGCCCGGCCCTGTGTGCCCATGTGTGCTGTGCCCAGGGCTGAGGGCACACGTCCTGCCCTGCCATGGGCACTGTGTGTGTGTGTGCTGTGCCCAGGGGTGAGGGCACACGTCCTGCTCTGCCATGGGCACTGTGTGTGTGTGTGCTGTGCCCAGGGGTGAGGGCACACGTCCTGCCCTGCCATGGGCACTGTGTGTGTGTGTGCTGTGCCCAGGGGTGAGGGCACACGTCCTGCTCTGCCATGGGCACTGTGTGTGTGCTGTGCCCAGGGGTGAGGGCACATGTCCTGCCCTGCCATGGGCACTGTGTGTGTGTGTGCTGTGCCCAGGGCTGAGGGCACATGTCCTGCCCTGCCATGGGCACTGTGTGTGTGTGTGCTGTGCCCAGGGGTGAGGGCACACGTCCTGCCCTGCCATGGGCACTGTGTGTGTGTGTGCTGTGCCCAGGGGTGAGGGCACATGTCCTGCCCTGCCATGGGCACTGTGTGTGTGTGTGCTGTGCCCAGGGGTGAGGGCACATGTCCTGCTCTGCCATGGGCACTGTGTGTGTGTGTGCTGTGCCCAGGGCTGAGGGCACATGTCCTGCCCTGCCATGGGCACTGTGTGTGTGTGTGCTGTGCCCAGGGGTGAGGGCACACGTCCTGCCCTGCCATGGGCACTGTGTGTGTGTGTGCTGTGCCCAGGGGTGAGGGCACATGTCCTGCCCTGCCATGGGCACTGTGTGTGTGTGTGCTGTGCCCAGGGGTGAGGGCACATGTCCTGCTCTGCCATGGGCACTGTGTGTGTGTGTGTGCTGTGCCCAGGGGTGAGGGCACACGTCCTGCTCTGCCATGGGCACTGTGTGTGTGTGTGCTGTGCCCAGGGGTGAGGGCACACGTCCTGCTCTGCCATGGGCACTGTGTGTGTGCTGCTGTGCCCAGCTCTGTGCCCAGGGATGTGGTGCCCTGGGCATGGGCTGTGTGCCCTGCTGTGGGCACGGGGGTGCGTTGCACTCTCAGCTGTGAGTGGGGCTGTGCACAGCTCTGTGCTTGTGAGTGTGCACAGGTTGTGCAGGTGTGAGCACGGCTCTGTGTGGGACAGGCCTGTGTTGCTGTGGGTGACACTGCACACGCTGCTGTGCCCAGGCTCTACGTGCCAGCAGGGCCCTGCTTGGGGCCCGTGTGCATTGGTGGGGACTGTGCACAGGTGAGTGTCTGTGCAGCACAGGTGTGCTGCTGTGGCAGGCTGGCTGCTGCTGGCAGGTGCCGTGGGGCACAGGAGCTCTGTGCAGGTGAGCAGGGACATGTGTGTGTGAGCACTGGCTCTGCACATGTGCCTGTGGGCACTCATGGCGGGGCATGCCCAGGGACATGGCTCTGGGTACACGGCCCCGTGCATTCAGCTGCTCTCCGACCTACAGAAACAGACCCATTTCTATATATATATATATATATATTTATATAGACATGTGTGTTTGTTTATGTGTCACTACCTAGCTCTGCTGGCTGGAGTGGCCCCTGGCTCTCTGTGTACACTCTGTTCTTGTAAGGAGAAGAATCAGCAGTATTGGGCAGTTTCCTCAAGGACCAACAAGCAGAGTGAAACAAGAAATAGAGGGCAAGACCAGGTTGGCCCCTGTGCTCACCACGGAGAAGATTCCATAGCCCTGCTGTGGGCAGCAATCCCATATCCATGGTAAGATGGGGGCAGGAAAGGCACCCCAGAGCTCTGCCATTGCTCAGCTGTCTTGTAATACAACAGGGACCAGAAGGCAAGACTGAGTTGGCCTCTGCACTCAGCACTAAGATACACCTGCTATGAGTAGCAACAGTAGATGGGGTCAAAAAGCCACACCAGAGCTCAGTGATCCCATTCTGTCCATTCCACATAAGTGTGTTGAAAGAAAACCTGAGATTTTTTTCCTTCTGTTCCCACTGTCCTCACCCACATCAACAGATGCTACTATGACTCCTTAAAAATTTATTTGAGAAGTAAGAGCAGATTATCAGAAACAAAAATTAGAGCTAATTGTTTAGGACAAGTGACTCATAGGAAAAGAAAAGAGGGGTTTGTTCTAGATGAATGATGTGATGGTTGGCTCTCACAACTGACAGACAGATATTATGTGTACATTAGGAGAAGTTCTGTAGCTGTAGAGTGCTGTCACTGTAATATCTCCCCCCACAGTCCCCTCTCCCTCCCCCTTGCAGCAGCCCCAGCAGCCTCGGGGCATTTGGGGAGGGCCGGCTCATTACCAGGAGGGGCCACAGGACAACACCTGAGCTCCAATCAAGGTGTAAGGAAGTGATCTCCACCTGGGGAGGGCAGAGAAGGAGCTGACTGACAAAACTTTGGGAGGGGCTGAGGGTATAAAAGGCAGAGCATCCATTTTATAAACGAGCATGTGGCTGACACTCACAGAGACCCTCAGCGCTGTAATTTTTCCTTATTCAGTCCATTGTGGTATGTTTTTGTTAAGGTTTAATTAACCTTTAAGGTTTTAAAAGTGAGGGTTGTTTCTCACATCTTCCAAGGACAATCCAAAATTCTCACCTTCAGGCCAGTTTGTGATGATTTCCAGGTGACCAGGGTGATGTGGATTTCCCATTTGAGCTTGTTGTATAATGTTATAAATAACAAATATCGGTTTTGGCTTCTGCATTTATGTACTCACTTTTGTTTTGCAAGTTATTACGGATCACAAAAATCCTGATATAGTGCAATTGTAATTACTGCTTTTGATACAGTATAACCTGTCAGTTTAAGTATGCACCCTGTAGCTTTTATAAATAGTGGTGTAATAGACACTAGCTTAGCCCGTAGCATAACAGAGGCTGAAATGTTGAAGTTACTGTTTCATGTCCTGTCTCTGTCTCTCTGGGAGCCTCCCAGGCACCCTCGGCCAGTCCCGAGTCCCAGAGTTGCTGCCCTGACCCGGCCGACAGCGGGGGACGCTCTCTGTGCCCCGAGGGTGCTGAGGGCACCTGGGCTGGACACCCTGGCAGCAGCAGAGACACCAGAGACACCGGGAGATGATCAAGGGCCACGCTTAGCAGGGTTAATTCAAGGTGCATTTCAGGAGCCCCAGGGAGCCCCTACACCTCAGGGGGCTCCAGCAGAGAGCCCCAGGAGAGGTGCCAAGGTTACATTTGAAGGGAGGTGGGAACCCAAAGTAGAGAACATTTCACTGACCAGTAAGTGACCCTAAGGGATGGGTACTGGGGAATGGACATTTAGGACAGCGTATGGGGCAAGGCTTGGGGGGCTGACCCCTGGCCTCTGGACAATCACTCGACATCCTGGACTGAAACTTCTGGATGGAGGGGATGGGATGCTGAGAGATTGACAGAGAGCCAGGGTGGGGAGTTGGGGATGACCTCAGCAAAGGAAAGGGATTACACAGGTAAAGGGAGGGGGGTACAGTCTGGGATAAACCATTTGGGAAAAATACAGAGATACAAAACAAAACTACTTCAAAGTATTACAAAGTATAAAACCACACTACAACCATGTAACTAACTCAGAAAATTGTGTAAAATAATTGATTTCCCACATTCAAGGACTTTCTTATTAGAAAGACAAGATAACAGAAACAAAAACGAGAGCATGGAAAAAAAAGATATTATGGACCCTCATTATCAGAGTGAAAATAAAAAAAGATTGAACCACAAGAAAAAAAATTAAATATATTAGTTTAAAGTAGAAGATAGCCTGAACAAAAGTCAAATTTCTAAAGAAAAAAAACAACACTTAAAGTTAAATGGAAGTATAAATATGGAAGTAGCTCAAAAAAGAAACAGTATATAGAAAACATAGTTTAAGTTGACCCTGGCAAGCAGACAAGCATGCCAGGGTGGGATTTTAACCCATAATAAACTATGATAAAAAGTGCAAAC
This sequence comes from Agelaius phoeniceus, assembly GCF_051311805.1. Lineage (NCBI taxonomy): Eukaryota > Metazoa > Chordata > Aves > Passeriformes > Icteridae > Agelaius > Agelaius phoeniceus. The sequence continues at coordinate 32,523,192 of NC_135273.1, forward strand.
ACTGAGCCATGTTTCCCACATATAATGAGGGCAATGCACTCACTGCAGGCAGCAGCAGTGGCAGAATGGATTGCAGAGACTTTTCCTTTGCAGCCCCAGCCCAGCGTTGGCACTGGGCATGAAGAGGCACTGAGGTGACCCTGAGAGGAAGGGCAAGGCACAGGGTGCAGCTGAGGAAGGACAGCGCTGTGCTGGGCTCAGAGGTGAAGCTGGCACTGCCCAGTGTGGAGAAGGTCCTTTCTGCAGCCCCTGTTACAGGGGAGCTGGGGCCTTGCTGCAGAGATACGGCCGCTCATTGGAGCAGTTGTCACTCCTCAATCTCTCATCAGCCAGGTACACACACTGGGAATTGCCGAGGACAGGAACCCTGCAGGGAGGAGCAGAGGCAGCGCTGGCTGCCAGGGGCAGCCCTTGTGCCCCTGTGCCCCCAGGCCCTGCCCGGCTCCCCGGCACTCACCGGGAGCTGTAGCTGCTGCCGTCCCCCCAGTGCAGGCGCTCGCCCCATCTGCGCAGCCCGAGCCAGAAATCGACGTTCCCACGGAGGCGGAAGAGCAAATCCTGCCCAGGAGAGAGGAGTGGGAGCTGCCCCGGCCCCTCGGGGGGACACGGGCCCGGGGCTCCCCCCACACCCCGGGGCTCCTTCCCTGCAAGGCCCCGGCCCAGGGCTGCAGCCCCGGCCCTACGAGCACCGAGCCCGGCCCAGGAGCACCCCCAGGCTGCCCTCAGCCACCCCACACCGCCCGCAGCCCCTCACTCACCATGGCCTCCTCATCCTTGGCAATGGCCAGTGAGGCCCTGAGCTCGGAGCACCGTTCCTGACCCTGCTCCCAGGTGCTGTAATCCCGTGAGAAGTAGTAGCAGACCCCCATGTACCCAACCCAGCCATGGGGACAGCCCAGAACCAACAGCGGAGTCGCAGCTGTGACTGGAACCTGTGGTGCTGCAGGGGGAAGAGGAGAAGGTCTGAGGATTGCCCTGTGCAGGGAGCAGGGAGCCCGCTCTGCCCCGAGGGGCTGGGCCCAGCCTGCTGCCCCTCCCTTACCTGCCAGCACAGCCAAGGCCACCCCCAAAGCCAGCACCAGCACCAGGAGCAGCAGAATCAGCAGCGCCGTGCCCACGGGATGGCCCCTGATCCATTCACCTGGAGCAGGAAAGAGCTGCTGGCTGCCAGAAGCAGAGCCGGGCCTGCAATCTGCTCAGCCCATGGCCAGGGAGCAGAGCAGGGAGCCCTGAGCCAGTGTGGGCCTCACTCAGCTGGCAGCCAGAGAGCCAAGAGCCTGGCCACAGGCAGGGACACAGCTGTGGCCACAGGCAGGGACACAGCTGTGTCACCCCTAGAGGCCACAGGGGTGGCCCTGCACTCACCCAGGAATCTTCTGAGGTTCCTTTTGTGTTCAGTCTTGGTTGCTGATGTGCCCTGGGGAGCCAGGCTCTCTCTCACACTCCCATCACTGGTGCAGAATCCATTCTCCACATCTGCACTCACTGCATGCTCACAGGTGGCATCCCCCTGCTTATGCCAGGTGGCTTCTTGTGCCCCAGGCAGGTGTGGAACCGCGGCTGCTGGTCCCTGCTGGGGATGCTGGGGCTCATTCGCAACTGCACGAATGGAGCAGACTTCACTCTCCTCCTGCTCACAGCCGGCATCTCTCTGCCTGGAACAATCAGCACCGTGCTCCTGACACATCAGGAGTGCTGCTGGCAGATCCTTTGGGAGCTCGGCCTCGGGAGCAGCTTCACAGCCGCGCTGATGGCAGCCTGAATGGGACACGGTGAGAGGTCACTGCTGGTGCGGGCCCTGGGGGCTCAGGAGGGCGGTGCCAGCCGTGGCTGCGCTGTCCCCGCTGCCCAGAGGTGCGGCAGCAGCTGCGGAGACAAGCGCAGCCTCCGGGAGCTGGGGCAGCACCGACCGCGGGTCGCGCCTGGCCTGGAGCCGCCTCCGAGCTCCGCCACCGCCTCGCCGGGCTCCGGGTGCCGCCCCCGCTGGGGAATGACCCGAACGCTCCGCCCGCCGCAGCCGCTCCGTCGCAGGCAGACACAGCGGGCACGGCCGCTGCCACCGTAGTTTAGAGCCGGTGTCGGTGTGGGGGCCGCTTTTGGCCTTTTTGAGCATTCAGCGTGCGGGAAAGCAGCGAGGGGCCGTCCGTGCACCGCGGGGGGGAGAGCGGAGGGTCGCGGCCCGCTGCAGGGGAGACCCCACAAGCAGCTTCCCCGGGGGCTGAGGTTCTTCCCCAGGCTCTCCGGCGTGGGTTCCTTTTTTTTATTGCGAGTTTTTCGGGACAGGAGCTGGGACGGCCCTGCCCCCCGCAGAGCCTTTACAGTTCAGGCAGATAAAATGAATCTCAACTATCGATAATATCCACCATCATCTGTTTCTCTCCTCTTTTCCTGCACGGATTTGACAGTTCTTCCTTTCCTCCCACAGAGCTGGAAAGCAAAATGCCCGCCTGCCCCGTGGCCATCTCCGCCGCCTTCCACCGCTCCAGCCTTGTCCCTCTTTCTCTCCCCTTTACTTGGCACCACTCTCTCCTTCCTCCTCCTCTCCCTGCCAGCTCCAGCAAAGCCATTTCACCCACTGGCACCAGCTGCCTCCTCTCCCTCGCTCCCATTTTGCCCACTCTGAACTCCTGGAGCCGCCTGCCCGCGGAGCCGGAGCCGCCGTGGGGCCGGGTAATGGTGCAGGGAAGGGTGGTAGGGATTCTCGGGCTGGGCCGGGCCAGGGTCGGTGCCCGGGGCCAGCATCCTCGCACCCTCACCGGCGCTCGCCCCGTCCCGCAGCGCTGGGGCCGGCGGGTTCCGCGCCCCGCCCACCCTCAGCGTGGCCCCGCTCCGTCACTGACATTGTTGTGCCCAGCCCACAGCCTCCATCCTGCCCCCACTACGCCCGGACGGCCGCACTCCAAGCCGCTCCTGCCGCTGCCCTCGCTCGTGTGTGCAACGCTGCCTGCCCGCCTCGGCTCGTAGCGCCCTCGCCCCTGGAACGGCAGCTGCGGCTCGGAGTCCGCCCCTGCCGAGGGGCAAGAAGCAGCAGCCCCGAGCTGCTCACCATTGTGCCCCGCATTCCCTGCCCCGGCGCCTTGGAGCTCCCTGCCTATGAACAGAGGAATCCAGCACATGGAACTCACCCCGAGCTGGGGAAAACCGACCGCGGGTCGCGCCAGTGTGGAAGCCGCCTCCAAGCTCCGCCAGCCTCTTGCCGGGCGCTGGCTGCTCCCGCCGCTCCGGTTCCAGCAGCAGTGCTGGGCGTGGCTGGCGCCGCTTCAATTTTATGGTGACTCCGTGTGGGAGGGATTTTGGCCGATCTGACCAATCAGAGCCGCGAGCACCGCCCCCTCCCCCGCCCCGCCCCATCCCCCGCCCGCCCCGCCCCCCTCCGCCAGTCTTTCAGGGGTAATGCTGCAAACATTTACCACGTGCTGTTACACTAAATACAATCTCGAGAAGTTCCCGGTTCGTTGGACAGTTGGCCAAATTCTACATTGTTATTTCTTTCGGTACAATTGCACTTTAAAAGGTCTGAGGAAATTTATAGTTCCATACAATTTGTGGCTGCCATGAGTTTTTCTCAGTATTAAATTACATAGGGCCACCGTATTTGCCACACTTTTCTAATCCCTCCAGTAAATCCATCATGCTGTTATTTCAGCCACGCTTGATTCACATTTTCAGTGCCTTTTGGTATTAATAGCAGCAAAATAAGTTACATTTTGTAGTACCCAGAGCTTTTAAGGATATTGATTGTTACTTCAGTTCTGGTTTATTTGATTATGATTTTAGTGTTGGTAAGATTAAGCAAGGTTAGCAACATTCCTGAGTAATGTTACCTTTATTACTCTATTGAGATAATTTTTTTACTAATCATTTATGTCAAGGTGGATTTCTGTCAGGTTTGAGTATTGCTGAGTTTAGACAAAGTCAAGATTAAGTCTTCACTTTAAGCCATTTCATGTTCTATTCCAGTTTCATTTAGATCAATTTTTATTCAGTATTAAAGATGTTACTTTAAGTTCTCTTAAGTGTACCTCTAATGCCACTGAGGTGACACTGAATTCCACTGCAATTAATTTCAAGTCCTAAGTTAATTTTGTTTAAATATGTTTCTTTACATTGCAAGATGTGGTTCTTCTCTTCTAGAGATAAGACAGATCCCACTGAAGCAGCTGTGATGAAACACTGATAAGCAGCTGCTTTTGGATAGGAGAAGCTACAGCTTGTTGGGCCCTTGATCCTCTCACAGCTTGCACAGGTGTCAGTGCTGCACTGCCTGACAGGATCATTCACTGTGATCTCTTCTGTTCTATCTTCCACAGATAGCACAGGAGAGAGGGTGGTTGTTCTACATGATGGCTGTTAGCCACTGGAAGCTGTTCAGTGTTCCATTGTTGTGGGTACAGCAATGCTGGAAGAATATTGGCTCCAATTCCTGAGACAGTCACTGCTGATGGATCGATTCCATCATGTGAATTCACTCATTTTGATAACAGGCATTCTTCATAAGACACCATTACCTTACTCATGACTGGCTTTTCATGAACTTTGAGCTATCTTTGTGTGACTATGCACAAGACATGGTGTCACTTTGGGATCTCTCTGTTTTGCTCTCCAGCTGCAGATGCCTCTCTTTGAACAGGCTGTCTGCAGCCATTCCCTGCGCTGCCTGCTCAGCCTTTAGTCCCTTCTCTTGTTCCAGCAGGGTTGCTGTGCCTTCAGCCAGGGCTGTCTCCTGATTTTCCTGTGTTTTCAGAGTTCCAGGAGGAGATCTCTGGGCTCTATCAAAAGCCTCATCTGAGCTGAGGTCCTGTGGCCTTTCCCGACCCTTTTGTGACCCATCCTCATGGGCCAGGGCTGTGACCTGCTGAGGGCAAGGCTGCTCCTGCTCTGTGCCAATCACACACAGCCCCAGTTATTCTCACAGAAGGGCCTTTGCCTCAATTTAGCCTCCTAAAACGAGGGGAAATGCAGCTTCCTTCTTCAATTTCCCTCAACAAAGACCATTCTGGGGGCTTTTGGACATCTTTTTCACCTGTGAAGGTCCCTTCAAATGGAGGTGCCCCTCGATGGAACTCTTACAGTGGCTCACCAAGAGGTTCCTCTCCAGGGAAGCCCTTTCAGACCAGGGGCAGCCGTGTTGGCTCAGTTTGAACCTGAAGATGATGGAAATGGGGCTCTTTCCCTCAACTCAGCACCATAAAGGGTTCCTCCTTCCATTTAAACATGAAAATCATGGGAAATGGAGGCGCCACCAAGGGAGGCAGCCAAAAAGCTGAAAAAGGTGAGTTTTCCTTCAGTTGAGACCCTGCAAATCACAGGTGAATGGGGATCCCCCCAGTTCAAACACAATCACAGAAAAGCTTTCCCCCCTCCATTTCAATCCCTTTTCTCCTTGTAATGCCCCATTCTGGGGGCTCTGGGGAGGCACTGGGGGCACTTCTCCCTCCTCACTGGTCCCCCCTGGGGCTGCTGCCCTTGCAGAGTGCTGAGGAGCTCCCTCCCAGTTCCCTGCCAGTATCCCCCCTCTTCCTGGCAAGCCCAGCAGGGATGGGGAGAGCACTGGGCAGGAACTGGGAGCACTGTTCCTGCCCAGGGCTCCTGATTTCCCTCCCAGGGCTCCTTCCCGCTCACTCCCGCTGCTCCCACTCTCCCTCCCAGTTCCCTCTGGCATTCCCTGTGCTCCCAGTTCCCTCCCAGTGTTCCCAGGATCTCTCCCACTGCTCCCAGCAGCAAAGCCCTGGGGGCACAGCGAGCTCTGCTCTTGAAGAGGCCAGACTTGAGCTGTCAGGAGAGAAAACCCGGCTGGGAAAACTCCACACTGTCACACAGGAGCAAACCCTTAACGAGGATGGGTTTCCCTTGCAGGCACAAGGAGAGAAGCAGAAATCTGACAGGAATATTCTTCATCATTCTGCCCAGGCTCTGTCAAACCCTCCAGCTCCTGCAGCTCGGGAAATAACAAGTGGCTTCTAAGCAGTGCCTTTGATGTCACTGAGCATGTTATTATGGATTAATCTCACACTGGAAAGCAGCCTTCACACCCTACTGCTCTTTGCAAAGAGTTTGGAGGCTGCTGCCCAGCGAGCTCCTGAGTTGTATTTTCCTTGTCAATCTTATCAGCCCCTTGTTTAATTGTAAAAACATAAATAAAATGCAGGGAGCATTGGCCCAGGGTCTCAGGACTTGCATATCTCCTCCAAAGAGAGGGAAAAAATAGTGCTTCTCCCAAACCACAGAGTTCATGGTAACTACATATATTTTGAAAAGGAGAAGAGGAAGTGTAAAATATCAATTACTGCGCCAGTGGTGCTCTAGCCTATTTCCGTTCTCTTCTTTCACTTATAGCATCTCTAAGGATACTTTAAAAAAAACAACCAAAAACCCAAACAAAGAAAAAACATACAAGCAATGACAAAAAACCCCCCATGGAATTAAAGCTGAAGGAGAAGCAATCTGGCTGCAGGCTTGTGGCACTGCCCTGCCTGAGTTCCTGTAAGGGAGCTCATCCCCTCTGCAGTTCCAAGCCAGATCCCAAGTCCTGAGCATCAGCTTTCAGCCTTTTGAACACTGAACTGTAAGAAAAGCTGCTGGGGAGGGCCATGCTCCAGGCACATCTGTGGCATTTCATCTCTCCGGCTCTCTCAGCTCAGCTCGGGTCTTTCCCTCTCCTTGCTGCGTTTGGCTCATGCATTTCTTGAGGGGCTGGCCCTGCACTGACCAGAGCATGACCTGACCATCAGACAAACAGCTTCTGGCACTGTGGCTCTATCCTAAAGGGACCATTTCCCAAAGGAGTTCCAGTGCCTTGGTTTCACTGACTCAAGATGGCTTTTCAAGGAACCTGCTTTGATGCACTCCATTTCTAAACCAGGAGCACACAGCGCTCCTGCACTCCCTGCCAGGGTCATTCTTTGAGCCTTGGAGAAAGGCTTTAAAGCAGCACAGAGCTTCCTGAGCACCAACAACTTCATCCAAAATGCAAATCAATAGCATGGACAGAGCCTGACTTAAATCCTATTTAAAAACTGAATTAAAGAGCAGTTGCATTGCCAATTGACAAGATGAGAAAGGTTTCCTTAGCAGTTGCTGAGATGACAAAGTAAGGGAGAGGACGGAGCATGGAGTGGGGAAAGAAGGGGAAAACCTTCATTTGCACAGTGGGGTTTTAACCATCATGGTCACACCTCAAGGACTTGCAGAAACCATTCTAATCTCAAGAAAGGAAAAGGTTCCTGGATATTTCTCATTTCAGCAGGAGCCTAAGGAGGCCCTCAGCACAGGAGATTGGGATAAGTGCAAGGCTGCTTTCTGGAGCAGAGGGAGCCGGGTGTGCTCCTCAAAGCCAGACCTTCACCCACAGCAGCCAGAAAAACAAGGACCCAACAAAGCTTTAAGTGGGAAACGGGTTATCAGGGGTTTTATATGGAAAGAACAAGGTCTGGGAAACAGGACCTGGAAGGTGAGAGAGGAAGGAAACAGGGAGGCAGCTGCAGCCTCTTCAGATTGGAAAAGAGAAAAGAAGGGAGGAGAAAAGAAAAGGCTGTGGTTAAATTCTAACTCAGCTGGGGCTGGGTTTAAAGGTAATAGAGGGAAGCTGTAGAAAGAGGAGACTTCTTTATAGTAGCAAAGTACTGGGATAAATTCACTATAGAAACTGAGAAATCTCTATCAGCAGCAGCTCTCTGCAAAGAGGTCAGGCATCCATTCCCCATGCCAAAGCCAGGCTCAGGAAACTGGGCCAGACAACATCCCCAGGTTGATCCCAGCCTCATTTTCCAAACATTGCTCAAAAATATAATTGTGCATTAACACAGCAAAGTCTTTTTTTCAGCTTATCAGGCTTTGAGATGCCTCAGATTGAGATGCAAACCCAGCTCCTGTCACTTTGTTGTGCTCAGACTTTTCCCCTTTCCCTGACCTAATCTCTTTAGCAAGCAAGAGCTCGTAGGGAGCCAGCCAGACCAGGGGCTTTTCCACAGCTTGTTTCAGGCAGAGGGAAGGAGAAAAATAAAGAAAAAGGAGGACAAAAGGGAGGCTGTCCTGAAAAGCGCAGCCTGGCAACCTCCAGACAATGAAACACAAAGCACTCAGACAGCTCCTTGCAAATGGGGGGCTCACAAGCCTCTCCACAGGGCTGGGGGGAGTAGCTCTTTTTATCCATCTCACCACAGCCTCATCCCCAGTGTGGGCTGTTTTCCTCCACAAAGTCCATAGGTGTGTGTGCTTGCATAGGAAATTGCTGAACAACTGCCTAAAAAAAAATACAGGTGGGAAAGGGGGCATTGCTGCCTTACAGACCAGCTTAGGTGGGCTGGCTTAAAAATACATACATATATATATATACACACACACACACACACACATATATATGTCTGGTCCAAAACCAGGCCTGTAAATATATATTTATATAGCTCCAAACCTTTCAAACCCCAAAATTAACTGAGCAGAATTGATTTTTTTCTTAAAATTGTGTGGTTTTTAACCAGCTCACACAAGCACCAGTCATATTTTCCCCTTGCTCACAGGGCAGGTAACTGGCTGCTTTGCAGGAACTGAAATCATCTCCTAAGGAAACCACAGCTGAGGCTCATTAGGGTCATTAAAGCTCATTAGGGCCCTCAGGTGCTCATTGGTCACACCCGGGGCCTCTTGACCCACACAGGCCCAGGAAATCTCTCTGTTCAGGGATTTTGGAGATTTTTGAGTGCCACCGGTGCAATCATGTGGGAACTGCTCACTCCCCTTCAGTTTTTCTCTTAGAGGGAAGGATTGATGGAGCTTGTTGGTAGAGTCAGGGCTTTCCCTGCCGCTGCAATGGCAAAAAGGGAGGTGGCAATGCAGGAGAAGATGCTGGGGATGGGGTGGGGAAGCTTTAGGAGCTGCAGGTCGTTTAGAAGAGAAGGAAATTGAGGTTTGCAGGCTGTGATGCAGCAGCCCCTGTGGCTTCCATCCAGGCGAGTGCAGCCTGGCCACCCTGTGCCAAAGTCCAGCCTGGTGTCACAGCTCAGGGTGGTGAGGGCCCTGTGTGCCTCTCTGACCCGGGCACGGTGACCTGGGCACCCTGCCTGCCCCTGCTCTGCTCTGCCCCTGGGTTTCAGAGCTGCCACACCAGGTCCTGCAGCCAGGTCCCTTCCCTGGACAGAAGTGGGAGCTCACATTTCCCTGGGGTGCTACACGAGGGGCTGGAGGAGCACCCAGAATTCCAGCAGCACTGATTTTAGGACCATCCATCTGCCCATAGGTGTCCAAAGTTCCATAAAGCACCTTTCCAAGAGCATGGCAACCCCAAATGGATTTGAGAAGAATGCTTCAAAAGCTTTTAACTCCCTCTGGGTTCTTCTGCTTTATTCTTTCTCACAGATTCTCTCAGTGACAGAAGGAAGAAGCAGGTTTGGAGAAAGAAAAACCAGGTTTTCTCACAGTTTTTCACATCCTAATCCTGGAAAGTCTTGGCAGCCAGACCTAAACAACCAACCTGCCAAAGTTCAGTTCCACTTTCAAAACCTCCTTATCAGCAGGTTTTTTTCACAGGCTATTTCTGTTTGCCTTTCCTCTCCAGGTATTGTATTGAGCTGCAGCCAGCAAACATTCTGGGACCTCACCTTCAGGGCTTAGACCCTCCACAACCACCTCACCCTGAAATTCTTCCTTTTCCCCCCTGCTGGATAAAAAACTAAGGCTTCCTGTGTTCAGCAGGAAGTTTTCATGCTCTGAGAAGTGTGCTTTGCTCTCACACTGCAGAGCACAGATCCCCCAGAGCCATAACGTGGTTTGTGTTGGAAGGAACCTTAAAAATCACCCAACTCCAACCCCCTGCCATGGGCAGGGACACTTTCCACTGTCTCAGGCTGCTCCAAGCCCCACTCAGCCTGGCACTGGACACTTCCAGGGATCCAGGGGCAGCCACAGCTGCTCTGGGCCATGGGCTTCCCATGCCAGGGGGTTGAGAGAAAATGGTCTTTAAGGTCCCTTCCACCTCAAACCATTCTATGAGTCTATAAAAGCTAAATGAAAATACTGAAGAGAAGGATATTTTTCAAGTTAAATATGGGGTATTTGTCCATAAAGACCACAGAAGACCAAGTGAAGACACCACAAATGGAAAACCTATAACTGGAATTTTCCCAGGTTTCTCTCAGCTGGATCTGCTCTGGTTTTCTGATCACAGTAATGGCCCAAAAGCCCAGTGGTGATGCAGAGCTGGGAGACATGCCCTTGAAAATGCCAAAACACCAAAGTCCTGGGGTTCTGATCCCACTGCAATATGCAGATCACTTCCAGAATGACACGTGAAGTGCCCCCCTCTTCCACCCCCCATTCTTTTTAGCACAAAGCCTTCCCAGGACCCCGAGCTGCATCACCACCCCTTACTGCGGTGTCTTCAGGAAACAATTAAACTCAGCAATCAGAAGGTTCATGCACTAATAAAAATACTGTATGGTTGCTGGGCCGAGGGGTTTAGAGATGGATTTCCCAAGCCCTTTCCCGTTTCTTTCTGGGGGAAGCCATGCTCCCCGTCCCCTCCAGCCTGGCCCTTTAAGTAACTTGAGCCTCCAGGCTGCAAATCCCAGTCTCCAGCTAAAAGGATGGAAAAGCTCTTTCCCCCTTCCCGCTTCTGGGTCTTTTCTTTTGAAAGGAACTGTTTTCTATCCAGTGATGGGAAGAGTGAGATCTCCAAAAGACAGAGCAGCTTTCTGAGCATCCCCGTCCCGTATCAGGACAAACAGGCAATTCCTCCTCCCCTCAATGCTTCTGGCTGCTCTTTTTCTCCCAGCTTTCCTCCCCTCCCGCCAGCCTTTGGCGAACCTCAGCTGATTTCCAAACCCTCCGTGGCTGCTGGGGGTTGGTACAAAGGTTTAATTATTTGCCTTTTCTTGGGCAAGGCGGGGACAGGGAGAAGGTCGGGCCCCACCGCCCGGCACTGCTGATCTCGGCACTTTTGCTGTGGGGTCCCTCTCTCCCACCCTCCTCCCTTCCCTGCCTCCCTCCCGGCTCCTGGAGCCCACCATGCATCCACAGGCAGCTTGGGGATGCTTGTGCCTGCTTTGCTTTTCCCTCCTGAGAGCAGCAAAAGGTAAGAGAGGCTTTGGGCTGGTTTAGGTCCAGGGGCTCGATGGGGTCTGGATGCTCGGAGAGGTGAGATGCTCATCCCAGCATTTATCCTCCCAGTCTGCAGCCAAGCAGGGAACAGGGACTGGCAAACTGCACCCAGCATGAGCATCTCCTGAGGCTGAGAAATTTTGGGGGTTGTGGAAGTCCTTTCTTGGGGGATGAGGAAAATCAGGGAGTTGGAGCTTTTTAAACTGCACCCAGTGCAGAACTGTAAAAGCTCCTCAGTCTGTCTCACAGAGGAAAGCCCCAGGGACTGAGCTGGACTTCCACTGATTCATTTGTTGTTAAAAGCAGCAAAGCTATAAAACATTTCAGAAGTCCAGCAAGTGCATTAAATTTCCAAGAGAATTTCAAGTGACTTCAGGAAACAGATTTGACTGCTTTTGTCATGGCAAAGGCAACTGTTCCCCCTTCAATCACACTTGTGTATGAGCAAGAGAAAGGGACTTCAAATAAATCTAGAGAAATAAGATTAATGCAGAGAGTTTTTGAACTTTGTAGGGGTTTCTCTGATGCGGGTGTAATTAGTATTGACTCTAAGATGTAGAAGGTTGAACTATTGTTTTATTTTTTTATACTGTATTATTATTATATTTTTAAGAAGCTTGTAACTTCTTTTAGTTTGTTTGATACAGCTTTGACCTTATTGGTTAACTAATTAAAACACTATTGCTCTTTGGTAAATAAATCTCTATAACACATTCCATATTTGCTTAGTAACAGGTGTAGAAGTGGAGATAAAAATTGTTTCAATTCTTTCTCTGAGCTTTCTCGCAGCCTTCCCAGGGATAAATGCCTGGGAAGGCCTGTGCCTGCTGCCACAAGGGACCACCCTTCTAAACACCTTATGAAAAACAACTGTTCAAAACACCAGCTGCAAAACCTTTCTCTGAGCTTCTCACAGCTTTTCCCAGAACGATGCCTGGGGAACGATCCATTTCTATCCCAGCATCCACAATCCACAGCTGCTTCCCTCCAACACTTCCATCTTTCCCCAGGGAATTTGCTGCCTTCTTTCCAGCCCAGGAGCCTGTATCAGTACCAGTACTCCCTGGCTGTCCAGCTGCAGCACACCTCCACTCCATCCCCGTGGGGAGCCCGGCTGCAGGCCGAGGCACTGATCCATCTGCAGCAGCTCTGGAGGGACCCCGGCGGGGAGGAGCTGCTCCAGCTGCAGGTGTGTACAGGGGGTACAGGGTGTGCAGCCATCCCAGCCAGGGGTGCACAGGGGGTACAGGGGGTGCAGCCATCCCAGCCAGGGGTGCACAGGGGGTACAGGGGGTACAGGGTGTGCAGCCATCCCAGCCAGGGGTGCACAGGGGGTACAGGGTGTGCAGCCATCCCAGCCAGGGGGGTACAGGGGGTACAGGGTGTGCAGCCATCCCAGCCACGGGTGTACAGGGTGTGCAGCCATCCCAGCTGCAGGTGTGTACAGGGGGTACAGGGTGTGCAGCCATCCCAGCCAGGGGTGTACAGGGGGTACAGGGGGTGCAGCCATCCCAGCCAGGGGTGTACAGGGGGTACAGGGGGTGCAGCCATCCCAGCCAGGGGTGTACAGGGGGTGCAGCCATCCCAGCCAGGGGTTCCTGCTGGGAATGTTCCAGGTACAGGTGTGTACAGGGGGTACAGGGGGTACAGCCATCCCAGCCGGGGGTTCCTGTACAGCCATCCCAGCCAGGGGTTCCTGTACAGGGGTGTACAGCCATCCCAGCCAGGGGTGCACAGGGGGTACAGGGGGTGCAGCCATCCCAGCCAGGGGTGTACAGGGGGTACAGGGGGTGCAGCCATCCCAGCCAGGGGTGTACAGGGGTGTACAGCCATCCCAGCCAGGGGTTCCTGTACAGCCATCCCAGCCAGGGGTTCCTGCTGGGAACACCCCAGGAGCTGCAGATGTGTACAGGGGTGTGCAGCCATCCCAGCCAGGGGTGTACAGCCATCCCAGCCAGGGGTTCCTGCTGGGAACACCCCAGGAGCTGCAACCCTGTTGGTTTCTCTGGGTCTGGATTGAAGGCACTTGAGACAGTGGTTCATGTTGGGACTCAGGGGTTTATTATTTCTTATCAGTAAAACAGCCTCACTGCTGTGAGTTTGGCCGCTGTGGTCACCAATTGTTGTGGTGTTGTGGATCCCCAGAACGAGGTGAGAGATGAGAATCTGACTCCAAGGTCTTAGAAGGCTGATATATTATATTATATTACATTACATTACATTGCATTGCATTACATTACATTACATTACATTCTAAAACTATACAAAAGAAAGAGAGAGAAAGGAGACATCAGAAGGCTGGACAAGAATGAATAATAAAAACTCATGACAGCCTCAGAGAGTCCGACACAGCTGGGCTGGGATTGGTCATTAAGTAAAAGCAATTCACATGGAACCAAGCAAAGATGCACCTGTTGGTAAGCAGCCTCCAGACCACATTCCAAGCAATCAGGTAATTGTTGTTTACATTTCGTTTCTGAGGCCTCTCAGCTTCTCAGGAGAAAAATCCTGCAGGGATTTTTCAGAAAATATCACAGTGACAGGCAGCTTTTCATTAGAAGGCACAAAATGGCCACAATCTCTTGTTCCAAGGTCTTTTAAGACTAAACTGTCCAGTTAAGAGCTGACACCTGGATTATTTTCCCTTTTAACCCAATAACTGATCCCACAGAGCTGCAATGGGGACTTTTCTGCCCAATGACAAAATGCCACCCAAACCCATGGATGAAGAAGAAACCCAGGGTGACACCCTGTGCCCTCCATCTTGCTTCCATCCACAACACACTAAAAACCCCAAACCTCAATTTCTCACCCAGTGATACACCTACACTGCTCTCTGTAATCTATTTCACACTTCTGTGGGTTCTGGTCTATCTTGAAGTCAGGGAAACTTTCTCTATGAATGAGGGTCAAAGTCAGTGCTGCCCTGGGGGTAAGGACACCCCAGAACAGACACAGAAATATTCCCAGTGCTCTGGGTTTCACACAACCCCTTCTGTTTCTAGCCCATGCCAGCTGAAAAATGACCTCTCTGACCAAATCCATTGCCTGCAGGGGAAATGCACACCAGCTTCAGAGCAGACACTTGGTCACTGCTTTCTGCCATCTTCTGCTGTTGTAGATCCATGACCTGAAGGCCCAACACCAGCCAGAAGAGGAGAGGAGCCAGGACAGCACCGGAGGCTCCCCTGTAGAGATTGCACTGAGCCCAGAGGCACAGGCAGAGCTCCAGCAGCCAGTGTTCATCTCCTGGAGCAGTGGGAAGGTCAGCTGGGCACCTCCTGGGCTTGTTCATGCCCTCTGCTAAGCATTCCTGTCCCCATCCCAAATTTCCTGGGCTATGAAGCCCATAGGAGCTGCTGCTCCACCTCTGATTTCAGAGCAGATGGAACTGGGCAGAGTGGCCAGTGCTGGACCCTACAAGGAGTCCCATGCTCCAGAAGGACTCAGCTGGAGCTGCAGAATCCCCTGTTAAAGCTCTTCAGTCCTAACCATGGGATATAAACTCCTTTCTGGCCTTCTCCTCTAAGGCTGTGGAACTCCAGGGTGGGAAGGAAAGGGAAATTTTGTGTTCTTGCATTCACAGACCTCACGCTATTGAGGGATAAGGGCCTCCTTGAGAAAATTCCTCAGGTGTCTGCAGGGTGTTCTCAGGTTCCCTTTTGTCAGGGAAGGCAGCAGGGAGCCTGCAGGGACCCCAGAGATGTCCCCTCAGCCAGGCACCCCCTCCTGCCCTCCCAGGTCAAAGCTTTCTACGGGAATGAAGCAGAAAACATCCTGATCTCCAACCTGAAACGAGGCATCATCAGCCTGTTCCAGCTTCAGCCCCATGCTGGCACCACAGTGGAGGTAGGTCCAGAGCTGGGACCAAAACCCAGAGATGCACCAGGAGAGCTGGCCTGGAGCCCAGGCAGCCCAAGAGCTTCAGCAGAGGGGGCAAAATTCAGGATAAATAACATTGGGTCTGCTGCTCCAACCGGGCTGTGAGCAAGGATGACTCTTGGAAAGGCAGAAGTCTTAAAATAAAATAACCTAATTTTCAGCAATTGGCACCCCTTACAAAATCACAGCCTTTCCCTGGACAGTAGGAACAGCAGGGGAAAAACTCCACAAGCATTCCTGCCAAGAGGAATGACCTGTGAACAACATGAAATAACCTTAGAACCCCAAATGCAGTCACAGAGGTGCTTAATTAAATCTTAATTTAGAGCCTGAATTTGCAAAGATGGACGTGGAGCTATCCAACCACCCCCTGATTTGTCCCACATTCTAGATTTTAGATGCTGTTCTCTTTGCTAGGTTGGCCTCTGTGTCTGTGCTCTCCACAGAGTGTTTAATACTCGGTTTGTGTTTCAGGAAGATGCCTCTGGAAGCTGCCAGGTCACCTACACCGTGTCCAACCATTCCATCACCAAGGCCAAAGATCTGCTCAGCTGCTCAAAGCCAAAGTCTGGATTCTCCTCCCTGAACAAAGCAAGTCCACTGCTCTCACTGTGGGGGGCTCAGCTCACGCTGAGCACAGCAGGGCCACCCCTAAAATCCTTTTGCAGGTGGGCTTGGATTCCCATTCCCAGCTGGCTTCAGCCTTCTGCACCAGCTTGGGATGGGACTCTTAGACCCATCCCCAAAGTGGGATGCACCACCATCCCTCAGGAGAGTCTTGAGGTGGGAGGGAGCTGTAAAGGTGCTCTGGGTCACCCCATCCCCGCTCCTGTTATCAGTTCTGAGCTGCCAGCTGGTCCTGCTTGGGAAGCTGGGGATTCAGGGATGTTTTCTGGGTCTCAGACTCGTTGCATGGGGGATTATTTTGACAGGATTCTGTTTTGCTGAAAGCAGTAGCCTGTGTTCAGCCCTGACATAAACAGAGGAAATCCCATGGGTCTTAATGCAGTCATACCTGCCATAACCAAAATTGAGGGGTTTTTTTGAAAATAGGCAAATTCTACTGAATTCAGTATAAAAATGGACATTCCCATGGAGACCCCACAGGCCCTGGCAGGGGTCTCAACACCTCCTTGTTGTGCAGTCCCTGTGGTGTCACCACTCTCTCTACCTGAATCAGCCACGGGTGGGAGCATCCCCTTGCTGGTCCTCACCTGGAGGTGCCTTCTCCCACAACTGGGAAGAAGGTGGGCTCTTATGGATTTTCCTTTCCTACATTTTGCAAGTGAAGTAGGTGACTTGGTGGGCAGGAAAGTTCTTTCTCTGCTAATGTACAGAGAGAAATCTCCTGGGGAAAGGGCAAGGGGAAAAAAAGATTGCCTTTTTTTCTCATTGCTTTTCCTTTCCCAAGATTTTTGGAGTGGAGTGGCAGCCCTCCAGCAGAAGCCAGTACATGGTGAGGGATAACCTGCTCCAGTCAGTCCTGGCAGAGGAAAGCCACGTGCTGGCTCCAGCCCTGAGATCCCGCTCCGGCATCAAAATCAGCTCAAGGTGAGGGATGATCCCAACCCCTGGCCATGGAGGGTGGAAATCCCAAAACTTTCCACTGACTGTTTCTCCCTTCACAGGCAGCAGCTCCAGCTGGTGTCTCCTGCAATGCCTGGGCTGGCAGAGGTGTCTGGACAAAGCCTTGAGGATGTGCTGGCTGGCACAGGGGCACAGCCCCAGCCCCTGGGCATGGCCAGCCTGCCCTTCAGGAGGGTCTGCACCCACTGCCCGTCGGTCAGTGATGATTCTGACCCCAAAACTCTCCCTCAGGATGGGCACTCTGGGGGTTGGGGGTTAAACCCCAGTGGTGCTTTTGGAGGGGCTGTTTTGGTGTAAATGTTACCCTGTGATAACATGGGAAAAGAGGCAAAATCCTGCCCTAACAAACCCCACCTTTGCAGCTGAGAGCCTTCCTGAAGGCTTTTGACAGGCAGAGAGTCAGAACAGACACCTCGAGGGTGGCCACAGCCTGGCAGTTCCAGAGGTTCATCCAGATGCTGCGCAGTGCCAAGAAGAGGGATGTGCTGCAGCTGCTGAGGAGAGCCCCTGAGGAGGCACGGTGAGAGCCCCTGGAGCTGTATCTCCAAAATTCCCAGCGCTGGACAAGACAGGCAGGGTTGGTTGGTGCTGCTCCAGGCAGCCACCCTGGCTAGGGGCAGTGTTCTCTGCCTTCTCCTAATGCCTGCCTGTCCAAGCACTGCAGGGTTTCTGTGGGCTCTGCCTCTGCTGATTTCCCTCCTCCTGCTCCAGCCCCTTCCTGGTGGAGGCAGCGGTGGCCACACAGTCAGTGGCTTCCCTGGCAGCGCTCTCAGACTTCCTGGATTTCAGCCAGGAGCCCAAATCCCTCCTGGAGAAGTTTCTCTACACAGCAGCTTTCTCTCCCCGGCCTTCAGGAGAGCTCCTCCAGCTCGTCCTGGTGAGTATGGGCATCTCCCTCTCTTCCCCATCCTGGCAGGGACCCACACACCATGGAACGAGGGGGGAAACCTTTCTGGAGAAATTGATTTCCCTGCTCATGGGGTTGTTTCATGTGCATTTAACGGGATGGGAGTAGATGCTTCCCAAAGGAAAATAATTCAGCAGAAGATGCTTTGTATCAGTGCATTAAAGATAAGAAAATCTCAATTTAGAGCCACAGCATTTTATCCAATTAAATCATGCATGGCAGGTAAGAGGTAGTTTTCCCTGACTTGCTTGAGACAAGAGGTAAAGCATACTCCTTCTCTTTTCTTTTTTTTTTTTTCCTTATTTATTTTTTCTTTTTTTCCTGCTTCCTGTTACCCATTTCCTGATGCCCAGGACAAGCTGGATGGGGAGCAGCTGGCACCTGAGGTCTGGGAGACAGGAATAGTTGCTGTGGGCTCTCTGGTGGGCAAGCTGTGCCAGCAGAAGCTCTGTGGGCTGCAGGTGGGTCCTCTGCAGTCCCTCACACTCAGCTTTTTGGGACACTCCCCAAATTCCAGGGGTGCCCAGAATCTCTCCTGTCCCTCACTTCCCTCTCCTGCAAATCCCGAGCAGGTGGTGGAGCGTGGGGTGGAAACCATGCTCAGGGGGCTCAGAGGTGCTGAGCAGGAGCCCAAGGTGGTCATTTCCCTGCTGGCCCTGGGGAATGCAAGGCTCCCTGAGACCATCCCCACCCTCCTGGAGCACGCTGAGGACGGTCCCAGGGCTGTCACCACCGCAGCCACCTCTGCCCTGCAGCGATTCCCTGCTGCCCACATCTCCAGCAAGGTAGGAGAGGAGGTGGTGTGAGGCTTGGTGCTCCCCTCCCCACTCAAAGCCAAGCTGCTGGGGTGCACTTCACTCTTTTCACTACCCCTTCTCATCAGGTGAAGCAAGTGATGAGGAGGATTTTCCACCAGAAGAGGAAGAGTTATGACAAAACCTGTCGCCTGGCCGCTGCAGAAATCCTCCTGGACAACCACCCCCTGCCCATGGATGTCATCAACATCCTGCTGGCCACCAGCGAGATGGAAACAGAGGTGGCCACGTTCCTGCTGCTCAAAGTGCAGAACAGCCTGCGTGACCACCACCACCTGGCAAGGTGGGCCTTGAGGCCACGGGGGCATTTTCCCTCTGCTCTGCATCACCTTCTACTCCTCCCCCTCCTCCTCCTCAATCCAGCTCTGGGGTTTGGACAAGCAAGTCTTTAAAATGGGCTAGCATCACTTTGTGGGGGCTGCCTGGACATTCCTGGAGGAACAAAAGGGATGCAGATGTCACACAGCCAGGTGAAACCTGATGTTCCTTGTGATCCTGCCCCATGGCAGCAGGAGCCAGGCCTGTGGCTTCAGCAGAGTCCTTGGAGGCTGAAGCTCTGGCTCCCAGGGCAGTGCACAATTTGTGCCTGCATTAATCTTCCTGTCTGCACAGAACAAACCAAGCACTCACGTTTTTCAGAGCTAGGCAAAAGCTGCACAAAAATATCTGCCTGGTTTATCCCAATAAGCCAGAGAAAAAGGAAATTCCAGGGTAGCCCACGTCTAATGCTTTCACTTCTTCCTCACGCTGCTCTGGGCAGTCAGCAACCATGAGAAACACTTTGGCAGATTATATTTCCTTCTGTAGGGACCAGTGACCTCTTGCCTTCCCTCCCTCCCAGTGCTGACACATCCTTTGCCTCTCTTTTCCAGGAAGATAATGAAAGACATCATGGGAGACCCACGGATCAACAATTACAACTTCTTCTCCAAGGCTGGCATCTCCTCTTCTTTCTCAGGACCCCTGGCAGGTGACAGCACAGAGCACACCTTGGTCCCCTCAGAGGGTTAAAGGAGGGGTTGGTGGGAAAAAGCAGCTTCCAGAGGAGGATCCAGGTCCACAGAATGCCCTAAAATCTCAGGGAGGTTTCTGAGAACATCCCCCAGTACCAGAGATAGGAACATGCCCTTCTCTAACACAAACTTTTCCCAAATCTTGCTGGTTTGAAAGAGGAGCTTCAGCTGGAGATGAAACCAACAGCAGATTGCTGGTGGGAGTTTCTGTGGTTTCCCTCACAAATCAAGATATTTCACTCCATTCCTCAGTTCCTTTTGTATTTTTAATAGGATCTTCAGAGAGGAGGATTCTTGTACTGAGATTTAAGAGCAAAAAATCAAACTTCAGAGACTGCAAAAGACAGCACTTGCTAAATATCTGCTGAATTCTTCATCCCTCATTTCTGTCCCCCTTTAAATTAACTCAGTCTGGCCTTGCAGAGGGTCAGTGAAGGTGGAATAGCCAGGGAGAAAAAAACAAACCAACCTTGCAATTCTGAATGATTTGAGTGTTACAGGAATGAAAGGAGAAGATGCAGAGTGGTACCACAGGTTTGGGTTGGAGGGGACCTTAAAGATCATCCTGTTAGCACCCCCTTCCACCAGACCCCCAGGGGTGCTCATGGGCATCTCTCTGCCCTTCAGTCACCCAGGACCTGACTTCCACTTTTGGGCTGGACCTGCTGTTTTTGGAGGGTGGATTCCTGAGGAAGAGCGTCTCCGACTTCTCCCTGCTCAGCCACGGCCAGCGCCTTCGTGCAGCTCAGGTGCCACTGAGAGAGGGGCTGGGGGCTGCAGGGGGGTGACAGCACAACCCAGGGCTGCCACTGCTGTCCCTGTGTCCCCTCTCAACCTCCTTGTGGTGCTTCACCTCTGCGCTCAGCACGTCCTGTGTCAGAAAAAGGCAAATTCCCAAATCACCGCTGTGAAAGCAGACACCCCTGCTCTGGAGAGGGGAGCCCCCTGCCACCCCAAAACCAGAGGATGCCTCACTGGCACCTCAGGGTGCTCAGGGATGCTCAAGGCATCTCAGGGATGCCTCAGGGTGCTCAGGGATGGGTTGGATGCCACACTGGCACTTCAGGGTGCTCAGGGAGGGCTTGGATGCCTCACTGGATGGCTTGGATGCCACACTGGCACCTCAGGGTGCTCAGGGATGGCTTGGATGCCTCACCCAAGTCTCTCCATCACTGATGTCCTTCTCCTGTCCACTTCTGTCTTCCAGGTGACCTTTGAAGCACAAGGGATGGAGTCAATGATGGGAGAAAGCCTCTCAGAAGGGGAAGAGGAGCCAGAGCTCATGGCTGGGATGGCAGCCACCTTCTTTGACGTCCAGCTGCGGCCAATTGTCTTCTTCCAGGGATACACAGACCTGATGGGCAAGGTCCTGCTGAGCAGTGCAGAGCCCACCAGTGTGGTCAGGGGGAACCTCCTGCTGATGGACCATCACCAGGTACAGGATGGCGAGGAGGCAGTGGCCTGTGTGCACACACATCCCAAACGAGCCTGTGGATGTTGCACAGCACAGACACAGATCTAAGAGCGAGGTGGCACTGCCAGATGTGTCTTGGGGTTGGCAAAGCAGTGGGATGGCTTCTTCCGCCATGGGAGACCCGTGGTTGGAGGTGCAGGCTTGGGATGGACGTTCCCAGCAGCCACAAGGCCCTGCTGGTGTCAGCCGCTCATCCAGGAGCAGTGCCTGGGCACTGGAAGCTCTGCCTTTTCCATCTTCCAGGTCATTCCTCTGCAGGCTGGCCTCCAAGTGACCATCAAAGTCCAGGCTGGGCTGGGGCTGGACATTTCAGCTGACATGGACGTGAGCATTTGGGAGCAGGAACTGAAAACCAGCGTCAATGCCAGGTCAGCTTGGCTCTGGGAATGGGGGGCAAGGGTGGATTTCCACAGCTCCCTGCTCCTTTCCTGGTGGGTCCAGCCTTTCCTGATGTTTGCACAGACATTTTCCATGGCCAGACCTCTAACTGAGGTGTTTATGGAGTTGTTTGGTGCCCAGTTCAGGCCATTGCTCTGAGATCAGACCCTACATGCTTCTCTCTCCCAGGGGAAGCCTTGCCATGGATTTCCAGGCAGAACTGGATTCCCCTTTGCTGCAAGCCACCCTGAGGAGCCAGACAGAGGTGGAGACCTCCCTCCACTTTGACACCAAGCTGAGGTTTTCCAGCAGCCCCGTGCTCATGTGCCTGCAGCTGAGAGAGGAACAGGTCCCATACAGGTAGCAGCAGATCCTGCAGAAACATCCTGGTGGGCTTGAGAGAAAGGAGGGAAGAGGAGAGGATTAATGTTTGCACTTATTGGGTGGGGATTGGTAGGGATGAGGGAAGGGTACCACAAGGTCCTGATATGGGTGGAAGCATCATCCATAAGTGTTGCTCTGATTTTTTAAGATTTTCTAAGCCTTCTGATGTTTACATTCTTGTAGCAAACTTTCTCACACACTTTTCTGTAAATAATTTATTGTTTTGCATTCTTTTATAGAAGAGGAGAAATTTGATGGACTGTTGGTTTGTCCAGTGTCATGGGAGAGGTGGCACTTTCACCCTCCAATCCACTGTCTCTTTTAGAAAACTATAAATGTTAGAGTCAGAAAATAAACTTCCCCTTTCTTCACCTTGAGAGCAGCAGTGTGTGCGCTCGCGTTGTTTCGTGTCCTAGAGCGACACATGAGACCAGCAGGAGATGGTGACTGGGAGGAGAAGGATGAGGTGCACCAGCACCACCCGAGGCTCCTGGCCATGCTGCTGTCCCTTTGTCCCACAGGGAGGTCCTCTCAGTGTCCCAGTCTGCCGGGAGCTGGAGCAGCACCGCTCGGAGGGGCCGGCGCGGCGCCGTGCCCGGGAGGGAATTTGCCCTGCACCAAACCAACTCCAAGGTCTGCAACCTCCTGCTGGCTGCAGAAAAGGAATAAGGAGTCAGAGCACTTTGGGATTCTCCTCCACAGCCACCTTTGGATGAGGACAATGCTGCAATAAGGACACCAGAAGGGACCACAGGAGGAGCTGCTGAAGAACAGATGCACGCTGTGCCTCCAAATCTCCAAATCCCTCACACCAAAGGCTGAGAATTCCCCCCCTGGACTCCTCCCCTTCACTGAGCAGGGCCTTGCTGGAAGCCAAGCTTTTCCTCATGAAAAACAGCCTTGTTTTGCAAGTGGATGAGTTTCTGAGAGCCAAACAAACCCTCCTGGAGGACTGTGTCCCAAAATGCTGAGTTTTCTCCCTATTTACCAAAGCTGTCAGGAGGGGACACATCTGCAGCCAGCTGGAAGTCCCCAGTGGAGGGAATAAATGACCTTCCTTGCCCAAGCTGAATTGTTGTCATCCACCACCACCCAACACCTCCAGCACTAGAGGGAGGCTGTGAGGAAAAGCAGCATTTCTCCATTCCTTCCTGATAATAATGTGCCTTGGAAGTATTTTTAGCCCTTTTTTTGTGGTCTGTGTGCTACAAAACAAGCTTTTTAGGAAAGAAAAGAGGGATATGGAGTTTATATTCTTTTGTTAATTATGAGCCTGAAATGTTAGCACTGAGTCTCCTGGTTCAGGGGAGGAGACTTGCCTGCTTTTCCAGCTGGAGACACCAATTGCAAGAGCTTTGGTTATGTACAGAAATAAATGCCCTGTATTTTCATATTGTCTCTGTTTGACTCACAGCTTTCCTGGACACATGGAAGGGCAGAAGGGAGAGGCACTTCCAGCAAGAACCTGCTTTCTAGGTCTGTATTTAGGGTGCTCCCTTTCCTCTTCCTCCTCCTCTAGAGATTGACAAAGACAGATTTGTCATCCAGCTGATATTTACCCCAAATCAGCTGAACTCCTAGTCCCAAAGGATACCTGACCTGCCAGAAGGACCAGGTCCTGTAGCTGGCATTGGAGTTGGGAATGTGTCTCCAGACCCTTTGGAAGGGGTGAGGACATCTGAATACGGATTTCACCAGTTTGCATTGCTGCTGGAAGCTTTGCTGTCCTGCTGAGCCACTGAACCCCGACGTTTTCCAAGCCCTCCCAAGGATTTTTTTTCCCAGTCCAGGTTAGATGCTCAAACAGCAATGAAGGACCGTGGGCCTTTTGGTAAAGCCACCCATTTCCTTGGCACTGGCTCCAAACCCTCCCCAAAGGGACCTCTCAGCCCCAGTCCCCAGTAAAGGTGACATTGTGCCCGCAGAGCTGGGATGGATTCCCTCAGTTTAGGTGGGCAGAAAGGGACCTGGATGCAAATCTATTTTATCCAGCCTGTTCCAGTGCTTGACAGCCCTCTCTGTGCAGGAATTTTCCCTCATTTCCAGCCTCCCCTGGCCCAGCCTGAGGCCCTTTGCCCTTGTCCTGTCCCTGTTCCCTGGCAGCACAGCCCGGCCCCCCCTGGCTGTCCCCTCCTGGCAGGGAGTTGTGCAGAGCCACAAGGGCCCCCTGAGCCTCCTTTGCTCCAGGCTCAGCCCCTGCCCAGCTCCCTCAGCCTCCCAAAGGGTCCCTGCATCCAGCAGCGAGGGACAGGGACCATCGGGCGGGCTTGGACCCCCCAGGACAGCCACTGTCCCCATCCATCTCCGCAGAGGGAGCAGCGCTGCTGTCGCCTCTCCGGGAGCCGCTCTCCGTGTGGAGCTGCAGAGCAGCAGAGACCTCCAGCGGCTGCAGCCGCATCCCAAACCCTCCCTCCGGCTCCCGGGGATGTCCCAGAGCGGCACCCGAGCTCCAGGGATCTCTGCCGTGGACCGGGGCTGACCCTGGGCAGCCCTCGCCCCTCTGAGCCGCCTTTGGGGTGGCACTGCCAGCCCCTCCTGGCCTCCAGGTGTCACCTTTAGGTCGGACGTGACAAACACACACACGTGATTAGGGTCTAAGAAGAAATAAGTTTTTATTCTGCGTGCTCTCCAGCTTATATATTCTTAACAAAGCATGATCTTAAGTCATTAACTACATCACAATAACTTATTATATTCATTGGTGCAAAGCAATTAACGTCAACAGAATTGGTAAGAGTTTTACAGAAATTTAATCAGGCATGCACACACATCTACTTATGCACGTAGTCTAGCTTGCAAAAATTTTCATGTATATTTTTCTAAGATACATGCTGACAGCCTTGTCTTCTTCCTTGCTATGGATACACTCGAGAATCATCAATTGTTTTTTCTTCTATTAACTCAGCTTTGCTTGCAGGCCAGCTGTCAAGCCCCTCCATATCCAGGCTTGCCAGCACAAGCAGTTTTCTGTGTTTTCTTTCCCCCTGCAAGTCACTCTTATTGCCAGGACACCCCCTCCAGCCCTCAGGAGAGCACATGGACACCACCCACCAAATGGGACAATAAAACATTGTCTGCCTGCCTGCCCCAGCTGGCTGCAGAGACAAAACTGCCATGAGAGAGTGAGGGAATGCATCTGAAAGAATGGTGAGGATCAGCTCTCCTTGGGACTTTAGTGGAGAGGCAGCTCTGAAGTGCTGGACTGAGCTCTCTCTGATCAGCCACTGCTCTCTCCTTCCTAGGCAGCCTGAAATACAAAGAATTGTATTTCCTGACTGCTGGGCCCCAGAGACTCCCCAAACTCCATGAAAAATAAAAAATAAAATTTAAAAAAAATCAGTTTATAACTTACCAAAGCAGCAGTGGAAATCCCAGCACTGAACTGTGGCAACAGCAAACCTCACATGAAGCTGCCCATCCCAAACCTCCACTGCAGGGCTGGCAGCTGCCTTGGGGCATGCACATCACACCCGGATCCCTGCAGGGCATTCCTGGGACATGCACAGCTTCTCTGACTGCCACAGGGGAACCAGTCTGGAGCATGCCAGGAGCAGCAATGGCAGGGTGCTGTTATAACCTGCCCAGCAATCAGGAATGCAGGGAGAAAGCTGGGAAGATGGACTGGGACACAGCTGGGCAAAGCACAGCAGCTGTGCCATGAGGAGATCCCTGCAGGAAAAGCTGGGGGGAAGCTCAGGGCCAGGGCTGGTGAGTCAGGCAGGGAGCCTGGGAAGTGGCTGAGCTGAGCCAACAAGGCTGAGATAAAACCCTTTGGCAAAAGCCATGGGAAAGAAAGCTGAAGCTTTCCTAGAAAACTGTTCCAGCCACTCCAGTCCTGGCCAAGAGTGTGAGTACTGAAGGGATGCAGTGACTGTAGCAGGAAAATGAGCAGTGAAGAAGGTGAGACACAGCCATAATTCCAGTTCTGGTGGGGCAATGGGGACGAGCACCCGCTCTGCCCCATCTCACAGAACCCAAACCCCTGACTGGTTTGGGTTTAAATCTCATCTCATTCCACCTCCTGCCATGGGCAGGGCATCCTCCACCAGACCAAGTTGCTCCAAGACCCATCCAACCTGGCCTGGCCTGGCCATCCCAGCAAGAAAAGCCACAACCACACCAGCTGCAAGCCTCTCCTGTCCCTTACAAACCCAAAAATCCCTCCTTGCCCAAATCTTGTGGCTGCTGCAGCCTAAAAAGCTGAAGGTGTCATGAGCTGTGTGGATGGGAAGCACCCAACAGAGAGGTGGAAGAGTTTTTCCATGGTAAAATCCAAACAGGGTTTGCAAAGCACTTGTAAAAGCAGGCACTGCAAAGATCCAGAGGAATCCAGTGTGGCTGGGATTTAAGGAATGACCTGGTGGGGTTTGGGTTTCACCTTTTGGGAGGGGCCATGAAAAACACAAGGGGAAAAACACAAGGGGAAAACAGAGTGACTTCATTTCACCAAAAGATGTAGTGGTTCCACCATCACTCTGAGAACCAGAGGGCTCAGGAGACACTTAAAAGGGTGTAAAGCAGGAAAGATGAAAATAAGGCTTTTTTGAGGGATTACAGCAGCACCAATGGCCACCAATGAAGTAAATTGTCAGCCACAGTGAAGTCAATCACCAGCACCTGTGACATTTCCACAGGAAGCACCAATTTGTGTGAGGTGACTTTAGAGCAGCTCCCACGCCCCTGAGGGCAAAGCCACGATGTTCTCACCTCCCTGCCATGCAGGTGCCAGCAGCTGCCACCATGGTCATTGATAAAAGGTGGCACTGGGCACCACCCAAGTGTCCCCTCCAGCCCTGCCCTGCAGTGCAAAGGGCAGGAAGCAAGCAGGCAGTGGTCCTTAAAAGGGAAGCTGCTGCTCTGAGGATGGAGTGGAGCATCCATGAGCTGGGACAACTGAGCCAGCACCAAACCTTGTAAGAGAGTTTCCCTAAAAACCTCAGGAAGCCAAACAGGAACTGGGTTTTGGCATCAAACAGGAAAAGGGGGGCTGCCAAAACACACCCTGACACTTCCTCTCTGGCCTCATCCCTACCCTGGTTTCACCCTTTACATCTTTAACCTGGCCATGGCATCAGGGGCTCTTTTTGGCCTGAACCAGTGACACATCAATATTTGTTTTTGCAGTGGTTTAACTATTTATGTGTGTGTATCTATATATGTGTATCTCTAGAGATTTTCTTCCTCCTCAAAACAGCCATGTGAAATTCTGGTTGATAAAGAGGAGGGACTGGGTTGAAGTAAACACCAAGTAAATCCATTTCAACAACCACACATGGGTCATGCTCATATTTCCCCCTCCACACACACATCCCCAAAACAGATCAACAGCAAGAGATTTTTATGTGGATTTATTTTTGTTTTTTTTTTACATTATGTTAGAGTTCAAAAAAAAAAAAAAAAAAAAGAACCCAACAAAATTAATAAATATTAAAAGTTAAAAAGCTCTGAATCTCGTATGTACAAAACTTTATACATCAAGGTAACACTGGACAAGGTTACAGCACAGGAACGACTCCATGCACCCACCTGCCTCAGGAGGGTGCAGGGGATCAGAGTCACCCTCTCCTCCTGGAGACAGGACCAGAGACAGGACAAAGCCACCCAAGCTCAGCCTGCCTTCAGCTGGAATAAATCCCCCTGCAAGTGTTCAAGGCCAGGATGGAGCAGCCTGGTCTAGTGGGAGGTGAGGAGGGCTGGAACCAGACGAGCTTTACAGCTCCTTCCAACCCAAAGCACTCCAGGATTCCGTGAGACACAGGGCAGAGCTGGGTGCCAGCCCTGCAGCACCACCACCCAGAGCACCCCCAGCTGCTGGGGGAGGTTATCCCAGCCTGCTTCAGATCTCCCCCAGCTCTCAGGTGATCCTGAGCTCAGGATCAGCACCTGCAGTGCAGCCCCCCTGCCCAAACACCCCCAGGGGCTGTGGGTGCCAGGAGCTGGCTCAGTGCCCAGCCCCAGCTCTGCCCTGGGGTGTAGGGAGGGACCACTGCAAATATTCCTAAAGCAATAAAGCACCAAAGCCTAGGCCAGCAAGGAAGGGAGGGGAGCAGCTGGGAATCTTGGAGGAAGGACATCACAGCCCATTTTTGAGGGGAAAGAAGGTCTTTTTGTTATGCTCCTTGGAGAGCAAACAAAGCGTTATCTTTGGCACAATAAATAAATGCTGGCACTGCCGTGGAGGGGCTGGCAAGGGGCATGGCAGGGCTGGAGGCATCTCAAGGGATGAACCCCACGCTGGTATCCCCACAGGATCCCCTGTGGGTGCCAATACCTGCCTGTGCTGGGTCTGGGCACTGCACAGCACCCCCCCTGTGCCCACTCCCACCAGGTGTGCCAGCTGTGTGGCTCAGACAGATGAGGGGCTTTGTTCCAGGCTTTGGGATGCCCACCTAAGGCCAAAGGGCAGCACCCAGGAGGCCAAGGACCTCCAGCCTGAGGTGCTTCAAGAGGAGTTGGAGAAATGCTCATCCAGCTGTGCCTCAGCAGCAGGAGGGTGTGGGGCAGCTCTGGGGGAGCAATGCAGAGTCCAATGCTAAAACATCCAGAATGCAGAGGGGTCTCCATCCATCTTCAGGCAAAGCAAGCACCTCAACCCTGTCACAATCCATGGGAAAGTCACCCCAGGCCACCTCAGCAGCAAGGCCTGGCTACCTGCAGAGCTCACAAGCACTGTCCTAGGGATGCCACATCCTACTCCTTGGAAACCAGGGAAGCTGGAGCCTCAGGGCCAGCACCCACACCATGCACATGCTCCCAAGGACATCCCACTGTGCAATGCCAAACTGGCCTGTCTGCCAAGCCTTGCCTTCCTGGGACTCCACCTCCCCATTCCCAAAACTTCCTCTCCCACCTTCCCCTGCCACTGCACCCAGAGGTACCAAAGTACCAAAACCATGGAAGCCCCCTCAGGGACACCATTTTTGGGAGGTTTTTGAGGACTGAAACTTGTCAAAGCAAACCCTGTGCCCAGAGCTGGCCCAACACCCAGCAAGGAGAGGGCAGCCCAAGGCTCCTAAAGTGCTGTGCAAACGTTTAGTACTTGGCACAATAATTTGTAATGGCATTAATCACCCCCTCTCCACCCCTTCCCAAGCAATGAGAGATGCAGATGAATCGTTGGCTCCCTCCTCTCTTGGTAACTGCCCCTAAAATCCACTCCTGGCTTCCCAGTCACTCCCATTTCCCCCTGGAAGCTGTTGCTGCCCCAGAGGTGCTGGATCCAAGGGTGCAGGGATGATCCTGGTGATCCTGGGCATTGGTATCAGCTCAGGGCTGGCCAAGGGCAGAACTGGCTAAAAACAAAGTCACCCCCAGGTGACAGGCATTTTTGACATCAATATTTGGTCTTTGCCCTGTGGTTCTTATTGCTCACTTTGGAATCTCCTGGACCATCCCCTGCCCCCAGGACAGAAGCAGCTCCATGCTTGGCACGTTCCACCTTCCCCCAGACACGTTTCCCAAACTCTCTACCCCACCAAGGACAGCCCAAAGCAGCAGTTTGGGATTTCCCCACACTTCCCCTCTCCTCACCTCAGCACCTCCCCTCCAGTTTTCCCCACCAGATTCCCAGGATCCTCCCACTGCTATCCCCAAGCTCCAGGGCTGAACCACCAAGCCAGGACCCTCCTGTCCAGCACATCCTGTGTTGCTGCTTGGAGCAGGGGGAAGGAAAATGCAACATTAAAGCCATCCCCCTCCCACATCTTTTTAGCACCTTGGGAGGAAGCAGCCTGTGTTCCCACAGCTTTTTTTTTTGCTCTTTTCCACCTTTTTTTTTCCCACAGCACTGTCAAAAAGCACCATGGCACGGCTGGGAGGGCAAGCAGGACCATGGGAAATGAGTGGTTTTCCCAGGAATTTCTGGGTGTGGAGCCAGGTCATTCCCAAACCTGGCAGTGCCACCCATGAAAACCATCACTGAAAGCTGGGGGAGAGGAAAAAGATGGAGAGAACGGGAGGAGAGAGGGAGAAAGGCTTTGCCAGCCTCACAGGGAGGTGGTTCTGAGCAGGTTACCTGGCCCCCTGGCCCCTTCCCTGCTCCCTGGGGGCTGGCAGCTCCCCTGGAAAAGCAGCACTGCTGGATACCCCAGGTGCCAGAGTGGGGTCCCCAGCGGGCTCCCCCCGAGCTGGGCTAGTGGGGTAGGGGAGGAGAGGCAGAGCAGGGCTGGGAGTGGTGGTTCCCGGGGGAATGCTGGTGGCAGGGGCTGAGCCCGTGGTGGAGGAGGCTTTCTTCCCACAGGATTCACAGCAGAGCTTGTTGTAGCCAGGGATGGAGCAGTAGCGAGCCAGCACCTCCATCTGGCAGAAGATGGACTTGTCCCCGAGGCAAGGCTCCCCTGGAGAGGGACAGAGCAGCACAAAATAAGGTGGCATCAGGCTCCCAGCCCTGCACCCCTCCCGTGGGATTCCCAAAGGGAACAACCCTGCCAGGGTGCTGCCTATCCACGTAGGAAGCGGGCAAGAGGGACCTGGAAAAGGAAGCCAAAGCACTGAAAGCATTGTGTGCATGGAGAAAAAACAGAGAGCAAGGGATGCTCCAAACCAAAATGCACCGAGCCCCAGCTGTGAAGGACTCCGAGGAGGAAAAACCAGAAGCCATTTCCCTGCTTAAAAAAATTCCAAAGTAAAAAGGAAAGGGCATAAAAAGCGGGAGGCCAAAGGAGCTCAGCGGGGGAAACTGCAGGACCTCGCACACCACGAGAGGGCAACGGAGCAACGCGCTCTGGAGCAGAGGCAGCAGCGGAGGCTGGAGCTCCCCAGGAGCAGCGCTGGGTGCGCTCCCACCCCTGCTGCGCAGCTCCTCGGGAGGGGAATCCAGCGGAGCACCGCCCTTCCACTGCACTTACTGGAGGAGATCTTGCTCACGGGGTTTTTGGCTCCCTCCTGGGGCACCCGCTGCCCTTTGGTCGTGCCGTGGTCACCGGCATCAGCACTGGCAGTGATGCCAGAGAGCTTCCCTGCAGAGAGAGCAGCACGATGCCCAGCAGCCACGGGAGGCTGAGGGCACTCAAAATACCTCGGGAGGGTGTTTGCTTTGTTTTACGGGATCTCCTTAAAAATTAAATCCCTTAAGCACCCAGCATTTAAGCCACTCAAACCCCACCCAAGATAAACTCCAGGGTGCCCATCTCTACCAGCTCACCACGAGTTCAAACTGCCAGAAAACCCAAAACCAGTCAATGCCAGGGCTATGAGCAGAGAAGGGAAATATTTCGGCTGGCTTTTAACTTTTTTTTACTGCCAGCCACATCAGGGGACGTTCAACCCAACCTTGTCCACTGGCATCCCCTGAAGCCATAACGGGCTGGAGGCATTTGTGGGCACATGCCCCATCCCAGTGCCACCTCCTCCTCCTCCTCTCACCTGGGCAGACAGCCACGTGGCAGCCCTGGATGGCCTCTGGCTTGTCACCCTCGCAGCGGGCGCCGCTGTCACTGCCCTTGCACACCACCTGCCGCTGCTGGACGCCTTCCCCGCAGGTCACCGAGCACTGCGCCCAGACAGACAGACAGACAGACAGTCAGTGACAGCCCCCACACCCCCACAGCTCCCCAGGATGTGCTGCTGACTGTTCCTCAGGTGGATTTTGCTTCCTGATTTGGGGTTTCCCTCCCTGTGTCCCAAACCCCCACACTCTCTGCACAGGGATGCTCTCCCCTCTCCCATTTTTTCCATGGAAGTTTTCAAAGCCAGGCTTGGAGCAGCCTGGCCTAGTGGAAGGTGACCTGACCAAGGGAAGGGGTTGGAATGAGATGGGCTTTAAGGTCCCTTCCAACCCAAACCATTCCAGCATTCTGTGAAAACATCACTGTCTCTTGTACCCTTACCTCCACCAAGGCCAGGCTGGGTGGGACTCACCTGGTCTGATGGAAACTGTCCCTGTCCATGGCAGGGGAGCTGGACTATGTGACCTTTACAGCTCCCTTTGAACCAAACCAGTCTAGGCTTCTCCTCCATGACCCCTATAAGCACCTGACCTTCACACCCCCCTGTTGAAAATCCCAATGCAAGATGTTTTCAATTCCCATCTGTATGGCAGATCATCTTTGTCAAGTGGGCAGTTTGCCTGATCTCTCTCTTTGAGTGACCACAATCACACCTCCCTGGGAGGGGACATCTGCTGATAACAGCTATTGAATGTCCCTGCATGGCTGATAAGAACTGTAACATCCCATTGTGAGATGCTCTGCCCAGAGGGAGGAGCCAAGCATTGCTACCCAGATATAATCCAGAGGTTTGGAGACACCAGCATGGCTTCTCCACGGGATTCCCAGAGGAACAGCAGCTGCCTCTCCTTCCACTGGATCTTCAGAGGAAGAATACATCCTTCTCTACAGGACCCCCCTGCTCCAGCAGAACCACCCCTGACACTGCAGGAGGGCTGCAGCCACATTTCCAATGGGACTGTGCCAACACCCTGACCCACAGGGTGTCAGGTTGGGTTCTGACTCTGTCAGGGTTGTTCTAGTGTACTGCATTGTTTATTTTATCCTTTTATTTTCTTTTCCTTCCCTACTAAAGAACTGTTATTTCCTGCTCCCATATTTTTGCCTGAGAGCCCCTTAATTTAAAATTCATAGCAATTCAGAGGGGTGGGGAGGGTTCACATTCTCCATTTCAGGGGAGGCTCCTGCCTTCCTTAGCAGACTCCTGTCTTTCCAAACCAAGACACCACCCTCATGCCCTCCTCCTCACCTCAGACCAGGCTCCTGTCCTCCACTGTGCGGGGCAGGGCAGGCGGCCGCAGGGCCGGCGCGTCTCGGGGCGCTGCCCGGGGCAGTTCTTGCTGTGCAGGGTGCGGTTGGTGCCGTCCTGCAGGCGCTGCATGCACTGCACCGCCCGCGCCTGCACCCCCAGCTTCCCGCAGGAGCGGCTGCAGGCGCCCCACTCCTCAGCCACCCACCTGCCAGCGGGGGAAAATGGACAGGGAGAAGGCGTTTGAGGCAATGCTTGTGCTGGGAAGAGGCTGGAAATGCTCCCAATCCAACCCCAAACTGCCCCAATGAGGAGTGGGAGCACCCTGGGCCACACAGAGAGGACTTACATGGGCTGGGAGCATTCCTGGAGGTTACAGCGCCTCCGGATTGGCTTTGGTTTCTTGCTGTTGTCACAGAAGTTCCTATGCACCATCCGGTTGTCGCTTTTCCGACGGCAGCCATACTTGGTGTACTGGATGCCTGAGGGGGCAGAGTGTGGGCAGTGAGGGGATGGGTGTGGGAATCCCTCCAGGTTCCCCCAGGTCCATCATAACCTGCTGGGATATCCTGCATATCCCACATATCCTGCTGGGATACGTGCTCTGAGATGTCACCACTCAGGTGGGACCCAAGGTTTGCTGAGGATGCTCGTGTGGCTGCTGGACCCACCCCAGGGTCCCCCAGGCTGCTGTGGGGTGCACACAGCTCGTGGAAAATGTCCCAGCTCATGGCAGGGTTTGGATTAGGTGGCCTTTAAAGGTTCCTTCCAACCCAAACCACTCTGATTCCCAGAGCAAAGGTGCCCCCCATGACCTGAGGTCAGATCCCAGTCAGATCCAGGCTGTATGGAAACAAGGCTTTCACCAGCAAACCTTACACCTACTTCTGTGCAAACCTTAGTAGTGGTCATCTTCAAAATCACTGTTTCTTGGCTCAAATCCAGTTAAAAACAGCCAAAGAATTTAAAAATCCCAGCAGGTCCATGGATAGACAGACAAAGGTAGACACACACAATTATGCAAGCCTGTTTCTTTAAGAAATCCAGCTAAAATGCTCACTTGAACTGCTTTGCAACAATTTCTTCATGCCAGAGATGCCCCAAGGGGCTCACACACCCTCTACCATATCCAAGCACCCCCCAAGCATTCCCTGTAGGCTGCTATGAAGAGGAAGTTACCTCCTCCACACGCCTTGGAGCACTGGGACCAGCTCTTGAGGGCCCACTCATAGGAATCCATCTCCTCCAGCAGGACATTGTTATTTCCAATCATGGGCAGCAGGTCTTCATGGATGATGTACCTGTACATGAGGCTGCTCCTCGCCTCCTCCTCCTGAGGGACGACCTGCAGGCACAGAGGGAGCAGTCAGAGAGGGGGAAGAATGATGCCATGGGAAAGGGACCACATGGCAAGGTGGCCTCCACTCAAAACTGGGAATGGGGATGGATGGGAGCACAGACCTGCCATTCCCTGCATGTCCAGGGAACCCAATCTCTAATTCCCCACATACCAGCATAACCAAAATGGGATTTGGAGTCATAAGCAATTGCTGCAGAGCAAAATACAGCAACACATCCCTGTGCCATTCCCTCATGCAGCTGGTCACCCCTTGCTCTTGGCTGGCTCATTCCCTGGATTTCATGACATGCCCTCTTCCTCTACCCACATCCTTCCATCACCTGCCACAGCACACCTCAGACCAGCTCCCCTCTCTGTGACAGTGGTCCCCAAGCCCCCCAGAGCACGGGCCAGCCAGGCTTACCAAAACACTGATGGCCTCGTGCAGGGGACCACTGGTTTTCAGGCTCTCCTTGCCTTGTTCCACAGTGTATTCCCACTCCAGGCCCATCTCAATGAACACTTGGCTTTTGGCTTCTTGGCCCTTGGCATTAAGGATAAAGTTCCCCGTGGCTTGATTCTTAACAGCTGGAGGAGAAAGGAGATATTTTCAGTATCATTCCCTCTGGTCACTCGCTTTGGAGGGTGGGAATGACCTAAACAAGACCCTCTTTGGTGGGAATTATGAGAGAAGGGTTGAGAAAGGGTGAAGGGAGAGGTGCACTAGGGCATGCTCACCGATGCTGTGGGATGCTGGCTCCATCTCCTCTATCTGAAGGTGCCTTGCTCCAGCTGGGATCTCAAACATCTTCAAAACACCTGAAAGGGAGGGAAGAAGGATGGAGGGAAGAGAAAGAGCAGGTTTCCTCCAACTGGACACATGAATCCAGCTCGTGAATCTGCTTCCAAGCCCACCCACCCCTCTCACCTGGCTGCTTGGGGGTCTTGGCCAACGTGCCCTTCACCGTCCGGCAGTGGGAATTGTCCCCCCCGCAGACCCCACACTTGTCATCCTGCTTCAGGGAGCCAACCTCCTTGTCACAGCCGATGTGCTGGCACCCAGGGGACGAGAGGACAAGCCTGGGGTTACATGCCTGAGGCCCAGCCCAGGGTTACAGCCCTGCTGCCCAGCCCAGGGTTACAGCCCTGCGGCACAGGAATATTTCTCTGTCTGCTCTGGGGTGCCCTGACCCCCAGGGGAGCACTGACTTTGACCCTCATCCATGGAGAAAGTTTCCTAAACTCCAGAACAGACTAGAATCCACTAGGGTGTGAAGTAGATTGTAGAGAGTAGGTGTATTACTTGCTGAGAAATTTAAGTTTTGGGATTTTTAGTGTGTTGTGGATGGAAGCAAGATGCAGGGCACAGGGTGTCATCCTGGGTTTCTTCTTCATGCTTCTTCTTCCTTCTTCTTCATGGGTTTGAGTGGTATTTTGTAATTGAGTGGAAAAGTCCACATTGCAGGCTTTTGGGGATCAGTTATTTGGTTAAAAAGGGAAATAATCTAGGTGTCAGTTCTTAATTGGATAGTTTAGCTTTAAAAGACCTTGTAGCAAGAGATTGTTGGCCATTTTTGTGGTGCTTTTCCAGTGTGCTGAGCCTGGTGTGGACAGCGTGGAAAACTTTCGATAACAATAAACAAGAACCTGAAGACCAAAAAGATCCAGTAGGTCTCTCTTTCCTGACACAAGACCACTCCAGGAGGGTCTCCCCCCAACAGGGGAGCCCCCAGGGAGGGCCAGCCAGAGTCCCACAAGTCAGGGAATCAGCAACAGGTACCCTGACAGCGGCCCAGCCCATCGCTCTGCCATCCCCTTTGCTGCACACAGGCTTGGTCCCCAGGGGAAAAACCCGTGCCCCCAAGGGGCTGAGCTCTCTCCTGGCCAGGGAAAGGACAGGGACAGCCCCAGAGGAGCTCCTCACCAGGCACTCGCCCCGGACACAGACGCTGTAGGGGTCTCGGTAGCTGCAGCGGGTCCCGTCGTGAACGACCTGGTTCATGAACACCACATCCCCCGTGCCCTCAGACTGGCAGATCAGCTCACACTTCTGAGCATCTGTGGCACAGGCAAAGGGAAGGGGGAGAAAAAGAGAGGTGGGGGGAAAAAGGAGTTGTGGGAATTCATTAGGGTGAGTGAAGGCAGAAACTCACCTCAGCTTGTACCCCTGAGCACAGCCACAATTCCAAAGCCCAGGACATTCATGTGGCTGCTCTCCATTTGCAGCTCAGGAGCCTGCACTTTTGCCTGGTACACTCAGGAAATTAAGGGAAGGACAGGACACACTACATGAGGCTGCAGTGCAAGTAGGCTGCTCTGCTCTGGAAACAGGCTGGGAGAGCTGGGAGTGTTCAGCCTGGAGAACAGAAGGCTCCAGGGAGAACTTAGAGCCCCTTCCAGTGCCTGAAGGGGCTCCAAGAAATCTGGAGAGGGACTTTGGACAAGGACAAAGGTGTGACACATTAAACCCCATAATGGGGCTTAACCACAGAGTAATAAATCAAGCCCTGGATAAATCATTTGAAAATATTTGTTTTACCCTCATGAAACTTTCCACAAGAAAGAATAAAGTTGTGGGAAGCTTTCTCTACAAGGGGAAGGCAAATTCATTTTGTCTAGGATGAAAATTGGATAAATTCCCAACCAAAGAAGCTGTGGATTGAAGATGGGACAAATGAATAAGAAAAGGCAGGTTTTTGTAAGGAAGACTCCAGTAAGAATTGGAAGGAGTACAAAAGGTTCTCCACAGGAGAATGATGGTGAGAAGCAACTACCTGGAAAATATTTAATTTTGAGCACAAGCACCCTTCAGCTTGTGAAGACTAGGAATGACTTCAAACTGTCAGAAGGCAGGGTTAGATGGAGTATTGGGAAGAAATTCTGTATTGTGAGGGTGGTGAGGCACTGACACAGAGAAGCTGTGGCTGCCTCTGGATCCCTGGAAGTGTTCTTCCACCTGTGAGTAACCTGGTCTTGTGGAAGGTGTCCCTGCCCACGGCTGCAGGGTTGGAATGAGATAATCTTTAAGGTCCCTTTCAACCCAAACCACTCTGTGATTCCATGATTTTAAAAAGCTGCCTGCTTGATGTTGGTTTATTGCACAACAGTTTCCAGCTCAGGACCTTCCCACAGCCCAACATCTGTGCAGCTGGCACAGTCTCCACCCCAGGGTGATGGCCACCAGGGCAGAGGAATTCCTCTGGAGGAGTCTGGCTGCTGCTCCTCTGCCAGGACCTGCCACCACTCACCGTCATGGTGCTCGTAGGGAAGCCAGGAGTGTTTGCTGTTCTGGTGGGTGTAGTAGGAGTTGCGCTTGGAGCACTGCTGGGCACGGAAATCCTGGAAGGGCCCTGGGCACTCCTCGGCATTGCACACCTGGTACTCGTAGGTGGCTCCTGGGCACGGGCGCCCTCCGTATGCTGGGCTGGAAAACAAAGCCAGTGGCTGGTGAGAGTGCTGGAGAGGGGATGGTGTT
The DNA here is from genome assembly GCF_051311805.1 of Agelaius phoeniceus. NCBI lineage: Eukaryota > Metazoa > Chordata > Aves > Passeriformes > Icteridae > Agelaius > Agelaius phoeniceus. Next base: position 32,560,232 of record NC_135273.1, read on the forward strand.
CAACCCAGCACGGCTCAGTGCCCAAACACACGGCACATTGTGGCATTCATGTTTTCTGGAAAAATCCCTTTGCCCAGGATTTTTCTCCTGGGAAGCTGAGAAGCCTCAGAGAAAAAGGAAAACAATAATTATCTGATTTGCTTCTCCTGTGTTTTGCTGCTTTGGAATGTGTTTGGAGATTGTTCCAATTGGTGCTGATCAATCCAACTGATTGATCCAACAGGTGCTTGTTTCATTGGGTTCATGTGAATTGTTTAGACTTATTGGTCAATCAGGGCCAAGCTGTGTTTGACTCTGGAGAGAGAGTCATGAGTTTTTATTATTATCTTTTTAGCCTTCTGTAAGTATCCTTTCTGTATTCTTTAATATAATAGAGTATCCTAAAATAATAAATTAGCCTTCTGAGAACACGGAGTCAGATTCATCATTCCTGCCTTCATCGGGGCACCCTGCAAATACAATAGCACAGCCCCCGCAGGAACAGATATCCCCATCCCTGCCAACAAGGGGAAGAGCCAGGAACCCCTGGCTCGTGGCCACTTCCAGCTGGGAAAAGGGAGGGAGGCAGAGCCCAGACGTACGGGGGGTTGTCACAGCTCCGGCTGCGGGACCGCACGCCTCCCCCGCAGGTCCTGGAGCACGAGCCGAACTTGGACCAGGAGCTCCAGCTGCCATCCTGGCTGTAAGGCTGCTCTGACGTCTTCCAGATGCAGTGGCCCTTGAAGCACCACTGGAAGGGAGGAGAAGGAATGAGTTCCAGGCCTCTTCCAAAGCGCTCAGCACCAGTGGAGAGCCCTCCTGCACCCACAGCACTACAGAAAGGGTACAGCACGGGAGGAAGGCGCTCTTCATCGTGCCCTCAGACACATCCCTCCCACAGGAAGCAGGACCAGCCCCTACCTTGCCAGGAGAGCACTCGGTGCCATCCAAGGGTGGCCCCTTCTTGGTCTTGCAGAAGTAGGGGTTGTCCGGGTGGCTGCACCACAGCTGCTTGCAGGGGTCGAAGGTGCGGAACTGGGGAGCACAGAGGAGCTGGGCTGGGACAGCAGCGGCAAGTGCCAGCAGGCTGGTGGCAGCCAGGCTGGCTGGGGACCCCGGGGAGGGGGGACAGCGTGGCCATGCAGCCTCTACTCACCGCCGTGCAGGTCTTGTAGCCCACGCCGAAGTCGAAGCGGCACTGCTCATCCATGGAATAATTAATTCCTGGCAGCTCGGGTAGCATGGGCCACTGGTGCTCAAAGGGGTCATCCAGGAGGCAGTCGTAGGAGCTGCAGAGTCAGACAGAGGATTTCCTTCCATCACCCCATCCCTCAGCTCCCTCACTCCACTCCTGGAGTGCTGTACTCCAGGCCACTCTCCAAATTCAGCGACTGAGAAATTTGAATTATCATGGAATCCCAGCCTGGCTTGGGTCGGAATGGTCCTTAAGGGCCGTAGAGTTCCACACTCTGCCATGGGCAGGGACACCTTCCATTAGACCAGGCTGCCCCAAGCCCCAGTGTCCAGCCTGGCCTTGGACACCTCCAGGGATCCAGGGGCAGCCACAGCTTCTCTGGGCAACCTGCGCCAGGGCCTCACCTCCCTCACAGAAAAGAACTTTTTCCTAATATCCCATCTAACCCTACTCTCTTGTCAGTGGGAAGCCATTCCCCTTTGGCCAAAGTCCCTCTCTGGATCCTTTAGGCACTGCAAGAGGCTCCAAGGCCTCCCTGCAGCCTTCTGTCCTTCAGGCCGAACACCCCCAGCTCTTCCAGCCTGTCTCCAGAGGCCCTCCAGCCCTGGGAGCACCTGTGGGTACCAAAAGCCAGCACTGGGGGTCTGAGGGGAGGCCATGCCTTCCCAGCTGGAAGGGGCGTACTGGATGTAGCGGTTGAGCTCCTGCTTGCTGCAGCGGGACCAGTGGTAGCGGTGGAAGGCGGCCTGCACCAGCGGCGCCATGATGCTCCCCATGCTGGTCTCGTCGGCGCAGCGGTTGCCCTGCCCGTCGTGCTCCATGCCCAACCTGGAGGGAAGATCCCAAGGGATTCACAGCTGCAGCAGCACCTTTTTAAAGGGAGGGGCACCACCACAGCCAGCTCTCTCTCTGCCCCCCAAGGACTTACACGTGCCCGGTCTCGTGGGCCACCACGAAGGCCGAGGAGAAGCCGTCCTCGTGGTTGAGGGTGCAGCTGCGGAGAGGGTGGCACATCCCTGTCACCGGAGCGTAGCCTGGGGCAAAGACAGGAGGGAAGGACAGAGGAGGAGAGGAGAGAGAAAACCTTTGAGAGAGGAGGGGAAAAAATGAAAAATTAAGAAAAAAAAAGAAACCCACAAATGCATAACCTGGCTTCACTGCAACAGAAGAGAAAACAGAGGGGAAGGCGCTGGAGAGGAGGGGTCACTGCCCAGGTCACTTGGGTGGCAGCCCAAGGACTGGCTCAGCAGTGTGTGCCAAAAGCCAGCAGAGGTTGCTGTGGGGCTTGCTGGCACCACTGTGCCCGTGTGCCAACACACCTGGGCAGGCAGGAGGGCAGGAACAGAACCCACAACACCATGCCAGCGTGGGTGGCCATGGCCTCCCCGCCCAGGAATGGCCTCCCCCGCATTCTTCTTCATTTAAAACAAATAAAGAAGGAAAATAAGAGAGGAGAAAAGGCATGAGGCTCCCCCCAGAGCCCTGCCAAAACCACAGCCCTGCTCCCCACGGGGCGTACCCACACATGCACCCACCCCAGCCCCAGGACACAGCCCTCGATCAAGTGCAGTGCAGTGAGGCAGCTGTGGGCAGAGGAATCTTCCCCCACCCAGGCAGCAACACATCACCTCCATTTTGGTAACTTTTCCTTTCTTTATCACCTTATTTCTGTCCAATTTAATTAACTTGTTGGCACACTCCAGAATTTACTCCCCAAAGTTTTTTTATGTGTGTTGGTTTTTTTTGAGGCTGACCCTTTTTGGCATCAAAGGAGTTAGTGAAGGAAGGACTTAAAGGTCAGAGAGGCAAAAGCAGGGCAGGACCATGCTGGATAACTGGGATGTTGGAAGGGGAGAGCTCAGTCAGCCAGGAGTGGGCAGCAGCAGGAGAGGGGTGCTGATGAGCTGAGGGAGATGCACATCCCTACACCCACCCTGGCCAAACCACGGGGTCCACAGAGCCCCCCATCCTTGTGGGATACTTGATCCATACCAAGTCACTCCCATAATGGGGTTTAACCATAGAGTAATAAATCAAGCTCTGGAAAAATAATTTGAAAATATTTTTTTTTACCCCCATGAAACTTTCCACAAGAAAGAATAAAAAGTTGTGGGAAGTTTTCTCTACAAGGGGAAGGCAAATTTATTTTGCCTAGGATGAAAATTGGATAAATTCCCAACCAAAGAAGCTGTGGATTGGAGATGGGACAAAGGAATATGAAGAGGTGGCTGCTCACAAAGGCAGGTTTTTGTAAGGGAGACTCCAGTAAGAATTGGAAGGAGTACAAAGGGTTCTCCACAGGAGAATGATGGTGAGAAGCAACTACCTGGAAAATATTTATTTTTGAGCACAAGCATCCTTCAGCCCAGGCCAGAAAACCCTCTGTGTCACCCACTGCAGAGGGACAAGACCTTTACAGCAGCAATTAAAATTTACAGCCCATCCATCCACTGCTTTTCTCTTCAAAGGGCATATTTGGGATAATTTGGTGCTACTCTCTGGTCCTTCATTCCACGCATCCCTGAGCTTAACAGAGTATTGGGGGTCCACAAGGACTTTGTTTTGGGGAAAAGAGGCAAGAGCAAGCACGGTGTTACTATTCCAGCAGCCCAATCAGAGGGAAATTCCCAGTGGATGAGGAGCTCCTTGTGCAATGCAGCACAGCCAGGCAAGGACACGGGGATTCTGCAGAAAGTCCTGGAGATGTGTGACAAGCAGAGAGCCAGATCCACAGGGAAAAGGGGAAGGAGGTGCTGGAAGGAGCACCCCTAGAGCAGGGCTACTCCATGGATCTCACGACTCCTTCCCACCAAGGCGCAGCCTAGGGAGTCTCCCCCTTCTGCCAAAAAAGGTCCTCTCACCAATGCCTTTGGACACAGTCACTTTGCCAGGAAGGGTCTAGAAAAACACAACAAAAGCTGGTATTGCACCCATGTGCCTCTGGACAAGGAGACCAGGGCAAGCCACCAGCCTGGCACAACCCAAGGTCTGCTACTTGGTGGCCACAGGACCACTGGCACACTCAGGAGGGTTTCCAGCTGGGTATCTCCTGAGGTTCATCTCCTGCTGAGGGGGATCCTTCTCAGGGAGGTCGTCCAAGTTAGGACAGGTTTCCTTCTCCACCTTTCCTTCCTCCTGTGCACACCAGGAGAACCTGTGCTACAGATCAGGGTGACAATACCCACCCCATCCACGGCATCAAATGGAGCCTCCTGACGGGAATCCAGACCTGGCCACCAGCGTGGAAAGGAGGAGATGGGAATTTGGAAGCAGCAGGCTCAGAAGTGGGAAAAGTCACCTCTCTCCTGGTAACACCAAAGCACCTGTTTTCCTAGTGGAGCCATGAAACATCAGAAGGTTTTCCTGAAAATTTTTATTAGCAAGGCCTCCAACTTCTCAGACCACGCCAGCACAATCTCTGCACCAAGAAGGTGAGAGATTCCTGCAGCAGAACTTCCTCTTTGGCCCAGGGTTTATTGAATGCTCCCATGTCCAAGAAATAAATCCATATAAAAAAAGTTTTAAAGGTCCTCCAGAGGACAGAATAAATGGATTGTCCCCATGGGGCTTCCTGCAGCATTTCATAATTTTTTATCTTATTTGTATATTTTTAAGGCATTTTGGGCCAAGGAGAGGACTGGTAAATGAAATCAAAGAGCAGGAGAATAAATAAATAAAGACATTTTATCCATTCAGGCTGATGCTCTGGATTAATTCTCTGTCTCTCTCTTCTTCATCAAGTGAAGAAAAAAAAAAATTGATTTTTATAACCTTTTTCTGGACCTCACTGGCCAAGAAACTGTGCTTGCAAGAAAATCCTCTCACCCCTCGCTGGCTTTTCCCCCCGGGCAGACTGCACATACCTGATCGAGACAAATACAGTACCTTGCATACCTGCGGGCCCAAAATCTTGCCTGGTGAGGAAGACGGCGTGGTCGTGGTGCTCGGCGTGCGCGGGGTCGGGGCGCTGCTGCGAGTGCGCCCAGCGGCACACCTGCTCCAGGCTGCGCGAGGGATTGCCCCGCTCGATCAGGCTCACCGACTGCAGGGACAACAGCGGGAAACCCACTGCTGGGCAGGGCAGGAACGGCTGCTGCCCTTCCCCTGCAAGCCAAGGAGGTGTCGTCCCAAGTGGGGTGGTTTGGGGAAGAAGACAGGAAACACAAGCATTTCCTTCCCTCTCCCAAATCTTCACGCGTTTCCCTTCACCCCAGCAGCTGTCAGGAGCACCGTGACAGGTCCAGATGAACTGCGCCTCAGATCTCCCCGATGTAACAGGCAGATCCTCAACTGGACTGGACCAAAGGACTTCATCTCTATGTTTGGTAGCTATATCCCCCTCTCTCCCTCTCTCTCTCTCTTTTTTTTCTCTCTCTTTCTCTATCTTTTTCTCTCCCTTAATCCCTCTATCGCATTTTGCTGTGGTCATTCAATAAAGGTGTATTTGTTTTGATTATTACTGCAATCCCCTGTGCTGTGTCAGTTTTTTGCACCCTGAGATCAAATCCACAAACCATCATGAAACCCGTTCATAAGGACGGATCGTGACATGCTCCAAACTGAGAGAGGGTAGGGGTATCTCCCTCTCCTTCTCCTTCTCTCTCCTTCTTTTCTCCCAAGTGGGAGATAAGAAGCTTGTCCTGGATCGCCAAGCAAATTGCATTCTCTTTGCCATCTGTATGGCAGTTGTCTTCTGTTCAGTGGGCAGCTTTCCTTATCTCTTTCACAACCACTCCTCCCTCCAGAGGGACATCTGCTGATAGCAGCTATTGAATGTCACTGCATGGCTGATAAGAGCTACAGCATCCCATTGGGAGATGCTCTGCCCAGAGGGAGCATTCCTACCCAGATATAATCTGGAGATTCTGGAACACCAGCATAGCTTCTCCACTGGATTCCCCAGAGGAACAGCTGCTCTCTTCCACTGCATCTTCAGAGGCAGAGACTGCACCTTTCTACAGGACCCCTGCTCCAGCAGAACCAGCCCTGACACTGCAGGAGGGCTGAGCCGCAATTCCAATGGGACTGCTGCCAACAGCCTGACCCACAGGGTGTCAGGTTGGGTTCTGACTCTGCCAGTGTTGTTTTGGTTTACTGCAGTGTTTATTTTATCCTTTTATTTTCTTCTCTATTAAAGAACTCTTATTCCTGCTCCCATATCTTTGCCTGAGAGCCCCTTAATTTCAAATTTATAGCAATTTGGAGGTGGGGGGGATTTACATTCTCCATTTCAGGGGAGGCTCCTGCCTTCTTTAGCAGACCTGTCTTTCCAAACTAAGACAAAGCTGCAGGAGGGTTCACTAGGGAAGCATCAGACCCAAACAGTGAGCTGAGATCTCTCCTGGATTCAAACATCCATTCCTTATTTTCTACATCATCGCCTGAACCTGAGGAGTGACATAGCTGGACAAAGCAGCTGCCTCCAGAACAGGCTTTGGGGAGGATAAATCATCCCTAACAGAGCCTGGCAGTTCCTACCCCGCTGTATCACCACAGCTCCAAATCCCTTCCCCTCCTTAGATCGACCTCCAGCCCAGAGCACAAACGTCACTGGGACAAAGCCAAATGGATTGTTGGTTTTCTCAGCTAGAGATTATATTCCTGGTCCCATGGAAGCCTCCAAAAATGGGCCAGCCTCCATCCTTATCCCTGCTCCTCAGAACCATCCCTGGATCTCCAGGATGTATTTGGGTTTCTGCCAGCCAAGCATATTTCTACAATAAGGAAGTTTTTTCCAAGACCTAACCAGTCTTATTTGCAGATCACACACAGAGACATCACTGTGTTGAGTCATTAACACCCTTGCTAGAACATTTCCTGTGGGACAGGGGCTTGCCCCAGAAAAGTACAGAAAATCACATTGTTTTAAAGAAAAATCTGGCTGCTGTGCTCGAACAAGCCTTAAAAAATAAGTGCAGCCTGAGAAACCACACGAAAACTTCTCAGGAAACCTTCCCACGCTTCTCCTGGCCATGCCCAAGCCACACGAGAGCTACAGGACAGCCAGGGAGATGAGTCAAGGAGATCCCAACCTCAGCTTCTCCTCACTAACGTCCAGCTCCTCTCAATATGGGAAGCCACCTCTACCCCATCACCTACAGAGCTCTGAGGAAGCCTCTGTGGTTTTCCCCACATGCCAGAGCAAGCAGGTACCAGCAGATCACAGCCACCCACCTCCCTGAGGGGGCTATCCAGGCCCTCAGCCCCCAAAATCCAGGCTAAGGAAGGTTCAAATTCACCCCTGCCCAGCACAGTTGTCACCTGGCCTCCGACAACTGCCACGTTTTCCCAAGGCTGGGCTTACCTAAGCGCTAAATAAACATTAGAGCACGTGCTGCTCTAATCCGCGCGCCGGATTTACCTGGCGATATCCCACCATGATCATCCTGACCAGCACGATGTTGATGTGCACGCCCAGCGACTCGTCGTGGTAAATCTCATCCACCTGAGGAAGGGAGTGTGAGAAATAGCTGCTCACTTTCCATAGTTTAGGAAGGTTTATTAAACCTTATTAAAAATACAGCAGAAGAGTGAATAAAGAAAAAAGGTTACGGCGCTGGGAGCAAAAGGTTTTCCCCGCCATGTGCTCAGCCACCTCACAATGGAGGTTTTACCCTTTTTAACCCTTTAACCCCTCCCAAAGTTCTGTCCATCTTCACTGTCCAGTAGAGATCTCTTCCTCAAATCCTGACTGGAGGTCAGATGTTCCACAGTGGCAATCCAGCCCTCCCAGATGTCCCAACTCCTGTTGTCCCTTGATAACCACGCGAGGGGGTACAACATAACTATAAATCTATAAACTTTTCTTAACCTATATACATGATATTTGTCCATTAATTGTAAGAGTCAATCATGGCATTACTCATCTATCACAAGAGGGAAATCCAACAGGGAAGAAGTTAAGGCCATCCCAGCTCTCAAGCCGCTCCTGTCCTCCACGCTCCCACGTTCCACACCCTTCCAGGCTTTCCAAGACCAGGTGCAAAGATGTCATCTCCATCCTCCCACCGTGGGGAGGGTTTTTTTTCCCATTTTCCCACGTGTAACAAGCACAAAGACAAAAAGCCAAGCTGGAATAAGCCAAAGTTTCCCCAGGAATGGCTCAGATGGTCAATGACATCACCTATTTCCATCAAGGGCTATGTTTCCTCCACCACATTTCTCAATGAGCCTTTGGAATATGAATCCCTCAGAGGGATGGAAATGCTCCAGACTCCAGCACCCAAAGGAAAAATGGCCTTTTTATACAATCCTTTGCCTGTACCCAAAGCCAGGGCTTTCCTCAGTTGAGTCAAACCTGACCTATGGCTCCAGAAATCCCAGGAAAAGGCAAAACAATGGAGAGAACAGGGAGGGCTCATGACTCAATGAGATTTTTACCATCCTCAGCTATTAAAAATGACCTTGCAAAGGAAATAACCAGCTACAACCTCTTCCTTCTGCGTTTCCAGGATGAATAAACAAATTCTACTCCCAAATGCTACCAAGAGAGTAGGAGACACCCAGATGGGAAATGTCCCTGAGAGCTGAGCCCAGTGGCATGGAGAGAGGCACGGAGTGGGCAGCCACAGACCCATGTGAGACCCTGCACGTCCTGCAAAGCACATGGGAAAACACAGCCCAGGGAAGAAAAACACCCTGGTTTTTGAGAATGGGGCTTTCTTTTTCCCAAAAGGCCTCTCAAATGAACAGTTCCACAAATTGTGTTTCACTGCAGGAGTCGAGGAGACTGAATCAAGACAATTTTTAATATTGACTAGAATTCATGTTTTAATTAAAATATACTTTTTTGGCTTTGCCCAAGGGTGGACTAATTTGCCTCAGCTCTGTCATAGCCTTCCAGACTAGATGAAGGTTATAAAGTCAGATTTATGGATCTTCTCTATTTTTCCTCCGTTCCCCCATTTCCATTTGGGGTTTTGCAATTTTACATCAAGGATTGGGTGACAACTATCCTTTTACTGCTGCTGAAATCCATGTCAGCCACTCCCCAGTGTTTTACAAGCCCCCCATTTTCCAGCCTGGGATTCCATTTGAAATACCCACTCAGGCCATTTTTAAACCCAAAAACCCAGTGTTAACCTTTTCCCCATGACAACCAATACTCCCATGGGGTGCCTCCGAGCCATGCAGAGAGGTAATCCAGATCCTGAGCCTTGAATGCAGCAAAATCGATTATAAAAAATTAAAATTAATCAATGAACTGCCAGTCCATGCCCATTAATGCATCCCTTTGGATGCAGAAGCTGCAAGAGCCGCGGGGTATTTTATCCATCAGTGTGGAAAGACAATGCTGGTCAATGACCCTCAGCTCATCCCTGCTTTCTGTGGGTGGAATGCTCCTTCACCCTCCCCCTTTTGTAAGAATAATGAGGATATGATGGATTTTTCCTGATGCCAACCCTATTTTTTGGGGATGTGCACGGAAGTGTTGCAGCTGCAAACATTGCTCAGGCCTGCAGACACACTGAGGTGTGAAGGATCCAGCCCAGCAAGGAGCTGCAGCTCCCCAGGGATGTCTGGCTGGGTTTTAGCATGTAGGAGGCTTTGGCATCCTGGAAAAATCCCACATCCTAAGTTTGATCCTTTACAAAAATATTGGGGATGTGGCAGGGTGGGAAAGCAGGGAGAGAGGGAGAAATTAAAGCCACGCTTGAAGAGATGCAGGGCTGGAGCTGGGGGTGGTGTGGGGAACAGGACAGGAAACACAACCATTTCCTTCACTCTCCCAAATCTTCACACACTCTCTTCACCCCCAGCAGCTGTCAGGAGCTGGAGCTCCAAATTGAGAGAGGGGAGGGTGGAGGGTTAGATGGGATATTGGGAAGGAACTGAGGGAAGTGAGGCCCTGGCACAGGCTGCCCAGAGAAGCTGTGGCTGCCCCATCCCTGGAAGTGTTCCAGGTCAGGTTTGATTGGGCTTGGACCAGCCTGGGATGGTGAAAGGTGTCCCTGCTCATGGCAGGGGATAGGAATGGAATGAGCTTTCATCTCCCTTCCAAACTATTCCATGATTTAATGGTTGTCCACCATCGCTCTGCTGCTTGCTGCCTGCTCCTGAGGACCCCTCAATCCATCAGGATGAGCCACATTCCTGCCTTAGGGACCTCTGTACCAGCCACAATCTGACCTTGCTGTGACTGGGAGCATCACGTGGAGCAGCACAGACCTTTCCCTTCCCAGCTGCACGGGACATTTTGGCAGGATGCTCAGTAGATCCTGCTGTATTATTCCAAGATGGGATTTAATTCCACAAATCTTCCTTATAAAGCAGTGCTAAATCCCCCCCTCCTCCAGCTCACAGGGGCCTGGTTCTCCCTCAGTATGGTACTCCATTTCAGCCCCCCCTGGTGCTGCATTTCAGCCTCTGAAATGAAGAGTTAACCTAAAGCCCAGCCCCTGTTTATTCCAGGGTTTAGGCAGGGATCTGCACCTAACAGATACCAGCTCAGCAGTGACCTTCAGGGTTAATTCAGAAAGCAGATGTGGAACCAGACTGCCCAAGGCTACAGACTTCCCTTCACAGCCAGATATAAATAATTGATTGAGGGGGGGGAAAGAATCATATCAAAAGGGCTTGGTGCTGGCTGCTGCCAGGGCTGCGACCCACAGACCCCAAATTTTGGGGTTGGGGGGGGGAAGGGGCCAGCTTCCCCCAAGTGCTCCAGGGCCTGTGGAAGAAGTGGGGATGGAGCTGGAGGGGCCAAGCATCACCTTGGAAATGGGAATTCACCTGGAGAGCAGTTTGCAGGCTCAGCACAATTCCCCCTGCCCTCTGCAGATGCCATTAAGCAAGTCAGTGTCTTCAGAGAAACCCCTTCCCCCAAAAATAGCTGTTCAGCAAAGGGCTCCAGTAAAAAAATACCAATTTTTATAACCCACATCCCTGAAGCCATGGGATAAAGATCTTCTTACCCCTCTCATCCATGCTCAGCCTGTTTCACACCATCACCTGGCAAGAAATGCTCTCCTCTTTCAATTAAAATGGAATTTTCCCACCTATGAACAGCCCAGCCCTTGAGGCTTGCTGTGAGTTAAGGGCAAACCAGCAGGAACAACCACCCCATAGGACTGCCCCCAAGCCCTGCAACACCAAGGAGGCAGTGGCACTGCCTTTACAGTGACAGGAACACTACAACCTGAGAGCAGGGCAGGCTGCCTCCCCAAATCCCTGCAAACCCTGGCCAGCCCTGAGCCTGCAGCCCCAGACGTGAGATCCCGACAGCAAAACCGCACTGGCAACGAGGTCTAGACCTCGCTGTTCTTCAGGGAAGGAAAACAAAGGGAGAGACACGAGAAGAATTTGCCAAACCAGCAGAACAGCTGACATTTCAAAACGCCGGGATCGCTTACTCGGAACAGCCAAGTCATCTTTAAACTCCTTTCTTTTATTCCCTTGCTTGGTTTTTATTCTGGTGGATTCACCCTGAGCCTCTCTGCTGGGGCTGGGGGGGTTAGGAAGGGAGGGGAAAGTCCCCCTTACCACATTTTTGGGCTTGCATAATGCATGATGTCACCTCTGTGAGGGCTGACCCACATTATCTGTGGGGAGGAAGAGAGGAAGGGGAGAGTTGTTCTGCAAGGGCAAGAGTGGATTTGATCAGAGCTCTCTACAGAACAAGGCATGTTGTCCCAAAAAGATAGCAACAAACATGTAAGCCTATACAGAGGGTATGGAAAAGTACATGGACACGTGAGAGACTTCAGAGGTATTTTTGTTATTATCAGTTACCAAGGAAGTGTCTCATAAACCCCTCACCTAAGGAAAAAAACATACACAGGTTAAAATTAAAGCTGGATGTTTAATTTTTGTTCCCAAACCACCTCTTCTGTGGGGTCTCAGTAGCACTCTTTGTTGCTCTGCCCTTGGGAACAATAATTTCAGCTGGAGCCAGGCAAGTCCCAGCCTGGAGAGGGGCTCTGACTCATGGGGTTTCCCTAGTAACCCGAAACAATGGGAAAACACCAAGAACCTTTGCATCCTTAACCAAATCATGGGCAATATCAGACAAAAGCCCAGGAACCCAGTTGAGGCCAGGGCCAGGTTTAACACAGCCACAGCTTGGCTTCTCCCCTCCAAGTGGAGCCACCCCCAGACCTGAAAGGATCAGGGATGAGCAGTGGGAAGTCTGGAGGAGAAAACCAAGCCCAACTCCCTGAAGGCAAGAGACTGGGAAGCAGAGCTGAGCACTGAATATTTCCTCTCCTCTTCCTTTTCCAAGGTGCAGGATCCCCTCCTGGTTCCCAGCCCTTGATCTCAGCAGCCACCCCGGCTGGGGGATCCCAATTTTCCTTCTGTAACATCACAACCCCTGCCACAGGCAGCAAGCAAGAGAGGGCAATGGCTTTCCAGAGGCACCACATCACCAAACATCATCCCAAGAGTCCAACTGACCAGGTTTGGTTAGGTGGACACAGAAAAGCCCAGCTTGGAGCAGAGATAAGCTCAGCAACTGATGGCAGAGGGGGAGCTGTGCCTTTCCCACTCACTCCAACCTGACCCCAAATTCCTGGGCAGCATCTGAGCCAAGAAGGGAAGGGCAGGCTGGGAATGCAGGCTGGGAGCTAGCAGGGAAGGCAGGCTGCCTGCAGGGAAGCTCTTAGGTGCACAAAAGGAGCAGTCATCCTCATGTCAGCCTCCCGGGATGGACACAGCACCCTTCACTGAAAAGCATCCACATTGCTGGCAATGAAATAAGGGCTGTGCGGTTTGTTTCTTTTCATAAAAAACCTCCTCCGTGACAAATCATTTATCACCAAGCTTCAGCCGACACAGAGCTCCTAATAAAGGGTTTTGTGTCTTGGGAAGAGCCCCGGGACCCTACCTACAGCAGCGCTGGGAAGGGATGCGCGTCCCACTGCTCCCTCAGCCCTCAGTGGAGACCTCAGGAAAAGCCAGCAGAGTTTATCATTACATCCAAACTTGTTGCCCCCTTTCTTTGGGCTATATCTTGATAGGAGAGCTCCTAGACAGGAAAACTTTCCCAGCTGGCTCCCTGACGTACTCCAGCCCAGCTCGTTAAGTCCTTTCCTCGTTAGAGGGCTGGCCAAGCCTCTCATCCTTCTTCCCTTTGCCTCCAACTAATGGGATTAATGTTCAGCTGTGTGGTCCCAGCAGGCTCCTCCTCTCTCCCTCCCTCTGCCACCCAGGCCAGAAAGCAGGACTCTCTTTTTTCTGCTGAATCGGGTGTTTTAAGGCAATCTGAGCCGGTAAGGAAACGAGGCGGCGCCAAGGGAAGAGGAGGCGGACGGAGGTCACGGCAAAGCTGGAAAGAAAACGCACTAAAAACCAGAAAGAAAGAAGGGGAAGGGGGTGGGGGGGGAGAATATATAGAAGGAAATAATACTTGGGGGGAAGTATTTGTTGCCTGTATTATCCTGGGGCTTTCCCCCCCTCATTAAAGTCTCCAGCGCCGCCTTTAATTGAATAGGCAGCGGGTCCTCCCTTCTCCCAGCGCAGCATCCCGCGCATTCACTCCCTGAAAAGTCCTGCCCGCGGGGTAGGAACCATGAAATGCGCCTGAAAACCGACCTTTTGATTAGAGCTGACAACCCCCGGGCGCTCAAACTGGCCATCCCGACCCCCCTTCCCCCCCTGGGATCGGAAAGGAAAAATGACATAATCTCCGACCCCCGTAACGTGGGAAGAGCCGGAGGGCAGAGCAGGGAACCCGGTGGCTTCCCCCTGGCAGGAGGATTTAATGTTCAGAAAGTGAATTTAAGTGATGCTGAGAGCTTCGGGCAACTGGCATCGGGATAACGTGCCAGAGAATAAAACATTGTGATGAAGGTGTTTGCTTCTGCAACACTTTCCCTATTCAGGACCAGCCACTTCACTCATCCTTCACCTCATCACCCTCTAATCACACAAATCCTCCCCCCACCCATGTTGATAATTTCTCCCTTCATTGCCGGCCATGTGGCAGAAATAATGTCCAAAGCAACAACCAAGCACCCAAAAACATCTTTATAACTTGGCCATTCCAGAGCTGGCTGAGCCTTTTGAGTATTTTCCACCACTATGTCAAAGAACACTTAAAGAAAAGTAAATAAATAGAGGTGATAATAAAGCATGGAAAACAAAACAAAACTGGGAGAGAGAAAGAGATCCTTGAGAATAGACCTTATTTGCAGACATTCAGGTGCTGGAGGAGCAAACCTCCCTCAAGATGACTGGATGAATAAATATTGATCCTTCCACATCTCTCAGGACTTGGGGAATATGGAAGTTTTTGTCTTAGAAAGGAATGGAAAGGGGTGTAAGGAACCACCACAGGCTGCCCTGTGCCTCGGAGTGAGAAAGGGTGCAGGAACTGTAAAGCTGCTCTAAACTCCTTTTCAAACATATCCTGAATGGTTACCCAGGTGCACAGGTTTCCAAAAAGCTCCTGAAAACATATAACCAACTCCTCTACCAACAAATAGTATTCAGAACAAATCATGAACATCATCACTGCAAAACAAATTACAGATATGGTCATTTCTAACTAAGTAAGCCATGACTATTCTCTTTTCTAGTATTTCCTGAGACTTCAGTGACGAGGAGGAAACGTTCTCAGCCAGGATAAACTTTGGGACTTGGGTGACAGACAGTGACAGCACCAACACGCCAAACCCTGCCATTGGCAAGGGGAAGGTGATGGAGATGAACATCAAATGACTCTGCTTTCCATCCCTCCAATTCCCACAGCTATTCAACACCAGAGCCGGCGGTGTGAAGACACAGCCCTTCCTGCAGCACTGCTCCCCCTCCCAAACCCATTTCTTTTCCCAGGATAACAGATTCACAGCACCAGAAGAGCACTAAAACCCAGGGAAGGGTGGGCTCCACATCCCCCAGAGCCGAGCCTTACTATGTTCATGAGGGTGAGGACATAGTTCTGGACGTGCTCCTTGCCATGGAAGCGCACCACGGAGTCATCCACGGCCAGCAGCACCTCGATGTTGTAGTCGTCCTTCCTGGCGTGGCGCCGCTTGCGCTCCGCGTCCCCCAGCCGCTCCGCCATCAGCTCCAGGGAATTCGGGAGCTCGCCCACCTGCACCCCGGGCCCTGGGCAGGAAAAGAGCGAGCATTTGAGGTGACCTGACACCATGGTGATGCTCCACAGAAGTAGGAATTCAGTAGGGAAAGCAGATAGGAGATTTAACTCTAACGGGATGTTGAGGTCCGGCTGGTTGCTGGTCCAGCTCGCCCAAGTGGCAGGCGAGCTCTGAATGGCTCTGAATTGTGAAGACCAGCACCAAAAGACATGTTAATGATTGGACTCGAGAACCTTAAAGGTTTTTTCCATACTAAATGATTCTATCATCTGTGAAAAAGTCAAATCGAGGCCACATTTTGTAGAATCATCACAGAATGGTTTGGGTTGGAAGGGACCTTAGAGCTCACCCAGTTCCACCCCCTGCCATGGGCAGGGACACCTTCCACTATCCCAGGCTGCTCCAAGCCCCATCCAGCCTGGCCTTGGACACTTCCAGGGATCCAGGGGCAGCCACAGCTTCTCTGGACAACAACTTCCACTACCTCAATACTCTCACAACACAGGTGATCAAAGCAAGGCTGCGGCACCTCCAGCCCAGCATTCCCTTCCCTTTCCTTCTTCTTGACTTTAGCAGTTAAACGGAGCCTAAAGCCACAGGGTGAGATATACAAGGGCTCGTGGAAGGAGAAATCCTCTCCCCAGGTGAAATATTTATTACCAATTGCTGGGATAGACTGGATCCCAGCAGCCCCTACCTTCGGGGTGGAGGTCGTGGGGCGGCTCGGCGCCGTCCTGCCGGATGGCCGAGCGCCGATAGACCACGTGGGCCCTGCCGTGCTCCTCTGTGTCCTGCTGGCCTCTCTCCAGGGGCTCGATGAAAAACTCGTTGCTGTCTGTCCGAATCAGGCCAGCCTGGACTCCACAAAGAAACAAGGAAAAGAGGGGAAAAACGGTGTGGGTTTATGTAAGTGATGGGGGACATACACACTCAGTATGCTCATTAAAGATTAATGCACAGCACACACAAAGGGGAAAGGCATCCCAAATAATCTTGTTTTGATCCTACTCCATGACACCAGGATGGTTCTAATACCATGTTCATCTATGACAACCCTTAATTTCTTCTGTAGATGGGGAAAAAAAAAAGTAAGGAAAAACCAAGCAACAAAAAAAACCCAACCTGGCTGCAATTCAATTTGTGTCCTTATATGGCTACAAAAGTCTGTTCTGCCTCATCTGTGAGTTGTGCTCGACCCTGAACTCAGGGATACAAGGCTGAAGGGGCTCCCAAGACACTCCTGAGCCTCCCTGAACCCCCCCCATTCCATTCTTGTGGTGCCTTTAGGATATCTGCCATTTCACTGACATGACGAGCTGCAACAAGAAGAAGGAAAGAGAAACCATTCTCTCTGCCCCACGAAGTACTTGGGAATTAACAGAGGGGAATCCCGTTGGGGCAGAAGCTGGAAAGCATTACAACTCCACCTCCCAAACACAGGGATGATGAATGACAGGGCAAACATCGCTGGTAATGTTGTCCTGGCTACCGACCTGCTCCTAATTAACACCAAGCTCCCATCAAATCCCCCTTACATCAGCCTGAGCGCTCACACCCCGCAGCGCCGGCCGGCTCAGACCTCGGGCAAGGAAAAGGATCACCAGGATTTGGCTTCTCTCCCACGGGCAGCCCCCCCAGCTCGGCATTTTTCCCAGCTCCCTCCATGGCGCGCGCGCGCGTTCCTTCCTCCGGCGCTGCCCGCTGCTGAAGGGCTGCCTGGAAAGCACCAGCAGAACATTTGGATCTGTTCTTGGAGCAAAGCCTCCAGCAGCGTGGACCTACTGGAGTGAGTCCTCATAAGGATGTTGGGGTGTTGGAATGGTCCTCATCAAATCAAATCAAATCAAATAAAAGTAAAATATATACAGAGATGTATTTTGGACAGAGGCTGGGGCTCTTCCAAACCCGCCTGGCTCTTTGGGTCCCCTTCATGTTCACATCCCATTGGATTCATCAGGCCATGGCCAACCTGGCTCTGTTGGATTCCACCAAATTTCCTGCTCCACTTGTGTTTCATTAACTCCTTAACTCCACTGCAAAGTGGGGTTTTGGCTGGTTTTGTTTTACCTCCTTCCTGAGGAATCCAAGCCCTTGCCTGAAACATGTATCTCAGGGTCTTCCCACAGGAGACATCCAGGTCAAACCAGGGCAGCCAGGGATTGTGCCCCCCACCCTCAGCCAAGGAGATGAAGAACACAGCCAGGTTTAACCAGGGGCACCAGGCAGGGTGCTGGTGATGAGGCAGAGAACAAGGCAGGGAGTTAAACCACCAGTCAGGTTCAGTGATGGCTGGACGAGGCCATGATGATGGGGCAGAGCACAGAAACATGGAATCCCTTAGGTTGGAAAAGCTCTCCAAGATTATCAAGTTCAACCATTGACCCAGCACTGCCAAGGCCACCACCAAACCACATCCCCAAGTGCCACATTTATACATCTTTTCAATCCCTCCAGAATAGGGAACACAAGCCTGTGCCCAGGTCTCACAAGCCCTTCCATGAAGAAATTCTCCTCATTTGCAGCTCTGAAACATTGCCCTTCATTATACAATAAGAGAGGAGCAGAAGCAGCCCCTGGCCCAGGAGGAGCTCTTCTGGGACACCACTACCCCCTCCCAGCCCTGCCACGGGGTGTTTCACTCGGGGCCAGGCACCCCAAAGCCGGTTTATGGGTTTAGGGCCAAAGCCGGGACTTGCTGAGTCAGGCAGCCGGAGGAAAGCTGTGCTGGATTAAAACCTGAAAGAGCCTGGTCCCAAGCCACAGCCCACTTGGGTTTGAGCTGCTCTACAGCTCGTGACTAATTATATCTGGCTCAAGGAATAAAGCAGCCCAGACTTTCTCCCATAGGTGGGATGCAGCGCGCCGCCAACTCTGGGGATGACCGAGGGTGAAGGGGATAATGCTGGGATTTTGTGTCCATCTGATCAGAGCAGCCCAAGAAATGAAACAGAAGCTGCAGTGCTCACCCTGACATTCACAAAAATAAATTAAAAAACCAAAACAAGCCAAAAAACACCATTGCAAGAGGCAAGCACCAACCTGCCTGCTCACAAAGAGGAGCAGCTCAGGTTGTATTTCAGCATTTTGGGAGAGTTGTAACAAAGGTCAGATGCCACCCAAAAAGTCCCACTCAGCTTCTCTTGGGCTTTTTCCAAGAGTTCAATCCCATCCTCAGTGATCAATTAGCCATATGCTTCCTACCCTTGATTTTAATTTGGTTTAATAATACCAAATCAAATTAAATCTACTGGTGGGACTATTACCACTGCTTTTCCTAACATGAGATGCTGTCTGCAGCTCTCAGTGAAGGTACTTCCCAACTAGAAAATGGCCCTTTAAAGACAATTCCACTGGAAAGAGGGAACACAATACAACAAACTCACTCCTGCCAGCTCACAGAGGGTGAAGTGTCCTCTCCAGCTCTCCTGTGCCTCCCCAGGCTATGGGGAGATGAACTCCTGCCTCACTAAGGGGGACCTCCCAGACCCTGAGTAAGAAACTCCTCCTCCACTGCTGGGTAAAAAGCTCCAACTCCCACAGGAATTCAGGAAATTCTGACACTTTACCCAGCTGAGATGTGGAAAAATTAATAAAGCTGCTGCACTCGACCAGGGGAGCTATCAGCAGGGGGAAATCCAGCTGCATGTACAGTATGTATTTTCCCTCTAAGATTCACACATAATTTGGACAAAAAGTCCTAGAAAACCAGGCAGTGTGAACACAGAGACCACAGATAACAGCGCTCCCCTTCCATCCAGAGGGCATCAGGCATGGTCCAGAGGTGCTCCATCACTATTTTCATGCCTCTCTGCAGCACAGGCTTTGCAGCCCATCAAACACAACACTTTGCTTTCCTTGACTCCTTTTCCCTGCTCTTCGTGCTGAGGTGAGAGGTTTTTGGGGTGGCTACAGACCAGGCTTTGCCAGCTGACCTGAGCTCAAATGTAGCTCCTGGTGGAGTGAGAACATGAAGACACGCTGGGCACTAATTAATTAACTGGGTTTTCAGTCCAAACAGGGCCTGGTTTGCATCTCACTGCCAGAACCTGGGATTATCACCTGGGAGAAAAGCCCTCATATCCATATAACACCCACACCAGCTGAGGCCAGTGACCTATGTCACCAAAGGGACATCTCGCACCCTTTTCCTCCCCAAAATTAACCCTACAGCTCAGGAACTGCAAGGAAAATCCTGGAAGACCAAGCCACCCTTTTTTCAGTGGGGCATCATTTTGAGGAGCTGTTTCTCCCTCTGTTCCCCATTAATTACTGTTCCTGAGGGCTTTTGTGTCCTGCTTATCTGCTGCCACCCATCTGAAGCAAGCCAGGGCCACGGGGATGGAAAACGCTGGCTCTACAGTTTGCAGCACTACGGCAAATCACCCCAGGGCAAAGCCAGGCACACAAATATGGTGTCTGTGGGTGATAATCCTTCACCCATCCCTGCAAACCAGCAAAGCAGGAAGGAAGCAGGGTCGACCACACGCTGCTGAAGCCGGCAGGGAATAATCTGGGATGCCTCCACTGCAGCGAGACGTGTCCGCCGGCGGAGATTCCTGCCTAACGCTACTTTACCAGTCAGGAATTTGGTGGCTTAGATCAGCTTTGAAATTACATTATGGGCCACAGCACCTTCCCACCCTGGTACGAGACACCCCTGCAGAATATGCAAGGCCAGCTTCTCACGCGTGGGTGCCTGCAGGGAACGACAGCCATGGAAAGGTGCCACGGCTTTGGCATCTGGGAAAAGCATCGGCTCGCTTACACGGCTAAATATGGATTTAGGAAAGACTTTGGGTGGACTCTCTTTGTCAAGAGCTGGGTTCAGGTTTTGGGGTTTTTTTCTTCCTCTCCTGCACTCCCCTCCCCTGTTATTTATAATCTCAGTCTCCGTTTACACACGGCCTAATCTCTCTGTGTACACAGCCCTCATCCGCAGCATCCCGGAGCGCTTCCTCTGCCCAGGAAGCAGCAGCCAAGCGCGGCCCCGCGCCTCCCACGCGCGCTATCCCGGGATGCAAAAGCCGCAGCCCCCTTCCAAAGGTCATGGACAACTCCCAGCAAAAGTCCACAGCAATTCCAGGGTCCTTGCTCATGGAAGAGTTTCCTCCAGCTCATCAGCAACATTCCTGACCACGTGCATCCCTCCCAGGTGCTCTGCTGCTTCTCAGGTCATCAACATCATCCTCCCATCCCATCCACACCTAGAACCAGGATTCAGTTCCAGTTCTTGCTCTGTTTCCTAAATCAAGCTCTTTTCACTGGTTTTGGGGAATCCTCTTGATCTCCCCACTCCTCCAAAGCTGAGATCCTGAGCAGATTGAAGATGTCAGACTCACTTAAGACAGAGGGCCATACAGCCAGAAAACCCATGGAAAAGAGAAACCAACTGTGATGTTGGATGTATCACAAGGGCAAGGGAGCTGAGCATCTGCTTGTCCCCTCAGCCTCGTGTCCTTCACCAGACCAGCTCTGGAAATTCCTGGTGGAAGCCAGGATATTGATTCGTTGGCCACCCAGCAATAAATTTATTGTGGGAAATAGAAAAAAAAATCCTTATCATGGGGGAAAAGCCATTTCTTCCTTTATATGGGCTTAAAAGGGTGGGCTTATCCATGGGTGGCAGGATATGGCTGCATAAATCCACATGGAAAAGCATCCTGTGGTACAAGCTACACCCTAACCCAGCTGGAACAAGGGCAAAAGGAATGACAACCAACAAGGTGTGCAAGGGGCTGCGAGGGGAAAACGTGGGGGTAGAGCCTAGGAAAGCCTGGAAAAGTTAAATTAAAGCCTGCTTGGGATTGACATCAACAATAGAGCGGGCTCTGGGGAAGAAAACTCCCAGAGCTGTGCCACAGCAGGACACAGATCAGCTGCCAATGGCCTCCAGCATCCTTTGGCTCGTGATGCCAAAGGGAATGAGATCTGCCAGGGAACCTGCACGCTCCAAAGCCTGCTCTCTGCTCCAGACTCGGCACTGGCTCTGTAGGAAATGCCTTTAAAGCTGCCAAGCCTGCCCACACTGGCCAGCCCCAGCACGATCCGTGTCCCAGAGAAATGTCTGCAAGTCCACAGCCTCAGCCCATTCCCAAAAGGACGCTTCAAAAGGTGTGGATTACGTGCTAAAAAAAATTTAATTCCTGTACGTAGGCGAAATACGTATTTCTAGCTGTGCTGCTCTATCATTTCCGCTTGTACAGTAGCATCAGGCACTGTATAAAAAGAAAGGAATGCCAAATTGTTTGTGCTGGTGGCCAAAATTGGCTTAAGGAGCTCTCAGAATAAAGCAACTAAAAAAGAAATATATTAAAAAAGGGTTTTTTTTTAAAAAAAAGGCACAAAATAAGGCATTTCTTCCAAACCCAGCAGTAAGTTTAAGTGGCACCAGGAGAAAACAGCAAACTCTGGCACCTAAAACAAGATTTAAATTGGCTCAAAGGAAATCTGAAGGGCAACGGGCCAAGGGTATTAAAAAATAAGCACTTCCCCAAGCGTATCAAAGGTAGGGAACCCACAGGCAGAGCAGATGCTGGGGATAATGAGGTAACAGAGCCATTTAAAGGAATTAAAGCGCTGTGGCAGCAAGTTACTGATGCTGAACTGTGCTCAGAAAGCCAAGAGCCTCCGAGCCCCTGAGTGATTAGGGAGAAAAAAAAAGAAAAAGACATCCTCCTGCAAAGAGATGCTTGGTGGGAGCCAGACTGCAGCTAGCAGTGATTTCAGGAGGTGCTCCAGCTCACACAGCATCATTCAAGAGGCAGGAAACACAGAGGAAAAGTTCCTGGAGCAGTCCCAAGGTAAAACACGGGTGGGCAAGGATGGAACAGCATCACCATGAGTGTGGGTCCCTGTCCCAGAGGCTGGGCACAGCCCATGGAGGCAACAGCATCTGGGCAGGAGGCACTAGAGGCACAGGGCTGGCAAGTTTTCCAAGCCTTTTAAATAAATACTGGTGCACAGACCACCCTGATGGAGCAGGCAGGTAACACCCAGGGGAAAGGGGACCCGCTGCTGTCAAGGCCTAAGGGGCAACATATGGCACAGACATCTAAAGCATCACCAAAAAATCAGATTTCAGGACACCAGGATTCATCTCTTAAGAGGAAACAGCACCAAAACACAGGCAGCACACACAAAGCACCTGTGGTGGTTCTGCATGGGAGGCATTTAGGGAAGTGACAATTTTATGCTTTGTTTCTTTACATTGTCAGCGAGAAGAAAATGTTGTGAGAAGAAGACGAGTATTCTGAAGGTTTTGTTCTGATTTTTATTACTCTTTCTTTTAGTTCCTGTTAATAATTTCTTCTTTATACTCCAAGAAAGTTTTGAGCTTACTTTACCTTTCTCCTAATTCTACCTCACAGGCAAAAAGATAAGCACACCAGTGATTATCCAGCACTAAAACCCACCGCATCCATTAGCACACTAAGCAGAAAATCTCGAAATTAACAAACCAAAACCACTACAGCACCCCACCAGCCCCCAGCTTACCAGCCCATCGCAGTTGCTGATGGCCACGGCAGCTCCGGGCATCCCGGAGATGTCACCGGTGAAAAGGCACCGCTGCTGGAGGGGTTCCCGGAAAAGCACCTCGAAATCCTCCTGCCACTCCGCCACGGCTCCCGGCGGCACCAGCCGGCGGTTGGGGCTCAGCCGGAGGTGCAGCTCCTTCCCAAAAACCGTGACGTTGAAATAGAGCAGGCGGCGCTGGGGGGGCTCCTCCGGGGGGCTGCGGGGAACGCGGCGGGCCCGGGCCCGGGCCGGGGCTGGCTCCGGGGCTGGCTCCGGGGCACAGGCGGGCTGGCCGAGCCCCGCCGCCGCCTCGCCGGACACCACGTGCGACAGGAAGCGGCCCCGGCAGTCGGTGCTGAAGGGGACGATCACTCCATACTCGCTGAGTTTGCCGGACAGCAGGAGCTCTGCGGGGACAGCAGCGAGGCAAAGGGGCCGTGGGCACGCACGGAGCATCCCGCCGGGACCGCGGGGACCACCCCAGCCGGGGGAGCCTTTCGGAGCCCGACGAACCCCAGAGCAGCTTTTCCGTCCCAAGCCAGCTCCGCTTTGTAGTTTTAAGCGGGTGCGTCCAGCGTAGCAGAAGGAACTCGGGCTGACGTCCCCTCGCACGCCAAGCACGCCAACTATTTCTCGCCCAGCCTCCATCTCCCCCAATTCCCACTGAAACCTCGCCCCCCAGCAGCGGGTTCCCGCTCCCTTCTCCCCATCCCGCAGCCACCTGTCAGCCCCCCAGCCCCCCGGGGCAGCGGCCGTACCTGGGGCGCTGCCGGCGGCCAGGCAGCCGTGCAGGGGGACGAGGCAGGAGAGCACCAGCCGCAGATAATCCATTTGGGGCCGGCGGCGGGATGCGGGGCCGGCGGGATGCGGGATGCGGGGCGGGCGGCGCCCGGCGACCGCCTCCCCCCGCCGCCGCCGCCGCCGCCGGGGCCACCGGCGCTCCCGCCGCCGCCGCCGCCGCTTCTGCCGCCTCCCGGGCGGCGTGGGGCGGGCCGGGGGCCGGGTCTGCTGGGCCAGGGGGTGGGAGGTCGGGTTCGTTTTAATTTAATTTCTTTGAATTTTTAAAATTGTTTTTAAAACATAGTTTTCTTATTAAAGACGCGGAGCGGGGGGGTGTGTTGGGGGAGTGGGGTGGGGGGGGAAAGTTCTCGCGTTGCCTGTGGATCGTTCTTTTCTTGGAGATTTAAAAAAAAAAAAAAAAAAAAAAAGAAAAAGCCTTTTCGGGCAGCCCTCCCTCCTTTTCCTTTCCTCCCTCCCACCATCCCGCCTCCCCATCCCTCCCCGCCCCGCGGCCGCCCGGCTCCAGCGCTGCCCGAACAAAGGCGAGACGCGCCGGGAGCCGGGGAGCGCCCCCGGCTCTGCCCCTGTCCCCCGGTCCCACCCCCGGCCCCTCGCTGCAGCGGGACCGCGCACGGAGGGAGATGCTCCACAGGGAGAGCCAAATCGTCCCCCAGCTCAGGGCGCTGCCGCCGCGTGAGCTGGAGGTAAACATCCCGTTTGGAAACAGCTGGGATGTCTTCCAGATGTGGAAACATCCCTGACAGAGAAACTGAAGATGCCCCATCCCTGGAAGTGTCCAAGGCCAGGTTGGATGGGGCTTGGAGCAACCTGGGGTAGTGGAAGGTGTCCCTGGCCATGGCAGGGGGTTGAAAAGCAATGAGTTTTAAGGTTCTTTCCAACCCAAACCATTCCACGATCCCATTTAATTTTTCTTTCTTCCCTGTCCTCCTGTTTTTGGGAGGAAACAGTCAGAAGGAGATGCTGGCCTTGCTCCTGGATGCCCTCTTGCTGGCTCTCCAAGGAAAACCCACACTCCTTGGGTTTTCCAAAGAGCATCACCACAGCTCCAGATTTGGAACCCCTCAGTTCACTATGTGCTGTGGTTCCTCAGGCTACTCCTCCCCACCACCCTGACAAGGGGCAAATAAACCCACTACTCCCCTAAAAAACCTCAGCAGAACTCAACAAACCCAGCACCGCGCTAAAAGGGCTTCCCACATCATGGAACCATGGAATGGTTTGGGTTGGAAGATCATCTTGCTCCACCCCTTTGCCACGGCAGGGGCACCTTCCACTATCCCAGGTTGCTCCAAGCCCTGTCCAGCCGGGCCCTGGACACTTCCAGGGATCCAGGGGCATCCATCAGCACAGAGCAACAAACCTCCTGGCACTGTTTCCATTTGCTGTGTCCAGCTAATTTTTTCTTCTGGACAGGGCTCCAGAAGGGAGGGGGCTGTGCTGAACACCAGTAACACCATTTGTGCTGCTTGTGCTGGGATGTTACTGCCATGGGGCCCAGTGGCTCTTGGGGTTTCACTGAGCAACCCAAAACCTTTCCCAAGAGGTGATTCCTGCCTTGAGGAACTTGCCATCCAAGCTGCCACACAGGCCAGAGCACGAGGGAAAAGGCAAGCAGGGAAAACAACGTGCCAGCCTGCAAGCTTCCCGTCAGGAATTGGGATTCTGGGTTTGGATTTCCTTGGTAGGACCCCAGCTGGAGCTTTACTCCCAACCCATCAGCACAGCAATGCCCAGAATGGTAGGAAAGGATCAGTATTTGGGAAAATGCCCTGCTTTACCTCCCCTGCAGGTGTGGGTGGATGGTGGGGCTGCTGGGTGCCAGGAGGAGGATCCAGAGGTGGAGATGGGGAACCCCTTGGAGATGCTCCTGCTGCAGCCATTTCTGGTGAGGCACCACTCTCCTGTGTTCTGCTGCCAGAGCATCCCTCCAGAGGAGGGGGGAGAGCCTTGCCTTCCAGCTGGGTAACTGGGTTGGGGTTTGGGGCAAAGAGGAGAAGCTGAGGCTGCAGTGATCAAAATCCAATCCAAAATTCCCTGTAGCTAAAGCCACGGGATTCCCCCAAAGGGAGAGAGGAATACACTTATTTCAAGTAGAGAATTTCAAGCTGGAAGAAAACCAGATTTTAATTCCCACTCTAAGTCTTTTCATGCTTCTGTTGCTTTGTGCAATCTATAATTAAAGAGGAGAAATGATCTGCAAGAGATTCTTTGCAGAAGAGATAGAAAAAGAATTTGTGCTCCGAGCATTTCGGATGATTTTGGAAGATACGCACCCGCTGGAGCATCAAAGCTGGAATGAGCCCTTAGTTTGGCTGAATAGATTTATGAGGAAACATGCAATAAAGGGCATGCTTTACTTGTGAAGAACAGCTCTGGAAAGCATCATTTAATTAATGTTTTTCAGAGGCAAAAAACTATTTCTTCATCCACAAGGTCTGTGAATTCATCCAGTCCCTCTAGACCTTTATGCTTGCCCTGATGTTACCAAATCTCTGGCTTTGGCAGCAAAAGCTTGGCTGAATGACAATGGCAAGGACTTGACACACAGCTTGCCTCATTTATTACCTTCTAAAGGTAAAAATTAAACATGCTTGGGTACCTGTGACATGCTGGACCTGGTGAAAGGACAATTTCCAAGGGGATCTCGTGGGCTCCCAGATGACAAGATGTTCATCTGTCACCCACACAGTAACACTAAGTGGTGGCCTTATCTGCCTGAAATATTCATATAATAATATTAGTGTGGATTTTGGTGTTATCTGTATCAATACACCATCATTCAAGTCAGAAAAATTCGTTTATTCCAGCCTGTTTCTTCCCAGTTCTTGTCATAGAGGATGAAAAGAGAAGCAGCAAGGCAACTTCCCCTTGTCCTTTCCTTCTGCTTTGGCCCCTCCATTCTCCTCTTTGTCTCCTGGCTTTGCCTTTTCCAGCCTTTAACTCTGTCCCACCCTTCTCCTTGACTTTAAGCTTAACCTTTTCCTTTCCATTTTGGAGTCCAAATGGCTCCTTTTCCTGTTTTTCCCCTCCTTGGGTGCTATTTTGTCTCGTGCCCCCATTTCCTCCATGGATAATGCACTCTGGAATCCTTTATGACTCAAGGCTTCCCTCTGCAGCCTGGAGATTTACCAGTGACATGGGTTTGGGGACTTTCCCATTATTTAGGTGACCTCTAGGCCTGGGGAGGAGCAGGTTTTCCTTCCAGCTTCCAGAGAAGAAAGCTGACAACAGCTGCTGTTTCCAAAACCCCAAATCGGGCTCCCTTTCCTGCAGGAAGCTCCAGCCAGTATTCCCAAAGCCTGATTTTCATCTGGCAGTGCCATTTTCTGGCCATCCTGGAGTGCTGCAGTGTCCAAGCCCTGCATGTCCCACCAGGTACCACTCAGAGACAGTGCCCAGGTGAAATGTCCCAAATCCCCTCCACCAGCAGTAGATGCAGCTATTGGCCCCCAAATTCAATTAATCTTGATTTTGAGGGCTGGAAAAACCTTCACAAAAGGCTGGAAGGATTTCTTACAAGGAAAAAAAAAATCAAACAAACCAAAAACCAAAAAAAAAAAAAAAAAAAAAACCCCAAAAAAAACAAAACCAAAAACAAAAAAACAAAACCAACCAAAAAAGGGTCTATTTTTGTGCCTTTATGAGCACTGGTTGCTTTGCTCAGTCGTGCAAACCTCCTGGAGGGAAGGGAATTAGGGCTAATAAAATCATATCACTCCCCATCAATTACCTAAACTGGCTTTTCTGCCCATAATATCGTGAGTTTGGGAGCCAGGAGCTGGGGGTGTACCAGAGTGAGAAGACAGGGCTGTATTTCCAGCTCTAGCTCACCACATGTCTTCTTCCCAGAGATTTCAACCTTCTGTTTGTTAATCCAAAAGGCTCTGAAACAGCTGCCCCTGCGCTCAGGTTGCGCAACCACCTCCTCGCCACGGGCTGATTTCTGGCAAAAAGTGGTCAAATCACCAAAAAAAAAAAAAATTAAAGCAGAAGAAGGGGGAAAGAGTGTTTTGCAGCTGTTTGGGTTAGTCTGAGGTTTTAAAAGCAGCTGGAAGAAGGAAGAAGCACTGGGAGGGATGGCTCAGCATCCTTGGCACAGGTAAGATGGGCAGGGGGCACAGCCAGGGATTTTACCTGATGCTAAAATCCCCACCCAGGTGCAACACATCGATCATTGTCACTGCTAGAGATGAAGGGATGGGACTATTTTCAGGCTCAGAAGGATTTATTGCTCAGATAAACATCAGTCTCAGAGGCTGTGACGTTTTAGAGGAGCAAGCACTCGGCCATAGCTCAAAGTAGTCCCAAATTCTTTGTTACAAGGCAATATAGAACTTTCTAAACCAATGGATAGGTGCCACAAGGTTCATTTTGCTTTTCCAACCTATCACTTTTACTAACTTCTACTGCACTGGGGATATTTTTATCTAATGGGCTTCCAACTCACATGCACACTCATGCTTCCATTATAACTTCTAAACTCTCAGTTTATTCCATGCAACCACAGCCCTACGTTATAAACCCTTCACCATCTTATCAATGCAGTTTTCTACATTATAAACCCTTCACCATCTTATCAATGCAGTTTTCTACATTATAAACCCTTCACCATGTTATCAGGGCAGTTTCTCACTTAAGGCATATTCTTACTTACAACTACAGAAACATAAGTTTATGGTTTTTCTGCTTAATATCTGTGTATTGTATTTTTACATCAATCCAAGCTTCTCCCAAGGCTGCAGATCAAACCCTCCAGTGTCTGTGGAAGTTTCTGTTTCCCCGATTCCCACTCGCATCCCCGCTCAGAGCAAGGCATTGTTTGCTGGGGGAAGCATCCCAAAGGCACCGTGCGGGGACCGGGAGCCCCAGCAGGCTCCAATCGCACCCTGCCCTGCGGAGGGAGGGAGGGAGGGATGGAAGCCGGAGCACGGCGGGCTGCGGGTGAGCGAGCATGACCTCATCCCTCAGCCACGCCGAGCTGCCCCGGGATTAGAGCAGGGAGCAGCCGCTGCTGCAGCACCGGGGCAGGAGGGGAGCGAAAACCCCCTGAGCATCCTCCCCTCCCTCTCCACAGCTGCCCCTGCCCGGAAAACACCCCTTTCCCAGGATTTCAGCTCTTTGCGGGGGGATTTTTGGGAGTACAAGAGCTCGAAGGGGAGTCACAAAGGTGTTGTGCTGGTCCAGGAGAGGAGCAGGAGAAGCAGGAGCCCGGATTTTGGAGGCAGGCAGGGAGGGAGGGAGCTGACAGACACATCATCTGGTCTCCGGCTGCCCCGAGGCACGATCATTCCTGGCAGATCTCTCCCTAATCCCTACTTTAAGACCTCCAAAGATGGAGGGAGCCTCCACAAGCCAACATTTTTTTTTTCTTTCTTTCTTTCTTTCTTTTTTTTTTTTTTTTTTTTTTGGCCATGTCTTGCTTTTCTTATCCTGGAAAGTTTTTCCCCCTGGTTAACCTGTGTATCTGCAAGTTTGGCCCGGGTAAAACACTAATTCTGATATATCCTGCCACCAAACTCTTCCTGCCAGCATGCCAAAGATTCTGGATGCTGTCACAAAAGCAAGTGACAATGGCAGCCACTGGCAAAGCTCTTCCACAAGGCCCCAAACCCACTGGAATCAGCACAACACTTTAAAGGTGAGGCTTCACTGGAGCTGGAAAATGAAGGATTTAGCACACAATGCTGTGGATTTCTGAGAGGACCCAAGTTCCTTTTTCCAGGACCCAGATGAGAGAGCTGGGTGTGCCAAGCAGCTGATCCAGCCAGGGTGGGAAACCATCCCTTCCAACCCTCTCCCCATGGCCAGCTGCTCTGCATCCCACATCTCCAAAATCTGCCATCCTCCCTGCTTCTCCAGTGAGCCCAGCATCCCACAGCTGAGACACGAGGCCATTGCACTACAGCCAAACCCCTGGAAGCAACGGGACAGCAAAGATGACACCGAGTTACCACAGGAGATAGCAAGGGTGACAGCAAGAAACCTCTGGAGAGGAGCAAACTCCTGTTTAGGCACATTATGGAGGGAACAGAGCTCAAATCTTACCAAGGCTCATCTCCTGATGGCACCTAAGCAGTGTTTTTTGGGATCAGAGCCCTGTGTTCAGCCCAATCCAGACAGAAGCATCTTTCCCTCATCCCACCAAAATGCATCGTGCCGCACCTCCGAGCATCGCTTCTCCCCAGCTACAGCTGCATCTGCAAATTCCTGCCAGATGTTTGCCTTGGCAGCCCTGCTGGGAGGTTTTCTAGGGGCTGGGAGTCCCCCCTCACTGCCTTGCCCACCCAGGGATGAGCAGACAAGCTCAGGAACCCAAACTGTAAAGTTGGAAAAGGGATAAATGAGCCAGAAAGTGGAAGCCGACGCCGGTCCTGGCTGAGCTGCGAGTTAAGGGATGGTGAAACAAGGTCAGTGAGATTTATACTGACAGCCTTGGATGGCTTCCAGCCCCTACTGTCAGCAGCAGAGCCTTGGAAAAGAGGAGGGAAAAACTTGCTCTCCTTCTAGGAACCGCGCCGCAGGGAGAGCTGCGCCGGCGTGGCCGCGTCCCCACCGTGGGGAAGCAGAAAATAACCCCAAAATCTCTGTTTTTCTAAGCACAGCTGCAGCAGATGCTGAGCTCCAGGTCAGGCAGCACTGAGGTGGTCACTGGGGTGAAGGGCTCCTGCTGCCATGGGTGGGAAGCCCATGGAACCCTCCTTGCCAAAAGCACAGAGCCTGGAAGCTCCCTGGTGGCCGTGGCATCCAAGGGAAACGTTATTGTATTTGTGGCAGGAAGGAATGATGAATCTGATTTCAAGTTCTCAGAAGGATAATTTCTTATTTTATGATACTATATTATATTAAAGAATGCTAGACTGAACTATAGTAAAGAACACAGAAAGGATACTTACAGAAGGCTAAAAAGAGAATAATGAAAACTCCTGCCTCTCTCCACAGTCCCAACACAGATGATTGCACAATAAGTCCAAATAATTCACACCAGAATCCAATGAAACAACCACCTGTTGGATAAACAATCTCCAAACACATTCCAGCTGAGCACAACACAGGAGAAGCAAATGAGATAAGAATTGTTTTCCTTTTCTCTGAGGCTTCTCAGCAAAATCCTGGGCAGAGGGATTTTTCAGAAAATGTGAATGTGACAAAATGTGTGCACCCTATCCATGGGATCCAGCAGGGTGTCAAAGCCTCTCTTTAGGACCAAAGTCCCACTGGCATCCCTTCAGCTCTGGGGCTTGGCACAGCCTGGCACCTGGGATTCATCCATCCCTGCTACCTCGGCATTCCCAGCCCTTCCCTTTCTCTTCTCCCTGTGGATGCTCAGTACAAACTAGGTTAACCTTGCCCAGCATCTCCCCCAGAACAGCCTGTCCCTCTCCACACATTGACCACCTCATTAATTTTTTATCATCTTCCTGCTAAAATTAAGCTTACTGCCATGTAAACCCCAAATCCTTCTCTGTTTTTCTTTTCCTTTTTGACCTCTTAAATCGAACTTCTGAGCATTTCCCAGTCCCCAGGGCCTTGCTCATCCCCTCAGCCCACAGATATTTTTCCAGCATGACCCCCACCAGCCAGAGAGTGCTTTCACTGAGCCCCATCTCCTCTTTTAGCTCGAGCTGGGGAAAATTAATTTTTCATTTGCTTGGGGCCAGAAGCACCCTGAGGTGGTGGGGGGCAGGAAAACAGCTGCTTTTTTTTCCCTTCCCCTGCAATATTCATGTCAGAAAAGTGAGAAATAGAAGGAGAAAGTCATTCCAAGCCTGGGATCCGTGGTTTATGCACATTTTGCTGCAATAAAAAAAGCTAAGGCTGATTCTTTGCATGATGTCCGTAGGTTTGGGGGCTTTGGAAATCCTCCCCTTGCTGCCACCCTCTGCACAGGTCAGCACTGCCACTGCTCTTCTGGGTTTTTAGCCAAAAATCCCACTTCTCTGCACCATCCCCTTTCAGCCCATGATTTATTCCTGCTCCCCAGAACAGGGGCTTGGCCATGCCCAGGGGTCCAGTGGAGCTGGGAGGGTGAAAACGGGGGGAAAAAGGGAATTTCTGGTGCTTGGAGGTCTGGTATTGTGCCTGGATGGCTTTTATTTTTAGTTTTTCAAGCCCTGGCTCTGCAAAAGCATCTTAATTACTATTCTTCAGCTGTAAGAATGAAACCCAGATGTGCTCCCTTTGCAGAGGTTTCATCGGGGGGTTCTGCCGGAGGGGGACATCCCAGCAAGGAAAACATGGAAATTATTATTATTATTAATATTATTTCAAGAGCTCTCATGTCCAGAGCTATTTGTGGTGGCCCCAAGCCAGCACATGCCTCTTCCCTGCTGCTGTAAATAGAAATTATATCACCCCCAGCCCCAAACAGCCTCAATTTTCACCAAAATTAAAGGGAAACACTCCTGAGCTGGGCCTTGAAAAGCTGATGGCTGTGGGACTTGGGTGCAGTTGGCAGAGCTGCCACAGCCGGGCAGAAAAACAGGAAAAAATGGGATTTTTGTTGGGAAAAACACAGCCCTGAAGCTGCAGTGATTTGGCTGGGGCTGTGGCAGGTTTCCCCTTGCAGCCCCATGTGCCAGTGGAATATTGGCTCCTCGGCACATTTTCCCTTTTGGATGGATAAAAAACACAAAGACACGTGAGGTTCAGCTTCCAGGGATTGCTACTCACCCCTGAGAGGAGGAGGAGGAGGAATAAAATCCCTGGCTGAGGTCAGAGCAGCCCTGTTCCTTTTGCCTCTGTGAAGCCCAAGGTCCCTTTGCCAGGGCCCCTGTCTGATGCAAAGATGCAGGAAGGGAGAATCTGGCCAAGAGCAGCTGCATTTTTGTACTTTAAATAAAATTAAGAATTAGAAAATTATAATAGAATTTAAAATTATAAATAAAAATTAAAATAAATTAAATAAATTAAAACTCTAAAATAAAATAAAGAAAATAAATTTAAAAAATTAAAAAAAAAATAAATAAAAATAACATAAATAAAAACTTTAAAATAAAATAAAAACTCAAATAAAATAAAAAAGACTTAAAATTAAAACAAAAAACATAAATAAAAATTAAAAGTAAAATAAATAAAAATAACATAAATAAAACCTTTAAAATAAAATAAAAATACTTAAAAATAAAATAAATAACATAAATAAAAATTTTAAAATAAAATAAATAAAAATAACATAAATAAAAACTTAAAATAAAACCCTAAAAATAAAATAAATAATATAAATTAAAAAATTAAAATAAAATAAATAAAAATAACATAAATAAAAACTTTAAAATAAAATAAAAAATACTTAAATATAAAATAAATAACATAAATAAAAAATTAAAATAAAATAAATAAAAATAACATAAATAAAAACTTAAATAAATAAAACCTTAAAAATAAAATAAATAATATAAATTTTAAAATTAAAATAAAATAAATAAAAATAACATATAAATAAATAATAAAAATAAAATAATAAACTAATTAAACGTTTTTAAAATAAAAATTTTAAAAAATTATAGTCTGGAAAAAATGTGATCTCCCAGGCCCATTTATTTGGGGAGAATTTCACAGAGAGGTGGTGGGGTTGGGATAAAGTTTCTTGCCACCTTGTCACCACCCACACAGAGGATTTATATATTTATTTCTTATCTCTATTATTGTTCTCCCAAGAAAAAAAAAAAAAAGAAAAAGATTTCTGGCAGAAAGCTTTGCTTTCTCTGGAAGGAGGCAGCCTTCCAGCCAAGGGTACACGTGGTGCAAAGCTCCACTGAAATATTCCTCCCACCAAGCAAGCCCCACCCAAAGGCAAAGGCTGAGCAGTGAGGAAGAACCTCTGTACCCACCTCCTCACAGGGGAAAGAAATATGGGGATGCTTCCACTTCCAAGGCAGGTTTTGACCTGGAATACCCCCTGGATTGAGTCACAGGGGTTTTAATCTGTTCCAAAAAACTTTTCTTCTATTTTTTGGGGAAGTATTTATATTAAAATAGGTTTTAATAGGGATTTAAAAGAGAGGTTTTGTCCCTGTATGAATAGCAAACACCATTCAGCCAATGGTTACAGGTTAATCATGCCTCAATTTATAAAATGTTTTAATTACACCCTCAAACATGACCTTTGCTATGGGACAAGAACGTGAGTGCAGCACATCTGCTGCAGAGAAAAGCCTGGAAAGGACACGACAGCACAGCCCAAACCCTCAGGGATGGGGAAGGCAAGCAGAAGCATTAATAATCCATTAATTAATTATCCATGTCAAATATAATCTCATTAGGCAGCAGCACAGCTACAAACAGCCCCATTGCTACGTTACCCCCACAGTGCAGCCAGAAAAAAAGGGGAAAAAGCCATTAAAACCCTCACTGCTTTCATGCCAATGCAGGCAGGCTCCCAAAGTGGCCCAAAAATCCTCTGTGATGGTGACCCAGGCTGTGCTGGTGTGGAGGAAGGCGCATCCCCTCCTTTGCTCTGGGCTCAAGGCTTCCTGGGCAGCAAGGGGGGAACTCAAAGGAAATTTGGGAGAGGGTAGAAGTGCCCCTGGTCTGGGTTTGAGCTCCCAGGGAGGGGCTCAGGGCAGGTCCCACCCTGGGACAATTTGTCCTCACTGCCCTTGAGGCTGCAGCATCCTGGGGAAATGATGTGGGGCAGCCTGGAGCCCGTGGGCAAGGCTCCTCTGGCAATATATACAAATATGATTTGAATGAAGTCTCTCTCCTCCTGTGTCACAGGTGCAAGAGGCACTGACACCATTTATTCAGGCAGCTGTGGGCCCCCTTTCAGTGCTCTCCACATTTCACCTCTTCTGAGCTCCAGCAGCACCAATGCCACGAATAACTTTTTCCATAGGTGGAATAAGGGGTAGATTTGGGGGTTTTTAAGGCATATTCAGAGTTTCCATGACCCACCCCAGCCTGTGTGTGCAACCAAGAGTGCAGTGGGGTGATTTTGGGCAGTGCTGGGGCTTCCCTTTGGCTGCAGCACAGAGCCTGGCTCTTCCCCACTTCCCTGTGAGCCTGCAGGTTTGGGAAAAAGGGGATAAAACAAAGCCCAGAAATGGGTGATGGCACCCAGAGCTGTGGGGATTCCCTGTGTCCCCATGGAAATGAGATGCAGACAAGCAGGCACAGATCTCTGTTTCCTGCCCTGAAATCAATCCCTTAGCACTGCTGGCTGGGATTTAATATTTAATTCCCTACCCCAAAATAACCTCAGATCCCCTTGGCTGTACTCCCACACTCCAAGCCCTGAACAAGGTGAGGAAAGTAGAGAATTAGGAGTTAACTGAGGGTCAGGAACCTGCACGAAACCAGTTTTCATGAAAATCAATAAAATTGATCAATGAGCTCTTGGTGTTTTAATAATAAAACACACACTTTGAGCTTCTATTTTTTTGCAGATATTTTAGTCCACACAGTCTCTTGCTGGTGCTTCCCTGGGAAGAGCTGCTGCTCCTCCAGGGAATAAACCCCAGTGAGGCTGGAGGTCAGCTCATTAACACCATCCAATTAATAGCTGCTTTTTACCCTCCTGCCATGGGACACCTTCCACCAGCCCAGGTTGCTCCTGGTTGTTATTATATAGAATTTAAAGTATTTCATGTATTTAATATTTCTCACATTTACATTGTATAGAATAATTCCAGAATGTATATTTTCTATCATTATATATATAATTTTTTTATCATTATAGATATCATTATATATAAATGTATATATACATTTATATATAATGCATACACAGGATATGTAATAAATCTAAATGCTATATAGATTAAAAATAAATAAATATAAAATAAATAAATATAAAATAAATATAAAAAATAAATTAATTAAATATAAATAAAAATAAATAAAAATAAATCTAAATGCTAAATGCTATATAGACATATATAGCATTTAAAATTCACAATATACACTCAATAATGATTTTATATTTTAGATATATCACATATGATACATAACCCCTTGTTTGCTTTGTCTCTGGCTGAATCCTTTCAGAATTGCCAATCCTTCTCCCTTGGAGCAGAAAATCCAGGCCATTCAGAGCCAGGTTTTAACTTCTCATCTAGGAGAGGGATCTGGGTTTCTGCCTCCCCAGCCTGGGGAAAACAAGGAATAAACACAGCACGGTTGATTTTTCACATTCAAACACATTCCCATCTCCCAGGATATTTTTTTTTCCCAGGCAATTGCTGCAGCCCTGCTTTGGAAATCACTTGTTAGGATGGTGGGAAAGCAGAAAGGAGCCTTTGAGCCCCTCAGACCAGGTGATGCAAAGCTCCAGCCTTCATTACCAAGATTAAAAGAGGCTGGGATTTCCTAAGCAATTAAAAACTCTGCCTAATTAAGACAGGGCTAATAGGCAGGACTTCCAAGGGCTGCTGCTGCTGCTGCTGGGGCAGGAGAAGGATTTGCAGCAAAAGAGCCTGCAGGTAATTGCTTTGGTAAGGCAGAATGAATGGGGATGTGAGGATAGAGAGGATGTGCTCTGTTAAAAACTGAAATAAGAGGAGGGAAAAAAAGAGGGAAAATAGCATCAACACCCTCTTGAAATTACTCAGTCAACTGTCTGACTGCATCAGCAGCAAGTTATCCAAACACTGCAGCACTCAGTGAGGGGCAAAACATTCAGGCAGGTATTTCTGCCTGAAGAAAGGAAAAAAAAATGTAAAAGCGGCTCCCCAAATGTGCAGCTAAGCCAAAAAAAAGAAAGTGAGGGACCCCTTGGGACCTGGGTCTGTCACAGCCAAGGCTGAAGAAAAAGCAGCACTTTGCTATTTTAAAACCTTGTTTTTCTTTCCAGCCTCCACCTTTGAATTTCTGCCACCTCCCGGCACTGGCAGGGGATGAAAGCGGCGGCCAGGACAGACGGACAGACAGCGTGCTCCTGCTTTTGTGCTTCCCATCCTGCCCTCTCCTCCCTCCAGGAGCCTTCCCCCTGAGCCCCTCTCACCCCACTGTGAGGCCAGCAGGGCACCGGGACCCCTCATTTATATCATCTGCTATGGATTCACTTCATTTTTCACTCTTTCCTTAAAAAACAAAGGAACCCCCCTGGCCTTAATTTTGCTTTTATGCCTTTGCTGAGCAGCTCAGCCCCCTCTGCACCACCCTGGCACTCAACTTGCTGGAGGCACCCCAAAACTGGGTACCACAGCTGCCATGCCCCCAGCTAAAAAGAGTTGTGAAGAATCAACAAATATGCCCAAGCCCTAAAAATACCCAGGTTTGAAGTGACTGGGATTTCTGTGAGTCCTAAGTCTGGCTGCTGGTGTTTATGGCTCCATATATACATGGAGCTATAAAAATATAACCATATATATATATATATATATATATATTTATGTGTATATAGACATGTACATTTGTGTGTTTATACACATAAATACACCTCTGTGTGTACAAATATATAAATTTGTGTAAATGCCGCGCTGCTTCAGGGAGAAAGCGAGGAAGGATTTTTAATTTACAACATTTTTATTGTGTCCAAAAGAACCCCAGAAATCCTCCCATCCTAAGGTGAGCTTTGAGGCTCACCCCTCCCTCCCCACACCCTCAGATTTGGGGAAAACAGTCTTTTTTCTTCGCTCTCCCCCACCCCAGAGCAGGCAGCAGGGGCCCCTTTGTGCTACACGAAGTCACCGCGGAAGGGCCGGGCCGTGGCCCCCTGTGCCTGCCAGCGGCCCCGCAGCGTGCACAGGGCTTTGCCCTCCAGGCTCTCCAGCTCCGGGAATCCCAGCTGGTTCAGCACCTCGTAGACCCCAGCCACTGCTGCCACCTGGAAACAGAGGGACAAGGGACATTGGATCCCCCTCCCACCCCGGGGATGCTTCCACCACCTCCGGGGTGAAGATCCCCCCCCAATCCTGGTAGCATCCCCTTCACCTCCCCCAGCCCTTTTCCAGCCCCAGTTTATCCATTTTCTAAGCCTCTTCCTTGCTGCTGGGGTCAGCCATCACAGGGTTTGTTGGCTTTGGCACCCTCCTGCCAAAAAGCTACAATGGTGCCTTGTTTTTGCTAAAAACGCCGGGATTATGCAGCGGGAAGGGGCGCCCCGGGGGTCAAAGGCTCCTTGTATCCACAGGTTGGGTGTTTTTCCCTCCCCTCCAGCAGACAGGGGGAGTGGGGAGAGGGGGGATGGAAACCCCACACACAGGAGATGTGGCATTAAAAGGGGCAGCACCTTTTGGGGCTGCACTCAAAAGAGATGCAGCGCCTAAAGAAAGATGCTCCAGCAAAAGCAGGGACAGAGGGCAGATGTAAATCCATGTTCTGGAAATGCAGCCCCAAAGGGTGCTGCTTTAAAAAATACAGCCCCAAAAGGTGCTGCTTTAAAAGGTGCAGCATTAAAGGTGCAGCTCCAAAAAGCGCGGCACTAAAGGATGCAGCCTCAAAAGATGCTGCTTTAAAAAATACAGCATTAAAGGTGCAGCACTAAAGGATGCAGACTTTACCAAAAGGGGCAGCATGAAAGGATGCAGCCCCAAAAAGTTCAGCAATGAAGGTGCAACCCCAAAAAGTTCAGCATTAAAGGTGCAGCCCCAAAAGATGTAGCACTAAAGGATGCAGCCCCAAAAGGAGCTGCTTTTAAAAATACAGCCCCAAAAGGTGCAGCCCCAAAAGGTGCTGCTTTAAAAAACTACAGCATTAAAGGTGCAGCCCCAAAAGATGCTGCTTTAAAAGCAGCAGCAGCCCCAATAGGTGCAGCACTAAAGGCTGCAGCCCCAAAAAAGCGCCGCATTAAAAACTGCTGCACTCAACCTCGGGCCTCCCGCATCCAGCCAACAGCAAACATCCCAAATCCCCACAAAAGCTGCTCCAGCCCCAGCGGCGGCCGCCGGGCAATGCAAACACCGGCATAGCCGGGATGCCAGGGCGGGACGGCCCCGCTCCGGCCCCAGCTCCGCCCTTCCATCGGCCGGCGGATCAAAGATGCCAATAGGAATTAGCAGCGCCGGCCGGGAATGGGGGAGAAAAACTCTCTGCACCGTAATAGAAGTAAGAGATGGAAATGACAAAATAAATTGTAAAAAACCCTGAAATTATAGGGTACATCGACAGAAGTAATACAATAATAGGGCAAAAATTAAGAGTGAAAATAGTAAGATACAGTCGTGCGATGATAAAATTTAAATAAATACAAATAATTAAAATGTAACAATATTAATAGGAATAAGAGGAAGACTAGGAATAATAATAATAATAATAATAATAATAATAGCATTACTAAAATTGCCATGTCCCCATCTTCCCCTTCTCCCCCCCGACTCTCCTTTCATGCAGAAGAACCCCCCAGCCACCAGCACACACCCCTATGCACCCCACAGCACTTGTACCACCTCCACAGTCCCTTTTCCATGGAAATTTGCAGCCCTCCCCCCAACATTCCCATTCAAATCAATGAATCCTAAATAAATCTGGCACCTACATCCCCCCCAAGAAGGAAATAAGGGTAATTTAGGGTCTCTCACCCAGCCTGCCCCCATTCCATAAGGATCATTTAGGGTCTCTCACTCACCCCCATTCAATTTTCCCAGCTGGTTCCCAATCCCCTTGGATATCCAATGCCACCATCCCATACTCTCATGCCCTGTGCCACCTGTCCTGGCCAGGCAGGTTTGGCTGGTGGCCCCCCCAGCCCCAGATGCTGCAATCTCACCAAAACCCCTGAGAAACTCAAACCAGGGGAAAAGAGCAGGTTTGGGGTGGGAGAGCTCCTCTTCCATGTGGTGGGATGCCAGTGGCCAGTGCCAGTGGGATCTCCAGTGGCTTTCCATGAGAGCCACCAAGCCAGGGAGCAAAGGGACACAGACGATGCCCCAACAAGCCCAGAAATCAGGTGTAAGCTAAGGATGGGTGCCTGCTTCCCAGTGAATTCCTGTATTCCCACATAAACACCAGGTGGCAGCCTGGGAGAGCCTCACCTCACGCATCCAGAGGCTGAAGGGTCTCTGCCAGGAGTCCTTTTTCTCCAGGTGCAGGTAGGTGTTGAAGAGGATGAGGAAGATGTAGCGCTCCAGGTACTGCAGGCTCCTCAGCTGCAGCGTCCGCGCCTCCCGCTCATCCTTGCTCGACTTGCCCTGGGAGGAACAACAGCCTGGCTGAGGCACCTGTGGCACCCCCAGGGGAGCTCCTGCACCCCAGCCTCAGCCACAGCCCTGGCAGAAGCCTGGGAAGGGCACAGGAAGAGGGAGGAACACTTTGGGGACAAAAATGAGCGCATCCGTCCAGCCCGCTCCTGCTGGGGCTTGGCACTCCAGGCTCGCATTTCCCTGTGGTTTCCAGTGGGTAACAACATTCCCAGAGCTCAAAAATAGGTGAGGAGGGCTAAACGTGGGGGGCAGGAGCAGGAATAGGCAGCCAAGGGAGAACTGTACCCCAAATCATGAGTTTTTGGACTGTAAAGCACTTCCCCAGGGAAAAACATCTCCCTGCAAGGCACTCCCACCTGGATTCAGCCTTTGTTTCCAGAGGAAGGGGAAGGGAGAGAAAAGAGAAGCAAAAAGAGGAGAAGAGAGAGAAGAGAGAGAAGAGAGAGAAGAGAGAGAAGAGAGAGAAGAGAGAGAAGAGAGAGAAGAGAGAGAAGAGAGAGAAGAGAGAGAAGAGAGAGAAGAGAGAGAAGAGAGAGAAGAGAGAGAAGAGAGAGAAGAGAGAGAAGAGAGAGAAGAGTTGATGGCGATCACATCTCCCAGTATTATTTTATATATATAAATTATAAACATCTCTTTTTATGTGTTTTATATATACTACAGTCTTCATGCATTCATTATGTATATTTATTGCTTTATTTGATATTGTATGTTATTATACAGTAATTTTTATTAGTAGTATTATTGCCATTATTTTAAGCCCTGTATGCTGCCCTTGCTAGGAATTAATAAATACTAATAAATCAGAGCCCTGATCCCACAGGCCACCCCAAAAAGCAGCAATTCCTCACTCCAGCTCTGCCCTTGGGAAAAGGTGTCTCCTCCACCTCTCTGTGCCAGTATTTGTAGAAAGCAAATCCTGTAATCCTGTTATTTATCCTGGTACTGTATTACCCTATTTATTTTTCATTCTATTATCCTATTATTTACCATGTTGTTATCTTATCCTACTTATTTTTATCCTATTATTTATTGTTTTATTCTGTTATGCTATTTATTTTTCTTCTGTTACTTATCATTTTATTCTATTATCCTATTTAATTTTCTTCTATTATCCAATTTTCTTCTGTTACCCTATTACTTCTCATTTTATTCTCTATCATCCTATTTAATTTTCTTCTATTACTCTATTACTTCTCATTTTATTCTATTATCTTATTTATTTTTCTTCTATTATCTTATTATTTACCATCTTATTATCCTATAATTTATTTTTTTATACCATTATTTATATTTTCCTGCATTTTTCCTATTTTTTCCTCTCAGTTAGGGGTGGGGAGAGGTCAGAACAAACCAAACCAAGAACACCTTTCCCTTCCCTTCTTGTTTGCCCTAAGCCTGAAAAGCATCTCCCAGCAGGCTCCCAAAACCCCAACAATTTCCATCATTCTCTTCTCCAAGCTGCCCATCACTGATGAAAAAAACCAAACAAACAAACAAACAAAAAAATTAAAATGAAAGCATTTGCTCAGGGCCAAGCCAAATCTAATAGGATGGATGGAGCAGCCAAGAGGCTCTTCCCTGAGCAGAGGGAGTGGATGAAGCCTTCCTTATCTTGCCTTCCCACCAGGATGCCAGCCTGGAAATGGGATACAGCCCAGCATCACCCCTGTGCCAGGCCTGACAGCCAAGCAGGTGAAACTCCCCACATGGCCACATGCCCATAGAAAAGGAGGGAAAGCCAAAATTAAATTAAAGTACTTATCCTGAATGAAGATAAATTAATAAAAAATAAATGTGACTATAAATAATTTATAACCGCTACATCTGCAAATAGTTGGGTCTCCAGAGGTTTTCTCTCCCAGCTCCCCAAAAAATGCAGAGGATCTCAGGAAGCTGCAGATGTTCCTGGGTGATTGAACACTTTGGTTTTTCTTCCCTCCATCGATGGTTGGCAGCCATTAATTGAAAACACAGATCTGTGGCAGCTGGAGCCAGAGCTGCAGTGAGGAATTCCCTGTGGGATGTGGCACAAACCACCCCAGGAATAACACCAGGCCCTGGGCTCTGCCCTTCCAAGGCTCTGTGACACAGCTGCACAGGTTTGAAACATCCCAAATCTGGGTAAAATAATCCTTTTTGCTTCTTCATCATCCCCACAGAGTGAAACAGGGCTGTGGAGCGCAGGCTTGGCTGGCCATGGATGAGTCCATTCCCTTTCCCAAAGCTGAATCTCCTTCCCAAACTCTGAGGAGCCAGAGGAGCCTCTGGGGCTGGGAGTGGAGCAGGACAGAGCAGCCCTGCCCTCTACAGGCTGTGCCTGGTGGGATGGGATAATGGGATGATGGGATGATGGGATAATGGGATAATGGAATGCTGCAGGAGAGGAACGTGGGATGCAGGACAGCAAGGGACAGCACAGGATCCAAGGGTGACCGTGACCACAAGAGCCCTGGTGTCACCATGATATTTTCTGAAAAATCCCTTCGCCAGGATCTTCTCCTGGGAAGCTGAGAGGCCTCAGAAAAGAATGGAAACCATAATTATCTGATTGTTTGGGAATGTGGTCTAGAAATCATTTACCAACAGCTGCATCTTTGATTGGTTCCATGTGAATTGTTTTTAATTAATGACCAATCACCATCAGCTGTGTCCCACTCTGAGTAGTCAGTCACGAGCTTTCATTATCATTCTTTTCTAACCTTCAAATATATCCTTTCTCTTTCTTTAGTATAGTTTTAGTATATCATTTCTTTTAACATAATATCATAAAATAATAAATCAGCCTTCTGAGAACATGGGAGTCAGATTCTCATCTCTCACCTCGTCCTGGGGACCCTCACAACACCATGCCCTGGCACCTCTCTGGTGACACTCCAGAGACCTGCAGCCTGAGCAATGTTCCAGATTGCAAGGCAAGATGTGTTCTATTACCATCTGTATGGCAGCTGTCTTTTGTCAAGTGGGCAGCTTTCCTTATCTCTTCCACAATCACTGGGAGGGGACATCTGCTGATATTGGGCCACTGAATGTCACTGCATGGCTGATAAGAACTACAGCATCCCGTTGGCAGATGTGAGCCCAGAGGGAGGAGCCAAGCATTTCTACCTGGATATAATCTGGAGGTTCTGGAATGCCAGCACGGCTTCTCCACTGGATTTCCCAGAGGAACAGCAGCTGCCTCTTCCCCTGGATCTTCAGAGGAAGAGACTGCACCTTTCTCCAGGATCCCTGCTCCAGCAGAACCAGCCCTGACACTGCAGGAGGGCTGCAGCCACAATTCCAATGGGACTGCTGCCCACACCCTGACCCACAGGGTGTCAGGCTGGGGTCTGACTCTGTCAGTGTTGTTTTGATTTACTGCACTGTTTATTTTATCCTTTTATTTTCTTCCCTATTAAAGAACTGTTATTTCCTGTTCCCTTATTTTTGCCTGAGAGCCCCTGAATTTCAAATTCATAGCAATTCGGAGGGGTGGGGAGGGTTCACATTCTCCATTTCAGGGGAGGCTCCTGCCTTCCTTAGCAGACTCCTGGCTTTCCAAACCCAGAGACCCCAGCTTTGTCAGGGCTGGTCCCAGAGCCCTGCAGCCCCTGGAGCTGCCCAGTGCCTGGGGAGGGGCTCACCTGGCGGAAGGTGCAGATGATGATCTCCCGCAGGTGGTAGTGCATGGGGGTCATGGTCTCGCTGACCGTGTCCAGCGCCATGTCCACCTCCTTCTTCATCCGGTGACCGTCGGGCAGGAGCTGGACCACCTTCATCACCACCTGGAGCACGGGCAGGAGCTTCACCAGGAGCCTCCCTGCCTTGTCCCACTGCCCCCACCTCCAAACAAGCAGCTGTG
Organism: Agelaius phoeniceus; assembly: GCF_051311805.1. Taxonomy (NCBI): domain Eukaryota; kingdom Metazoa; phylum Chordata; class Aves; order Passeriformes; family Icteridae; genus Agelaius; species Agelaius phoeniceus. The sequence continues at coordinate 32,603,681 of NC_135273.1, forward strand.
GCTTGAGGGAGCAGAGGGAGAGCACCAGGACTCACCTCGAACTCCCCCTTGGTGTACTTGGCATCGGGCACGCTCACGATTTCCTCCTCGCTCATCTCAGGGATGCCCTGGGGCGGCCAGAGGGGAATGGGTCATTATGGGCTGCACAAAAATGCAGAGCCTGTGCCCAGCCCAGCAGGACCCCCAGCATCCCTCGCCTTGCCTCCGCCAGGCACAGAACGTGAATATTTTACCCCTGCCCAAGAAGGGAGCCACATGTCTGGATAGACAGAGGACTGTTCCAGGCACTGGCTCAGGGTGCCCAGAGAAGTTGTGGCTGCCCCTGGATTCTTGTGAGTGTCCAGGGCCAGGCTGGACAGGGTTTGGAGCCACCTGGGATAGTGGAAGTGTCCCTGGCCACAGTAAAGGAGTGAACAGGATGAGCTTTAAGATTCCTTCTGACCCAAACCATTCCACAATTCCATGCTCTCCCCTGCCCTTAACCCTTCATCCTGGGGAGGGAGCTCTCAGGAAGAGGGTAAAGGCTCACCAGGGATTCACCCAGGCTTCTGGAGCTCGCTGGGAGTTAGGCACAGCAAATGACAACACACAGACAGGCGTCCACCCCACAGTCCACCCCGACCCTGCCCATGCTCCTTCCAACCCTCTGGCTGTGACACAGCTGCCACGGGCTCTCCAGAGCTTCCCCAGGAACCCCAGCAGGGGTTGTTGCAGCCCCCTGCACTCACGTTGAAGTGCCACAGGGTGAGGACAGCGATGACCATGGCCGTGGTGGTCCTGCCCCGGCCACTGGAGCAGTTGAACACGAAGGCTGCCCGCGAGTCCTCGGCCAGGGCGCTCTTCATGGCCTCCAGCAGCCGGTCAAAGTCCTGCCAGGAGGAACCAGTGGGTTTTCAGGGATGCAGGGCTTCCTCACCTTGGGGTCCCCTTTGTCCTACAGCCTCCAGGTTGAACTCCCTGCTTCCTCACTGCCAGAGCCATCCTTGCCCACCTGAAGGCACTCAGCCTCTGCATGCAGCACCTCCTGGAGATCCCCCCTGCCCTGGCAAGCACTGAGCACCCAAGGGACATTCCTGCACAGCATCAGGGCTGGGATGGAGGCAGCAGCACCCTCCCTCCCTGGGTACCTGCTCCTTGGGAGCACAGAAGTCAGGGATGGGGATGCGGCGGTAGGTGAGTCCCTGGCAGGAATTCTTCTGCTGGCTGAATATCTCCTGCGTGGTCAGGCAGCTCTTGAACATCTTCATCTGCTTCTCTGACTCCAGGTACACCTCCAGCCACTTCTGGCACTTCAGCAGGTCCCCCTTCAGGGCAGCCTCCAGTTTCTGCAGAGGATGGAGAAACCCTCGCTGTAACACCCGCCCCTTCTGATTTTTAATTAGGATTTTAATCAATGTTTTTAGATGCAGGTGAACACCCCAAACCCCACACCAGGTCCTGGCCACCAGTTCTGCCCAGGTCCTTCTCTGGAGCCCCAGGAGCATCATTTCTCACCACACCACTCCTCCATGCAGCCACGCTGCTGCTGGCAGCCAAGCTCCCCCACTGCCTGTCTCCCCTGGAAATCCAGCTGGGAACATCCGCTCCCCTTTCCCCAGATGCCTTTTACCCTTGCTCTCAAGGCATGCTATAAATTCTTCCAGGGTAGATCTCTCTCTGCTTTGCTCCCTTGCTCCCAAAGGAAAACAAACCCAGCAGCTCCAGAGGGTGAGGAACTATGAAAGCCTGCGGAAATCACTCATGAGGATTCCTGGGAACCTCCACAGCCCCCAGCACCTCCCAGAGCTCACCTCCAGCTGCTGGGGCGAGGCAGCAGGCACGGGGATCAGCTCCTCCAGGAGCCCAGGCTCCCGCAGGGTGTAGATCTGCTCGTTCCCCTCCAGGACCGCTTCCTCCCGCAGGTTGATCCAGAGGATGCGCGAGTGCTTCCTCTTGGCATCCGTCAGGTACCGCAGGACGCTGCCCAGGCTCTGGGGGAAGGGTGGGCAAGGGTGATGGGAGGGCTGGGAGCCAACAGGGGGGTCCCTGCCTGTCACATTCACATTTTCTGGAAAAATCCCTTCCCCCAGGATTTTTCTCCTGGGAAGCTGAGAAGCCTCAGAGAAAAAGGAAAACAATTCTTATCTCATTTGCTTCTCCTGTGTTGTGCTCACATGTGGAATGTGTTTGGAGATTGTTTACCCACAGGTGATTGTTCCATTGGATTCTGCTGTGAGTTGTTTTGACTCACACTCACACTTTGCCAATCAGTGCCAAGCTGTGTTGGGACTCTGGAGAGAGTCACGAGTTTTCATTTATCTTTTTAGCATTCTGTAAGTATCCTTCTATCCTTTCTGTACTCTTTAGTAGAGTTTAGTATAGCATTCTTTAATATAATACAGTATCATAAAATAATAAATTAGCCTTCTGAGAACATGGAATCACATTCATCATTCCTTCCTTCATCAGGGAACCCCACAAATCCAATGCCTGCCCCACGTGGGATGGTGTCCCTCACCTTGGAGCTGGGCTGTGCTGTGCCATAGATGGGCATCTTGGGCACCCTTCGGAAGTTGGCCACGCTCATCTCCTTGGCAGTGCTCAGCACATCCGGGCAGAAGCGCTCATCCGCCACCTGGAACAGAGCAATGCCCAGGCAAGGGATGCCCCTTCCCACCCTCAGCTCTGAGCACACCCCAACCCAAAGACCCTGCTCAGGACAAGCCCCCAGACCTTTCCAACAGCATCATCCAGGGCTCAAAGCTGCGTTTCCAAGGTGGGACAGGCTCTTCTTGCAGCACAAAGCACCAACAGCCCCGGCCTGCTCCACCCCACCACAGAGATATCCAGGGCTCAAAGCTGCATTTCCAAGGTGGGACAGGCTCTTCTTGCAGCACAAGGCATCAACAGCCCCGGCCTCCTCTACCCCACCACGGAGCTGCTGCCCAGGCTCACGTCACAGGATGCTCCAGACACATCCACGTGCACAGGGATCTCTGGCCACACATTCATCCTCAGGTGGCTCAGGCTGGAAGGGACTTTAAAACCATCTAGTTCCATCCCTGCTGGGGGTGCCAGTGGGAGCTGAAGGACCCAAGAGCCCACGACATCTGCCCTACAACAGGGAACCCCTCTGTGAATGCAGCAGAGGGAGAGGGTGGGGGACAAAGAGAACCCCTCACCCCATGTTCATGTGCCAACAGAAGGAGTTTATTCTCAAGCCTTTCTTTATAAAGGACATTTGAAAAACCAGGTCTGGATAGATCAAAGGTCTGATCTTTTACTCTCCCCAAATCCTGGACCAGTGACCTGCTGGCAGCTTAGGAAGGAATGTAATTGGCTGAAGTTCCTGACAGTCAGCCCAGGGGCTAGTTTATGGAGCTGGCTGAGTAGAATTAATTTGCCCAGTACAAGCCACCTGGTATTGTGATATAATGTGGAAACATCTCCTCCTTTTTTCCTTTTATTAAAATTGCAACCTGCTCTCTATCATCCATCTGCAAGGGTGTTGCAGTAAAGCGGAAAAATTGTAAGAAAAAGGCCTCAAAAATCAGGCCTGCTCTGGCTGGCCTGTCATTTCTTCTAAGACAAGCTTTGCAAGCTCCCATGTGAAAGCAATCCTGGTGTGAGCAGTTCCTTAGCATAACAATCTATTCCTGGGTGAAAGACAGCCAGCACTTGTATAAACTCTTTTTACAACGTTAGATAGAAAAATTAAAATTACTTCTCACAAACAACTTTTCCTGCATGTACACACTGGGGGTTTGAGTTACCAATCAATGCAGGGTGACAACTTGTTAATAACCAATAAAGTAACTGGCAAGAAAGCTACTGACCCATTGGAGTCACACACGAGGTCTGTAAAACCGTATAAAAAGGAGTTATGTGACTGAAGAAGGGGCTTTTTCCCCCCTGAAGAAAATGGAGTCTGCATGATTTATTCCCATACAAGGGCCCTTTGCAAACTGGCTGACAGAAGCCAGCACAGGTTTAACCTGCATGAGACCACGTAGCACTGGAGCTGCAGCCCTCACCTCTAGGAGTTAGGTGAGAACTTTGGCCAGCTCATCACATGCTTAATGTGGTTTTAAAGGGGTTCTCCCAGCCCTTCACACCTCTGTGAGGGCCAGCACCCCCGGGAGGTGCTGCTCCCACTTGTGCAGTGCCCACTTGTCAGAACTCAGGACATCCCTCTGGCTGTCCTGGATGGCTCCAGCCCCTGCCAGGGGGCTCAGAGACCCTGGCACAGAGCCCAAGGCACCTGTGACTTTGATTATGACCCATGGAGCAAATGACCAGCTTTGTATGAAGGATTACAAGTCAAGAGAGTTTAGGTAGAATAATAGTTAGTTTGTCACAGGGTGAAAAATAGATTTTTGGGGTTTTTAAAATGGGGGCTTGGGGTCCCCAGATGGAGGAATTTGGGCGTGCCCTGTCCTTATTCTTTCTTCTTCTTAGCCTGCATCTTCTGGGTGATGTTGGCACTTTTGGATTGGTTTAGAGTAGAAGCTCACTGTCTAACATAGGTGAGAAGTTCACTGTCTAACATGGGTATTGGGAAGTTATGGTAAATAATGTACACGTAGTTTTTAGTATAAAAAGATAACACTGCCCTGAGGGTGGCCAGAGCACCTCAACCCGACCTGCCAGACAGACCTGCGGCGGGTCGGAGAAAGAAAGTTATAAATAACAAAAAAATAAACAACCTTGAGAATGAGAACAGAAGAATCCTGACTCCTCCTTCGACTGCTGGGAAAAGAGACTTGTACATATCTCGGGGTCACTGTGAGCACAGAAGCCCCGGGAGCACTCACCAGCACTCGGGCGCCCTTGGTGAGGAGCTCGGCGGTGACGGTGAGCTCGGCGCGGTTCATGTCGGCCTGCAGCCGGTACAGCTCCGGGCGCCGGCACATCCACCTGCTGAAGCTGAGGGCAAAGCCCAGGGGGTACTGCCGGCGGGGGAGGCACCATCAGCCTGGGCTCTGACCCCGCTGCCCCACCCGGAGAACCCGCAGGGAAAACTCCAAGGGGATGGAGCAGCTGGTTTGGGGGATCCCCGGGGTGCCCCCTAAGCTGTGTGTGCCCTGGTAGCAGAGGCAGGGAAAGAGACCCCACGGGGCTTCTGAAGGTGCTGATTAGATGAGGGTTTATTGGGGGTCCCACCCCTGGGAGCAGCATGGTTCCAGAGGGAGAAGGAAGGGAAGGGGAGAGAGAGGGAGAGCCTGGGGAGAAAAGCGCCGAGAGCGCGCCTGGCCTCCCTCACACAGCTTAACAGGGAGATTCAAGGTGGGTGCAGAATAAGTCTTGGGCCAGTGGGATTACAGATCCATGATCCTTCAGGGGAGGATCACAGGCTTGGAATAAACCCTACATTTTCATTTTGGAGGGGTGAGACAGAGCGTGCCATTTAAATAAAATGTAACACCACAGGGGGAAGCCCCCACCCTCCCACCGCACAAAGGAGACAAATAAAACAGAGGGCAAGGAAGGTTCTGGGTTGTGCTGGAGGTTTTTACCTGCTCGTGAAGGTAGTAGTTGAAGGCAATCAAGTAGAAATAGCGTTCGAGGCTCTGCAGAGTCCTCTGGAGGAAATACTCTTTGGTGCTGCTCCCCTGGAAGCAAAGGACAGGGAATCTGTGATGCTCAGTGCTGACCAGCCCTGCAGCCCCCAGCAGACCAGGAGGCTGGAAAAAAGCCCTACAGACACTTTGGATGAATTGGTTTTATTTATTTTTTTTTAATAAAACGTTTCCAGTTTCCCATATTAAATGATGCTCAAAGGCATAAATTCACATTTCAGCTCAAAACAAAAGCTTCCCCTTAGCACAAGGACACACCTGGAGCAGTTCCAACCAGTCCATGCTGTCACAGTGACACACTGTCCAGCTGGGACATTCAAACCCAAGGGAATGGGTCTGGAAAATGCAGGCTCCTGCCCCCATTCCAGCCATCTCCATGACCTTTGGATGAAATGCTCAGGCAGTGGCATCCCTGAGCCAGCCACACACCCTGCAATACCCTTAATTTCCAAGTGTCTCCCTTTTCCATGTCCAGAAGCATCCTGATACCTATGTTTCCAGCAAGCTCTCTTCTCCTCCTCTTCATCATCACCTACACAACCCTTCAGAATATGCTGAATATGTCAGCATATTCTCCACCACAGCTATCCCCTCCCAGGGAGGAAACTCAAACCCTCGGGATTTTCCATAATTCAGAAACCTCAGCAGGGGGGGTTGGGGGTTTGTACCTCTGAGCACCCCATCCAACAAATGAACCTGGCACCAGGTAAGGAACACCCAGCATGGCATCCACAAGCATCCCCAGAGAGCCTGTGGAACCCTCTTCCCAGGCCAGGATGGAAAACCCTCCAAGATGGGGCTGCGTCCGCGCTCAGCTCGGCGAGCGGGGTTTGCTCATCCCTGACACTCCGTGGCTGACTCATGAATATTTACTTGTTCTCCACAAGAGAAATCCGGCCTGCAGTCATTTATCAAGAGGAAAGGCAGTGGGATTTGCTCTGGAAACTCAAAACAAAGCCTGTGGGGATGGAGCCGCGCCAGGTTTGCCGGCAGCACCGACAGCACAGCGGTGCTGCTGCTGCTGCTTCCCAAGCACTTGGATTCCTGCAAAAAAATCCACCCCAGTGCTCCCACCCAAGGCAAACCTCCTAACATTCCCCTTGAACACCCTGGGGGTGGAAAAGGGAATGATCCACTCATGTTTCAGCCGTGAAAAGCCAGGTATTGTGGGAGTCTGGCTGCTCAGCATCCCACACCAGGGTTCACCTGCACCTCCATCACTTGAGGGGTTAAATCTCCATTTCTGCCCCCCAAACCCAGGCAGAAACCCACAGACATCATTCCTCCATGCCCAGAAAAGCCCTTTTTCCCCCCAAACCAACCAGCTCACCCAGCACCACTCCAACACAAAGAAGTCCAGGCTGGTTTTCCGAGGACTGAGCATTATCCCCTCTCCCCTCCTCACCCTCCATGTGCCCCCAGCACATTTTCCTGGCCCCTTGCCACTGTTTAAACCTGCTCTTGCTCCACAAAGACTTCAAATAAACACTCCTTGAGGCTTATTTACGGCAGTCCCCCAGCCATTTGTTGTCCAGGAGTCCAGGATGACACAGAGCAGCTTTCCCCAGCAGGGGAAGGCTTCAAGGCAATGGGAAAATCCCCTGTCCCATGCCCAACCTTCCCCTGCTGTACAAGAGAACCTGCCAGCACAAAATCCACCCTAAAAGGGAACAGGGGAGTATAAAATTTGGGATTTGCCACTAGGGACCAAAAAAGTGACAGTGAGTGCCTTCTTTTCCTGTTGCTTAATCATTTTCATGGGGTTTTTTTTGCCACGGGGCACCTGGTTTGAAATTGCTCTTTACAACCAGCTCCAGCACTTCCACCCCATGTTCAACATTTAAATGGGAAAATTAATCTCCAAAGAAACTGGGATCAGGGCAGCACCTCCACCTGAGCATTCAATCTCCTTCCATCACCTGGTGAGGAGCCCCCTGGTTGGGCAGGGAAGACCCCAGCTTTCCAGCATGGAAAGCCAGCCTGATGGCTCTTCAAAACAGCAGGAAAAAACATAAATCCACAACTAGAAAAGCCTGACCTTGGGTGACTACATTTGCAATGATCCCTCCCAGCTCCCAAGGACTTTTACCATCCAGGCTGATATCGATTTTCCAATTTTAGAGCTGATGAAATCAGGGCACAGGATATTATTTGCCCCCAAGGTCATCTACCAGAAGCACTAGCAAAGATCAAACCAGACTGTTTTCCCCCAGTCCCAGCCTGCTCCATTTTATGGCTTTTAAAACAACTGGGCGGGGGAAAAAAAGAGAAAGAGACACTCCACAACCTTCCAGGTTTCCTATCTCTGGGAAATCTCCAGCTCACAGGAAGCTTTGGGTTTCCAGAATTTACATTCTTCTCATCCCAGCGCAAAAACAGCTCAAAAAATTTCCCAGTCCCGATGGCTCCCATCCGAGCACTCCTCTGATTACCTGGATCTGATAATCCTCCCCAATCCCTTCCAGCTTCTTCTTGTTCTCATAGATGGCTTCCTTCATGTCGTGCATCTCCGAGCAGGAGGCGATGGCACCGTCCACCTCGGGAGGAGCAAGAGGGAAATTGCTCCATAAGCCTCGGATCTAGGGGGGGAAACTCCATCCCTCCCTCCTAGCCACAGCCTGCTGGAGGGTTCACCAGCACCCCCTTACCTCTTCCACTATCTGCTGGCCTTTGGGGACCATCTCCATGAAGGTCTGGATGACCCGGAGCCTGTCCCTAGGAGATGTCTTGGGCAAGGGGGGGAAGCTGCAGTGGGAGAAGGAGGAAATTGAACCAGCCCCAGGGGGAATGGGCATGGCCCCAGTCCCACCCTGGGGGCTGCTCTGCTTACTCAGGCTTCTGGGCAGCTCCTCGGTGGTGGTGGAGGACCAGGGTGCCCATGGCCATGGCCAGGTTGGTCCTGCCCACGCCGGTCTGGCAGCCGAAGAGCAGCGCGGGCGGGGGCCGGCCGGGGTCCCGCAGCAGCAGGCTGGGGCTCTCCTAGGAGGGAGGGACACAGGGATGGAGGGATGGATGGAGACCCCAGCAGCCTCCAGGAGAGCCAGGTCTGCCCCATCAGGGGCTGGGATGGAGGCCATGCCCAGGCATGGAGGGGTGGGCAGCATCTCCCTTTTGCTCAGGGGATGGGGTGGAAGGAGAACAGGACAATGGGTGGCCCACCCACTGCATTCCCCTGCCCAGTGCCCTCTCCATCCACCCCACTGGAGATGCTCCCACCACTCATCCCCAGCCCCACTGAGATTTCATCTTCCAGAATGTTAAAGGAAAAAAAAAAGCAGCTCTGACATGGAAAACCTTTGCACCAAAGGCAGATCATTCCTGCCAAAGCCACTTAGGGAAGAGCTGCCTGGAGGAGGCCAGGGATGGTAATTTCTAGCCAGGGGTAGGGATGAACTGCTGGACAACATGGACTTCTCCAGGAGGATCCTACAGCAAGGGCAGTGGGACCTGCAGGCACAGGCATCCTCTAACAGGCAAAGTTAAGGAAAACCAGAAGATGCTCTCAGGCAGTCGTGGTCTCCACACAGCACAGGAGCAAACCCCACCCCAAGGAGGCCCCACGGGCCAGGTGCTTTCCCTCTGCTCACCCTGAGGCAGCGGATGAAAACATCAAACTGCTCCTCCAGAGGGGCTCCCTCGGCGGGCAGGGGCAGCCGGTGGTACCTGCCGGGATGGGGACAGCCCTCGTGAGGATGGCACCACGGAGGGGCTCCATCCCCACCACCACGGGGGATTTGCAGCTTGAGGGGTGCCAGGAGGAAGAGGAGGAGGAGGGAAAAGGACCTGTAGGAGGGCTGGAGGAAGACAGGCCTGCGATAGACCTCGTCGGTGACCTGGATGTCCTCGTCGCAGTGCACGCGCACGGCGTGGGGCTCGTCGCGCAGCCGCTCGATGTCATTGTACACGTAGTACACGCTCTCGCTCAGCTGCGCGAAGTCACGGATCTACAGGGGACAGGAAAAGCCCCGCCACAATCCCTCCTCTGGCCTCTGAACCCCTGGGATGTGCACCCATTCCCGCCCCAGCTCACCTCCTTGCGGATGGCCAGCTCCAGGCTCTCGGCCCGCGCGCCGCGCTGCAGGCGCTGCAGGTTCTCGTGGAGGTTCTCCTTGCCCCGGGGCGTGTAGGACACAAAGTCCCCCTCCAGCCGCAGGAACACCACGGGCTCCTCACGGACACAGAAGAAGACACATTCCTGCAAATAGCAGGGGAGAGGCTGTCTAAAAGCTCTGCTGGCTTTTTTCCCACCCCAAGTTCCCACCCACCCCCACCAACCTTGTGGCCTTCTCTCTGCAGCTTCTGCAGCACGAGCTTGAAGCCGTTGAGGCTGGGCTGCCCCATCCCGAACACGGCGTAACCTCCCTTGGCCTGCCGGAAGTTGGGAGCGCCGCAGCTGCCAGTAGTGTTCAAAACATCTAATTTTCCATACACATCCCTGACCATGAAGTATTTCCCCTGCAAAACACCAGAAGAGAGAAGGTGGGACATCAATGAATTTGGATTTCAACACAGCTGAGCGTAAAAGTGGCTTTTTCTACGTGACCTTCAAAATGAGCCCCCCTAAAAAACTCCTGAGGTTCCCAAAGGCCAGGCTGAAGTGAGCTGGGTGATGAAATCGGTGGCAGAGATGCTCACCTGCACCAGGTAGTGCTCCAGCGTGGCCTCAGAAATGCGTCCCACTGTGTAGTTGGCCTTCAGCAGGTCATCGTGGATCTGGAACTCCTCCCTGCAGTTGTACCTTCAAGAGCCACACACACACAGGAGGGTAAAGGAAAAAAAAACAATGGCATAGGTCAAGATCGAAACCAACCCCAATATTTAGAGAAGAGGGTGGACAAACCCAGAATTCTGGAGGCTGCCGAGGACTTACGTGATGACCACGGGCGCCACTTTGTTGGTGATGATGGACTTGGCCTTGCTGTTGTGGAGCCCCAGGGTCTGGAAGGAGTGGATGCTGAGGGAGTGCTGGTCCTCCATGCTGCTGTCTCCCGGCGCCCGGCTCTCCAGGGGGGATGCCGACACCGCCTGCTGTGCCGCGCTGGCCGTCGTACCCATCATCCGTGGGCAGATCTGCCGGGACGGGGATGGAAGGGGGAGAGGCAAAACAACAAACAAGGAGGTAGGGGAAGAAAGAAAAGGGAGGAGGAATTTATTTTTCAGCCGCTCCTGATTCAGGATGGGAAAATCCCAGGCAGGCACAGGGCAACCCCCTGCTGACAGCCGGCCAGGGAGGGAAGCTAAGCCAGCCCTTTCCCTCCTGCTCCCACAAAAGGCTTTCTTCCTGCCTGCCATGCAGCTTGCTCCATCGGGGAGGTGAAAGTAGGGCTGAGGAGGAAGGGGGGGAATAAAGGGAGAAATGCTGGATCCGGTCCCTGAAATCTGCCGAGTCAGCACATGGCACTGCACAGAGCCTCGTCCCCTGCTTTCCCAGCACCCACAAACCACTCCCCACATGGAAAACTCTGGAACAGAGAGCACATGTTACTGGGTGTTTGGTGTGTGCCAGCCTGGAAGCTGCCTGTGCAGCAGCAGCCGGTTATCCCCATGCCAGGGGAGCACCCAGGGCAGGCAGGGACCCCAAAAACAGCCCCCAGCTCCATCCCCAGGGAGCTCATCCCTGCACAAGGATGGAATGGAAAGGGCCAGGCCTGGCGGCGGCCAGGAGCATCCCGCCACACTCCAGCGGGCTGGGACAATGAGCCGACTGTCTGCGCCAGCCAGGGCCGGATCCCGGCTTCCCAACAAAGCCAGGGATGGCAAAGGGCTAGCCTGGAAAAGACAAGGACTCTGCCCACTCCTAACGAGACAGTCCCCAGTGAAACCTCCTTTGTGTGCGTGGGAATAACCCTGGCAGCACCCGAGAGGGGACGGTACCTGCTCCGAGGCGATGCTCAGCGCTGGGAACACAGGGAATGGCTTTAACCCAGCCCTGCAAACCCCTCTGCAGCTGCTCCTCCTGCCTCACAGGCAGCCCAGGATCAACCCCTTACTGCAATCCCTGCGAATGTGATGCCCCCAGCAGCTGCAAATGCTTCAAGTGGGGGGAAAAGCCTGCGGAAAATGTGCTATTTCTAGACCGCTGTGCCCAGGCACACATTTTCCCCTCCTCCCCATCTTCCTTCCCTGCTCCACAGAAAACTTGTTGCTCTACTGTGAATTTTCTGCACCATTAGGCAGCCTGGTTTCTTTTACACACAAGAGCGGGGGGGGGGAAAACAAAAACAGCTGTTTCAGGCCAGTGCTGTTTCTCCAAAGTCATCTTGAGTGTTTCTTTCATGGCAACACTGTGAGGGCAAAAATAAGGGGAAAAAAAAAAACAGGGAGGTTTCGAGTGTTTCAGAGCAAGTGCTTGAGGCTTTGGAGAGCTCAGGCAGCAAGCAGGAATGGGGCACCCAGCCAGGATGTTTTTTTTTCCCCTAATCTTGCTCAGAATGGGTTCATCTTTTCAACAGTGGGGTGGATGGATCCCTCTGGGTTTGCTCAGCCATCCCCATGCTGCAGGATGGAGATTCCACCCCCCAGTTCCAAAGCAGGCAGCTCCTGTATGTCTTTTGTCTTTCTCCCCTCCCCACAGACACCCACTTTCACCCTAAAACCCCCAGGGATATTTTCTTTTCCCAACAAATCACTCCAAGAAATAAGAGGCATAAAAGACGCCGGGCAGATCTGGAAATTGCCCTTCAAACCACAAAATGAACAGAGAGAGGAAATCACATCTCAGCTTCTTCCCTTACTCCCTGCTTAGGCTGGGCAGGCAAAACCAAGCAAGAAAAGTACCAAAATTACCCAAAATGGGTGCTGAGGGAAGCCAAGGGAACTGCTCTAAAAAGCCACGGGAAGAGGGAAGTTCTGTGGTGTTATCCAAATGGGAGCAGCTATTTACTGGTATTGCTGCATCTGATGGGAGCAGGAGGATTTACACCCCCCCAGTGCCCACTCTGCAAGCTGAGCCACAAACTAGGATGGGTAGGGAAGCAAAACCCTACCCCAGGAAAACAGATAAAATGATCTTGGCTGAAACTTTACCAAATATTGCTGGTGGCTGCAATGGGAAGAGATGCAATGAAGCCACCATCACAGGCCAGCCAAGGGAAGCAGGAGCCCAGGGCCAAGCCTGGCTGGGACCAGCCCACCAAAGGGCTCTGGATTAGCCCAAATATCATTGTTTTCAATATCACTGTTTTCCCCATCACTGGCCACAGCTGGCAAACCCCATGAGATGTTCCTGCACTGGAACAGGATGCCCAGAGAAGATGTCAATGCCTCTCAAAGTGCTCAAGGCTGGATGGAGCTTGGAGCAACCTGGTCTAGTGGAAGGTGTCTCTGCTCATGGCAGGGGGTGGAACGAGATGATCTCTAAGATCCACCCCAAACCATTGTGGGATTCTGTGATTCCAGGTTAGGAGGCTAGGAAGCAAGCCACGTGGATTTTACAATGTCATCAGCCATCAGGTGGCATGGGTTGGTTTTGAGTATCCCTTCCCTTTCACCACACTGTATTTGGGGGTTTCCTTCCTAGGAGAGAGAGGACACAGAGACAACATCCCCCTGCACAGCATCCTGGCCTCCTGCCTGCACCTTGCCCTTCTCTTTTGGGGACATATCCCAGAAATACTCCCTCAGCCAGCAGCTCATCCCTTCACAGACCCCAAAGCCAAGCCTAAGATCAGTCATGGCCAAGGCTCCTGAACAAAGAGCCCATTTTCTCCCCAGCTGCCAAAAGAGCCAACACCCTGCACGAGGGCATCCCACCAAACAAACCAGCAGTGTTCCTCTCCAGGTGTTTTCCCTAAATTCAAAGCGCTGCCGATTAATTATTCTTGCTGCCTAACGAGAAAGCAGAGCCTCCGGGTGGGCAGGGCAGAAGTGCTTCCCTTCCCCTCCAGACCCTGTTTCAAAACACCCAGCTCTGCCAAGCCTGGACAGGGAATACCAGAGGAGGCACCAGGAGCATCCCAAGAATTCCACTCGAGCATGCCAAGGCATCCTGTGCGTGCAGTGCCGCAGCCTCTCCCACAGAGGCCACCACGCTGTAACAGCGCCCTGCCCTCCATCTTCCCACCTCTCCCATCCTCCACGCACCCCAGGGGTTATTCCCACACCCGGGGACCTGGAGAGGACTCAAAGCTGGAGCAAACAATGGACTAAATATAGTGGGAGGTGGTCAGGCTGCAGCTGCAGGATGCATCTGCCCCGGCCACCGCGCCGAGGAGGAAGCGTGCACTTGCCTGGCCGCCTCATTGTCAGCAGGAAATAAATCAAATAAATCTCCTCCCGTGCATCCTCAGGATATTTTATAGCTTTTAAAGCTCCTCTAAATGAAAAGCAAAGCCCTTTGGGAAGAAGCAGCATCCTCCTAATGAATCCATCCTTCCTCGGCGTGGGGCAGCCCCTGTGGCTTTTCAGCATGGAGTCGGCGTGGATGCATCCTCAAGGGACCCAGGGGCACCCCTGGAGCACTGCTGAGCCAAGCAGGGAGGCAGGAAACACCTCAGGCCAGCAGGAAGCTCTGGTCCAGCCAGAGGGGCATCACTGGAGCCTGGAGGAAGCAGAGCTGGAGCTGAGCCCCCCGCCCCGGCGTGCTCTTTAACCCCCTTCTTCAAAAAAAAACCAGCAAAAATGAAATCCCACACAAACAGCTTCTGTGGGACAGCCTGGAGATATCCCAGAGCCAAGGCTGCATGGGAACCAGGCTCCTGTTGTTCCAGGTGATGCCGGAAGGAAGCGGCTTGGCTTCTTAAAAGCACATAATAAAACAAAAAATAAAGGTGAGAAATAACACATTAAGCTGCGGATGATTTGGAATGTGTTGTCCTGTGAGGGTAAAATAAGGCAAAGAACCAAAATGCCTCAAATCAACCTAAAAGTGCTTTGCCACGGGTAGGAAAAGGCCCTGGAAAGGCAACTTTGCAGCAGAGAGCTCTGCTTTTACAAGCCTTGACTGATTTCTTAACATCTTTAAAGGAGCAAAAGCGACTGCCCTCCATCCTCACGAGCTCCTTGGAGAGCCGGTGGCGATGGCCAAAAATATAACGAAATAAGCAGCATTTCCTAGAAAGTCCAGAGGTATTTCCCAGTCAGGCTGGGAAAGCAGGGACTGGGGCAGCCAATCCCCCCACCAGCATCTGCTGAGCACCACAGGAAAGCATCAGTGGGATGCCTGTCCCCAAATCCAAGCAGGAGCATCCAGAATAACGAGGATCAGGCATTTCACAGCCCCTCCCCAACGTGCTCCTGGTTTTTGGCAGAAAACCGAGTGCCACATCCCCATCCTCCATGTGACCAACTTGCCTTTAGTCACTTCACTTTAAACACCCTGCCCTGAAGCCAGGGAAAGTTGTTGGACACAGGGAATGGAGGAGAAAAAAGTCTCCCTAAAAATGGGGATGCCAATGTGCTCCCCACCATGAGGAGGATGCTAGTGTCCATTGGGAATGGTATCCAGGCTGCAGCCCCTCTTCACAAACCTGGTTTGCATTATTAATCAGCATAATTAGCCTGCCTTGCTAAGCACAGCCTGGGAGGAATTACATTCCTGGAAGTGTTGGACAGGGCTTGGAGCAGCCTGGTCTGGTGGAAGGTGTCCCTGCCCATGGCAGGGGGTGGGATGGGATGCCCTTTAAGGTCCCTTCCAAACCACTCAGTGGCTCCAGGGTTTTGCAGAGAGCCCACCTGTAACTGCTGCCTCACACCCCACAACTGTTAAGGCCCGCTGGCAACCTCCATCTGTCCCTAGGGTGCTCCTTTTTGGGCAGGCAGGAGATGCTGGGGCTGCCTGCTGGTGAGGTGAGGGGTTTCATCAAGGAGCAGCAATGGAAAGAGGAACAAAGCCCTGACTCGGAAGCACCAGCGCTGCCACTTGCGCCGTCAGCTCGCTGCCAGTGGTTTCAAGGTCTGCCTGAAGGGTTTCCTTTCAGTAGCACAAAGCAAAAACACAACAAAAAGCCGTAAAACATGAAGATAAAGGCTGGGGGGCATCTCCAAAGAGACCAGCGACCTGTGGGCAAAGCTTTTGTCCAGCGCCAAACATTCCCAGCCTGCCAGGAAGCTCCACAGCCCCACACCCAAACCAGACCTGCCAAGCTCTTCCCCGCCGGAGCTTCTGTGGTGTGACCCCGCTCTGGCTGCCAGGGGGGAGCAGGGTGTCCCCGAGGGTGGGGAGCCCAGCCTGTCCCCCCCAGCACAACCCTGGGATGGCCAGCGCCAGGCGGAGCCGGCCTTTGGGAAGGCCAGGGCTGTGATTTTGTGCTATTCATAGCTAACCACGGCTCCCCTCCCAACGGGGGGAAGGCAGCCGGAGCAAAGGGACGGCTCCTTTTACACGGGGCTGCTTTTCCACGCCGACCACACCTTTGCCAGGACAAGCAGCACCTTATGCGCGCCAGCAGCGTGGTTTGGGTTTGGGTTTGGGTTTGGGATGCAGCAGGACTCGGAGCTCGCAGATCTCCTCTCCCTTGCCCCGCTCTCTTAATAAATAAAGCAAAAATCAAGCAAATCCCAGGGGTGTTTTGCTCACAGCAGAGACCTGCCCGTTATTTTTAGGCTCCGTGCAAAGACATAATCACTTCCTGCCTTCCAGGAAGGAAATGTCCCACCACCGCTGCCTGGCTGCCTCCTCCTCAGGCAGTGCCTGCCTGCTCCCAGCCCAGCCACCCCAAAACCCGCTGTTTTCTCCCATCCAGGGCAGAAAAACAAGCTCGGGGTGTGAGGGGTGCCACGGCTGCGGGAAGACGAGGGGGTGCTGGCTCCCCCAGCACTGAGAGGATGCACCGGGCAAAGGGCAGGGAAGCAGGTCCGGAAAAGTCCGGCAGCCATCGGAAACGCAGCCTGGATGGGCTTTCTGGAAGTTTTCAGCCCCGAGGAGCTGGGCAGGAGCTCAGCGGGTGTGGGCAGCCTTGCTCCCGGGACATTCCCTCCGGTGACTCGGTGCCGCAGGGGCCGGGAGCCCACCGGGCTCGGCGCCATCCATCCCCCACGTGCCAGCGGGAAGGAAGCCCATCCCATCCCATCCCATCCCAGCCTTCCCGCTCCCCAAACCCTCAGCCACATCTGCTCCTCTTCCTCCTCCATCTTCATCCCGCACCTCCCCGCTCCCAGAGCCCGCTCCCCGGGCGGCTTTGGGGAGTGCAAATGAGGCACAGCCAAGAGATGCAAATCCCAAAACTCGCTCTGGAGCGGCGGCAGGCACAGCCGGCACCGGCCGACAGCCGTGCTGGGCTCCCAGCCGTGCTGGGCTGGCTTCCAGGCCAAAAGAGGTAGAGAAAAAGCCCCTTTTAAATAGGGAACGCAACTCAAAGGCAGGAGAGGTGGGAGGATGCCATCCGCGGGGCGCACGCTGGGCCTCAGCACTAGCGATCCACCGGTTTTCCAGAGGTTTGAAGCCCACCCTTGGCTCCGGATGAACCCTTCTGGCCACGGCTGGGGCACCTCCTGGCCACGCCGTGGGCTCTGTGCTCCAGGGGCAGAACAAACCTTCCCCCATTGTCCCGCCCGCCTTGGCTTGGGGGCACCCCTCGCCCAGGAAGCCCCCCGGGTGCCCATCACAAACCCCCCGGAGGGTGGGGGCACCCTCGAGGGCTGCTCCCGCCCCCTCCATCCCCTTCCCACCGCGCCGGGCCGGGAAACGAGCCCCAGCACCCCGGGGAGGGCATGAGAGGGGCAGCCGGTCCCGGGGGGGGCGGGAGGCTGCCCGGCACCGGGATGGGGCGCGGAGCGGGGCAGGATGCCCGGAGCCGGGGCTGGAGCGGGGGAACACCCAGTGCCGGGGCTCGGGGGGAGAATGCCCGGCTGGGCTCGCGGGATGCCCGCTCCGGGCGGGGATACGGTACCTGGGGGGCTCCGGGCTCAGCTGCCGCGCCGGGCCGGCCGCGCCGTCGGGCGCCCCATGGGGGCGGCGGGAGCGGTGGCGGGAGCGCAGCCCCGCGGCCGCGCCGACCGCCGGCGCCTCGGCGGGGGAGGGACCGGGGCGGGCACCGGGACGGGGCCGAGGGGCGTCCGGGACCGCCCCCGCCTCGGGAACACGCCCCCTGCCCCGCCCCCTGCCCCGCCGGGACGCGGCTCCGGCACCGCGGGAACGCCCGGCACGCAGCACCCCCAAACACAGCACCCCCTGTCCCCTTAGGGACCCCTGACACACAGTCCTCATCATCTCGGGGACACCCGGCATGCCAAACACACCCAAACACAGCCACTGTCCCCTTAGGGACCCCTGACACACAGTCCTCATCATCTCGGGGACACCCGGCATGCCAAACACACCCAAACACAGCTATTGTCACCTTAGGGACCCCTGACACACAGTCCTCATCATCTCGGGGACACCCGGCACGCCAAACACAGCTATTGTCACCTTAGGGACCCCTGACACATAGTCCCATCGTCTCGGGGACACCCGGCATGCCAAACACACCCAAACACAGCTATTGTCACCTTAGGGACCCCGACACACAGTCCCATCATCTCGGGGACACCCGGCATGCAGCACCCCCCAGACAGAGCCACTGTCCCCTTAGGGACCCCTGACACACAGTCCCCATCATCTCGGGGACACCCAGCACGCCAAACACACCCAAACACAGCCACTGTTCCCTAGGGACCCCTGACACGCAGCCCCATTGTCTCAGGGACACTCAGCACGCCAAACACACCCAAACTCAGCCACTGTCCCCTAGGGACCCCTGACACGCAGCCCCATTGTCTCAGGGACACCCAGCACGCTGATCCTTCCCTTATCTCCTGGTGACAAACCAGAGAGGGGTTGGGGACAGAGAGGGACTGTCAGACGCCACCACCCCAGCCAGGTTTGCAGTTTTGGGAGCATCAAGGCACTGCTGGCACCTCTCAAAGCCAAAAGGTGCTTTTGCTTCCCAGACATGGGAGACGGGGATGTGAGTGATGGAAGCCGAATATCCCATCCAACCCTGCCCTCTGGCTGTTCAGAACCATTCCTCCTTGTCCTGGCACTCCATGCCCGTGTCTAAAATCCTTCTCCAGCTCTCTTGGAGCCCCTCTAGGCACTGAAAGGGGCTCTAAGGTCTCCCTGGAGCTTTCTCTTCTCCAGATGAACATGCCCTGCTCTCCCAGCCTGGCTCCATAGGAAGCATCAGGGCGCTCCCAGGTCTCAGGGCCATCCTTCCTTGCTCAGGCCACTCAGATTCCTGGGAAATAAGGCTGCTGCCCACTCACCCAACTGCTTCCCAGCACCCTGCAGGGTGCCCCATGGTGGGCTCTTGCCATGGCTTCACCAGTACCAGCAGGTCCAGCAGCCAACTCTGCTCATCTCCTGCCCAGAGCCCACCACAGCACAGAGTGAATCCATCAGGCCACTTCAGGCTGCCCTCATTGCCACACAAAGATGCTATTTCAGCTAATCCACAAAACCCCAATCCTTTCAGCCCCTACCTGCCTTGCCACATTCCATTTGGGTTAGAACAGCAGCTCTCAGAGCCCCCCCAGGTAGGACCCCAACCCCACCTCCCCCTGAGCCTCCCCAGCATTACAGCCTTGCCCACACCCAGCACCATCCAGGGCTGCAGTGCTGCTCCAAATCAGTGCTTGTAGGGCACCAGCAGGGCAAAGGAGAAGGAGAAAAACGGCGTTAACACGTTCACTGGCACTGGGAAGGAGGGCCAGGAATGTAAACGCAGCCCAGAGCTAGTCCGAAAATGGTAACAGCTGGAAAGGAGGGCTGGAAAGTTTGCTCGTCGGGATCTGAGATCCTAGCCAGGCTCCCAGCATCCAGCTCAGCCAAAATACCCTGCCCTCAGCTGCTCTGCTGCATTTACAGTCCTGGATTGAAATTTTTAAACTTTTGAAATTGATTTTAATTATCCATTTGAAGATCCCAAATCAGTATCTAGAAGCTTATTAGGGAGGAGCATACCAAAACCCAGGGATTCACACAGCCCTCACTACAGGAGCTTTGATAGCAGGGATTAACACATAAAAAACACCCCAAAATTCATGAGGGAACCAGTTGCCACTGGCATTGCACGGCCTGAACCAGATTCAGGGAAGAGCGGCTCCCAAACGCCTCGTCAGCAATTTCCCTCGCCGTGTTCCTCTCTCCGTACGCGCTGCAGATTTCCCTGACACTGCAGAATTAAACTGCTGCAATACGAGCACAATCCACGGGAGGTCATGGCAGGACCACTCCGAGCGCAGCCAAACCAGGGTGCTCCAAGAGGCCCCCCCAAACCCTTGGAAACGCCCCCCAGCCTCACCCCTGGGATCTGAATGCTTTGGGAATGTGATGTGCTGCTGTGGTATTTCACACACACAGCTGAGATGGCCTCAGGGGATGCATCCCCAAGTGATGCTGGTGGTTTGCTGAGGCACCCACAGAAATTTGGGGGCACCCTCTGTAGGCAGAGGGAGGGGACAGACATCCCATTGCTGCCCCTCCCTCAGTGCCCTAGTGGGGGAAAAGGACTTTGCTGCTCAGACCCCTCCCCAATTACAGTGGATGGTATAAAAGAGTTAAAAAATTGTTTAAAATTTTTGAAAATATATTACAATGCAATATATTAACATATATTAATGGTCTCCTGTCCCTGAAGGCTTCAAGGCCAAGGTTGCTGGTCACCTTCCACCAGACCATGTTGCTCCAAATCCCATCCAAAAAGTCCTTGAAGACTTCCAGGGATGAGACCAGGACAAGTGATCAGTTTGGGGCCGTTCTGCACATGGGAGACCTATGGGAAAATCAGGTTTCTCTGCATGTGACATTTTGCAATTTCACCCTTGGTTACTGGTTCTGGCTTTGACCCTTCCCTGCTCTCTGGGCATGACTGGGAGAGAGCCCATGAGGGGATTTTGCTCCAAAGGGAAGGGAAAACCCTCTTCACCCCCTGAATCATAGTCCAAATCACCTTGATTTAGTAGAACCAAAATCTTTATTGATCTCACTGTAACAGCAACCACTGGCGAGAGCTTTTCTCCTCCCAAACACCTGCTTGAAGAGACGGTACAAAACAACAGAAATCCCAAACGGAGCCCCTGACTAGCAGAGGAACACCCCGGCGAGGCCAGGCACTCCCTCCCTGCTCAGCCCCCAGCCTGCTTACAAAAGGGAACCTTTGGGCAGAAAAGTTGCTGGGATGGGGAACAGAGACACAGGGAGGTTGGGAAAGGGGGCATTTAGAGAAAAAAAAAAAAAAAAAAAGAAACAACAAAAAAGGTTTCCCTCCGGCTCCTGTCCATCTAGTCACGTTGTCCTTGGATATGGTCTGATTGTTTTTGGCTAGCAGAGCAGGTTTTTCCCAAAAGGAGCAGCTGTGCTTGAGGGCGCCAGCTCCCTGCATCCTCTGCCAAGGATGTCCTCGCCCCCTGCCCCTCCCTCGATCCGAGGGCCTAACCGACCTCCTAGGATCTTGGCTTCAAGGAAAATATATTTATTTATATATATAATATATATTTGTGTGTGTCTCATCACCACCCACCCACCCACACGCATTGCTACTCGCACTCACTCACTCGTGCGCCCACGGCTGCCGCGCTCACCTCACCTCCCACGCCAGGGAAAGGATGGCAAAGACAACCCCATTCCCTGGGGCTGTGCTTCTGCTTCTTCCTCCCCCACCCCCAAAACGAGGGGCAGCCCCCCCCTCCCTGTGAGAAAAGCAGCTGGAAGATGGGAGCTGGCCACCAGCGCCGTGCCAAACACACCTAGAGAAATAAATTACGGGATGGAAAGTGCACAAAGCCTGTGGGGTGTCCCCCTCCCCAGCACGGGTAACGAGGTGTGGGGTGACCCCAGCAAGGGAGGGACGATGGATGGAGCAGGCACTCAGGTGGGGGCTGATAAAATGGCACTTGAGAAGGTTGCAGAGCTGGTGATGGCTCCCAACAGGCAGTAAAAAATCAGAACTGGGGGGCTGGTGGGATTGGGGGGCGCAGCCGTGCCCAGCGCTGCTGGTCAGGGCAAGAGTCACACGGAGAGAGGGGGGAAAAAAAACCCCATCTCCAGGGGAGGTTTGAGATGGCCATGCCGTGCCAGGCTGGCCAAGGGGAGGTTGATGTGGAAATGCTTTATCCACGACAGCATGATCCAGCTGGGAGAAATGCCACCCTGAGAACTGAGGGTGGCATCGATGGCAGCGCCCTGCCAGGAGAGCACCCCATCCCTGCGGTGTCTGGCGAGCCCCAACAGCCCCCAGGGACACCCAGCGATTCCTGAGACATCCAACGGTGCCAGAGGGATCTCCCCCCTGTAGGATTCACATTTTAAAGGGCTGGGGGGTAAAAAATCCCGAGCACTACAAAGCACTTTCCCAGAGGCACTCGGCCCCAGCCCAGACAAAGTCGTTGGGGTCGAAGCGCCCCTTTTTAGTACCAAAAATAAAAGCAAGGGGTTTTATAAAATATGGCTACATTGCTGTGAGTCCTGGCTGGTAGGTGGGGGACACTGCCCCTGGCTGGAGGGCCAAGATGGAAGAAATCCACGTAGGAGAGATGTGGACATGCTGGCTGATTCCATCAGGGATACATCGGACCCTGGAGCACTGAAGGGAACGGGCTCCCAGTGCTGTCCTTTGCTGAATGCCAACACACCCCAGGGAAACTCAAAAAATACCCTCCCCAGGGTGCAAGCAGGTGCATGATTTTAGGAGTGATGTTTCCCCCTCCTCCCGACAGGCTGCCCAAATTTTCCAGGAGAAGGGGGCAAAGGGGGTGACACAGCTCCAGAACACCAAGCTGGTGGCCATGGGAGGTTTGGGTAAAAGAGAGGGGAATTTTGTGGGGGCACGAGGCAGCAGAAGAGGCAAAGGGATGTTTTAAAAAGAAGCCTGGTGGAGATCAGGCTGCTGGCAGGTGGAAGAGGAGGAATAGGGCCGGATCCAGAAGGGATGCTCCGTCTGGCACATGCTGGACCGCTCACCCGCAAAGGGGGAGAAGACAGAGCTGCACTCCCCCCAAAAAAGAGGGGGAGGAGGAGGGCGGGGAGGGGACGCTGGTGGGGACCACTGCCACCTCCACCTCGCCGGGATGGATCCTGCTAAGCCGAATGGGGGTGCACAGGGCTGGGGAGTCGCTGCCTCTCCGTGGTTCCCGCTCAGATATCCATCTCGAACTGAGCTTCGTCCCCTGGCAAGAGGGGGGAGAGAAGCGTTAGGGGCGTCATCCTTCCCCCCAAATCCCTCCTGCCCCGCCCCGGGGGTCCCTTACCCATGGAAGCAGTGTTAGGGGTGTCATTCTTCACCCCAAATCCCTCCTGTCCCGCCCGGGGATCCCTTACCCATGGATGGCTTGCCCTCCTGGTGGTTCAAGCTGTTGGCGTCCGCTTTGGGCTCCTCGCCGGGCTCGCCGGGGCTGGTGACGCCGGGGATATTGGGGAGGTGACAAGGCGGGGTCTTGGCCATGGGGGAGTTGCGGCGGTCCAGCAGGAACTTGCGGTCGTAGATGATCCGGGTGCCTGGGGGGAGGACGGGAGCAGAGTGGGGGAATCCGGTTCGGCAGCGCTTGTTTGCCGAAGGAGTTTCCCGGCGGAACGGGCCAAGGTTCTCCGCCGCGGATCGGCGGGGAGGGCTGGGGGGTGCGCGCTGCCGCTCTGCCCGCTCTTATCTGGGCACAACAGGCGATAATTCGGCCAAACACCCCGGCGGCAACCGGGTCCCGGCTGCCCCGGGGGCGCTCCACGCTGTCCCGAGCAGAGAGCTGGCAAACTCACGGCACGGGTGGGAACGCGTCCCGGGGATGCCGATGGAAGCGGCACCCCGAATCACCACCACGTGTCCCTCTGCGCTGCACAGGGACAGGCGTGTCACCGCCCCGCGGCACCGGGCCGGGGCAGGGCCGAGGCACCGAGCCCCCGTGTCCGCGTCCCACCGGGAGCTTCCCGCCAGCCCGTCCCGGGATCCGGCTGCCGCCCCGCCGGGACCCTCCGCGCTCCCGGTACGTCCCGGAAAAACAACAAACCCATCTCCACGCGTGTGCGCCGAGGAGAGCGGGCGGAAAGCGCTCCGTATCCACGACATACAGAGGGGATACAGGCGCGGCACGCACGGTCCGCCCGCGACACGCGGCGTTCGGGCTGGCCCGGGCGCGCTCCCCCGGAGGCCCCGGCGGGCGCGGCGCTTTTACCTCCGGGCGTGGTGGAGAAGAGCGTCCCGCCGGGGGTGGTGCAGTAGTCGGCGGGGAGCTGCGCGGCGTCGCTAAGCGTGACGGTGCGGGTGGGGATGGCCCGGCTCTGGCTGGGCTGGCGGCCGCCTGCGGACGACATGGCCCCCGCTCGGCGCCGCGCTTTGTCCCCGCCGAGCGGGCGGGCGGAGCGGCCCCGCCTCTCCCCGGGACCGGCCCCGGCCCGCCCCGGCCCCGGGACCGCCCCCGGCCTTGGGACCGCCCCGGGCCCGCCGCCACCAGGGGGCAGGCGTGCTGCTGCGCCACCCTGCCCGCGCCTCCCACGTGGTCTAGCGGTGAGGATTCCTGGTTTTCACCCAGGCGGCCCGGGTTCGACTCCCGGCGTGGGAAGGACGAAATTTTTGGGGGTTATTTTGGGAGGCAGGAGAGGGAAGGGTGGTGGTGTCCTGGTGTCCTGCCCAGGATACCTTCGGCCAGAATGTTTTGGCTAGACCGAGCTGAATTAAGTCACTGGGAAAAGGAATGCGTCCAAATATCCCAAATCAGGAAAGGGGCTTTCTCCCCATATCCCAAACCAGGAAATAGGTTGTGTCCCCATATCCCATATCAGGAAAGCAGTTATATTCCTGTATCCTAAACCAGGAAAGGGGTTGTATCCCCATATCCCAAATCAGGAAAGGGGTTCTGTCCCCATATCCCAAACCAGGAAATGGGTTGTATCCCCATATCCCATATCAGGAAAGAGGTTGTATTCCTGTATCCTAAACCAGGAAAAGGGTTGTATTCCCATATCCAGAAAGGGGTTGTATCCCCATATCCCATACCATGTAATAGCATTCATCTCCATATCCCAAACCAGGAAAAGGGCATGGATCCCTATATCCCAAATAAAGAAATGGATTGCATCCCCTTATGCCAAACCAGGAAAGGGCTTGCATCCCCATATCCCACACAAGGAAAGGACACCCGTGCCCATGTCCCAAACCAGGGAATAGGATTCATCCCCATATCCCAAACCGGGAAAATGGCATATCCAATACCAGGAAGGGGGATGCATCCAAATATCTCAGACCAGGAAAAGGGATGCACCCTCATTTCCCAAACCAAGAAAGGAGATGAATCCCCATATCCCATACCAGGAAAGGGGATACATCCCCATATCCCAAGCCAGGGAATAGGATGCACCTACATACCCCAAAAGCACCAACCTGGAAAGCTGGGAATCTCACCCTGATGCTTCCTCATTTCCCAAACCAAGAAAGGAGAAGCATCCCCATATCCCATACCAGGAAAGGGGATATATTCCAAGCCAGGGAATAGGATGCACCTACATACCCCAAAAGCGCCATCCTGGAAAGCTGGGAATCTCACCCCGAGGGACATGCCAGCCCCAGCACAGCCTCCCTCCCTCCCCTGGGAACACTGATCCCGCCGGTTATTTTTAGCATCTCTCTCCCGGAGAACAGAGTGGCTGGTTTCTCTCTCCAGCCCTGGATCCCCCAGGGCACAGCGCACTCCCGGCGGGACCGGCCGCCCTCCTGCACAGGAGGATGGGCGAGGCGGTGGCCCGGGTGGCCAGGAAGGTGAACGACACGGTGGAGAACAAGGCGGATTCCCTGGGTAAGGCCGCTGGAGAACAAAGCGGATTCCCGGGCTGAGCCCGGCGCTCCGTGCCGGGGCCGCACTGGGATCGGGTAGCCGGGAGCAGGGCTCTGGTTTTCACTGCCACAGGCTAAAAAAAGCTGTCGGCGTTCCCTCCCCGCGGCTCCGGAGAAGGGAAAGGCTCCCCCAAAGGGCCCTCAAAGTCAGAGCAGGTTCACATAATCCCGCGGGATGTGTCCCCTCCTTGGGAGCACGGCAGGAGCAGATTTTTCCCCACGTGGCCGTGTCAGATTTATGCTTTCCTGCAGTTTCCCCATTTCCAGCTAATAGCCAAGAGCAGGGTGCAGTTCATCAAAGGAGAGAGATGAAAGCCATTCATTTTTATTCCCACTGGATTCCTGGCCCTGGGATATAAACCAGAGTATGGCAGGAGCTGGAGCTTCATCTCCCAGGCTCCCCACATCCTCCTGAGAGAAACGTGGGAGGATGGAACTTGCTCCATCAGCCCCCGCAGTGGCTTTGGGGAGGGGGCAGGAAGCAGAGCCCATCCTGGGGCTGGGATACAGGGTTTCCATCCCTGGAGTCTCCTGGGATGGGAAAGAGAAACGACTCAGGACAAAACAAGAAGGCCACGAGGTGAGAGGCACAACTAAATCTTTTTTCCCCTCCCCACCACTTGCCGTAGGACAACCAGCCATGACCATGAGAAATCCAGCCAGGAATGCCCAGGGAAATCCCTGCTCCATCCCCCAGCAGTGGAATAGGCATCCCTGGGCTGCTCAGCTGCCCCCAGGGAATCGGGGACACGGGGGGGAGCAGGGGACTGAAGTTGTCAGCCCCTTGCCTGGGTCTCTGTGTGCGCAGATCTGGCCAACTGCAAGCTGATGTCCTTCCCTGTTGGAGTCTACAAAGCCGTGAGGAGCGTCACCGAGGGCATCCACCGCATCTCCCTGGCCAACAATGAGCTCAAGTCTATCACCAGCCGATTTGTCACCACCTTCAGCCAGCTGAGAGGTAATAAGGCACTGCCACTTCCAACCCTCTGGGGCACGCCAGGAGCCCCCGGCTGGCTGCAGAGGGGGCAAAGCACCCACGCGTCTCCCCTGAGCTCGCACCTCATTGCAAGCGTTAGTTCAGACCCCAAAAAATCCAGTTTTGGTTATGCCTTCTGGCCCCCGAAGGACGAGGACACTGGTTCTGCTCTCACCCACCCTTCCAAAGTGGTTTCAGGCTGCTGTGGGGTCACTCAGCACCCCCAGCTCCCTCCAGGGATGGGGTTGAGGATGGAGGAGGACAGGAAAGGCAGCCTGGGGATAACAACGGGACAATATCCAGGCTGTGCCGACTAATTAGTCCTCGTAGTGCGACATCAATGAGAGCTAATCACTGCAGGAGATGGGAGCGATCATCAGCACGGCGGGGACACCTCCCTGCCGAGCCCAGAGAAGGCGGCCCGAGGCTAATCCGATAAAAAATGGCCATGCAAGCATCCAGAGCATCCAGCACCAAGGTATTGAGCACTGAGGGCGGCGCTGGGGATACTCTGGCAGCTTCTAAAATCAATTTTATTCCTACGAGGTACCACACAAATGCCGCTGTGCTGGGTGCCTGCGGGGGCTTCCCTTGTCCTGGAGCTGCAGCATCCACTGTGAGAGCACCCCTGGGCTGGGGAAAGGAAACACATGCAGCAAAGGGAATCAATTTCCATTTTCTAGACAGCACAACCAGCCCTGAAGGGGAAAATAAATGACTTTGCCTCCCAGCAAGGGCTTTTCTCCACCAGCGAACCAATCACTCCAGCAGTGAGCTGTGCTGGGTCCCAGCAGGAACAGATGCCCCAGGGCTGGGGACAGGCTGAATAAGGCAGGACCTATAAATACCAGGTATTAGCAGGGGCAGGGCGGCTTGTGTGGGTATTTATAGTGCAGAACGCCCTGTGTCACTGGAGAAGGGCGCTGGGACAGCGGGATTTGGGTTCTGTGCCCGGGAGTGCCGCTCCTGGCCCCACAGGAGCTCATTTCTGGGGTGGGAAAGCATCGTGGATGGGTAAACTGTGACAAATAGGTACTTTTCACAGCTAAAGACCTCTCTCCCACCATTCTGTTTATTCCTCAGAAGGGCTTC
Source organism: Agelaius phoeniceus (assembly GCF_051311805.1). Taxonomy (NCBI): domain Eukaryota; kingdom Metazoa; phylum Chordata; class Aves; order Passeriformes; family Icteridae; genus Agelaius; species Agelaius phoeniceus. Next base: position 32,631,043 of record NC_135273.1, read on the forward strand.
AGGCACATGAATACAGAGGGCTAGCCTTAAGCCATGACAAATGACCATTGGCGAGGTAATTGCACTGAGTTTATGAGAAAATATTCCTTATTTTCTTACAGACTCTGCTTGCAAAAGGCTGCCCAATTTCATTAGGAAAACATTGCTCCTAAACGTGGTCTTCCCAGCAGGGAAATCTACAATGGCAACCACGGAAAACAGCAAAAAAACTTTAAAAGCCCAATTTTTGGAGCTGGAATCCCATTGACGTACCTGGCAGTCCATGGGGGCCAGAGGCTGTAAATCAAGCCGTGCATTAGTAATTTCCCCACCTTTTTCTCTGCATCCCACCACCTCCCTTCTCTCTCTTCCCAGAGCTCAACCTGGCAGGCAATTACCTGCACCGCCTGCCCGAGGAAATCACCTCCCTGCTGCACCTCCGCGCCATCGACCTCTCCCGAAACCGGTTCCGGCGCTTCCCGGAGCCCCTGGCCACCGTGCCCGCCCTGGAGACCATCGACCTGCAAGAGAACGAGATCGCAGGTGAGGGGGAACCTTTCCCCACCGGGAAAAAGGCGATTTAGCACTGTGAGAAACAACTGCTCGCGTTGGAAATGTAAAGAGGTTTGTTAAACCTTGATGAAAATACACCAAAGGACTATGTAAGTGTGAAAAACGCCAGTCACTTGGGGTTTTTTAGATTTTAAAAGTTTAATAGTAATAAAATGGTTGTAAAATTAGTAATATAATTAAGAGTAATAATAATTTGGACAATATGGATTAGGACAATATGAGACAATAAAAACAAAGAGTTACGGACAGTCCAGGTACCTCTTTCTGGGCAAAATAAGCCCGAAAAAGGACCCACGTTAACAGAGGATTAACCCTTAAAAGCAACAGCCTGTTGCATATTCATACACCTCATCCATGATGCATAAATTCCATTCAAACCCAGGATTCTGTCTGGGCAATGTCAGCTTCTTCCTCTGAATCCTGACTGAGTCTTCAGGGCTGAGTGAGGCAGGAAGAACTCGACAATGGAGCAATAAATTCTCTTTCTCTGAAAGATTTGGGTGTCCTGTGGCTGCTATCTCGCTGCAAGTCCTTTCTGTAAAAAAGTATCTTACATAGCATAGTTTCTATTTTAACATTATGTTATAACCTAAAACTGTATTTAACACGCTACTTAAGTAAATTAATACAGCATAACTTTCTAACACAACACATACAATATTCATTTGAATATTTGCCAAAAGCCAATCATAAAATACGCATTTTTCACATAAGGAAAAGTTCACAGCTCTGGGAACTGCCCTTGTGGATACCACATGTCCAGTTCATCATCAAGGTGGATGCTCAGTCTTTTATAACCCTGGGGGTTGCATCAGGCAGCCCTGGCCCCTCTGTCAGAGGGGCTTCTTTGCCATTCATCAGTGCAGACTGCTTTCTTGTAACTGCATTGGAGATCAGGTGTTGCCATGCCCACCCCCTCAGCTCCAAGCTTTTCCATTCCCACTGCCCCATGCAAGGGGCACATGTGCAGCCTCCTTTGTACCTGTCCTAGACAACCCTGGCTGTGTGATGGCAGCAATACAGGGGGGGAAGGGAACTGTGGGGAGAACAGAGGACATCTAAACCACAATAACATAACTATACACCACTAAAGCTTCTCTTAATATTCACACAATAGTTATCTTTTAATTGCGAGAGCCAATCATCTCATTATCCATCTATACCAGCATCACCCAGGGCTGGTGCTAAAATAATCAGAGCCTGCTCAGCCATTTGCCTTTCCTGGGAAAGGAAATTTGCCTCCCAGGGCACAGTGGGAGCCAAGCCCCATTCGAGCTGCCCCATTCACCATGCTGGGATGTAGCTCTTAGAGGCACCTCCAGCTGGGACCCCAAAATCCTCAGATTTCATTAAAAAAAACAGAGCTGATTGCAGAACCCACCCCCAGGAATGCTGGGCCAGGATGTTTGCTGCCAGGCTAAGCAAAGACACCTGAACATTTCCCAGAACAAACAGCAGCTGTTTAACACTACAAAATCCCCTAAAAATTAAATTAAAAGAATGGCAAGAGCCGCTCATCCCTCAGCCCTGCAGCGGCAGGAAAATTTTTCATGTGAAAAAAACCGAAGGCTTTGGAGTCTGTGAAAGCTGGGCAAAAGGGGCAGCTGTTGTACACAGATAAAAGTGAATTTATTTAGCAGGCAGCCTTCAAAGAGCCCAGGCTGGAGCATCCTACAGCCCCCACGGAGCCCCAGGGAGGCGAATCTCGGAGTCCACTCAATTTTGCTGTTTTATCTGGGGTGCTTCAGCTGCTGCAGGGAAACTGCTCCCTGCAACAGGAGGTTTGTTACCAGCCTCACATCAGCTGCTCCCCAGCTGTGCCTGCAGAAACCCTGGAATTAAAAACTGCTTCCACAGGAGCCAGAGAAGGACAAGGCTTTTCCTCACCCTCTTTTTCTCTCCTGCCTCCTGGCTTGCTTTTAGCTCCCTCCGTCACTTTTTCAGTTCAATTAGCTGATTTCAACCCGAGCTGGTCTCCAAACTGCATTTTCCCCGCTGGTTTTGTGGAAGCAGGATGCTGCAAGAAGGGAATGCAGCTTTTTGGTGCCTCTTTCCCTGCTACAACGCAGGGAGGAAAGGCTGCATGCAGGGCTGCACCCAAGCTGGATTGCTCCTGGGGGACAGGGTGGCCTGAGAAGCCAGGTTTGGTCATCACCTCCCACCAGGCTCCCCTCGGCTGGGAGGGGCCCTCCAGATGTGGGGAAAATAAAAAAAACCAAACAGAGTAAAATTTGACAAGTCCAAGCCAAGATGTTGTAGGGATATGTGTGAGTAGTGCACATGATGCTGTCTGGCTGCAGAAATGGGTGATGTGAGCTTATCTCACACATTTTCTGGAAAGGGGAGAGGAAAACACCGGAAAGCCAGGGGATTTCAGCCCATGTTTTCCAAGGAAACACAAAAAACACCTGGGGGATCACCCTGCTGCCCCCAGCCCTTCCCAAAGAGGTTCCCCTGCAGGTGAGCTGGTGTTTGCAGGGCTGCAGTGCCCTGGTTTGTGGGGCTGTGCCAGTGCTGGTCCTGCCTGTCCTCCTGGGCCAAGCCAGGGGTGCTGAGAGGCTCCTGCCAGGGCTGCAAACCCCGTCTGAAAGCTCCTGCTGCAAGAGCTGAGTGACTTGTAAGGCAAATCGAGCTGCAGGTGGTAGGTGGTGTTTTCCAAAGCGAAACAGGAGTGAAAGGAGATTAATTCATGCCTGCCTGGAGCCTGTGGGCTCTGTGAAAGGAGACATTTAGTGCCACAAGCCACCCTTTTCATCTAAATAAGCTCTTAACCCTGGACTGTAATTATGTATATATTACTGTCAGTGCTTTTAACTCTTTCCCTGGTAATTAGAGTTATATCAAATCAGCTTTTAAAGCTCCCAAATCCATGGGGATGTTTTGGTGCCTGGAGCTTCAGCTTCTCTTTCCCTTATTCCTTGATTAAAGGTTTAAAAGTGATGATGTTGAGGCTGGGGAGGTCACTGCTGGCTGGGGGCAGCTGTGGTTGAATTTGTCCTCCTGAGGATGTTGAGATGGGACAAAGGGGGGTGGTTTCAAACTCAGAGTGGGGCTAGATGGGACATTGGGAAGAAATTCTGCCCCAGAGACACTGTGCATTCCTGGCAGTGCCCAGGGCCAGGCTGGATGGGGCTTACACCAACCTGGGGCAGTGGGAGGTGTCCCTGTGTCCATCCAGGGTGCACTGCATCAGCTCTAAGGTCCCTTCCAACCCAGACCATGTCACATTCTGCTTTAATTATGTAAAAAAAGCCTTTTCCCTCCCTGTCTTTTGCTTAACTGGTGAAGCTAGCACGAATAATTCAGGCTCAAATGCAAGTGCCTCATCCATTGGGAAGGCAGCAAGGGATGTTTTGGGCTGTTTTTGGAGGAGTTTGTGGCTGGCAGGGCACAACCCTACAGCTACAGGCTGCACGGTGTGCCCTGCCTGTCCCTTCATGCCAGGGCTGAGTCACTGCTCCTCACCTGGAATTAAGGTGCAGAGCTGAGCTCTTCCCAGCCTGGGAAGGTCTTGGTCCCCAGAATACTTCACTAAACTCCTTAATCTAAGCAAAATGGGTGAAAGCACTTTTAACTTGAACATGCTGCCTGAGAGGATGATTAAACTTCTTATTCTCCACTGCATTAGGTGATGATTAAATAGGAAGATGTATGAAACAAAATATATTACTTTTGTTCTTCAAAGGGGAAAAAAAACCCCAAGCAAAATGAAACGGGGGACTGGCAGTGAACAAATCCACCATGAAGAAGAGTTATTAAAAAAATTCATGTGAATCTCTGCCTGATGAGCTGTGCTCTCCTAGGGAATTTGTGTATGGAAAATATCACCATTTTCTGGAGGAGAGAGAGGGAAAAAAAACAAAGGCATTGAAGTGTTTGAGTCTTTTTCCAGCATAAAATAAATTTCATGGTTTAAAAATCACATAACCATCTACCAGATATAATTACAACACTGCAATTCTGCTCCAGGTGCTGGCAGAGGAAACAGGAGCTGGGGTAGAAAAAGCTCTTGTCATTCTGGTGGCCAAATTAAAAAAGAAATTGGTTTTGGTAAATCAGACAGGTGGGCTTTGCTAGCCCAAAATATTGTGAATTGTAGCAAAATCCATCACCTTTTAATGACCTTAATTAGGGTTTTTTCATATCAGCCTCAGTGGATACACATTGGGACCATCCAGCTGAGCTGCGCCCTCTTTTGAAACACAGAGTTTGTAAATGTCGTGTTTTCTGAAGGACAACACCCAAATTCGTGGAAATTGCAGAACAGAAGGGGGCCTGTGGGTGGCTCAGAGCCATTCTGCAGCCTGTCCAACAAGGGCAAAGACCACGAGCCTTCCTGTCAGCCCGGAGAGGGCTCCTGGGCATTGCAACACCGGGGAGGAAATCAGGGAATGGGGCTTTGAATCCCCATTCCGTGTCCCAGCAGGGTTTTATTAGCTGGGAGAACTGGAGGGCAGTGCCCACTCTGCATATCTGCGTGTTTGCACCTCCCTGACACATTCCTTAGAACCCCGAGATCATTTAGGTTGGAAAAGACCTCCAGGACCATCGAGTCCAACCAATAACCATTTGAGCAGTTGGATAAATTAATATTTCACTGTCTTTCTGTTTGATCAAAACCTGCAGACAGGCTTAACATCAACAGCAAACCTTTGTTGTTAAACTCAAAAAACCCCTCAAGTTACCACCACGCCTCAACACGAGTAGTGGTACCTCCTGACAATCAATTACCCAATCAAATAATATTAATTCCTCAATCATTTATCCCTCAGTCAACCATTCTTCAAATAATCCCAACTCAATACCCTCAAATACAAAATTCGAATTAGCCGCTTCAAAATTAATACACCTTTTAAATAATTTTTGTTATAAAAGCATTCCTACCAAAATTGTCATTTTTTCAACAAAACCAAATTTTTTTAATTCTAAGCCAACAGCAGAATTCTTAAACTTTCAATCCTTCCCACCATTATTTCAATAAATTACAACAAAAAACTAATTATTTTAGCTCTTACATTTAGTATTCCTACAGCAATTCCACCAAAACTACCTATAACTATTACATTTCTTTTACCCATAAATACACCCAAACAAAACAACTTTCCAAAAAACTCAATTATGTCTGTGCCACTTATTGCCTCAAATCCAAAAATCTTTTAAATACAATGTTTCAAACCACAACCAACCAAAATTAACTGACAACCTAACTCACCGTAATAAAACAATTTACATGACAAACATGCCAAATACTGATACAAATGTCGCTATAATTTCTTACATGTTTTAACCCAATAATTTGGGTTAAATATAGATATAAATATAGATATAGATATAAATATGTATAATGTATAATAATATATAATATATACTATATAACATATATAACATATATCATATTATATATTGTATTATATAATATATAATATATAATATATAATATATAATATATATTATATATTATATTTTATATTATATAATATAAAATATATAGCCTATATTATATATCCTATATCCTGTATTATATATTATATATTATATAGTATATAGTATATAGTATATAGTATATAGTACATATTATATAGTACATATTATGTATTACATATTATATATTATATAATATAAATATTATATATTCTATATTATTATATTATTATATATTATATGTTATGTATTCTGTTTTATATATTATATATTATATATTATATGTTATGTTGTATGTTGCATATAATATAATTTATTTTATATTATATTACATTAAATTATATTATACTATATTAATTATATAGTATATATATTATAACTATAACCATAACTAAATATAAATATAAATATAAATATAAATATAAATATAAATATAAATATAAATATAAATATAAATATAAATATAAATATAAATATAAATATAAATATAAATATAAATCCTGTATCAGGTTTGCTTCAGGCTGTCCATCAAGAGGAGCTCTCACCCCTCTACTCCTCCAGGATGGATTTTCACCTCCCTGCTCTCTTTCCAGAGGTGCCCACGGACAAATTGGCCTCCATGGCGCTGCTGCGGAGCCTCAACCTGCGAGCCAACCCCGTGGGCCCCGAGGTGCGGCTGCTGGTGCGGCCCCTGGTTCCCTTCGAGCTGCTGCTGTCTCCAGAGGAGCCCATCCATCCCTGAATCCCGGCAGCGTTCCCGGGTGCCCGAGCTGTCCCGAGGGGGGCTGCCCCCCACAGGGGTTTGGCTCGGCTCAGTCCCTGCTGCGCCCCCATTTCTGCCCCCAGACGGGTCCCAAACCCGAGCCGGTGCCTCGTTTTTCCCGTGCAGGGACGGCTCTGCCAAATCCCAAGCCAGGCAATCTCCTGCTTATGCCTTTTGGGGGTGCAGAGGAGCTGTAGCACATGGGGTGGGAGGTTTGGGTGGAGCTGGGGGGATCTGGGTGTGCAGCTCCCACCTGAGAGCATCTGGAGGACATCCCTGCAGCTGGAAGGGCTCTCCCTGGAATTGCTGCCACTATGGTGGTGTGCCAAGTGCCTGATTAAATGCTTTCCTGTTACATCGAGGGGTTTGTGTCTAATTAAATTCCAATTACCAGTCTTGTCCTTAGAGAAGCCCCTTTGCACAGCTGCTCACTGCAGCCTCCAAGCTGGATTCTCCCAGACCCAAGCTGTACTTCCCTGGAAAAATCCTTGTTTTCCAAGGAATTTTTCTTCCCTTCTGTTTTTTCACTGTGGAAGCCAAAGTGGCCCAATGCCAGTGGGTCCCCACACGCTGCTCACCCCGTGGCTGTCCCCAGAGGTGTGTGCCCACCTCTCTGGTGCTGTGGGTTCTCAAGTTGTGCTGATTCCCTTCCCAGAAAGAAATGTCCTGAAGAGAGTGGCTTCTCGGTGGCAGAGAGGCCACTGCCAAGCACACCCATGTCCCTTAGCAGCTGGCTGCCTGCAAAAAAATTAATTCCTGGGAGAAACCCCAGATGTTATCTCCAAACGCCTTGTTTAAACAGCTCCTTTGTTTGTTCCTTTGGGTATTTAAGGGACAAACACTTCCCCGTGCTGTGTGCGGGTTGGGGACAGCCAGGAATGGTAAATCCTGTAAATATTTGACTTTTCGACTTGCCAAACTTTGGTAAAAGATTATGGTAAGAGATGTTGGGCTTGCTAGAGGAGCTGGGGTTGAGCGGAGCAGCCTGAAGCAGCATCCCTAAACATCGCGCTGCTTCTCCCTCTGCTGGATTGATGCGTGGGGGATCTCCCCACTCGTCTGGAGGCTCATTTTCCTCCCGGGATGGCCAGGAGCGCTGCTGGGGACACCGGCCATCAGCTGCCAGCATCACTGCGGGGACCCGAACCTCCCTAGGGAGCGAAGCTGCTCCTTCCCTCCCTCTCCGTGCCCGGCGTGTGCTGCCCGCCCCCGCGCTGCCTCACCCGGGGGGCAGCGTGCGGGTCCCCCGGTATCCATGGCGATGGGAGGTGTTTCCCCCCGCGCCCCCTCCCCTTCTCCGCTGCAGCCGCCGAGCAGCCGCAACCGGCGCGGCGGCGGCACCGGGGCTCGGGACCGGGCGGGAGGCACGGAGCGAGGGACGGGGGCGAATTGCGCCCCCTCCCCGGGCAGCGGATCCCCTGCACGGCAGCGATGCAGCCCCCGGAGCCGGCTCGGGCCGGCGGAGGTGAGTGCCAAGACCTGATTGATGTTATTCTCCAAGAAAGCGATCCACCCCTCATCCCATCCCTGTTCCTTCAGACCAGCCTTTCCCCGCGGTGCTTTCCCAGGGCACGGAAGGCGGGGGGTCCATCCCTCCCGTGCGGTCCCCCCATCCCCTGTCACCAGTCCGAGGTGTCAGTGAGTGCTGAGCACGCCTGCATCCGTCCATCCATCCACCCATTCATCCATCCTCCACCCATTCATCCATCTGTCCACTCACTCATCCATCCAGCACCCACCCGGCTGCTCAGCGGCCCCTTATTTTCCTTTCCCCATCTTCCACCTTGCTTTAAAACCACCTGCAATTCCACAGGACACCAACCTCCTGCTCATGCTGCACTGCAGCCCCAAAAGATAAAGTCCAGCAAAGTTTTAAGCTTAATATCACAGGTTTTGAGCAATCTCATTACAGTCTTTGTTGTTGCTCCTGCTTACAGAGATGGTTCACGCATCTGATACCGACTGTCTGGGGAATCTTGCCCCCTCCATCCCGCTACTCCCTTGCCTCTCCAAGAGGCTCCCTCTCCCGTGTCGGCTGTAAATCCCCCCACCAGCGCCTTTCTGAATTCCCAGTGGAAATGTGTTGCCCAAATCCTGCACCCAGGACTGGGGTATCAGGGGCTGGATCGGGCCCTCCTGCCTGCTGGAACCTTGAGGAAGCCGCTGGTCCCGGTGCCTGGGAAAAGCCCCTCAAATGGCGAGCAGGGCATGGGCACAGGGATGGGGGGTGCTCCAGCCGCCCAGGGCTGACCTGCAGGCGCTTAGGCTCAGCCTTAAAGCTCCAATGTGCCTTTCCTCGGCTCAGCACTGCAGCCCGGATTCTCCCAAGCCAGTCCCGTCAGCGCTGCAGGCAGCTCCTGCCCACGCTCGGCATCCTCCCGCATCCCCGGCTGCGTGCGTGCGGCTGGGGAAGCCCGAGGGTGGGAGCTGCCGAGCCCCGCTCCCCGCTCAATCCCCAGTGACAAAATGCCACCCCCGCCTCCACCAGGAGCTCCCAGATAATGATCAGAATGATAATTATCGCTTTAGATGGGAAGGGAGGGGAGGGGAGGGTGTCCTCTGCCTCAGCCCCTTTCTCCGGGTTCTTGCGGCTTTGCCGGGGAGAATAAGATTTTGTGGAATATGGAATTGTAAACCTTGGAAGCACAAGGAGAAGCAGGGATGCTCCCAGGGCAGCCGTGGCTGGGACCACACGGATCCAGCTCCCATAAGGCCAGAGCACTGGAGTGTCTGGATGTGGATTTGTCTTCCTTGCATCATCCCTAAAAAAAAAAGGCCCACGAGATCAGAATGCCTTCTGGGCCGTTCTAATTCTAAAAGAATGATGCAAATAATAATGATATCAAATAATAACGATATCAAGCAATAATTGTACCAAATAATAATGATATCGATGGTATCAAACAATAATGTTGTAAAATAATAATTCAGCCGAGGTGCTGCAGAACCCTGAGCTGTGTAACCCAAGGAGGAGGAGACTTGTTGGGGCACAAAGATGAGTCCAGCAGGACATGTCCCAGCCAGTCTGGGCACTGGAATAAATATGAAAACCCCCACTCTGGTGGCATTAAGAAATGAAGGGAATTATTGCTTTATTCTCTCCCAGCTTCATTTTCCTGCCTTCCCTTCCCCAGGCCCTTCCAATGGCACCTGGTGGCCCAACTCCAGCGCCAGCCACCTCCTGAGGGAGAACTACACCTTCCTGGCGTACTACCAGCATTCCTCCCCCGTGGCCCTCATGTTCATCCTGGCCTACACCTTCATCTTCCTCATGTGTGTGGTCGGCAATGTCCTAGTGTGCTTTGTGGTGGTGAAGAACCGCCAGATGCGCACGGTCACCAACATGTTCCTCCTCAACCTGGCCATCAGCGACCTGCTGGTGGGCATCTTCTGCATGCCCACCACCCTGGTGGACAACCTCATCACAGGTGAGCAGGGAAGAGGAAGGGGAAAGATTATTTTTTTTAAATTTTTATTTGAGGTTCTGGCCATTTGTGGTAAAATAAGTTTGGCCCTAATGCTGCATTTGCATATTTGTTTGAAGTTCAGCCATTCTTCACCAAGCAACATTGAAAAAAACCTCCTTTCTGCATTTACCTTCTCCCATGCTGGCTCAGCTCTGCCTGTTGACCTTTCCAAAGATAAGAGAGTTGGGAGGGTTCAGCTGCAGCAGCAGCCAGGCCATAGGGCAGGGTTTGTACTTATTGATTTTGGGGTGTGATTTATGTATTTATTGGTATTGGGGTCAAGAAACAAGATTAAAATCCTTCTGATTGAGGGTCCCAAAGTCGGTAGGAAAAATGATACCACGTTCCTTGAGTCTCTAAGTGTCATGTGTATCTTTTTTACCAATTTTGGGGTTCTTCAAGGATCATGCCATTAAAGGCTATCTCCACACAAGCTGGGAGCAGGACTTAGCATACCCCAGCAACAACACAGTGGATGGGGACACCTCAAGGGAGCTGGGTGGGCCAGAGGCACCCACAGCCTGCATGGTGTCCCCTCACAGGTTGGCCCTTTGACAACACCATGTGCAAAATGAGCGGGCTGGTGCAGGGCATGTCCGTCTCCGCCTCGGTTTTCACGCTGGTGGCCATCGCTGTGGAGAGGTACGTTGGCACGGGGACATGGGGACATGGGGATGTGGGGACATGGGGACGTGGGGATGTGGGGTGCAAATCATCTCCAGCAGGTCCAGGTGCCCTGTGCCGTTCCCATTGTGGGAAAGCTCCTGGGAATGTCAGGAGCCTGTCACAGCTCTCCAGGAGCACCACAAAGCTGGGGCATTCCAGCAAGGTGTCCTTCCCCACGCCAGGATGAACACACCAACCCAGCTCTGCCACCAAAAGACACATGTAAAGAGCAACCCATCTCACCCTCCATTCTCACCCCTGGGTCCTGGCCACCCTCATTCCCCAGGATGCCCAAAGCCACCATGAGCTGTTCTCCCCCAGGTTTCGCTGCATTGTCCACCCCTTCCGGCAGAAGCTGACGCTGAGGAAAGCCCTGCTGACCATCGCCGTCATCTGGGTGCTGGCCCTGCTCATCATGTGCCCCGCTGCCGTCACCCTGACTGTCACCAGGGAGGAGCACCACTTCATGGTGGACACCTACAACAACTCCTACCCTCTCTACTCCTGCTGGGAGGCCTGGCCCGAGACAGGGATGAGGAGGATCTACACCACCGTCCTCTTCTCCCACATCTACGTGGCTCCCCTCGCCCTCATCGTCGTCATGTACGCCCGCATCGCCTTCAAGCTCTTCAAGTCGGTGGCGCCTGCCCAGGGCGGAGAGGAGCCGGAGGGGAGGAGGATCTCCCGGAGGAAGGCCAAGGTCATCAACATGCTCATCATCGTTGCCCTCTTCTTCAGCGTCTCCTGGCTGCCCCTCTGGACGCTGATGCTGCTGACGGACTACGGGCGGCTGAGCGAGGCCCAGCTGCGCCTGCTCACCGTCTACGTCTACCCGCTGGCGCACTGGCTGGCCTTCTTCAACAGCAGCGCCAACCCCATCATCTACGGGTACTTCAATGAGAACTTCCGACGCGCCTTCCAGGAGGTCTTCAGGGCCCCGCTCTGCTCGTGGCACTGCCAGCGCGGGCCCTACGCCCCTCGGAGCCGCGGCCCCCGGATGCTTTTTGGCACCCGTAACCGCATCCTGAGCCAGGCGCGGGCCAGTGCCTCGCCGGCCGTGTCCGAGTCAGGGCCGCTGGCCCCGCGCCGCGCCGGCATCCCTGCGTGGGACGGCTGAGGCCACCAAACCCCTCTGGACAGAGGGATTGCGGGGTGGGGAGTGGGGATTGGCCACAGACATGGAAATAAAGGTGTGTCCAATTGATGCCTTGTTCCTGGCTAGGCTCCTCCACTTCCCACCATGGCACTGAGCCCCCTGGGCCCTGCCAGAACCCCCCTAACCCAGCCCAGTCCAGGCACGGGGCCAGGGAAGGCAGGGATCCAGGAGAAGTGTGGGAGAACGGGCCATCCTGTCCGTGCTTGGCCATGCCATGGAGAGGCATGCAGCACCATGCTGTGCTGGACCAAGCCATGCCATGCGGGACCATGCCAAGCCACGCTGCCATGGCCGTGCCAGGCAGGACCAAGCCAGATTGTGCTGGACCATGCTGTCATGGCCATGGGGAATGGACCATTCCATGGCCATCCCATGGATGGGCGATGCTGTGGCCATGTTGTACCAAGGCGTGCCATGCTGGACCACGCCATCCCATGCTAGACCAAACCACGCCGTGCAGGACAATTCCACTCCTCACATTTGTGGCCATTCCTGACCACATCCCACTATACTGCAGTGCCATTGCCATGCCAGTCCATGCCACCTCATGCTGTTACACCCATGCTGGGCCGAACCATGCCATGCCAGATTGTGCCAGCCCAGCCTTGTGTGGCCATTCCAGGCAGGATCATGCCGTGCTGGAACACGCCACCGCTTGGTACCGTGGCCATGCTGAACTGTGCTGGGCTGGGACCTCTCTGTGCGGGTCCCTGACAACCCAGGCTGTTGTGGCCATCGTGAGCAGGACCGTTCCAAGCTGGCAGGGCCATTCCAAGACAGGAAGAACCATTCCCAGCCAGGCAGAGCCATTCCCAGCCGGGCAGAGCCATTCCGAGTTGGGAAGGACTATTCTCAGCCAGACAGGAAGAACCATTCCCAGCTGGGAAGAACTATTCCAAACCAGGAAGAACCATTCCTAGCCAGGAATAACCATTCCAAGCTGGGAAGAAACATTCCCAGCCAGCAAGAACCATTCCAAGCTGGGCAGGGCCATTCCCAACCAAGAATAACCATTCTAAGACGGGCATGACCATTCCAAGCTAGGCACAACCATTCCCAGCCAGGAATAACCATTCCAAGCTGGGAATAACCATTCCCAGCTCAGAATAACAATTCCAAGCCAGGCAGGACCATTCTAAATCATGAAGAACCATTCCAAGCCAGGAAGAACTATTCCAAACCAGGAATGACCATTCCCAGCTGTGAATAACCATTCCCAACCAGGAATAACCATTCCCAACCAGGAAGAACCATTCCCAACCAGGAAGAACCATCCCCAGACGGGAATAACCATTCCAAACCAGGAATGACCTTTCCCAGCTGGGAATAACCATTCCCAACCAGGAATAACCATTCCCAACCAGGAGTGACCTTTCCCAGGCAGGCAGGACCATTCCAAGCCAGGAAGAACCATTCCCAGCCGGGAGTTACCATTCCCAATCAGGAAGAACCATTCCCAGCGGGGAGTTACCATTCCAAGCCAGGAAGAACCATTCCCAATCAGGAAGAACCATTCCCAGCCGGGAGTTACCATTCCAAGCCAGGAATTACCATTCCCAACCAGGACTGACCATTCCCATTCCCTGCGGCGCCGCGTGGCGCGGGGCGGGCCGGGCGCGCGGGCGGCGCATGCGCACTGTGCCCCGCCCCCCCCTCCCGGCGGCGCGGCGGCGGCGGCGAGCGCGGGCGCGTGCGCGGCGATGTCGGGGTACGGCGTGGAGGAGCGCGCCGGGCCCCACAGCCCCGAGTACCGGCTCTTCTTCAGTGAGTGCCGCCCCCGCCGCCCCCACTGCCCCTCACAGCCCGCCGGGCCCCGCCTGAGCCCGCTCAGGTGTGCCCCCGGTGCGTGACTGGGCTCCCTCCCCTTGCCTTGCAGAGGATGGCGCCGGGCGCTACATCTCCCCCTTCCACGATATCCCCATGTACGCGGATGCCGGGAAGGTAAGAGCGGGTCCTGAAACACGCAGGGCGTCGGGGAGTCCTGAAACGTCCGGGACATGCGGGGTCCGGGAACATCCAAGGGACCGGGGGATCTGGGAACACGCGGGGGATCTGGAACATCCAAGGGATCGGGGGATCTGGGAACATCCTGTGGACCAGGGGATCTGGGAACACACGGGGGACCAGGGGATTTGGGAACACGCAGGGGACCAGGGGATTTGGGAACACACAGGGGATCTGGGGATCTGGGAACATCCAGGGGATCTGGGAACACACAGGGGACCAGGGGATTTGGGAACACGCAGGGGATCAGGAGATCTGGGAACACACAGGGAACCAGGGGATCTGGAACATCCTGTGGACCGGGCGATCTGGGAACACGCGGGGGACCAGGGGATCTGGGAACACACAGGGAACCATGGGATTTGGGAATACACAGGGGATCAGGGGATCTGGGAACATCCAGGGGATCTGGGAACACACAGGGGCTCAGGGATCCTGAACCATCCAGGAGATCAGGGAGTCCTGTAATATCCAAGGGTCCAGGGGATCTGGGAACACACAGAGGACATAGGGATCTGGGAACATCCTGGGCACCAGGGCATCTGGGAACATCCAGGAGACCAGGGGTCCTGGAACATCCAAGGGAACAGGGGATCTGGGAACACACAGGGCATCAGGGGATTTGGGAACACACAGGGGACCAGGGGATCTGGGAACATCCAGGGGATCTGGAAACACACAGGGGCTCAGGGGATCTGGGAACACACAGGGGCTCAGGGGTCCTGAAACATGCAGGGGTCCAGGGGATCTGGGAACATCCAGGGCATCTGGGAACACACAGGGGCTCAGGGGTCCTGAAACATCCAAGGGATCAGGGGCTCCTGAAACTTCCAAGGGACCAGGGGATCTGGGAACATCCAGGAGATCAGGGAATCTGGCAACATCCTGGGGTGCTAGGGATCTGGGAACACACAGGGGATCTGGGAACATCCAGGGGATCTAAGAACCCACAGGGGATCAGGGGTCCTGAAACATCTAGGAGATTGAGGGGTCCTGGAACATCCTGGGGACCAGGGGATCTGGGAACATGCAGGAGACTGGGGATCCTGAAACATCCAAGGGGACTTAGGGATCTAGGAACGCAGAGGTGACCAGGGGTCCTGAAACATTCAAGGGACTTGGGGATCTGGGAACATCCCTGGGTCCAGGGGATCTGGGAGCACACAGGGGATCAGGGAGTCCTGAAACATCCAAGGACACAGGGGTCCTGCAGCCTGAGACACCCGGGGCAGGCTCACCCTCCAAGGAATGGGTTCCTCTCCATCCTGGCCTCGGGTGGAGCCACCCAGGGAAGAGAATGGATGATCTCATTCCCATTTCCTGCGTCAGAGATGTGAGTGGTTGGCTTGAGCTCACCCGTGCAGGCATTTTGGGTTAGCTAAGCAGAAAACTGCTTTTTTTTGTAATGTCTAACCCCCATTTCTATGAGTGCTGCATGGTATTTCAGGCTTGGGGATTGGCTGCAGTATGGCCTGCAGTAAAATCTGACAAGGAACAGAAGGTGAAGATGAGCAGGTTAAATTCCTGCTGGAGCATCTCCTGGGAGCTCTTATCTGGCAGAACCTGCCCCTTGCAGTGCTGCAGGTCTTTCACATCCTTCTAGCAGCCAGTGGTTAGGCAAATTAGGCTGTGCTGAGTAAAAAAAATGCCCCAGCTTCAGGAAATCAAAATGGTTGTGTTTCAGTTTTCATTTAATGCATTTTCAGTGGTGCCTCGGGCTCTCTGTTTCCTTTACTGTTGTAGCTTGTTCCTTTCTCTGACTATAAATCTGTGCAGCTTGGGAAATGTAGTGGAGCAGCTACTACTTGTTAGAGAGAGCTGAAATTCAGAGGTGGTGGGGAGTGGTTCTGGGAAAGGAAAAAGGAAAAAAAAAGCTGAGAGATGAACCTCCAAAAAGCAGCTGATTGAGCTGCTGAGGTGAAGGTGATGGAGCTACCTGAGGTGCTCTGGGAAGTGTGTAGTGGCTTTTGCCTTCACAGAGGAGAAAAGATGGATTTTGGTCTTCCAGGACTCAGTAGGGAAGCATTTCCCAGTGCAGGTGCCTGGCAGGTAAGCCAGACAAGGAGAATCCAGATAATGCCATGCTTTGCAGATGCCTGCAGAACAGAGGAGGAAGGAGCAGGGGAGTGAGTACAGAGGTGAGGGGGAGTTCCTTGACCTGGTAGTGCTTAACAGGGAAAACTGCTGCTGCCAGCACCTCTGTGCCAAGTCGTTCAGAGAAAAAAAATCCCAATAGCTGAAGGTCACAGTCCCTGAAGTTACACAATAGTGCTGCTTGCTCCCATGGGGCTCTCTCTGTGCCTGGAGTGCCTCAGCACTGAGGTTTTACTCATCACTTAGCAGGTGGACTGCCAGCTACAATGCAGGGCCCAGCTCAGAGCAAAAGGTTCTCCCACTCTGTCTGGGCTCCTTGATCTTTATCCTCAGACTCCTAAGACGCTGAGAGGATTGCAGGGTGTTTTTTTCAGGCTCAGGCTGGGCTGTGTTCACCTTACCCAGACTTGTGTCATTGCAAAGGGACGACCTTGAGCTGCTTTCTGTGTGTCTTTGGCCAAGCTGGACCACGGGGAGGCTTCAGTCCTTACAAAGATGCAGCCCCAAGTCATCTTTCCCTGCAAAGCCATAAGCTCCCAGCCCAGCCTGTTACAGTTCCTCATTCCTTCCCTGGAGTTAGGAATAAACCCAGTTCTGTGCCTTTGTGCATGCAAAATGCAAATGAGCAGTGACCCCCTGCAATTAAGGGGCTGTAAAAAAGCTCTGCTGGGGAAGGGTGTGGGCAAAGTCAGTGATGTAACAGCACTTGTTGCACAATACCAATCCAATTACGGGGCAATACAGGTTGGAGGGACTTTGCCATGCTAATACTGCTTAAGGTGGGGATTAGAAACCTTGCCCAGGCCAGGGAGCAAGGTTTGACTTTTTGTTAAAAAGCCATAATCTCTTCAAACAGCAGATGTTAAGGTTCAGGTGTGGAAAAGCCTGTTTTCTTGGAGAGGAGGCTGACCTTGAACTCTCAGCCCAGCTGGATTAACAGGAGATGTTTTCAAGTGTCACCTGTAAACAAGATACAGTGAGATGTGGTTCTGCATTTCTCCCCCACGTTTTCATCCTCACACCATGCCACTAGCAAGGTCTGCTGTTACAGGAGTGTCAGCCTGGAGAAAGGGCATCCTTCCCTACACTATGGCTGGAATATTTGAGAGTGGTGGTCTCATTCATTCAGGGCAGTACATAGATACCCACACTGTTAAAGAGATGGCTTGTCCTGTTGGTCTTGTTTTTTCTGGATGGCCAGAGTGGCTCTTTGTATTTAATAAATATGGCCCAAACCCCATTTTGTTATGTCCAGGGTAGTTTGTGTGCAGCTGTTTGCCATTGATTTAACCTGTTCCTGTAGCCTAGGAATGGGATGGGGATGGGTGCAGGTGGCAACTGATGGAGAACATGTGAGAAGCTTAATCTGGCCTTTGGGGTGTTTTGTGGGATTCAGCTTGGAGTGATGACAGGTGACTGACTGGGCTACAGGACTTTCATCAGCTGTCTCAAAATTAGCACTGAAAAAAAAAAAAAAACAGCAGAAAAAAGCATGGTTTCAGGTGAACTGGCTGGTTTTTGTGCTCACTTGTATGTGTTCCCTAGTTTAGAAGATTCCTTCCCACTCACTGCTCTTCTGCTTTCTTCAGAATGTGTTCAACATGGTCGTGGAGGTGCCTCGATGGACAAATGCTAAAATGGAGGTAACTACATTACAGCTCCATCCTAATGCTTGGCTTTGCCAAGCCCTCCTCAGATCCACCTCCAGAATCAGAGTGGCTGCTAACTTCTCCTCTCAGTCCCTGCTGGGTGCTGCAGCTCTGGTGTGGAGGCTGAGGTTGCAGATGTTGGAATGCCATGGTGTTCTCCTGTGGCTTCTGATTAAAGCAATATTTTATGGCTCTAAACCCCATGTGATTCCAAGGCTTATAAGTCTGCTGGAAACCATATTCCAAGGGATGGCAATGCAACAGGAGGTGTCCAGTATCTGCTGCTAGCATCAGCATCTTCTCCTGGTCTCTTGCCTTGTCAATTCCATTTTAAAAAATTACTTTTTTATTCATAAAGGGTAAAGCAGAGGGATTTATTTATAACTATACAAATATAATATAATATAATTGTAATATACAAATAAATTATAGTAATAATTATAGTAATATAAATTATTTTATATAAAATATAAATTATATATTATATATTTTTCATATATTATTGTATAGTATATTATAGTATATTATAATAATTAAATAAATACTATTATATATAGTATATAATAATATATAATTATATATACTATACTATTATATACTATTATATTATATTGTATTATATTAATTAAATATATACTATACTATAATAGTATAGTATAATAATTAAAAATATGATATAATATGATATAATACAATACTATATAATATAAATTTATATTATAACTACCTTATAATTATTATATATTTATTTATTTAAAACTTCTCTTTCAGATTTCCACAAAGGAACCCTTAAACCCAATTAAGCAAGATGTGAAGAAGGGGAAGCTGCGCTTTGTAGCGAATGTGTTTCCCCACAAGGGCTACATCTGGAATTATGGTGCCATCCCACAGGTACTGTGGTTTATCCCAGGGGCTCATCCCTCCTGGTGGGGAGGAGAGAGGGTTTCTGTGCCTGTATGAATGAGCAAAAAGGTCAGCAGAGAGTCTGGTCTGGAGCGTGGTGTTTGCAGCTGGATTTGTTGTGCTCCTGAGGGAGAGAACCTGTCAGGAAAACAGGGGTATTTTTAATCAGAAATGCCAGGTTTTAGGCTTCTCTCTGATGGTAAAAACCAGCTCCCTGAGGAGGAGCTCCTGCTGCTCATCCCCAGCTGCTGGGAGCTCGGCTGGGCAGGAGCTGGCAGGTCCTTCTGTGGCTGATCTGGCCATGCAGTGCCTTCAGTTCCTGCCTGGCAGAGCACGAGGCTTTATCCTGAGGGTGCAGGATTGAGGCTGAATCTTTATGGGAGATTCTTCTTGCCAACGCCCAGCACTGCACAGATGTGCCTTCCCAGGAACAGCTGGCAAGGTGGCACCACGATAGTGACATCTGGACATGTGCTCTTAAATGGCTGGGGGCTGCCAGATAAAGAGGGACTTCAAACAAGGCTGTTTGCCTCTGATGTTCTCTAAGACTGGGGTTTCCTGCAGAGAAATAAGCTGTCAGTGTCAGGCAAACACTCTGAGTTTGGTATTTGTGCTCTTGACAGTAGCACATGTCGAGTGTTTTCCCCACATGGCTTTACAGGTTGAGTTGTTTCCTGCTTGAATGGATTCTGGTGCCTGTTTCTTTGTGTCTTTTGAAGCCTTTGCTCTGTCATGTATTCATGGATCAAAGGTGTTTATGCATCAAGAGCTTAACACTTCCTGGTAGAGAAATGTGATAGTGTTTGTGGCCCCACAGCACCACCCAGGTGTCAGAACATCTTCTTGAACACTTCCTGAACATCACAAGGTCCTGACTACACTGGGCTTGTCCTGGTACACAGAGGTTTGGGAAGAACATTCCTTTTTATATCTCAATCCCCTTAGGAGTACGTGTTCCTTATGATGCAAGTGGGCATGGAGTGCTTTTCACTCCTGATCAGGAGCATCTTTTAAACAGCTCTTGTTCTTGGAGTCAATTAATTGGCCTCTGGAGTGGTGTCCTTCAATGTGCATTCACCACTGTGGGTGAGATGCACTGGGGAGCACAGTGGGACTCCACATTCTTATCACTTCTCCAGGGTTAACAGTGTCTTTAATTGTTTAATTAAAGGGAAACAATACACCCTGCCTCTCTTCCATCTCTGCTGGACTGCTATCTGGAGTTCAGGAAACTTCTGCTAAGGAATGAATAGGGAGAGGAACAGGCAGGAAGCCAAATCAACAATTGCCCTTTATAGATGTGAACTTCACCTTTATGCAGCTGTGGGACAGAGGAAGTCTGGAAAGTTGTTGGAAGGGCGTTTGTGGATAGGAAGGGGCTGCTTACCTTGTGAAAGATGAGAGCTTTTGACTTGAATTCAAACTTCCCAGGCCCAAGGGAAGCAGTAGCCCAAATACCTGACCTGGCAGCAGGTGTGAAGTGGGCCATCCTCTGTTTATTCCAGGCAACTGCATGCCCAAAATAAACCCGCTTTTTGTACCTCTTTAAACCTGTGGGCCCTTGTTCTTATGTGTGGTTGATTTTGGTGTTGGTGTGGGGTTGTTTTTCAGACTTGGGAAGACCCAGGTCACAAGGATGAAAATACTGGTTGCTGTGGAGATAACGATCCCATTGATGTGTGCGAGATTGGAAGCAAGGTAAGGCATCCTCAACGACTCCTGAAACGTGTAATTAATGTCTCCAAAGCCAATTATCCAGGGCCATTATTCATTTCCTACCTCCCCTCCCTTAACAATGTGCTGTTTCCCTCTGCTGCCCCTGGAGATTGCTGCTGAGATGAGGCAGGGCTGATGAGCTGCTGACAGCCAGAGCTAATTTCATGGTGGCTGGCTGCTGGCTGAGCCCCTGCACAGCCTCCTGTCCTGCTCTCCTTGGGTGCAGCAGGATGGACAGCAGGGCCTTTGTCCTTGCAGGTCTGCTCCAGGGGAGAGGTCATCCAAGTGAAGGTGCTGGGCACGCTGGCCCTGATTGATGAGGGAGAGACAGACTGGAAAGTCATTGCTATCAACGTTGAGGACCCCGAGGCAGCCAGCTACAATGGTGAGCTCCAGGGGGTGTCCCAGTCCTTCCCTTCCTCCCCTGGGAGCCTGCAGGAGCTGGGGACAGGGCTTGCTCCCTCTGTGCCCTGCTGGCAATCAGGTGTGATGCTGGAAGGAAAGTCCTGGAGCGAAACATTTCACTGCTGTTTGCCTCATGTGGCAAATCCTCTGCACAGTCTGGCATTCCAAACAGTGCAAGGAAAGGGATTGGCCCCAAAGCCCCTAATCCAGGCTGTTTAAATGTGTCCAAGCTCCTGGGGACACTCAGGATGCACACCCTGGGGATGACACTTCCCTGCAGGGATACTCGCTGGGACTTCAGGGAGCCTGTCTGAAATGTTGCTAAGGCTGCCTGGGGAGGGGCTGAAAGAGGCACAGCCCAGAACAGCTCAGCAGAGCCACTTAAAGTCTGCAATTCACTGTATTCTGTTACTGTTTCTGGCTAACAAACCCCGTGTCCCCTGCCAGACATCGAGGATGTCAGAAGGATGAAGCCTGGATACTTAGAAGCTACTGTGGACTGGTTCAGAAGATACAAAGTACCTGATGGAAAGCCAGAAAACCAGTTTGCCTTTAATGGGGAATTTAAAGGCAAGGTAGGATCACCTTCCTGTGCACAGAGTCCCAAACCTGAGCTCAGGCTGGGTGGGGACACGAGTGAGCTGCTGAGAGAATGGATTTTTATGGGGGTGCTGAGCGTTGATTTCAGTTCATCCTGCTGGTTTTTTCCAGCCTAGTGAGTGCAGGAATACCAGAAAAAAAAAATGCCTGGGGTTATCACCATGGTGTTGTTGAATATTTTTTTCATGTGGGATCACTTCAGGGCTGGGAGCCTTGGTGTCAGAACCAGGTGGAAAACACCAGGTTTATTTGCTCCAGCTCTGGAGCAAAGGCAGCTTGGCATCACCCTTTGCCTTCCTTACCCGTTGGCTTTGTTCCACTGGTGCAAGTTAAACTTAACTGAGGAGTCAAAGCACTTCTTCCTTCAGGCATGAAGTGTTCCCTCACACCCTGTGAGTAAGGCTCAGCCTTGGCAGGGCTCTGCCTCTTCCCTGGGTTGGATCAGATAAGTTACTGCTCCTGAGCAGGTGAAATCCTGTTTTGGTGTCCTCACTCCTGCCCTTCCTGGAGTGCCATGAGGGGTTTAGTGAGGTGACTCAATTCCCAGGGCTCCAGAGGTGGTGCAGAGGAGGGGAATTCTTGCCAAAGCCCTCTCTGGGAAAGGAAATGGAAGTGATGAAGGACTTGTCCCCTGGCTGTAGCACAGCACTAGGCTGGTCAGGCTGGAACACCTTGCTGCCCCTCAGGATGGGTGAAACCCATCAAGAAAACTGGAAAATCAGGATAAAGAACCTCAGACATGCTCTGCAGTGTTTTATTTGGCTCAGTGTGGTATCAAACCAGGACATTTAGTGCCATTGTTCACACCAACAGTGAACTGTGTGTTTCCTTCTCCAGCTGACAGGTTAATGCTTGAGCATATATTGCTCCTTTTTAAGGGAAGAGGTTGATCTGCCTGGAAACAAATTGAGTTTTAAGGAGTTGCAAAGCCAGCTCAGCTGCATGTCTCTTCCTGCTGCTCTGAATTGTTTGCCTGGAGTGGAGGGAGCTCCTGGACAGGCCTGGATCAGCAGCTGCTGGAGACAAACCGAGTGGGAGGAGCAGCAGGGTGGAGGAGCTTCTAGAATGGAGCACTGGCCCGAGACTCTGTTCAGTTTCTTTTGGCCCCAAGCTCGCTCTTGACCTTGGCAGATCCTCCCATCTTGAAAGCAAAACAATTCTGCTGCACAATCCTGGTTGTTTCAGCTGTTGTGTGCTGGGAGTTTCTGCTCTTCCTGAACGGCACTGGAGAGGAAGAAGTTTCTTCCAGCCCCTGCCAGAGCTGCCTAAAATCAGCTCCTTGTGAGTGAGGGTCTGGAGAAGGTGGTCTGGTGCTTCCACATGACATGATGTTTGTTCTCATCTCCAACTTCAGGATTTTGCCCTGGATGTCATCAAAGGCACCCACGAACACTGGAAAGCTTTAATAACAAAGAAAACTGATGGAGGGGAGATCAACTGGTAGGTTCATGCTTGTGGGAATGTGCCCCTTCCTCTTCCCTAAATTAAAAACCCTGGGACATCCCTTCCTGAGGGGTGCCATGCTTTCTGTTAGCTGCTGGCTGCCTCCCCAGGCCTTCCCCCCTCCACCTGGCAGCTGAGAGCTTTAATATTCCATTATTTAATGCTCCTGGGGGGAGGCTGGGCTTGCACCTTCTCACAAGTGCCCAATGTCTTCCAGCACCAACCTGACAGTGTCTGAGAGCCCCTTCTGCTGTAGTCAAGACTGTGCAAAAGCTACTGTGGATGCAGTAAGTACCAGTTTGAGTGGCCAGATCCTGGTGTTATTATCAGGGAAAATGGTGCAATTTGTGTGGGGAACTGTCCTCTCTGTGTGGATGGCACATGGCATGCTCAGAGTGTTTTGGGTGGCTGAACACCTGCTTCTGGTTAAACAGGATGGATGTGGAGCAAAGCACACATTCCCCCAGAGGCTTCTCCCTGCCCTTAGTCACCCAAGAGATGGAATCCCAAATGGAGTTTGCATGGAGGGCTAAACTTCTGAGCTGTAGCTTGGCTGTCAGCTGTTCTGAGAGGGTTTTCATGTTTGGGCTTCCAAGAGCTTCACAGTCCAGGTCTCCCTCTGAGAAAAGAGAGTCTAATTCCCCAGGGATTTTGCAGCTTCAGAATGAAGAGCTTGACATTCCTGGTGTAGTTCTCCTGTCCAGCCTCTGGATTTAATTGTGTCTCCCTAGACTTGGAGAGTACTGCTGTTGGCAACCTGAAAGGGCTTAGAGGGAGGGGACAGGAAAATCAAAGTGCGAATCTTGGATCCCTTCCATAACTGGAAACCTGAGTCTCTCTGTAGCCTTGGAGAGATCTTTAAAACCATTGTGGTTTTTTCTAAAGTGCTGGGATCCCAATTAGGGTTCTCAGTGAGATTTTCGAAAGCCCTCGTGGAGGATGTGTCACCAGACTTTCTGGTTTTGGTTGCTGAATACCAGGGAAAGCTCTTCAGAGGAGTTCTCAAAGAGCCCCTCATGCCTCTATTCCCCCATATTTTTTAAAAAAGCAGCTGCCTGCACCTGTGTAGGGTCTGGAGTGGGAACTGCTTGTGCTGGGAGTGGCCCTGGAGGCTGCCCCTGGAGCAGAGCCCCTCGGGCATCCCCGGAATGGGGACGCTCCAGGAATGACAGGACACTGCACGGGGGCTCAGTTGTTCCCCCACAGCTGCCACAGGGGCTCAAATGGTGCTCAGGAAAGATTTGTGCAGCCCTAAATGCTGTGAGGAGAGTGAAGGACACCTCTGGTCTCTGATAACACCCTTCTCGTTTCAGGCGCCGCCGTGTAAAGCTGCCAGCCCCATCCCACCCGAAGGTGAGCCCAAAACCCCCCTGACACCCCAGCACCCAGCAGGGGCTTCCTCAGGGGAACTGTCCTTGGGAAAATGAGGGGCTGA
The DNA here is from genome assembly GCF_051311805.1 of Agelaius phoeniceus. Taxonomy (NCBI): domain Eukaryota; kingdom Metazoa; phylum Chordata; class Aves; order Passeriformes; family Icteridae; genus Agelaius; species Agelaius phoeniceus. The sequence continues at coordinate 32,655,317 of NC_135273.1, forward strand.
ACTAAACCTGCAGGGTGCTGCAGCCAGGAAAATGAGGGGCTCAACTAAACCTGCATGGTGCTGCAGCCAGGAAAATGAGGGGCTGAACTAAACCTGCAGGGTGCTGCAGCCGGGAAAATGAGGGGCTCAACTAAACCTGCATGGTGCTGCAGCCAGGGCAGGGCCCAAGGGCAAGCTGAGGGCAAGCTGGGAGCAGAAAGAAGAGCTGGGCTGACTCTTGCAATCCCTTCATGGGGAATAAACCTGTGGAGGTTTATTATTTTATTAAAAATGTGTATCTCCCATGTGGGCATGGGAGTTGGAGGCTTTGCCCCCCTGAATCAGCTGAGCCAGTGGGAAGCCTGGCTTGCTGTCCTTGCCTGCACCAAGTCATGGATGCTCCTAATGTCAGCCTGAGCAAGGCTGACTGCTCTGGGAAAACAAATCCATGCAAACAGGGTTGTGCCAGAACCTGTTTGCTGTCTGAGGAGCTGTTGCCAGGAGCAGAGGAAGCCCCTGAGCTGGAGGTGACACACACACACACACACACACTGCCACGTAACTGCTTAATAACTGGGTGGCTCACAGGGGATTAACCTCCTCCTTTTTTCTGCCCCACACAGTTGACAAATGGTTCTACTACCAGAAAAACTAAGTCCTGAGGATGGTGGTGAGACAGCTGTGTCCTTCCCACCGAGGAGCTGCCACATGCAGGAATAGAACAGAAAAATAGCTTCAGTGTCAGCAAGAAGACCTTGCCTGTAACTTTGCTGATTAGAATTCCATACCTAGCAGTGACGTGTCTGCTGAGGCCTAGTGGAGGCTGGAAGAAATAATTTATGAAATCCAAACACCCTGCTTTGTGCACGGTTGTGTGGTGTGCTCTGAGTCGTGACAGGAGATCACTCACCTGGGGCGTGTATGGATGCTAGAAATAAAAAACTACTGAAATCCAGTGCTGTGGGGCTGCCTCTCTGTGGAAAACACCAATCACTTGTTTTTAAAATTTTACAAGTTTAATAGTAATAAAATGGTTATAAAATTAGTAATATAATTAGAGTAATAATAATTTGGACAATTAGGATTTGGACAATATGAGACAATAAAAACAAAGAGTTATGGACAGTCCAGGTACCTCTTTCTGGGCAAAATAAGCCCGAAAAAGGACCCACGTTAACAGAGGATTAACCCTTAAAAGCAACAGCCTGTTGCATATTCATACACCTCATCCATGATGCATAAATTCCATTCAAACCCAGGATTCTGTCTGGGCAGTGCCAGCTTCTTCCTCTGAATCCTGACTGGGTCTTCAGGGCTGAGTGAGGCAGGAAGAACTCGATAATGGAGCAATAAATTATCTTTCTCTGAAAGATTCAGGTGTCCTGTGGCTGCTATCTCGCTGCAAGTCCTTTCTGTAAAAAAGTATCTTACATAGCATAGTTTCTATTTTAACATTATGTTATAACCTAAAACTATATTTAACAAGCTACTTAAGAAAATTCATACAGCATAACTTTCTAACACAACACATATAACATTCATTTGAATATTTGCGAAAAGCCAATCATAAAATGCGCATTTTTCACACTCTCCTTTCCCTCCCTGGAGCTGAGGAGGCACAAAATCACAGAACCACTGAGGCTGGAGAAGACCTCAGAGATGATGGAGTCCAGGCTGTGGCGGGTTCCCCACCTTGGTACCGAGAGCTCCGGGGCTGGTCACTGCCCACTCAGTGTCTCATCACCCTTTCCGTGGATAAATCCCTGCTCGTGTCCAGCCGGGAGCTCCCCGGAGCAGCGGGACACCGCGTCCCTGCCGCCCGGGGCCGGTCTCGAACCCGGGTCCCGAACCCGCGGCCTCCCGGTGCCGCCCGCCGCAGCCCCCGGCGCGCGGGGCCAGCGGGGCCGGAAGCGGGCGGGGCGCGCGCTGACGCGTTTCCGGCGGGGCGCTGGCGGCGGCCGCGGACGGGACTCGGTGGCGGCGGCGGCCCGGGGGCAGCCGGGGGTGAGCGGCGGCGGCGGCCGTGCGGGCCGGCCGGGCCCGGCGGGGCGCTCAGCGGGGCGGCGGGCGGCTGGCGGGCCCGGGAGAGGGGCGGCGGCGGCGCGGGGGGTGACACGCAGGCAGAGCGGGGGCGGGGCGGGGGCCAGGCCGCGCCGCCCGCCCTTGAGGCCGGTGCTCGTCACTCCGGTGCCCCTCATCCCGGTGCCCCTCAGCTCGGTGCCCCTCATCCCCTGTCTTCTCCACCCCCGTTCCCCTTCGCCCCCGCTGCCCCCGACCGCTCCCGTTCCCCGGGATATCCCCGAACCCCCTGCCCGCGGCTCCCTTTGGGCACCGACCCTTCGTAACTCGGGGTTTGGGGTTTGTCCCCCGCAGGCATTTTGTTTCCAGAGATGTCTTTCATCTTCGAATGGCTCTACAACGGCTTCAGCAGCGTCTTGCAGTTCCTAGGTAATGCCTCGGCAGCCCCCTCTGGGTGGGTTTCGCTTCTCCCGCTGCCAGCATCCCATAAAAGCCGGGGATTGGGGGGTGAGCAGCAGCTCTGGGCAGTGCAAAGTCTGCTGAGGCAGCTCTGTATCAATAAAGGGGCATTTACACTGGTGCAGAGAAACTTTGGGAGTGTTTGGGGGCGTTGGGCTCCCACTCAGTGTTTCTGTTGCCCTTTGGAAGCCTGTCCAGCCCCAGGCAGAGGTGCTGCCTCGCCAGGGAGGGAGCCCCATCCTCCTCGTCCTCCTTCCAGAGTGCTGGATTCCAGTGGAACTCTTTTCTGGAGGATGGGGTGCCCGTTCTCCTGATCCCCTCTTGAAGGGAGGATGAGAGGGATGGGGTGAGACAAAGCCCTGCTGGAAATCTTTGGGAGCTTTCCTGGGGCAGACACGACAAAAATCAGTTTATGCCAAGAAGACAGCTCAGTGTTCCCTGCTTTGCACTTTTTCCTGGACAACTCACTGCTGTCTTTTATGAGTTTGTTCAATTTTCACATCCTTTGAGGAGACAAATTGATCCATAATGCTCTGCTGCACACTGTCCTCTGCTGCTAGGATGGAGGAAAGAATGGAACAGGAGCTTAGAAAATGTCCATTGCTGTAAACATGCCTTGGAAAAAGGCTGTTTGAGCTGTGTGTGTGTTCCCTGCTGCCCCTGGAAGCGTGCACAGGTGGCAGCAGAGCTCTGGGAAAGGCCTTCCCCAAAAAAAAAGCAGCGTGGCATTCCGGGTGAGCCCGCTGGAGTTTTCCTCTTGCTTTGTTCCTTCTCCTGGCAGGTTTGTACAAGAAGTCTGGAAAGCTGGTGTTCCTGGGCTTGGATAATGCAGGGAAAACCACTCTGCTGCACATGCTCAAAGATGACAGGCTGGGTCAGCACGTCCCCACGCTACATCCCAGTAAGTGTCCCTGGAAAAGCCTCCTGACATGGCTTTCCCTCTGGAATTGTGGGGGCACTGGGAGGAAGAAGCTCAGCCTGGGGGATTTGAGGGTCCCAGAACTCGAGGTGCACTGTGGCTCCCCAAGCTGAAATGGATCTGTGTTTTCCTCTCTAGAAATGCCCAGCAACTGGTGTGGCTCTGTTAACAGAAAGGGAAGATTTTCCTTAATGAAAAGCCTAATAAAGGATAATAATTGAAGGTTTAAAAGCTTCAGTGGGAAGCAGGAGAAATTATTTTCTGCTGTTTGTGATTTTGGAAAAGTGCTCCTGAATTCCACAGGAAGTTTGGGGGATTCCTTGCTAGAGGAGTGTGTGGGATACCCAAGAAATTCTGTCTGTCACAACTTCCTTGTTTTCCTGAATCCCACCTGTGCTTTCCATTTCAGCATCAGAGGAGCTGACGATTGCTGGAATGACCTTCACGACTTTTGATCTGGGTGGACATGAACAAGGTAAGGAAAAAATGACCAAAAATTGATCCTGATGAGTGTCAGCAATTAGCAGTGCCTAATTATTTGTTGCCTGGATTTATTTATGGAACAACACGTAGAAGCAGCCTCCTGGCTGTAGGATTGCTTGGAAGGAAATGCTGCCAGTTCTTGCCCTGCTGCCTGAAGTATTTTTAGCTGTGGTGGACTCAGATATAATTTAGTTTGGATAATTGCTGGATTTTTATTCCTGCACTTTCTAGAAGTTTTAAACACAGGTTTTTTGTCCTTTTATATACAAAACTATTGGAAGGAAGACTGCCTGGCTACAAAGGCAGCCATGGTTGCTGAGGTTTGGTGGATTCTTCCCTGTGTGGAGATTCACAGGGCCGTGTTTGTCCCTTGTGTTTTCCAGCTCGCCGGGTGTGGAAGAACTACCTGCCTGCCATCAATGGGATTGTCTTCCTGGTGGACTGTGCAGATCACTCACGGCTTATGGAATCCAAAGTTGAGCTTAATGTAAATACACTTCCCTTCTTTCCCTTCTCCAGCACCTCTGATCAGCTAAATTATGGAGAACGGCCATCTCTCCCAGGGCTGGAGGAGCCTGGATGTCCTTGCTCTGGGTTGGCCACTTGGGTTCAGGGGAGGCTCAGCTTGGACAGCAGCAGCAATTTCTGCATGGAAAGGGTGCTCAGGCCTTGGCAGGGGATGCCCAGGGAGCTTTGGAGGTGTCCAAGGAAGGGCTGGAGGTGACACTCAGTGCTCTGGGCTCCATGGGCTGGCAGGGATTTTCCAGCCTCAGTGATCCTGTGGCTCTTCCACAGAGTCTGGAAGCCCCAGAAACGAACCCTTGTTGGTCCCAGAGCTCAAACAAAACCATTTCCTTCAGGCAATGACTCCTTTTTCCACCTCTCTGCTCAACTCTTGTTCGCTCTTGCATGCAGGCGTTGATGACAGACGAGACAATATCCAATGTGCCAATCCTTATCCTGGGAAACAAAATCGACAGACCAGAGGCCATCAGCGAGGAGAAACTGCGGGAGATCTTCGGGCTCTACGGACAGACCACAGGGAAGGTAGGAGCCATCCAGACCTTGCCTTGGCACAAGCAGGGCAGAGCCTACCTGCTTCCTTGCACATTGAGCCCTGATCCAGTTGGGATTGATGGGAATTTGTCCATTAATTGGTCGAGGTGAATCAGTGATAATAATGATGGTGTGCCTGAAGGGAGCCTAGGAGGGAGGGACTGTTTAAAAGCTGTGGAGTGGTGGGACAGGAGGGGCTGGCTTCCCACTGCCAGAGGGCAGGTTCAGATGGGAAATTGGGAAGAGATTCTTCCCTGTGAGGGTGGTCAGGCCCTTGGCACAGTGTGCCCAGAGAAGCTGTGACTGCCCCTGGATCTCTGGAAGTGTTCAAGGCCAGGTTGGACAGGGCTTGGAGCAACCCGGGATAGTGGGAACAGGCAGTGGGGTGGAATGAGGTGATTTTTACAGTCCCTGCCAACCCAGACCTCTGATGCTGCCCTGAGGCTGATGGGATTGTCCAAAATGAAGAGCACACATGAAGTGGCCTACAAGAGGAGCTCCCCTGGGTGGCTGTGGCTCTCTGGGCGCTTCCCCAAGGGCACCAGGGGTGCAGATGTGACTCCTGTTTGGATTTCCCCAGGGAAACGTGCCACTGAAGGAGCTGAACGCGCGCCCCATGGAGGTGTTCATGTGCAGCGTGCTCAAGAGGCAAGGCTACGGCGAGGGCTTCCGCTGGCTATCGCAGTACATCGACTGACGCCGGCACGGACACGAGAGTCTCGCTCCTCTGGACTGATCCTGTTCACTTCAGCTTCCTATGGACTTTTCTATTAGAACATGGAAGGCTTTCCTGGCGTTGTCCAAGAGACTCCTGGTTTCCAGCTGCCCCTATGGCACAGTGGTGACACCGCTCTTTTCCGCGCGGCGGGGAGGCAGCGCCGTCCCTGGCTTGTCCCTGCCACTGGGGTGACAGCGGGGCTGCTCCAGCCTGGGAAGGCAAAACTCTGCACGCTGCAGTGTAACAGCTGAAAAAGAGAGCACGTCTCACCACTGTGGTTAATTGACTTCAAAAACAAACAAACAAACAAAAAACCAGAAAAGGAAAAAAGCAATTATATTTTTTAAAGAAAGTGTTAATGTAAATGGCGTCCCTTCTAACTTTTTAGTTTAACGTTCATCTTGTTTAGTCCAGAGTCTGGTTTAGGGTTTTTTAAAAATATATTTAACGGTATTTAGGTATTTCACAAATTACTGAAGCAAGGTATCACGATATTAGAAGTCCTCAATAAACATAGCATTTGGGCTTAACTGAGCTGTAGGGTGGCTGTGCTGTGTCACGCTGACCGACGACGGCGAGCTGCCGTTGGGACTGAGGTGTGCAATCCCAGCTTCTTTAGTTTACAGGGTTTTTTATTTTATTTTTTTTTCCAGTTGGGGAGGAGCACCTGGTGCAGGTGTTGGGGATGGTGTGCAGTGGGAAGGGGCTGCCTGGTTCCCCCTCAGGCCAGACCCTCCATCGAGGCTCCTCTGGCCACGCCATCACAGTACGAACCACGGAGCTGTTTTGGTGGTTGTAGATTGGAAGTGTTTGACATTTGCATATCATGAGGTGATTAATGTAGACTAAACCGGTTTCTTTTATACTCTCAACGGACTTTTTTTTTTTTTGTCTGAAGTTTCATTGCTGTCTGGCACTCATTTTCAGTTCAATAAAGACATTTCTTTCTCCTCCGAAGGGGCAACGAGCCTCAGTCTGGCTTGGTGTTTGCTGGGCCTTGGGGCCATCAGAACACCAGCCACAGAGTTCCAGAAGCCTTTGGACAATGCTCTGAGGCACAGGGTGGGATTCTTGGGGCTGTCCTGTGCAGGGCCAGGAGCTGGGCTCAATCCTTGTCGCTTCCAATCACGATATTCATTCAATGATTCCATGGTTCTGTGACCTGCATGGTGCAGCCAGAGAGGGAAACTGAGGCAGGCTGGAAGAGCCGCTTGCCTCTGGGCTGGCAAGCAGGGAGAGCTCATGGCTTGCAGGGCGTGAGGAACCCACACCGAGCCCAGACAGCCAGGAAGGGGCTGGGGGGGAATTGGGGCAGGGGAGCTTCGGCTCTGACTCCCACTATTAGGGGGATTTTAGCTCTCCCAAAGGGATTTTCCCAGTCTCGCTACCTCTGTTGGAAATAAAGGTTTGGTACTCGTTCGTGCTGCGGGTGAGGTGGGAAGCGAGCGGGGCCGTGGGGTGTCAGGGCCGAGGGTCCCTGGGAAGGGGGCCGGTGCCGGTGTCCCGAGGGGCAGCGCTGGGGCCTGGGGGCCGAGGGGCGGCTGCGGGCCGGTGATGCCCGTTCTCGCAGGGCCGAGGGGGGCTCCGAGGCAGGCATCCCTGATGTCCGGGAAGCGGAGCCGGGGTTGGCCCTGGCCCGGGGGTCCCGGGAAGCGGGGCCGGGCCGGGCCCGGCACCCCCGTGAGGGCCCCGCGGGGGCGTGTCCGCCACGTGCGCGCCCCGCCCCGGCCAATGGGGAGGGCGCGGCGCGGGGCCGCAGCCAATGGGCGAGCGGGGCGGGCCCGGGGGCGGGGCGCGGCCGTGGCGGTGATGGCGGCGGCGCCGCCGTGCTGCGCGGTGCGGGTGCGGGGCGCGGGCGGCGGCGATGGCGATGGCGGCGGCAGCGGCAGCGGGCTGGTGCTGAGCCGCCGCCCCGGGCTGGTGCTCTGCCACGCCGCCGTCTTCGCCCCGTTCCTGCGCGCCGGCCCCGCCGCCTGGGCGCGGCCCGCCGCGCTGCCGCCCTCCGCGCTGCGGCCGTGCCCGCGGCTCAGCGTGGTGCTGCGCGGCGAGGCCGGCGGGCTGCGGGAGCTCGGGGCGCGGCTGCTGGCGCTGGTGCCGTGCGCGCCGTTCCGGCGGGCGCTGGAGCGCGGGCTCGGGCGGGCGGAGCGCTGGCGGTTCGGCGCCGAGGAGGAGGCGGCGGGCACGGACCCGCGGGCGCTGCCCTGGTTCGCCTGGCTGCGGGTGCCCGGGCTGGACGCGGCCGAGGGCGGCTGGGCGGCGCGGGCCAGCGCCGGCTGCCTGCGCAAGGGGCAGGCGCTGCTGGCCTGCGGGTCCCCCTTCGGAGACCTGTGCCCCGAGCTCTTCCTCAACACGCTGAGCCGGGGGGTGGTCAGCAACCTGGCGGGCGAGGAGAACGCGCTGGTGCTCACCGATGCCCGCTGCCTGCCCGGCACCGAGGGCGGCGCCGCCTTCGTGCCCTCGCCCGCCGGGCCGCGCGCCGTGGCCGTGATCGCCGCCTCGCTGTGCTGGAAGGGCGCCGAGTGGGTCGGGCTCACGCTGCTCTGCTCCCTCGCCGCCATCCTGCGCAGCAGCGCCGCTGTCCTGGGCGAGGCCGGGATCGCGGTGCCGCCGGTACCGGCCTGGGTGGCCGCGGTGCCAGCGAGCGGCGGGCGGGACCCGCTGGGCTGGACGGCGCTGGTGGAGTGCGGGGCCACCTGGGGCTCCGGGGTGCTGCTGGCACCGAGGATGCTCCTCACCTGCCGGCACGTCGTGGAGGCCAGAGCCCCGCTCCGTGTGACACCGGCAGCCGGCCCCGGCCAGTGAGTGCGGCTGTGCCCCCCAAACCTCAGCCCCCCTACCCTGCGTGTCCCCCGCCCTGACATCTCCTTAACTGTGTCCTTAGGGATGCCGCCGCCGTGCTCTGGGGCCGTGTGGTGTTCGCCACCGAGGAGTCGTCCCCCTTCGACGTGGCCGTGGTGGAGCTGGAGGAGAGCGTGCCAGGCTTTGTCCCGCCGTGCCTGGCCAGCACCTTCCTCCCAGGTACGCGCCGGGGGGACACGGGATGTTGGATGGGGGCTGCCTCGCCCCCTTGTCCCCACCTGCTGCCTCTCCCGTGCCAGGAGAAGAGGTGAGCGTGGTGGGTTTCGGGGCGCTGGGGCGGGCGTGCGGCCCCTCGGTGACAGCGGGGATCCTCTCGGCCGTGCTGGCGGTGGCCGGGCGCCCCGTCATGCTGCAAACCACCTGCGCCGTGCACGGCGGCTCCAGCGGCGGCCCCCTCGTCTCCTCCCGCAGCGGGTGCCTCATGGGTGAGCCAGGGCTGTCCCCGTGCGTGTCCCACGGGTGTCCTCCGGCCGGGCCCCCTGACGTGGTGTCGCTCCCTCCCCGCCAGGTATCGTGGCCAGCAACACGCGGGACACCGGTGCGGGGGCCACCTACCCCCACCTCAACTTCTGCATCCCCATCAGCGTCCTGCAGCCGCTCGTGGCGCGCTACCGCCGCACCGGCGACCCCGCCGCCTTCGCGGACCTCAACCAGGCGGCTGAGGGGGTGAGGGCGACTTGGCAGCTCCAGCAGCGGCCAGGACCCCCCAGCAAGCTCTGAACCCCCTCCCGGGGGACTTGTGGCAGGGACCGAGGTGCCAGGGGTGGGACATCCCCTCTTCAGCCCCGGTGCTGCGGGGCCCAGGCGCCTGCACTGCACAGAGCCGGTGGGGCATGGGCACCCCCGGGCAGGGGATATGGCACAGTGCCTTGGACAGCCCCAAATGGGGAGGTTTGGGGTCTGTATGATTGTTTTATTTTCTCCCTGGGGCCATAAATGCTGTGAGTTGAGGCCCTGGTGTCCCGTGTGCTGAGTGGCTGCTGGGGGTGGTGGAGGCCCTCACCAGGGTGTGGGGTGGGCTCTGAGGGCAGGTTGGTCCTGTAAGGGATGTTCTGGGTCAGGGGTAGGATTGGGTTGGGGTCTTATTTGGGATTGGGGTAAAGTATAGGGAGGAAGGGCAGTTCTGAGCCATTCCATGGCTCTGGAGCCCGTGGAAAGGGAAGGTTTGGGGTCATGGAGAGGGTCAGGAGCCGGGGAGGGGCCATGGCCCTGGGGAGGGAGGCCCGTTCCAGCTTCATGGCAGCAGAGTGCAGGAGCCAAACCCGGGCACTGACGGGGGGCACCCCCACCCCAACCTGCTCCCCACGCCGCTCATGGGGGGGCACAGACCCACAGCACCCCCTCCCCAGGACAGGGCACAGGGCACAGGGCAGGCACGGGGGGTGCCGGGGCAGGAACGGGCGGGCCAGTGTTTGACACAGCACGGGGTATTTATTTCACAGCCGCTACACAACGCCGGGGGCCGGGGCAGCCACGCAAGCACAACATGAGGGGGGATGCGGGGAGGAAGGGGGGGGGCAGCTTATCTATAAGGGGGTTTGTTGGGGTTTTTTTTGTTTTTTCCTTTTTTTTCTCCCACTTTTATTAGCGCCATTTGCCCGGTTGAAGACCACGCAGCAGCACACTAGGCCTACAAGGCTCTACCCAAAAAAAAAAAAAAAAAAAAAAAAAAGCTCAAATTCGCATAAGAGCGGCCCCCCCCCGCCCCGCGAGGAGCGCCCCGTGTCCCCGTCCCACACGGGACCGGAGCGGGGAGCACCCACCCCATGCCACACCGGCAGCGGGGGGGGTCACGGGGACCCCCAGCTGGGGGGCTGCCTCCCGGCCGTGCCGCCCACCGGGCTCTCCTGCTCCTCTACCAGATGTAGCCGCCGTCGTCGCCCTCGCCTGCTTCGCCCTCCTCTTCCTCGCCTTCCTCGCCCGCCTCCTCCGGCTCCTTCTCCTCCTCGTCCTCCCAGCCCACGCTGCTCCCGAAGTCGCCCGAAAACCCCGTTGCTTCATCTGGAGGGGCGAGGAGCAGAGGCTCAGGGCCAGCCCCGCGCTGCAGCCCCGTCCCCCGGCGGGCTCTGCCCGCAGCTCTCACCGCAGTCGGGGCTGCCGTGCCCGCGGGTTCCCGTCAGCTCGGCCCCGTGCTGGTCCACGCACCAGCACTCGCCGCCGCCCGGCTCGCACTGTGCCCGCCGGTAGTAGCCGTCCTCATCGCAGCTGGGGATGAAGGTGCCTGCAGGGAAGCCATGGCCCCCCACCCCCCCAAACACGTGCAGTGCCAGAGCCCCCAGGCAGGTCCCCATCCTCATCCTCATCCCGGCCCGGCTGTGCGGGCACTGCTGGGGAAAAGGGCCCTGGGCTGCCCCACTCACCCAGCTTTTTTTTGGTCGCTTCTTGGATCTGGATCTTCTCCAGCTCTCTGAGACAGGGCGGCTCTGTAGTGAGGCCACATGCTGCTCTTAGGGCAGGCACCCCCTCACCCCACACATTGTGCACCCCCAAACCCTCAGCATTCATCCCTGTGGTGTGCATCCCCCAGAACTCCACATCCCCCCATGGACTGCAATCCCCCAGACCCCACAGTGTGCATTACCCATGGTGTGCATCCCCATGGCGTGCACCCACCCTGGCCCATGGAGCACATCCCCCAGCTCCACAGTGTGCATCCCCCATGGAATACATCCCCCAGTTCCACAGTGTGTATCCCCCATGGAGCACATCCCCCAGCTCCACACTGTGTATCTCTCATGGAACACATCCCCCAGCTCCACAGTGTGTATCCCCCATGGATAACATCCCCCAGCTCCACAGTGTGTATCCCCCATGGAACACATCCCCCAGCTCCACAGTGTTTATCCCCCATGGAACACATCCCCCAGCTTCACACTGTGTATCCCCCATGGATAACATCCCTCAGCTCCACAATGTGTATCCCCCATGGAGCACATCCCCCAGTTTCAGTGTGCATCTCCCCAGCCCCATGCTATGCATCCCCCTTCACCCCAGATGTGCTTCCCCACGACCCACAGCATGCATCCCTGCATGGTTTCCAGCCCCCCCAAACCCTGTGGTGTATCTCTCCCCCGAAGGCAAACATCCCAGAGGCACCCCAAACCCACAGCAAGGATTGCCCATTACCCTACCACATACATCCCCTCATGATGTACATCCCCAGCCCCACAACCCCACGAGGTACAACCCCAATCCCGCCGCAGGGGTTCCCCAATCCATGGCATGCATCCCCCAGGACACAGATCCCCCAGCCCCATGGACCTGACCCCGTGGTGTCCGTCCCCCGGCCCCTCGGCGCCACGTCCCCCTGTCCTGACGCACTTTCCCTCCAGAAGCAGAAGCACCACTCGGGGGCGGAGACGCGGCCGTCCTTGGAGGTGTCGCAGGAGTTGAAGAAGGCGCGGATGCACACCTCGTACTTGTCCAGGTTGATGGCGGCCAGCTCGGCCGCCTCCAGGAACAGGTCCCCGCTGGTGTCCAGCCGGGCGAACATCCACCCCACAGCCTCCTTGCAGGCGGCTGCCACGCTCCTCTCCAGCGCTGCGGGACAGGATGGAGCCCGTGGCTGCCCGGTCCCCCCGGGGACAGCAGCCCCCGTGCCCTCCCCGTGTGGCAGGGACAGGTACCGGAGGTGGGGCTGGCGGGGAGCCCCGCGGAGCCGTTCTGCTTGGCGTTCTCCCGCAGCAGCTGGAACCAGTCGCGCAGGCGGTCACCCAGGTCGGCCAGGTCCTGCCCGGTGCACAGTTCTGGGGAGTCCAGCGGGGCAGCGTCAGGCCGGGCCGAGCTCGGGGACGCTCCCCCGGAGCTCTGCACCCCACTCACCTTGTTTGGTGTCGCCGGCGGGGCTGTGCGGGGTCGGGCAGGGGCACTGCCCCTCGCACCGCACCGTCAGCTGCTTGCTGGCCAGGCACGCCTGCTGCTCCAGCTTGCACTGCGGGGCGGCAGCGGCACGTCGGCGGGGGGACACGGGGGGGACCCGGGGCCCCGTCCCCGCGGCCGTGCCCCGTCCTTACCGCCGAGCTGTAGGTGTGGCCGTCGGAGCCGCAGACGGCGGCCAGGGGGGCGGCGTGGCAGGGCTTGCAGCCGCCGTGCGCCTTGGGGCCCAGCGGCTTGATCCTGCACGGGGGGAGAGGTGCTGAGCGCCCGCCTGGGCTCCCTTTCCCCCTGCCCGGCTCCTGCCCCGCTCCTACCTGTGCTCCAGCTTCTTGCGGCTGATGCACATGGCGCGCTGGTAGCCCTGCGCCACGCACACCTTGTGCCGGCTGCACTTCACCTTCTGGCAGGGGTCCTTGGTGGTGTCCAGGGCTGGGGGCAGAGAGGCGCTGGGGCGGGGGGACGGCCCGGGGGAGCCCGGCAGCGCTGGCCGCCAGCCGGCCCGGCACAAAGCGCCATTCAGCCGCAGCTGGGCGGCCGCCCCGGCACCAGCTGCTGCTTCCCGGCTCGCAGCGAGCCCTGCACCGCTCCGAGCGGAAGGGAAAAGCCCGGGGGGTGCAAGGAGAGAGTGCGACCCCCCCCCCCCTTCCTGCCATACTGGCTGGCACGGAGCCCACTCCATGCTCCATCCCAAACCCATCCCAGCGGTACCTTCATCCCCGGGCTGGTTGTCCTCCCAGCTCTTGATGTAGTCGTCCTGCGAATCGGGGAGAGCCTGCGTGAGTGCAGGTGGCGGGGAAGGTGACACCGGGCCAGGCGTGCCATCCCCCGGCTCGGGGCCACCGGCACACACCCCAGGGCACCCCCGCAGGGCAGGGACGGGGAGCAGGGACGGGGAGCAGCCTCCCCCCAGGAGCGGGTGTCACCCTCTCGGCAGCCCCTCGAGGCTCACCTCCACCTCCTGGCGGCACGGCAGCGAGACGGCCCAGCCGGCACCGACAAAAGAAGAAGAGAGTGCCCACCGTCAGCTGTGGGACACACAGAGCCCTGCTCCCGGCCCCAACCCACAGTGACAGGCACCCCGTGCCAGCGGGGCACCCCGACCTTCCAAAGCTCTCGCCACCAGCTCTGGGTATCACTGGCACCGACACCAACGTGCTCCCCATCTCTGGCTCTAGACCTGTAATCCTGGAGAGCCTCCACACAGGATAAAGCCTTCCCCCATCAGCCAGCTGGGAAAGCCAGGGAATGGGGATGGAAATGGCATCGGGTGGAGGAAGCCCTTGGGAGCCCAGTGAGGAGCTCGGGGGTTCCCCACGGTGCTGCCACAATGGTGAGCCCAGGAGGAGTGGGCCAAGGTGGATGTCGCAGCCTGGGGAGGCAGAACTGCTCCCACAGGACCCTGAAAGCATCCCGGGGGTGTGGGGGAGCAGCGGGGACTCAAACGCTCCCGGCAGGGAGCATCGCCCGCCCCACGGGATGCTCGAGGTGAGCTTTGCGCTAAGGCAGGAGCAGCCCCGCCGCCCTGGGGAGGGCGGGCAGGCTTTGGGATGGCAGCAGGAAGCAGCGGCACGGGAGGCAGCTCCGGAGGGGATGTCTCGCTCCAGCACGGCGGTGTTTGCACCGCAATCGATAGCCGCGCTCCCGTGCCGTGATTGGTAACACTGCGGCGCCCGGCAGCTCCCTGCGGCCGCCGGCCTCCTCCCCGTGCATCCCCCCACCGGCGCTGCTCGGCGGAAAACCCCACAAATCCATGGATTTGCTTATTAATCCAAGCTAACCGCCAGCCGTGCCACGGCAGGGTGGGCCCCACGTGTGCTGGGGACGGGCATCCCCCCTCGGCCCCGAACCCCCCGGGATGCTCAGTGCCAGGGGGGCACGTCCACAAGGGCTCCCTCCCCTCGAGCACCGCAGCCATCCAGGTGCCCGGTGCTGGCGTTGGCCAGCGGGGGTGTTGTGGGCAGGGGTCTCCAGGGGAGGAATTTACACCTTGGCGCCCTCACTCGTGCTCTGCCCCCACAAATGGTTTATTTCGCGGGTGGTGCCCCCTGTCCCTGCGGTGGGCACATCTCCCTTGCTGCCATCCATCCATCCATCCATCCATCCATCCATCCATCCATCCATCCATCCATCCATCCACTCCTCGCTGCCAAGGTGAACCCGGGTGTGCATCTGAACAAAGACCACAGGGGCTGGCTCGGGGTGTGCCCCCTCCCCGCCCGGCTGCTGCAGGTGCCCTGGGTCTCCCCAGGATGGGGCTGCAGCACCGTGTCCCCCACCCCGGAGAACACGAGCAGGTGTAATACGAGCCCAGGAAAAACCCCGACTGCCTCATAATACTAAGTGCTGCAGCTAAATGCCATCGAGGCTGCTCGCAAGGGCTGTGGAACAGCAAGGGGTGACAGGATCCCGAGCCCGGTGTGCCAGGTGTGCCAGCGCTCCTCCAGCACTGCCTGCATCCTCATCCTCCCTGCCTGGCGTCCCCCACATCCCCAGGGGTCACCACCCCGCCGAGGCAGCGCCGGCCCCGGCTGCGGCACCGCGCGGGGCTCCGGAGACACCCGGAGGGCTCGGGGAGCGCAGTCCCGGGGGATGCTCGTGCCCTGCGCTGCCACCGAGGGTTTCAGGCCACGGCGCAGCCCCGCCACGGGCGGGCGGGCCCCGCCTGCACCCCCATGTGGGGCACGGGCAGAGGGTGCGGGGGACAGCACCCCCGGTCACCGGAGAGGGTCGCTTTGGCATCAAGCCCTGGCCACGCAGCTTTGGCGTCGGGCAGGGAGGCAGAGGCACTGCCGGAGCCGGTGAGCATCCCCCGGGTACCGGGGCCGCGGAGCATCGCCCGGGTACCGGGGCCGGCAGCCGCCCACGGCCGCGGCGGGATGCGGGCACCGCCGAGCACGGCCGGGCGCCCGCCGCGGGGCCGAGGCCGGGGAGGGTCGCGCTGCGGCAGCCGCAGCGGCGGGCGGGGAGCGCGGGGAGGGGGCTCCCGGTGCCCGGCAGCGCGTCCCGTCCCCCCCGCCCCGCTGCCGGCGCGGACTCACGTCTCGGAAGCGGTTCCAGTGCTTGATCCTGCCGCCGTACTGGGAGATGGACGAGAGCCACTGCTCGTCCTCCATGAAATTGCCGGGGCTCTCCCCCGCCGCGGCGGGCCCGGGGCCGGTGGCGGGGCCGGCGGCGGGCCCGGGGCCGGCGGCGGCGGCGGGCAGGAGCAGGGCCAGCAGGGCCAGCAGGGCGCGGCGCCCGCCGCAGCCCCGCATGCTGCCGCAGCGCCGGGGGGAGCGGGCGCGGTGCGGAGCGGTGCGGTGCGCACGGGGAGGCGCCGCCGGCGAGTGCGGCCGCGGGGCGGCACCGGGCGGCACCGGCGGGAGGGCCGGGGCGGGGCCTCCGCCGCGCCCGCCGCACCTGCGCGCCGACACCGGGGCGGGGGAGCCGCCGGCACGGCTCGGCACGGCTTGGCACGGCCGCAGCACCGGCCCCCCCCTTCCGTCCCCATCCTGCACCCTCGTCCTTGGCCTGTCCCCGTCCCGCGTCCCTCATGGTGCGCCCCGCATCTCCTGCCACACCCCCATCGTGAAGTTCTCGTCCTGCACTACTGGTCCCCTCCGCGTCCCCATCCTCCATCCCCTGACACACCCCCTTCCCCATCCTCTATCCTGCATTCCTGGTCCTTATCCCGTCTCCATTCCACATGCCCCTATCCTGCACCCCTCATCCCTGGTCCTTACCCAGTCCCCAGCCTGCATCCCCCATCCCCATCCCATCTCCATTCTGCATCCCCCATCGTGCATCCTTGACCCCTACCCAGTCCCCATCCTACATCCAATGTCCTGCATCCCTTGGTCCCTGCCATGTTCTCATCCTGCATCTCTGCCACATCTCTGTCCTGCATCCCCCATCCTACATCCTTCATCCAGCAGCCCTGGCCCCTGCCAGGTGCCCATCTCACATCCCCCATCCTGCATCCCCTGCCATATCCCCATCCAGCACCAGTCATCCCACATCCCTCATTCTTACCGTGCATCCATCACACATCCCCCATTCCTTCCACATCCCCAACCTGCACACCCCATCCTGCATTCCCAGTCCCATTCCCACCCCTATCCCACAGCCCCCTGTCCCTGCCATCTCCCATCCTCCAACCCCTCTCCCTGCAATGCCCACACTGTGGTCCCCATTCCTTGGCCATCCTACCACAGCATTTTAGGGCCCCAGGGAAGATTCCCCCCTATCCCAAGGTTTTGCTTTTGGATTTTCCCCTCATCTCAGCGGGGGGAAATCAGGGTAGGCAACAAGTGACAACTCACCCCAGCTGCAGCTCCTTCACAGCTTCAGCTGGGGATGCCACAGCACACATCCAGCTTCTCTTCTCCCTGCCAGGATGCTCAGGATGGGAAGGAAAACTGCCAGCAAACCCCAGTGATGTCAGGCAAAAGATCAGAATCCTTAATTCTGCCTGGGGAAGGAGGTGTGAAATGAATTTTGCTGCGCCAGGCTAGAGCAGTGGGATAAGCTGCTTACCAACAAAATCCAACCAACTTCCCAAAGAATTGTCACTAAAACATGTTTACACAAGCGGGAAGGGGAGGAGTATGCTCCAATTGTTAAAACCCCGTGTTTGCCTCAACTTCTCATTGAGAGTCGTTAAAAACTCATCAGGCAGAAGCTTCCCAAGGTGCACCTCCACTTTCCTGGTGGCTGCGTGAGCAGCTCCCGGGTCTGTTCCAAAGAGATTTGCCAAGTACCTCTTCAGGCTGGCGGAAAGATGACAGCAACTGGTGTTAAGTGCTCTCAGCACCTCCCTGTGAGTGCGTGCTGTGCTCTGCTCCCCGAGGGAACCGTTTGGAAGGCGGCTTTTGGAGAGCACAGAGGCGTTCTGACGCCAAGGAAAGGGACACAAACAGCCCAACGGCTCTGGCTGGGTACAAGCAAGGGCACCCAGCAAAAGCACAGATGATTGGATTGCCTGACAGGCAGGCTTGAAAGCAGACAGGCAATTTGGTCTGGGAAACATAAACAGCAATATATCTGGAGGGAAAAAGAAAAGCAATCCCAGTTCCTGAATGACTCCCACTGCTGTTTGTGCACAGCCAAAGAGCCAGCTCACTCTGGAGGGAGGAAATCGGGTGAAGACCTCTTAGAAATGATCACTAGGACACGTGGGTTCTGCTGGAGCACCGCTATCCCTGGCTGAGACACTCTCCACCTCTACCACAGCATGATTCCATATCCATGGAAGCAACTAGGAATGGGCAGCAGCACCTGTTTTGTTACAAAACACCCAAGCACCAGCACCTTCCATTTTCCAAAGCGTTCATCCTAGGGCAAGTCGAAATCCTGTGCTGCTATTTTTACCAAATGTGGAGATTTACAGGAAAAAAACAACTTTGTCTTGAGATCTCTGAAGGATTCACAATGGAATCAAAGAGCTTGGTGCTGCTTTTAATGGAGAAACCACCTACAAGGCATATGTTTTTTGACACGCTCCGAAACGGTCACTGGAAAGAGCTCTAACCGTCAGTGCTTTCTTATTACCATAGTTATGTGCTGTGCTGGAAGTTTAATTACAGAAACTATCAATGCAACAGGAGATAAACACTTTGCTTTTGAAGGGAATTAATTTATTTGGAGATCCACATCACAGAGGCACACTGCTGGAGATCCAAGCAATGCCTGACCTCAATATCGTTAAATCGTGCTCCGGCGAAGCTCTCCTGGATTTTAAATACTTATTTTAAGAACAAACTTCCCTCTTCTAAAAAAAGCCCCATATTTAAACACCAGTGATGCCCCAAAAGCCCCAGTTCTAGTAGTTTTCTTGGAAAACCAGCAATCCACAGACATCAAAGAGGCAACTTTGTGATGTTTTGGGGAAAGGAGGAGGAAGGCAACCCTGAAGAAGAGGGCAGTGGGAAAAGCTGCCGGGAAATGCCATGGTTCCCATACTTTGGAGGAGTCATGAGGCATCCCAGCTTGGAGTTCCCAGGTTCCCATCGAAGATTCATGTCCTATAAAACCTTTCACCGAGGGATCATGCACAGAGCAGACCCACCATGGCCTCCTCAAGAGAAGCACAGCTGCCCAGATGTGGCGTAGTAGCCAGAGGCGTCCGAGGAGAACCTCTGGGAGAGACGCACCGAGTCCAGCTGCACCTCCCCGAAGTGGAAGTTCTCAAAGAGCTGAAAGGAAGAAGAAAAAAAAACACTTGAAGGGCACCAGAGGGATGGAGCCTGCAGCTGGCCCTCGGCTCTCTCGCAGGAGTTGGCCCTGTCAAAAGCCTCTCCTCACAGATTGGTTCTGCCTTTAAATCAAAGTATTCTTTAAGTTATTTTTCCCACTAAGGACTGCACTTGAACTCTTTTTATCTATAGCAGCAGCTGCTCAAACCTCCTCTGTTTTGCTGCCTGTGTCACTGAGGGAGCGTGGGGAGGCACCGCTGCTCTGGAGGCACCACCCCCGGGCTGCTCTCGAGGTCACAGGCTCTGCAGCAGCGAGGTTTGAGGCCAGCAGGTTTGCACCAATCCAGGCCACAGGATGCAGGACTTAACAGCTACAGCTCAGTCCTAATTCAAAGTAGCAGGCTGGAGGCACAGGGCTCCTCATCCCAGCACTGACCCCGCTTTGTTCAACAAATCCGTCTTTGTTCCGCAAAGACCTGAGTGCAAATTAAGGAAAGCAAGCCAGCTCCGGAGCCAGGGGGGTGTGTCCCTGCCCATTAATCCAACCCACCGGGCAGACCAAGAAAAATGACATCAGAATTCCTTACAAGAAGTTACTGCTGGAAAAGCGTCCTCGTCGCATCCAAGCGCAAAGTGCTCCTCCCGTTCCATTAAGCAGCAGGAAATTGCTCTACCTGGGAACATCAGCTGTGCCTCAGGAAAAGCTTCTCGGTGGAGATGCTAATTTGGAAGCTCTGTTTAACACGAGAGCTGTGAGTCACCGAGTCACCGAGAACCTGAGCAGTGGCTTCTGCCCACCTTGGGAGATCTCCAAAATGTCCATTCCATCTGTCTCCTATTCAATCTTCTATCTGTCCCTGCAGGCGTGGGCTTGAGACAGTCCCCCAGCCCTTCCTGCCCTTTACAGAAGGCAAGAAGGAAAGCCAACACATTAATCCTCCTGGAGCCAATGGTGCATCAATTCCTCCGTAGAGGGACTGACTGAAATCCCAAATAACTACTTAGCATCTGAAAGGCTGCACTTCACCTCCTCCAAAGAGGCATTTGGCTCTGCCTGGCACTGATTTGGGCACAACTGCTCTTTTGTTGTTTGTCCCAAGAGTATTCTATACCCTTTTTTCCAGAGGAGACCAGCTAGTTTTCTTTCAGGACAATTCCTGGGTTTGCTGTCACTCCACAAAGGAAAAGAGCCATAGGGAAAGTGATTCCCTGCCCATCTTGGGGCAGAGCAAGAGACCCCAGGGCAGCAGCGTGGCCTCCAGGGACACTGTGAGTGGTGGCTCCACGGGGTCAGTGCCCTAAAGAAGAGCAGCCTGCAGAAAAGAAGCTGTGCTAAGGAAACATCTCAAACCAGGAGAGGAGGAAAAGAGAGGAAGAGAAATGACGACAGCCACACAAACTCCATTTCATACAATTAAAGATTTATACAAGAAAGATTAATTATGTTCCCAAAAGCCTGCATCTTTCATGTTGGAGGACTTAGGATAAAATGTCTCATTAATAAGAGATGGCAGTAAAAAGGGGTTGGTCACCTTTCTCTTTGTTTTGGCTGACCTCAGAAGGAAGGATGGTGCTCTTTGGGGCTGCCTGCACTGCTCTGCCACTGTGCCCACTCACCCCAAACCTTCACACCTGTCCCTGTCACAGTGGCTGCTCACACTGTCTCTCCTTCCTATCACAGAGCCCTCTCCACCCAGGAAAAACAGAAATCACCTCTCTTGATTCCTGACGGAGGGAGTGGCAGGTGTGCTGGGAAGCAAGGAGTACTAGGGTTTGAATAGAGCCCTCTCCAGTGCCTAAAGGGGCTCCAAGGGAGCTGGACAGGGACTTTGGACAAGGGCATGGAGTCATGGGACAAAGAGGAATGGCTTCCCACTGCCTGAGCATGATTCAGATACTGGGAAGAAATTCCTCCCTGTGAGGTGGGCAGCCCCTGGCACAGGGTGCCCAGAGAAGCTGTGGCTGCCCCTGGATCCCTGCAGTGTGCAAGGCCAGGTTAGAAGGGCCTTGGAGCACTCTGATCTAAGGTGTCCCTGCCCATGGCAAGAGGGATGGAATGAGGTGGACTTTAAGGTCCCTTCCAATACAAACCATTCCAGGATTCCATGAAGAAAACAAATTAAATGCTGGGATGTGCCAGACCCATCAGCAGCGCTAGAAGTCAAAGCTTTCCACAAAATAACCAAAGGAAGAGTTTTGTTTATGCTATTGCTGCACACCACAACCTGTTTTTCTTACTAAACATAGGTACTTCAAAGCAAAAATTAGTTAATGAGACTAATGAGCCCCTAATGAGACTAGTGAGCCCCTCTTGCTTCACACAGTCTCAGGCATGCCACAGCAGAAGGATGACTGGGAAGCCCCAGAAGACACTGCCCAGGTCAAGGGCCCTCCATTTGTACACTGCTAAAAGTGCAGCAAAGCCATTGTACCAAAGCACTTTGTATTCCCTTGGCTTTTTTAAGATTCCCCACCTCCCGTGTGTTCGAGCAGCTGTGTGTTTCCCAGGGAGGAACGCTGCTAGAACTATTGATTTTTGGTAATGTGGCTGTACTTTCTGAGAGTAAACATGCTACAGGATTTAGAGGACAACCACAGACACTTTTTTCTGCTCTTGTTTCAGGCTGGCTTCTCACTGATGCTCCTTGTGCTCCCTGAGGCTTCCCATGACAGAAACCACCAGACTCCAGGCACGGAGATCACTGCACAGCTGAGACCTGCCTCAGGCAGCGTGGAGAGAGGCCCCTCAAACGTCATCCTCAACACCTCTGGAACACCAGGAACCCTCCAACACCTCTGGAACACCAGGAAGTGGCTTCCCATCACAAAAGCATCCTGCACTCGGGTCCCTGGGGACTCGGGAAGAGATTGCAGAGAGCCAAGCCTCTGCTTTTGACTTTCACTTCTATTTATCTTGAGGAGAAGCCAAGCAGAGCCAAGAAAGATATTTATAACTCCCCCCTCTCCCCAGCCACCACGGAAACGCTCTGGTTTTGGAGGAGCCCTGGAGCAGAGCTGATGAAATGCCTCCTGGGAAAGCATCTCAGCATTTCTTATTCTGCACCAGGGAAGAAGGTACCTTCTGGAGGTTGTTGCCCTTCAGAAGCAACCACTGATAACCCCAAGATTGGCTGACTCCCTTTCCATCCTTCCCTATGGCTGCCAAGGGCCCACCTTTCCCTGGAAAGGCTGCAGGGAACACGAGGAGATGTGGATCAGGAGCAGGCAGGAGGGAGGCAGGGGAGGAGAAATGCAATCACCCGCAGAGCCGTGTCATTTGATTGGAGTGGGACGTGAGGCTCAGCAAAAGCACAGTAATTCTATAAATCCAAACATGCCAAAGGATTTATGTCCTCGATGCCCAAGGAATAAATAAGAGGATGGAGGCTGGGATTTTTTTTTTTTAAGTATTATAAATGAGAATGAACCTGATGGAGGTAAAGGTCAGCTTACAGAATCAACACCACACATGCAGTGCAAGCTACTAACTCCCATCAAGGGAATAGCACTTAGAGGACTAAGTGCCCTCCATCTCCCTGCTGCCTTCCCAAATTGAATTAGAATGGAATAAGGAAAGAGCACTGTTAACTTTTAACCCCAGACCCAGCACCTCCAAGCAAACGCTCCAGGGATGTGCCCTGCCTTTCAAGCCACAGCCAAAGGTTTGGGCAATGCTCACAGAGGATGCCTGCATCTCCCATGGGGACAGAGCAGGTGCCTGGAGAGTGGCAGCAGCAGCATCCCAGGATCTGTGGGGGATGGCACAGACTACAGCCACACTGCCCTCCCCATAAGCCATGAGCTCCCAAGAGAAGGAGAGAACTGGATGATGGATAACCCATATTTCACAGGTCAGCCTGCAAACTATAGGTCCAAGTGCTCCTCTCTCTCCCTCTCCCATCCTGGGGACTGGGTCTGAGTGTCATGATGAAAGGCAAGGAGCCCTGTGGTAGCTCCCAGAAAGCAAGTTTTCCTCCACTTCTCCCCCCAAAGTTTATCCTGAGCCAGGAAAAGCCAGCAGCACCCCTGTCATTTCTGACACCACATTTTCTCCCTGAAGACAATTCTGTTCAGATGCTGGAAACCCTTCTTCCTCTGAGGTCTGTTCCCCTCGATTACCCACAAATTACCCAGCAGACCTCCCTTGGGATGAGACAACCATTTTCTGAAGGAAGACAAGAGGTTGAAGTCTTGTTTTGGGAGAGAGAGAAAATCACACATCAAACCGCTCACTCCTTGCAAACCTGAGCCAAAACTGCTTGTACAAACTTCAACCCCTAAACCACAACAACTTCCTTATCAAAGGCAGAGCAACAGATCAAACCCAGGATGCCTCTTTGCCACATTTTCTTCCCCTTTTCAAGCCTGTGAAGTAAGTTTTGCTGAGGCAAGGAGGAGGATGCCTCCTCAATGAAGAAGTTAAAACAGGCGCCTAAACGATGTCGTGTTCCCAAGCGCGGGTGTTTGTCAAGCTGTCCTCCTCGGGGGGCTCTCTTCCCACAGACATCCCTCCTGGAATGAGCCAGCACCTCTGTGCTCCAGCCTGGCAACAACAGCAATAAATCACAGCCAATCCACACAAGGACAGCAGCGATGTGTTTCAGCTCTGGTTATGAAGAGCGGAGGTGCCAACGCAAACTGGGCCTTTTAAATCACCTGTCATGGGCTCAACAAGCATGAGAAATATTAATGGATTTGCTTGGAGGAGCATGGGGAAGTGGGAGGACAAAGTAAGTCCACGGAAGGGAAGGGAGTCAGAGGTATTTAAAACTTCCTTCACGTAATCTGTGGCTCGCATTCACGCTGCCTTGGCCTGGATTTTGCCACTACCATCAGGATTATTGATCAGTTTTTAAAGCCTTACGTCGTTTACAGTAGGCAGCCAAAAAAACCCCACCCTGAATTAATGAAAAAGTCCAAGCAGCTCTGCTGAGAGCCTCAGAAATGCCGAGGGAGCAACAACTCACTGTGATGCCTGGCAATTAAAAATTCCCACTAACAAGCAGCGATACCACGGGATAGAATGGATGTGCACACACACACACACACACACACACACACCTCCCTGGACTGCAGGGAGTTCTGCTGTGAACTCCAGCCCCAGAAAGCAGTGCCTGAGGGCTGGGCTATTACAGATCAACAGCACAAAACTGTCCCCGATGACTCAGCGCTGCCATGTAATGTCATTAGCCTGTGACAATCTGCCTCACAAGCCCCACTGCCCTCAGCAGGGAGCTGAGGGAGGGTCCTGTTTTCCATGTCTGGAATGAACACAGAAATTAGCAACTTCAGAGAGGCTGGGAGGAGGAGGAGGCTCGTAGCTCCAGGAGCTCCAGGAGCCCATGGCTGTGGATGAGCTCACCCTGGTCCACGCTGAGGATGGGACACCAGCAATCCCTCCTGTGCTGTTTCTCCTGGGTGGAAGATGTTTATCCACCCTCAGATCCCACCCAGGAAGGGTGTGAACAGCCTGAGCACCACTGGGCTGTGCCTCCATGGCAGAGCACGTGCAGGAGGATCATGCTGACAGATAACCCAGTGCATGGACAGCTCCAACAAGAGATTAAAGAGAGGCTTTGGAGGAGCTGGAGCCTTTAGAGCTTCAGCTGCTCTGCACAGAGTGACAACGCTCACCAGCACAGCCCCAGCGTGTCCCCATCAGCAGCAGCGGTGAATGAGGGCACAGGCTTGGAAAGCCAGGAGCTTTCTGTTGGAAATCAGCATGTTATGGTGCTGCTATCCCCTCTGGGGAAGGGGAGGAACAAACAGAATGCCAGGCACACGCTGACAAGCATGGAGAAAAATTAAACAGCGTTTCTGAAGAGGTGCCTCAACACAGAGCAACAAAACCTGTCTGTCTGCAGACTTTCTGTGCCCTCCCTGGAAATCTTTCCACCTGGTAAGGGATGATATATTTGAATTAAAGTGTGTATACCACGTCCACAGCTTGGGATGAAAAACACTGGAGAAGAGCAGAGAACAATCACCCTTCCAAATCATCTGGCCAAAGCACAAGGGCAGATCCCATGCCAGACACAGCAGGAAGGCGCTGACTCCTCAGCAAATTGCTGGATTACTGATACCAGCACCAGGCAAAAAGGACTGACGGAGGAAATGGCAAAAACACGGAAAAATGAAAAATCTTAAAACATTAAATTCTGAAATGAAAATGTTAACACTCAGAAACACTGATGGACTCTTAAGAGAATCCACTGAATGCCAGCAAACTCTGTCCATCCGAGTTCCTCTGATTAACCTCCTTTGCTGCACAAAGCACAGCCTCCAATTCTGCTTTTGGGATCCCACCTACTTGTTTAATGCACCTCAGTCCTGCAGCCTCCCACACAGGCCTGCCAGGACCTCTCCAGAAGGCTCTTATCTCCACACCTGTCACAGTTCCCAGGCTGCAGTATGTGCTGGCAGAGCTCCTTTTTCCTCATCCCAAAAAATTCACCAAACCCCATCCCAGCTATGACCCAAACTCCCCCAAACTATGACAGACAAACCCCAAACTAAAGCCCCTGGTGGCTCCCAGAAGATGAGGCACAACCAGGCAAACTGTCAAAACCTGGGGAGTTTGTTAAATGAGTAGATTATTTTTCCTTCTATTTTTGACTTTCAAAATTTTCTGCAACAATTTGGTGCCAAAAAAGGAAATACCTGATTCCTGTGTTATTCACCCTGGACACCACTCCACCAATGATTATCTGTCAGAGTTTTAATTGTGCTTGGAAGCTTGCCAGCAATAATGCACGAGAAGCATAGGAAAAGCAGGCAGACATTCATCCAGAGAGGCAGCTCTTCCCAGCAATCCCAACCTCCTCCCCAAATTAGCAACTGCTTCCTTCCCATGGCTTTTTGAAGGATGGCTGTCTGGCCATCCAACATTTTCCAAGACTGTTCCGGTGTTACAGTCTTGGAGAATATTGTGCAGAGTCACAAGGGTGGAAGATGGGTGGGAAGGACAGAGAGGGCAGTTGTCACCCTGGCTGTCCCCAGCAGCACCAGCCACAAGGCTGCAGATTGTTTTGTTCTGCAAGTGTGCAGCTGGCTCTGGAGTGTCTCTCCATCCCCAATATAGCATCCAGCCCTTCCACAAGGAACAGCCCTTCCCCTCTCCTTTTCTTCCAGCCTCTGGCAAGATTTAAAAGGCAGCAGCAGAGACCTTTTCACCTCATCTCCCTTAGGAAGAATAAAGCAGGCAGACTTCAGGAGGCAGAAAATCTTGTGTCATAGAAGTCCCAGTGGCCTCTCTCTTGGGAGATACCCAAGTCAGGGCTATCTCCTCTGTCACATAGGAAAATCCCTCACAATTATATCACTGGTACAATCCTTTGGAAACAACATAACCATCTCTCTCTGGCAAAGTACCACCAACATAAGAAGCAGCAGCAAGTGCATGGAGAAAGATCCAAGGCACATGATTGGGAGGTTTCTTTTTTATATTTTTATTTCCTGAGCCAAAGCAAATGCCACGTAAACGCCAAGAAGCTCTTGGTATGTTCACAGATGCCATCTCATGGGTGTTCTGCACACATTCCATGGAGGAATCATGAAGGGACAAACTGAAGATAGGACCAGTGAAGGTCATCAGCTCCACCATCCTCCCCTTCTCCAAGGAAGGAGGAGCTGGGTGGTGGCAGATCCTGGATTAACACCTCTGCTCCCTCAAAACAATCAGGACCCCCTTTTCCCAGCTCCTCTAGAGCAGTGCTTCCTTATCCTGCCCTTTTACAAAGATTTTCCTGATCTCTTGCTGCAATTTAAGCCCATTATTTATCACTTTATCATCCACTACTGGCAAAAGCATTTTTAAGCTTCAAGAGTTTTTCCTACATGCTGCTCTCCTTCCCTTTATTATCCTTGAAACAACTCTTTCAGCCCCAGCTTGCAGACATTTTCTACCCCTCCAATGATCTTACTGTTGTCCCCTGGGCTCTTTGCACCCATCCATGGTACCCAAAACTGGACAAATCCTTCAGCTAAGCATAGTCAGAGGTTTACTTTAAGGACATTTGCCTCTTTTCTTAATTTCTATGGGCTGACTCAGTCTGGAGCAGCCCCCCATAAGCCAAACCCTGGCCTGTTGGGCTGGTATTGAGGAACTTCTCCATCCTACACCGGTGCCACAGCTCCCTCCTGGACCTGTCCTTGTTTGCAGCTGCCTGTTTGTTTCTGCCTCATTTCCCAACATTGTTTGGAGCTCTGTTCCCTCCTACTCACGTGTGCAATATCCCTGCCTCTCCCAGCTGGGTTTCACCTGCAGAGCTCAGAGTGCATTTCATGCTGCCCTTAACACCCTCCTGACCTCCACGGGTGGGATGAGCATGAGGTTTCCAGCTCTGTGAATATGGAAGCAGCTGATCCTTCTGTGACTACTGCCATGTGAAACCTCAGCTCTTGATAAAACTGGAGCAAAGCCACCCCAGCTGCCAGAGGGTGATGCAGCAGTGGGGAGGGTGACATTCAGCAATAGTCTAAATTAATCTGTCAGGATGGATTTTTTTCAAACAGAACTGTTCAGGGCTGGGTGCAGGCCTTTGTTCAGCTGAGATCCCCTCCCTCCAGGATCCCCTGCTCCCCACAAGCCAAATCTAGTGGTGCTCCTGCCATTGCCACGCTGCAAAACCTTTGCTTTAGCTCACAGTTTTGGGTCTTTCCCCCCCATCACAAATCCATGAAAATTCATGTGCTTCAGGAAATCAAACCCCAGTTGCTATGGTGAAAGGCATTCTGCAAACTAAGAAACAAATACAAGCGGGACATTTGGAGGTTACCAGATTTTTGCACGTCTTTCAGACAAGAATAAAAACCCTTTCAGCAAATTAAAGGCTCCGATAAGATCCCAGACCTACACCTCAAACGTGAAGGATTTGCAGTACAACTTAAGGGAATTAATAACCAAACACTGCATTTCTCCACAGAAGCCTCATCCCCATGGCTCCTATTACAGCAAATGCAGCAACAGTTTCTGAGAGCTGGGCTTTGCCTTTGCTGCAGGGATGGCAGGAGGCTTGGGAGGCATCCGGGAACACCGGGACACGGAGCTGCCGTCAGCGTGACCTCTCACTACGCCCACCGAGCACCAAGAGGAGGAGTCTAGCTACAGAGCCAGGAAATTAATTCAGACAGACACAGAAAATTATCCAGCAGAAGGGTCATGGCACCTTAGGGATGAACTGTCTACTTTTGCTAATCAGTAGGTTGGGGTTTTTTGCATTTAATGTGCTGGGTCCTTGCCTTCTATTAAGGCGCTGCTGTAATTCAAGCCCTGCCAGCTCCACGGAGAAAAATTGTCCTCTTAAGATCAAAGAGGTGACACTGCCCTGGCTGGCTGGTGGCACAGCAGGGATCTCAGGGAAGTGAGGAGGGGGGATGCTCACTGGGTGGGAGGCAGAGGCACCCACAGAACCTCCAAAAGGCTCAGCTGCTGGCCTGGGTGGGAGTGCAGAGGTGCAGGGGAAAGAGCATTCAGAGACTCTCAACAAACCGTCCTCCAGCTCTCACAGCTCCTGCTAAAATTAGTCAGAGGGGTGTAGAGCACCTCTGAGAGAAAAAAAAGGCTTTTCTTTTTCTTGGTAAGGTCACCAAAGAGATCTCTGTCATGCAAAGGCAGCACAAACCTTCTGCACTGCATTCTCCTCAGTGCTGTGGCTCAGCCTTCCTTCCCCCAAAACCTTCAACACTGCCTCCAAGGCCTGAACACTCCAACAAAGATATCTTCCCTCCTTTGTCTGCTCTGATTTTTCAAATGCCACTTCAGATTCCTGTTTCATCAAATGCAAATAACATGAATATGGCTTTTTCTCCCCCTGAAGAATGTAATTCTCAGGAAAGCATTTTCACAGCAACCCCAATTTAATCTCCTTTTTTTTTTCCTCATGATTATACAAACTGATCTCCAGTCTCATCTGCTCAACTGTCACATCCTCCCATCCCACTGTTGCTCTAATTGCACACTGCTGAGCCCCCTCGATTGTTCCGGTACCTCTTGCTAATGGCAGGAATTCTCCCCTCTGCAAAGTGCCAGCACAGCCTTTCATTGCTGCTTTTGATTCTTCTGCAAAAAGGAGGTGAGGAAAGCACTGGCTTATTTCTGAGATCCTGATGTTGCACCACAATCTCTTACTCGGTCTTCCCTCACCTCAGTGGATTCTTTGTTTGGTATTTTTAACTCTAAACTTTCCAAGCAGCCACCTCCTGTTAGGTATTTGTTCCAGCTGTCAGTCCTACTTTGGATCTACATCTTTACCACCTTGCTGAGGATAACAAGATGTTCTTACCCTTTCTGAACACCAGGCAGTCTTGATCCCCACCTAACGCCGGTGCTTTGGCTCTTTGATTCACCTCAGCTTAGAAATATATCAGGAAAAGACTCAGCCTCCTGAAATCCACAAACAAAATTTACACAAAAGGCCTGGGTTCCAACTGCTGCAGAACATAAGACACACTCCTCATCTGCAAGTGGAGCTGGCTCTGCACATGTTCATTTGTTTAGAGCTTGGTAGGCTTGGGGTATTTTGAAGGGGTCAGGGGTTTATTCAGGCCAAGGTTTTTCTTTTCCATTGCACCCCTCTCCGTGGCATTGCATCAAATGTTTTAAACTGGACTGCTGCATGCCCCAGCCACCACACTGCTCTTACCCAGCAGGACAGATATGCTGACAGGGAACACCACTGGCTCTCCAGAGTATCAGACAGTAAATGCAATTTTCCCCTGCTCCCAGTGAAAACAGGTACAGTGCCATAACTCAATACACTTATGCAGGCCTCAAAAGAGAAGGAGCCCCATCAAATGATGCCTTATCTGACCTAGAAGCCCTCCCTGAGCACTCTTGCAGCCCTGCTGCTGGACCAGGGCACGGCAGCATGTGTCACCACCTTGGCTGATCCCATTCCCAGTCTTCCATCCCAGCTTAAAGTCTCCCCTAATGCCCTAAAGACGTAAGATGTGCAGCTTTCTGCTGCTGTACCTCAGTAGCTGTTCCCTCAATATTTAATCTTGTAAGCTGTTAATGCACGGATCTGTGCTAAGCGGCAGAGTTCAGCTTTTTCTGCACTCAGAATTTGCTTCCTTCTTGTTTGAACGTGGCAAAGGCCATTCATTTACTTCTCAGACCTCAACTCAAGCCAAAATTCATTCCATTTTGACCCAGTAAGAGTCCAGGTGGTTTTCTTCCTTTCCCTTAAACGTGCAACAGAAATTTTTGGCCAGCCGGCCTTTCTGCGTTTCTTTTCCTTTTTATTTATTCACTGCAGCCTTAGTTGGATTTTCTTCCCACTAAACAAAACCAAATAAAAGCCCGGAGGCAGCGCAGCCGGAGATGCCGGCAGCTGCCCTGGGTGCCTCAGTGCCAGCTGCAGCACAGGGAGCACGGCAGGGTTCTGCCAACCCAGCATCTCCCCCAGGCCTGGCCCTGCCTGAGCTGCTGGGGCCCTTCAGCAGGAATTGCTGCTTCCTCCATCAGCTCTTCTGACTCTTTCCTGCCTCCTCCATCAGCTCTCCTGACTCTTTCCTGCCTCCTCCCTTCGCTCCCCTGGCCGGAGAACGATTTTGGTGTGTGGCTGCGATGTTCAAAGCCAGCCTAGAGGGAATACGTACGGCTCCATGTCCATGAAGCATCCCCAGCTTTTTGGGAGTGGACCAGAGAAGTGCAAAGGCAAAGCTCTGTTGGACACAAATCTCACACAGCCCCTTGGGCTCCCAGCTCCACCTATGCCAGGAAACCTTTTTCAGGGATATTCTTCAAGACAGAAGTAATTTAAACTCCCAAACGCAAGTCATCCTACAGGATCTATTTTCTGAGCAGTGTGGGAAGGTAGCGGCCTGCACAACCATTTATTAGCACAAATAGGAGTGTATGTTTAACTCCGTGGAACGGGTAGAACAAAGGATTATTAAATAAAATTCTGATTAGTTCAGCTGAAAGCAAAATACCAGCTGGAGCCTGGTGTAGCGCAGGCATGTTATCAGCAAACATGTGCTGCCAGCACATCTGCACACACACACACACAAACACACACCCCAGCTCTGACCATGGAACAGCAGAGCCACAGCACTCCCATCCTGCTCTGTGCCCCGACAGCTCCAGTCCTGCCCTGAGCCTTTGGCCCTACAGGGCAGCACAATGGGAATGAGAGTGATGAAACCTGAGTTTTCCCACTTCCCCTCCTACCAGCAGCCATGCTTTGTTAGCGTTCCAAGTGGGAACACAGCCACTCAGCAGAGCTATCACAGAGTCCCACCGCCTGGAATCACATGCAGGGCACATGGCCCTCCCTCCCACCAGCCTGCCTAAGTGCAGCCATATTCATTAACAGCCCTTCCTTTAGATCCTGGTGCAAAAGTTAATGAAGCCACTTTGTGAGAGGGCAGCCTCCCCAGCAGAAGATAAATAATGGATATAAAAGCAGGCTGGGAGGGAGCTGGCGCATCCCTGCAAGGTCATGCTGGAATGCATCAGTGGCTCACTGAGGCTGGGCTCCTCCGGTAAGGAGCCTGGAGCTATTTATGACTCATGTAATTAATTAATGCCAACGGGCGTTCTGCTGCAGGCACGTGGGAGACCAAAGGGAAATACGAAGCGGGCAGGTTAGGAAATGTAGTGGAGGTGGGAGAGAAGGATGACATTTCTTGTGGCAAGACATGCTTTGAAGTAATTACCAGCAGTCCAAACAGCCAGCAGCTCTTTTGGCTACGTCAGTACAAAATCAATTAGGAGCTTTAAAAATGCATCGGGCTCGTATTCCCGAGAGCATCAAGAATAAGAAGAAGCCTCGGAAGGAGAGTGGTTGCATTTCCAAGCACCGTGCACCGTAAGACCCTTCTCCATATCCTCAGACCCCACAAACGGTGTGACCAGCAGAGGGAGCATCGTTAATACCGTCCCAATCACACACACTTTGGGATGAGAGCACGGAGGAAGACCCACAGTTTGATTTTATGTGGCTCTGAAGCCTGAGGACAACTTTAACAGAAGCAGGAGAAAGGAGTGAAGGCAAACGTGGAGAAAACAGAGAACTGCAGGCACTCAGGGCTCTTGACACAAATCTCCCTCTTTCAGAGCTGCCTCTCCCAACACTGGGAGCTATCCAAAACTGCAGATCACATCAAGAAAGGGACCAGGGCTGTGGCTTCCCTGCTCCAGCTTGCAATACTGCAGTCTCACACTGCACACTCAACATGTGGTGACGCTGAGTCATGACACCACGCTCGCACAGACCGTTTGAGGACAATGAGAGCTTAACCTAATTTTGTCCCTTTGTTTGTCCTCTGCACACAGATCAATCAGTTCCACTCCCTGCCTTCACATCCCCCTGCATCCAGTGCCTGATACATTATTAAGACTGTAAATACAAAAAAAGCTCACTCTTCCCCTCCTCTGGGAGGGCTCTAAAGTCCTTCTGAGTTGTCCAGCTCCCACCCAGCCTGCATCCTTTCTCATGTATCTTCATTGCCAGAATATCTTCTTACCCTTCCCAAATGTATCCATGCATTGTCCTCGCTCCCTCTTATCAGAGCTGCCTGCACCAAATCCTCTCACACAATGAGGATTGTAGATTCGCTTACACGCTGGTGCTGTTCTCCATTTCTGCTCCTCTGTGCATCTCTTTTCTCTCTGGACACTTGCAGGGGTCAAGCAGCACAGCATCAGTCTGCCACAGCCATCTGGATGAGCAGCAGAGGCTGCCTGCAGCCCCAACCCTGGCTGGCAAAGCCTGGGAGTCTCCAGCATGCTCCCCCTCTTTGAGCCTTTCCCAACCTCCACAGTCTGGGGGATCGTGTTTTCTAACCTCTGATCACTGCCAAAGCCCTCGGATCCTGGTGGGATTCCCTAACACTACCCTGTATTTTTCTGGAGCAAATCAATAGCAGAGATTAAAACCCAAAAAGAAAAGAGTAAGTGAAATGAGAGTGGGGTTTAGTTTCATAAATATATATGAGTAGAACAAGAGCAACGAAGTGCTTCTTTCTGGTGGGCTGAGAATCAACTCGAGCCTGAGTCTCCAGGGTAAAACAGGAGCGAAGTAAACGACAACACGAACACCCACTTAGCATTCGTGCTTCATATCCCTGCTCTGAGCCTCAGCAGCTCCAGGAATGCTCCTGTTAAATACTCTAATGCTCCCAATTACCAGTGATCTGGACTGGTTATTGTCTAAACAGATTCCCCCCACCCCCCCAAGCCCCTGGAGATCCCATAAGCCCAAGGCAAAAGCAGTCTAGAAGAGGTGTTTCGACCTCTTCTGGCTATACAATATCCATAGCTGGCTCCATTTCCCTAATTGTTTCATACTGACCTTGAGGATATTTTGGCCATTAAATGACTCCCGCTCCTTGAAAGATGATTTACCAGGCATTGTGTTGTTTCGTTCTTCAGCTGTAGAGAGAAAAGCCAGCAGCAGAATGAGCTTCAGATGGGAGAACTCTGTGTGCTGTACTTCACCCCCCACTCTGTCCCTCCCCAAAGTCAGCTGCCAGCTAATAAACCATCTTTGCCTGGTTCTCAGTGCAAAAAAAACCCACTTCCACTTGGATTTTAGGAGGAAAAGGGCTGGAGCTGGTGCCTCTATGGGGATCACCTCTGTTACCTGGAGGAAAGGCCCCAAATCACAGCTACTGCTGTGGTGATTCTGTAGGGCTGACTGCTCAGTGCAACACACCTGCTTCTCTCTGGCTCGTTTTCATGCCTCATCCTGCCATGGCAGGGTGTGAGACAGCACTTGCATGGCCTGGAACAGTCCCAGATCCCAGGCTGAGCATGCCAGCACAGTGCCAGGCGGGATGGGGACAGCCCCGACACAAACCTGTGCTGCCTGCACCCGACGTGTGCTGTGGATGCTTCTGTGGGGTGGGCACACAGCCACACACACACACAGACATTCAGAATAGCAACCCAGGCCTACAGCAGCTGCCAAAAGCCTACATCTGAGATCCATTTCCCCAGAGCACGGCTGGGTTTTTATATAATCCCCAAGTACATGATCTGTGCCTTCCACAGCACCTCTGCCTCACTCAGTGAATATATTCAGTATTTCTTTTTCATCTCCATCATTAACTATGAAGTCCCCCTCACATCCAGCTTGCTGTTCAAATCCTGTATGGAATACAAAGAGACTTCTATGGCTGCCTGTGGAATGCTGGCGGAACGCTCTCCCCATTGTGTCTGAATGCCCCTCGTGCCTCACGGGGCTGTGCAGAATATAGACTCAGGGTGCCAGACCCAGCTGCCCATGTGCAGAGCCACAGCAGCACTCTGGGGTCACATTTCCAGGGCTCAGTTTGAGAGCCCCATCTTTACAGGGTTTCTGCACCCTGGGTGTGCTTGTTTGAATCCAGCAGCAGTCAGAGCCAAACCTGCCCAGAAGACAATGACACAAATCACCTGCTGTTATCACTGTCCCTGCAGAGATTCAGAGAGGCAACAACTAAAGAATTCCTGACACAACCTATTGCAGGGCACAGGGGCCAGAGCATGCATGTTTGCACATGGAGAACCAGGCTGTAACACACTGCCCCTCCCCAAGGATGATGCTTTCAGGGCTGCTTTATAAAGTAATGTGATCAGAGTGATGCTAGAGACAGCTCAGAGCAGACAATCTTTTGGCAGAGACAGCAGACGCCATACACTCAAGAACAGCTCACATTCAGCTTCGCATCACATTCATCTGTCTGCATCTGATTTAAGGAGAAAGACAATGGAATCACTTTCCTAAAGAAATGGGCAGTCTCTAAGTTAACCAAAGAGGATTATGTT
This sequence comes from Agelaius phoeniceus, assembly GCF_051311805.1. Classification (NCBI taxonomy): domain Eukaryota; kingdom Metazoa; phylum Chordata; class Aves; order Passeriformes; family Icteridae; genus Agelaius; species Agelaius phoeniceus. The sequence continues at coordinate 32,689,615 of NC_135273.1, forward strand.
TTCATCTTGTTTGAAGGTCAGCACAACACATGGAGTTGTTACCCAGTTTCAATTTAACACTGGGACACAGAGAGCCCAAGATCTCACCACCATGAGGAGTGGCTGAGGTCACCTGCTCTGTTCAGCCTGAAGGAGACTGAGGGGAGACCTCATCAGGGTCTGCAGCTTCCTCCCAAAGGGCAGTGCAGGAGCAGCTCTGCTCTCTGAGACCAGGGACAGGACCCAGGGGCATTGCTGGAGCTGTGCCAGGGGAGGTTGGATATTGGGAAAAGGTTCTTTGCCCAGAGGGAACCCTGACCAGGCTCCCCAGGAAATGGTCAGAGCTTCAGGAGTGTTTGGACAACGCTCTCAGGCATAGGGTGGGATTGTGGGGTGTCCTGGGCAGGGCCAGGAACTGGGCTGGATGATCCTTGTGGGTCCCTTCCCACTCAGGACATTCTATGATTCTACTTGAACATATTTTTCCCTAGCAGTGCTACAGGGTGCCAAGGTTTTGAACCTATGACTTTTGTTCATTGCTTTATTTTCTTCTGGGTTTTATCTGCAGATATCTTCCCCCCAGCCCTGTAAGTAAGAAAAACCACCGTGATAAAGCAAACAACAGCATCTGCTGAGCAAAGGGACTACTTTAAATGCATTTAGCAGCAAGGATGAAGGCTCTACGTACTTGGATCTTTCCTGAAGAGAGTGTTCATGACTGTGGCATGCAGCTTCACCCTGTCCCACTCTTTAAGCATCAGGCCAGAGGCCACAAAGCGCTCCACCAGCTGATCAGCGAGCATCTGCAACCTGGGAAGCAAAGGGAAAGAACAGGACCACGTGAAACAAGGAGCCTCTGCAGCATCAGCTTTGGGCTTTTCAGCCAGAAGGGCAGCAAGTGTGAAATGAAGTCTCTGCCTGCACACAGGAAAGGGAGCCAGTCCCTGATGGAAAGCGAGCAGAGGCATCAGCATTCAGCTCTAATGCAAGAAGTTCTGATTGTTGCACAAAGCTTCCTCTGTGATCGCTTCTGCTGCAAATATTCCACGAGGAAGGGCAGATTTAGCACAGCAGAGAGCTCACTCACAGTGACAGATGTTACTGGGAGCTGAAGGATGCATCTTCCTACTGCCAGGAAACACAATGTGACTCTCCTTGCAAATGCTAAAATCTGCACACCCGCAGGGGTTTAGGCACCTTGGCTCCCAGGACGTGCTCAGGGACTGCTGCAGCCTGGCTCCTCTCTGCCCCAGATAACCAACCCACCCCTGGGCTTGCTGTCTGGGAGAGCCCAGAACGTGGTGACAGGGCCACAAACCCTGCCAGCACATCCTGGTGAGCACTCCAGCTTTGGAGCTACTGAGCAAGCAAAATCCAAGGACTTAACTCCCACCTTTGTGTCTGGCCTTGACTCTCAGGATCTGAGGGCAGACCCATCCTAGGACAGGCAGCAGGAGCAGGGATCAGAGCACTGTGCTCATGTCTAAGGAGCTGAAGGAGCTTCCAGGCTGCTGCTGTGCCCAAAAAATTCCTGCAGTGCCTGATTCTTACCAAAGGTGGAGAGGATATGCCAGAATGAGAGCTTCCCATTTCTGAAAATAATGCCAGAGGGTGTTCAGTGTGTGCAGAAGAATCTGAGCTGCCCCCAGCACGTCCCAGGGACTGGAGAGCTTTCTGCTCTGTGAGATCCCACCATGGTGTCTCAGCTGTGGCAGAGCATGGCCTGTCCCCAGAGCCTGGGGCTGCCATGCTCTGGATGCCAGCTCTGACCCCACTGCTGGCTTTGGGCTGCCCCTCACGGGCTGCCAGCCCCCATGTGACCATTTCAAGACTCTCAAACTACCAATTGTCACGGCTTTTTACTATTTTCTGGCTTTACTTCAGTGATTTTTAAAATTAGCAATGACAAAGATGAAATGAATATCATTACAGACAATACTAAAACAAATTAACAGAGAATAGCTCAAGTGAAAATGGTGCTTTATTACGTTATAAAGTTAATCAAGGAAATAAAACAAATTAGAATGAATTATAATGGAAATTATTTGCCATGTGGGAGGCATCAGAGCATGATCCCTCTTTCAGTCTGAGCCATTATATGTGCAGAAGGGCTTGCCAACCCCTAATTCTGTCTGCAGTTATGCAAGCTAAGTCAGGATAAATCAAATCTCCTGCTTTACAGCTTAAGCTGATCAAGATCATCCAAAGATCAGGAAGGAACTCCACCCCTCAGCCATGCCAGGAACTACACAGAGCTAACAGGACATCTTGCATGAGGACAGGAAGGCACACACCTCTCTCTAGCACAGGCTGCAGCACTCTGATCCAGCACAGGAAGCCACGTGGCTGCTGCTCTCCTCTGGTATTGGCCTTGCAGCTCAGAAACTGCTTCCCCCTTTCCCTCAGCAAGGCACAGCAGGTTTCAGCAGGTTCAAGGAGCTGCTCAGCAATGACCTGTGTCACAGGCCAGAAAACAAAGCAGGGCTTTCTGGAGACATCACCATTTGTCCTCTCTTTATAATCACTGCTGGTCCAACAGAATGTCTGCTGGAATCTCAAAGGAAGGAAAAGCTGCTCTCCATCAATACAAAAATACCTTTTTTTTTTCTCTCTGCAAAGCTAAATGTTTTTCTGGATGCTTGCTAATAGCTAAGGAACTATGTAAGGGGAGAAGTGCAAGGTAAATGGTATCAGGAGAAGGTGCTTCACCCAGATAGTCATGGGGCATTGAACAGGGAACTGGCACTGGCCCCAAGGCTGCCAGAGCTCCAGGAGCACTTGGACACCACTCTCAGGGACAGAGTGGTGTTGTTGGGGTGTCCTGGCCAGAGCAAGGAGCTGGACTCAATGACCCTGATGGGCCCCTTCCAACTCAGCCTAGTCTGGGAATTAATTTGCAGGTGAGGGCAGGACCAGCCTGGGCCAAGGATTAAAACTTCAAATTGCTTGGCCCTCTCTGAGCCTGCTGCTGTGCAAAAAGCAAAACAGGTGCTGTGGGAGAGAATCCTGGCAGTTTCCAGGTGCCATGCAAAGCACAAGGTCTGGTTTTGTTAAAAACCTCAGCTAACAGATCTCTGTGAAGGACAGTGGAGGCATCAGTCCTTTCTTGGGGGGTGGGGAGTGCTGTTTGCAGTCTCAAGGCCAGGTGGATTTGAAGTCCTCACTTCTCTCCCCTGCCCAAAGCAGCTCTGCCAGCCCTGATGCACATCAGCACTTTCTCCAGCATTATGCCTGAGTGTGTTCTCACCACACAGGGCACAGCTGGCATCTGAAACAGAGCAGGGTGCAAGTACCAACAATTCCAGCTGTCCCCAGAGGCAGGCAGACATCACTGTCAATTCAGGCCCTGCTTGTGCTCCACAGGATTCCTCTCCCAGCTCCTCAGGCCGCAGATTTATTTTCAGATGCAACCAGACTGGCAAGCATTGCACCTCAGAGAGAGCCAGAGCTTGGTGACTCAGGAGAAGAGGCCCAGAGCTGGTATTTTAGATACTCTCTACAGCAATACCCACCAAAGGACATTTGGGTCATGCAGTGTCTGTCTCCATCTCATCTTTCCAAGTGCTCCTGCTCTTTCTCCCTGTGCTCTGGCTCCTGGCTGATCTCTGCCTTGCCCTGGTTCCCCACCTGCCCCATTTGTTTTTATCTCACCTCTTCCAGGGTAGGACAGACTTCAAAGTGGAAGAGCCAAGAAAATACTTCAATTCCTACTGCCTCTCAGCAGTTCTTGCATTTTTCATTTTCCCCCTCATTTCCTTATCCCACTTCCGATCTCTGACTTCAACACAGCTGCCAAAGTGTGGTTTTAAGCAGGGCCCCCCCTCACCATCTCCTCAGCCCTCAGGGCAAGGATATGCCAGAACACATCCCTTCTTCCCTGAGCCAGTCCCTGCTCACAGCCTCCCTCCTCCAGCTGCACTGCTCCATGCTCCTCTGCTAGCTCCTGCCATCCTCTGCAATGGGAACACACAACAAAAGGGCAGTGCTGTCAGGCAGGGAGGAGGCTGAGGCTCAGAGACAGGAGGTAAAGCTCTTTTGGCTACTCCCCTTCCCTGTTTCTGGCAACCAGCAGCACTGAGTACATCAGCTCTTCTGTTAATCACAGACTCTACAGTGGTTTGGGTTGGAAGAGGTGTTAAAGATCAGCTGCTTCCAAACCCTGCCATGGGCAGAGACACCTTCCACCAGACCAGGATGCTCCAAGCCCCATCCATGTTTCCTCAGTCTTCCAGAAAGCACCAAGAGAAAAGATGGTGCTGCCACTGGTGATGTAGTCCTTGTCAAAACCAAGATGAAGGAAAGTTGTCCAGACACTGCCACATCCTGGGCAGGGCTGTTTGTGGAGCTGAAGCCATCAGCCACAGTGGTGAACAGCACAAACACTGGAGCTGACACCAACCAGGCTTCAAGATCCTGCAGCAGCAGCTCCCAAAGGCATTTCACAGCCAGCACCCATTCCAGGCTGCTGCAGACACACAAACCAACTCTGTAATCAGGTCATGCTCTTCTGAGGACCTTCTGGGTTAACTGGGTTTTAAGAATAATTAAGTGCTGCAGAATAGAACACACCAGGCTGTCCAGAATTATCTGGACTGCAGGTTGGGAACTAGACAGTAGAGGCCAAATCCTCCTGCCTTCTAAGTCATCTCAGAGTATCTCCTTGGCCATCTTATGCCTGTGTGAGCTGTGACTCCATCACTCACCCTGACAGACTGCTGCAGAAACAAATAACATCCTTCAGCTGCAGCACCAGGGACTGAGTTAAAGAGCAAACACATCACTGCCTTAACTGCTTCAGGAAGCAAGGATGACTTCATCTTGGTGACTGCTGGCCTGAGGACTGCCAGGAACACCCACCAGCTCCAGAGGGTTTCCCTGGCACTCTGGGGAGGAATGAAAGACAGGAGCACAGGGAACTCACCTGTCTGAGCCATCCTTCATGTGGACTTTGGCATAAAGGACATCTGTCATGGCAGGGTCATCATTCATGTACTCCACTCCTGCCACCTCCACTGTCAGGGGCTGGCCTCCAGTAATTTGGCTAAAATTCAAGAGATTCCTAGTGTTAAAAGGAAAAACATCACACCAGCTCTTGAAATGCAACACATAGTGCTCCTTGTGCACATACCAAATATTTGGGAGTGAGATTACTCTTTTTGCTGTAGTGAGACACAAATTTGATGTTAAGTGGGACTTAAATGTTACACAGAGCCTATGGGGCAGTGAACTCCACTCAGAAGTTCTTTTCTGTCCCCTATTTTTCAGCTTGTTTGCACTGCAAAAACCCAAACTCAAAAAGTCTCCCTAATTCCTAAAACTCAAAAGCCTATGGCTGCTATTGCCTTGTCACCCTGAGTGGTAAAAGAGTTTGAGTTCATACATTTGGTGTTTCAGACACACATTAAGTCAACTTGTCAGTGCTCACAGGCTACCCCAACATGGAGATCTCCATCCACATGTCAGAAACCCAGCAGAAAGAAATGGTTCAAGCTCTCATTCCAGAGAGGCTCCTGCCTCCCTGTGAAAAGACCAACCATAAAATCTCTGATTTTTGCTGGGAAAGGCACTTGATACAGAACACAGCTCTGAGTGCAACATCCAGCCAGTAAACAGAGCTGGTTTAAAATCAGCTCCAGCTCTTCATGCAGGATATAATATGCACTCCCACACCTGCAAACGCCCTGTAGAGTGTATCTGCTTCCCAACACTCTGCCTCCTTGCCTCTACCATCCTGGGAGGCTGGGGCCACAGCCAGTGCTCCCTGTAAGTGAAGCCTTGTTCAACACCCAGGGCTTGTGGAAGGAACAGGGAGTGTCTTGGCAGGCAGATGTAACAAACACAAGTTAACAAGGTGAGTGTGACTTTGCTTTGACCTTGCTCACTCCTGCTCAGCTTTTGAGGTGCTCAGCAAAGATTCCCAAGTGAAATAAGCAGTGTGTTTTCCCTTCCCAGTATAGTCACTGGGAGGGAAACAGCACAAATGTACTATTATGGACACCAAATTAACAGCACTAAAGGTCACATATTCTAAAAAGGGTCAAAATGGTCACAGCTACCTTCAGAGGGCACTGCCTGCACTTCAGAAAAGGAAATGAAAGCTAATGAAGGTTTATGTAGGTGGAAGGGAGCCTAATTAATTTTCCAAGTATATTTACTTGGGTGTGGAAGGGGAAATATACTAAAGGTTACCTTCAAGTGTTGATTCCCCCTTCACTAAAGGAAACAGGGAGCAATGATTTTCTCGGCATCTGTTCAATCCACTTATGTGGAAGCTGGCACTTTCCAAATATTGCATTCAGAGCCTCCCCCTAGAAACACACTTGCATTTCTGTTCAACAGCTGAACTGGAGCCATCCTTTTAAAGGCAGAGGTATGAATTCTGGCCATGCATTAATTCCCACAGATATTAGCTGGCACAGCGTGGCCAATTCTTCATGCACCGAGGCAGCAAATAAATGAATGCAAGGGATCCGTGCTCTGTGTGCAAAGGCTTTGCAGAAATAAATAAATAAACCACCCCCTCAGGCCATCTTCAATTACTAAGCTGACCAGAGATAAGCTAATTAAGGTGTCACTGGAGCACATTTGCAGCCAAAGCCCCAACATCTGCAGCTGGGTGTTAACAGGCAGCGAGGCAGCCGTGCTCCCAGAGCAGCACGGACACTTTCAGGCTGATTGCTCACAGGGCTCCTGATGGCTCCCCTCGGCCAGGAATGTGTGTCAAGGACACCTCAGCATCTGCTCTGAGGCAGGAGGGAAGTGCCAGAGCCAGAGCCCACTGCAGGCAGCGTGAAAGGTAAGGGAGCTCAGCCCTCCCTCTGCTGCAGGCAGGGGACAGCAGCAAAAACTGCTCAGGCACAAAGAACGGGGATGCACGTGAGGAGGGGAAGTGAGCAGAGCAGGTTTCCAGGGAATGCTGAGGGTCTGAGCTGAGCTACAGATGCTGTAAGGCTCTCTGTGGCTGCTCAGTGATTTCTACTGCCCCATTTGAAACATGTCTAAATGTTTCAAAACATTTCTAAATTTTTCTAAATTTCTAGAGTTGAGAGAAGACTACTGAGCTGCTCTTCTCTTCGCTGTTGCTCGTCAAGACAGAGTGCTGCTTTCCCCTCTCTCCAGGCCTTGGTGATAACATCCCTCTCCCACCACTTACTCCACAAAGTCCTCTTTGCACTGCTGCAGGAGGTCACAGGCTCTCTGGATCTCTTGTTCATTCAGGAGCACCAGCGTCCCAATAGTCAGGTGAAGCTTTGCAGGGTTCTGGAACAGGCTGCTGCTGACCCCGTGATCCTACAAATCAATCCAACACATACAGGTGTCTTACCTCATCCACACACACCCTGCTCCACCACAGGGATAAACACTACAGAAAGCAGGTACCAAGTTACTGGCATCAATCCCTTTATCTCTGGTCAGGTTGGTAATGACCTGAAGTTGAAAATGTCCCAGGCTTTGTGAGGAAGCACTGGCAGATGAGCTGCAGTCCCACCACAGCTCCCTGCCTGCTCTTCCATCAGAGCTGCTCAACAGCAGCCTGGAAGATCAGGACAGCAGGCTGTAACTTGGTACCCAGGACCTGCAACACTCACTTGTATGGGGTTTTTTGGGAGGAGACTTCCACAGGTGTCAACGCAGCATCTGCTACCAGCAATGAACTCAACAAAAGCCAGCTCGGATTTAAAACTTCAATCCATTTCTTGTGCAATAAAGCTGAGACCAGCTGTAGTGACAAGCTCTAAATGGTCTCTAAATCCCGTCTAAACACAGGTTGCACCTCACAACAGAAGCACAGCTAATACCAGCTCTGATAATTATACTTTTCTTCTTCCCATACACCCTATAGTTTGCTGAGGTGAATTAAGTTTAAATTCCCTTTATAAGAAGAGCTGCGTGTTGTTGCTGGGGAGGAACTGCTCCCAGGTGGAGCAGTGGTTGCATCCAGCTTTAAGAAACATGCAATTCTGTTCTAGGATACTTATAAAAATACCTCAAGGATGGTTAACACACTCACATTAAAACAATTATTTCCACTTAGTGGCCGCTTCCCATCAGCACATTAAATAACCTCCAATTTTAACTCCAGAAGAAGCCAAGCTGCCAGGCCATGGAAGCCCTTCTGCATCTGAAAAGGGTGCACCAGCTGAGAACAATAGCTTTGAAGTTTCTACTGTGCTCCAGAGTTTGAAATAAAACCTTTCAGACGTTTAAATGCTGCAGTATCTCAGCCTGTCAAGAGTTTCATGCCCCACATCTCACTCAGCATTTTTCATGCCTAATGACTACATGCAGACCCTTCTTTACAGCACAGCTTATGAGCTGGACTAGGGACAAGGCAGGCTGCAAAACAGAGGCCAGGGGCTTGCTCCAGCAGCCACAGCCTGGCAAACACCAGAGATGGCCCCATCTCACTTCTTCCTACCTTCCCCTCCCTGCAGTAAAAGCTTTGTGGCTTCCTTTAATTCATGCTGCTGTTCACATGCATGACAGGACATGATTTCTCTTTGTCAGCCTTTTTTTCTCCAGTGATATCTGCACTCAGAGAATATTTGGCCCTTCACAAAAAAGCAGCTTGGGTAACAGAAACTGGGAGAAGGTTTGATTTAACTTTGCCACGGACAACCAGCCGAGGTCACAGAGTGCACAGACGAGGTACAGCAACGCAGCCCTTTGCAGCTCAGAAAGCCAAAGCCCTGCCCTCATTTTCTGCCCCAGCACAATTTGTGCTGTAAACATGACCCTGCCCCAAAAGCAGCATTTTCCCCTGAGGTTTTCAACACCTGAATGTGGGCTGAGCTGACAAATGATGGCACGTCACCTCCACGAGCCACACTACTGCTGCTGGGGAGCTCAGCAGGGAAGAGCAGTGCACAGCAAGCAGGCCCAGACCTACATAATCCTCCTGCTTTACTCCCTAGTATTTCAGGCAGCTCCTCAAAACCCTGCTTACACTCCCTACTCTTTCACAGGCCAGCAGATCCCACTTCTCCCACACATAAAATAGATGCTGCGTCAGAGCTGGCTCTCCCTGGAGCAGCCAACGTTCCTGGGGGTGTCTGAGCAGCCCTTCCTGGCTGGATGCTGCTCACCAGGATGCAAAAAGGCTGGAACTCAATTACTCCAATCCCAGATCATGATGTGTGATCAGCAATCACTGAGTCACCTCAGGGGAACCTGCCCTATTGTCTCTACAAAAATTTACTGTTCAAACCTGGGCTCTTTAGGATGTATTGAAAGGCAGGAAGAATAATCCCTTTATGCACTATCCATATGTGATGACTGTCCTTTTTAGCTTATGCCTCTCCCTAACACTGCCCTGTCATGGTCAAAAAAACTCAACTCATTTCCACTCAGTCATTTTTTCACCCTCCTGCTACCAAAGACTTCTATCTCTGCTCTCCTTCTTTAGAAGGAACACAGAAAGGGTTTTATCTGGGATCTCCAACCCCTTGCAAAGCCCAAGCACGTTGTCCCTCCAAATGTAAGACCCTGTAGTAGGGAAACCCTAAATTCCAACACACTTCAGCCCAGGGATCAAGCTCCTTAGCTCTTCCACCCTGGCCCTGCCCTCTCTACTGTTTTAAGAGCTCCCGATGTTTGCAGACAGATTTATGTTTTTCAAGATTTTTTTCCTTAAGAGCAGGATGCTGCATGCCAGCTATGTGCCCTGTGCCACCCTGATGCACAAACAAAGGAGTGAGCCAGGAAAACAGTATTTGCACAGGATTGACTGAAGAGCTACAGGCTCCAAAACCCCTCCCACTTTCTGTCCCTTCCACTCTGAGATAAAACACCTCATTAGCAATGTTTGGTATTTACAGGTTGCCATATATGACAGCAATCATGTTTCTTTTCCCTGCTACAGCTGCAGCCTGTTCAGTCTGCAAACGCTGCACAGCTCTCAAAGACCCAACTGTGATTTTTCACAGCAATGTTTCTGCAAAGTCTCTTCCCTTTTCCACCTGCATGCTCAAACAGACATCTCAGCTCTCCTCACTCTCACACCTACATGATTGTGAGAGAGAGGAGACTTCCAAGGTCATCCAGCTGCCCAGACCTCCCACTGCACCACATCAGTGATGAGCTTGTCCAGGTGAGCTACCTCCCCATACTTAGATTAAATTAACCTAAAAGAACCTCCCCTCAGCCCTGCTTCATTTCCCTGCCAACCCTGACCTGTACAGCATGAACAACACCTGAAGTGTTCTGTATTTCAGCACAAGGTTTATCTTATAAAAACATTTAAAGACACACACACAAAAAAAACTTAGAAAGCATATACCTACCAACAAAATGCTATAAAATATAAATGAATGGTTGTCATGGTAACTGCTTCAGAGAGAAAGAGAGTCCCTCACAAATGCTCAATGGCCAGAAGAGATTCTCACACACACAACATACACACACACACCTGCTCCTTTCCCTTCCTTGCCATTATTATCCCTCATTCAAAGGCTGAAGTTCACCTCATTCTGTGATGTTTTGCACCAGGTAGAGAAACACCCCACTTCTGTCACTGAAACCCATTCAGATTTCCTCAAGTATTCTGAGAAATCCCATTGCTTTGGACAAATCTATAAGCTCTTTTATTGCTCTGTGAGGCACAGTTCTGAATTACTGTTTTTCATTACTGATGTGCTTTCTAGCAGACCCTGCTGTGAGATAAAGTGGTATTAGAGTGGCATTACTGGCTGGAGGAGTGATTGAGAGAGGCATGGGGCTGCACTGCACTCCCCAACTAACAGGAAGCAATAAATATATCTAGAAACCCTTTTGCTAATACCAGGAGAAGGAAGGGCAGAAAAATAAAGCACTATATATTCCTAGGCTAAGCATATGCAACCCCCTGAATACCTGTTACTGACTGAGTTCTACATTTCAAACTGAAAATTGAAACTCTAGAGCTGATGTAAGCAGTGCCAGGAACATTTCAGGCCCTTATGGGACTTGGAGCTGTCCAGACACAGAACAAAAACTGCAGGACAGACAGAAGGACAGGCAGGAGGAGGAAAGATGTACATGGCCAGTACTTGGTCTCAGCACTTCTCTGACCAAGGCTGGATTGCTGCACTTTTCTGAGACAAGGAGCATGTGAAGGTTTGCAGGCAGCTCCTTCCAAATGTGACTGACAGCACTTGAGGAATGCACAAAGTCTGTGAACATGTTTTTAGGAGATGGCAGACAACCCCCCTCCCCCCAGAGATGCAAGCTGACATTTAAGAGTAAACAAGAGACACAATGTGACAGACAAGATCAGGAGGGGTTTGGAGAGCAAGTAGGATCACCAGTGGAGGAGGGCTGCAGATATGCAACCCACCAAGGAGGGAGGAAAACCGAGTGCTCTGCAGGGAGAAGGGCTGGTCCTGGGTGAGCCTGTTGTGCTGCAGGACTAAAAACACTGCAGGAGAGCACAAACAACAGCATTGCCTGCAAAGGTGGATGAAACACACATCTTAGAAACTGAAAGGACTTAGAAAGGTCCTTGGAAGACTCATCCCTAACACCAGAGCAGCCAGAAGCCAGCAGGTGGTATGGGATAGACTGAGGTTACTGCAGCAGGCCATAGGGAGGGACCACAGAGATCCACAGGACCTGCTGGCAGACAGCTGGAGGAGGAGGAGGAGGAGGATCAAATGTACAGAGTCCAGGAGGCCAAACCTTCAGGCAGAGCAGTGCCAGATCTCCAGGAAGGCCAGGTGAAAGGACTGCAGCAGCCATAAGCCCAGGCAGAAGGAAATAAAGGGCAAGAGAAAGCCCATGCTGAAATCAGCAGCCTCATTCCAGAGCCAATGGCACAAGCAGCCCCTACAGAGCCCTGTGCAGGCCACCAGCCCCTCAAAGAGCTGCCACTCTCACTGTACCCTGCTGTGTCCCTACAGAGAGAGCCCTGTGAATGCCACCAGCCCCTCAAAGAGCTGCCACTCTCACTGTACCCTGGTGTGTCCCTACAGAGCCCTGTGCAGGCCACCAGCCCCTCAAAGAGCTGCCACTCTCACTGTACCCTGCTGTGTCCCTACAGAGCCCTGTGCAGGCCACCAGCCCCTCAAAGAGCTGCCACTCTCACTGTACCCTGCTGTGTCCCTACAGAGCCCTGTGCAGGCCACCAGCCCCTCAAAGAGCTGCCACTCTCACTGTACCCTGCTGTGTCCCTACAGAGCCCTGTGCAGGCCACCAGCCCCTCAAAGAGCTGCCACTCTCACTGTACCCTGCTGTGTCCCTACAGAGCCCTGTGCAGGCCACCAGCCCCTCAAAGAGCTGCCACTCTCACTGTACCCTGCTGTGTCCCTACAGAGCCCTGTGCAGGCCACCAGCCCCTCAAAGAGCTGCCACTCTCACTGTACCCTGCTGTGTCCCTACAGAGCCCTGTGCAGGCCACCAGCCCCTCAAAGAGCTGCCACTCTCACTGTACCCTGCTGTGTCCCTACAGAGTCCTGTGAATGCCACCAGCCCCTCAAAGAGCTGCCACTCTCACTGTACCCTGCTGTGTCCCTACAGAGCCCTGTGCAGGTCACCAGCCCCTCAAAGAGCTGCCACTCTCACTGTACCCTGCTGTGTCCCTACAGAGCCCTGTGAATGCCACCAGCCCCTCAAAGGGCTGCCACTCTCACTGTACCCTGGTGTGTCCCTACAGAGAGAGCCCTGTGCAGGCCACCAGCCCCTCAAAGGGCTGCCACTCTCACTGTACCCTGGTGTGTCCCTACAGAGAGAGCCCTGTGCAGGCCACCAGCCCCTCAAAGAGCTGCCACTCTCACTGTACCCTGCTGTGTCCCACACAAGGACTGGAAGCAGAAACCAACAGAGGGAGCCAGGCTATCACTGATGCCAGCCCCAGGTCCCAACTCTCTGTCCAGCCTACACCTTCCCAGGCTAATGTTTCCATCCCCCTGCCTGCAGGGCATTCCTTTAATCAAGGTGAGCTTTAATAAAGGTAGTGCTGCTGGCTAATGAGGAGAGATCATCCTCCTAGCCTGAGGGAAAGGTTCTCCTGGCATGGCACTGGCTAATCCCTGGAACTGCTGGCCAATTTCAGCTGTATTTAATGTCAGGTGATAGAAAGCTCCTAAGGTGTCAAGGAATTAAGTGGCTGGGAGGAGAACAGGGGCTTAAATCCTGACTGCCAGGAAAGACAAGACTGCAAAGACAGCTCATTTCTGCTCTTGGAGATGAAACAACTGACGTGCAAGTGACCATGAGAACTTGAGCAAGAACTCATATCTCCCCAGATGTCAGATAATTCACACCCATGGCATGAAGACACAGGAAACTAAATTTCTTAAGCTGTGTTATCTGCAAGATTGTATTTTCCCTTTAGCAAGGCACCAGAAGAAGTGATGGAGATGAAAGTGAAGAGTATCAGCCCACAGAGCCCTGCAGTGTGCCTGCAATGCAACCTGCAGCAGCCACAGAGAGACCTCTCCTGCCTAGAGATGTCCTGCAGCAGACACAGAGGACATGGCAATTTAATAACACCATTCCCTCTCCTCAGCCCAGCCCTGTGCACTGACACACCACTTCTGTCAGCCTAGAAGCACACTAAAATAAACCAGGCAATGCAGAGCTTTCCTTTCATTTTCTTCCTCATTTCCCTATGCCTAACTATTTCCTGCTCCTCCCAACACAAGATCTGAAGGCAAGTAGGAGTGCTGTCAGCACAAAGTCTCCTGGGGAAGAAGGGAAGTGATGAGATTTGCAGGACAGCATGTGCTACCAAGTCATTCTCACTCAGCTCTGGCAATGACACCCATCTTCCTGCACTGGCAGGAGCCAAAAGGAAAGTAAAACAGAAGCAGCAGCAAATTTGTAACTTCTTACCTAATTTCATGGTTATGTAAAACTCATACAAAATGTAGACAGGTCCACTATATTATTTACTGACTTTCCTGTTAAAAACAAAAACCCCAACCCTCTTTTGAAACGTAGTGAATTGTTAGTAGAGATTTTTCTAGATGGGAGGATATCTAAGTAAACCATTCCACTTTTCAGAAAATTTCACAACAGCACTCAACAAATTCACTAGGAGACCCACTAACTTAAGTAAAAGGCCTATGAAAAACGCATTCCTAGGAAACAGAACAGGAAGGAAAATTTTCAAGGAAAATGCCAATAAATGCAACAGCACACTAATCCTCATGTGGATCCCTACCTTTGAGCACTTGAGCAGCACCTCCTCCTTGAAGTGCAGGAAGTTCTGCTGGATGGCAGGCTGGTTGAGGGGCAGGGACAGGAAGTGTGTGAAGGGCTGTCTCCTGCGGAAGCTGTCCAGGAGCACCTCGAGCCGCGTCCGCGCAGAGATGACCCCGCTCCGCTGCTGCCCCGTGATCACTGCAGGCAAACACAGCATCAACAGCCTCTCTGCTTCCCTGAAGCTCTCTGCTGTTAGTCCCAGCCTCCCAAGGAAGCAGCAGGAATCAAAACCCCCAACCATGTACTGAAAAACCTGCCAGACTCCCAGCTTGACTTAAAATGCCTGACGCGGCTGTGCTTTGTGCAGCAAAGACAGGGTGATGCCATCAGAAGCATCCCTCTGCTCTGAGGGCCCAAAAAACACTGAGAGCCCACCAATTCAGGGACCCTTCAGATTTCTAGAGCATTATTTCAAGTCTTCAGATAGGCAGTCAGAGTGAAAATGCCATGGAAATCTATCAAGGATCAACACTCTCTCTGTTATTTGTGCATGCACTTCAAGGCACCAAACAGAGAACACTTGAGCTCAAAAGGAAAGAACAGCAAGGAGCAAAATTTCCTTGGCTTCCTATTATTCCATGTTTTCAACATCTCTCAACCTTCCTAACAGTCCTTCAGAGTTCTTGGGAAGAAGTCAAGACCCACTCCTTGAGAAGCACCACCGTGTTCCTGTGCAGCGTCACAGTGGGATCCTCCCAGCACTTCCTCCTCTGGAAAGCTCTGGATAGCTCTGTCACAAACATCCCTGTGCCAGAAATCTCTGGAGCATGCCCTAAGGAACCCTCCAAATACCCACTCTGGCAGAACCCACAAGGGTCAGCCCTGATGAGCAAGGTCTCCTTTCTTTTTAAATCCCTGGAAGTGATGAGAGGGAACATATGGTACAAGAAGCTCTGCTCTCACTGCTGGGCTCTAGTGCCAGCACCAGAAAGTCACGAATGTCATCCCAGCCCTTCTCATATTAAAGCATGTGCAGATGTTTATTTTGTACACAGACAGACAAGCATTTCTCTGAATGCTTATTTCAGTTTCTTATTGATGGAATACTATTTTATAAGCAAAACTAAAAAAAAAAAAATACAACACATTCAGGACCCAAGTTCTCATGCTATTTAAGGCCTAGAAGTGACTTTAAAAAAAAAAACCAAACCTGACACTGTTTAATAAGGATTTATAGACAATAAAAATAAGCTCAGGAGAAAAGTGAAGTGACTTTCCCAGGGCCAAAAAGTGAGTCAGGGCTTTGTAAGAAATAGGAATTAAAGGGAAAACACCTCCAGTACCCCCTCCCTGCTTAAATTTTGCTTGTGCAAGAGCAGAAAGAAGCACATCCATTTTGTGTATCCTACTCACCAATTTCTCCTTCCACTCCAGGTTTGGGAATGCTGATGGAGGTTCGAGTCTCTGTTTCTAGCCTCTTCTTGGTTTCCCCTTTCTTCCCAATG